>NC_136061.1:303947086-304547086 GCF_964261635.1 Lissotriton helveticus
AGCATCTCCTGGGAAATCTTTGCACTCGTTAACAGATGATTATTGCAACCTGACTCAATAGTACCCATTTTATCGAACTCAAACTACAAAATAGTTTACTGAAAAGGTCGAGGAAGATATTTGAGAACTCACACAATATGTGTTCTCATTTCAACTTCCTAAAGTAATACCTACAATTTCAATGACAAATAGAAACACCGCATTTTGTATATTTAGTACAGTCTCCTACATAAGAAATGCTTTCAGCTGTACAGCTCAGATTTCAGCAACATGGAGTTCAGGTGTGCTTCATATTTGTCTTAAAAATAGAACGTTGGTTAGCACCCTAGTTGTTCATTAGAAATCTGTGCGGAGGTGGGTGATCAGCAGCTACTGCAGTTGGAATATGTTTTACTCAGAATGTCAGACTATTTTCTTCGCAGGGCTGAGAAAAATATTTGTGAATTTATAGAAAGTGTCTTCTGTTTTTAGCTTCTGGAATACCTTCCATGACCTCTATGAGAAAAACAGGAAAGAAAACTGTTTTCTGTCAAATAAGGTTAAGCAAGTCCTAGCACAGGATCCGCAATTTTCACATGGTAAAATCACCTTAAAACTCGCCACAGTTCTAAATGATTTATATTGTAACTAAAATCTGTTTTCACCTTTCATACTTGTTCCTTTTTGTGATTCTCTGAACCAGGCAACTACAATCCAATTAAAAATGGAGACGTTTTCTCAACAAAACGAGAAATCTTGGCAGTATGATTTTCACAACCTTCCACCTAAATATTCCCAGGAAAAACACACCATCTAACTAACAATTTTGTGAATTTCACCCCAAATTTTAAGGTTCTGTGTACAATAGGAATATTATCCACAGGGTGCAATCCAAGGTAGTTGTTGACCAGAATAGAGTAGGGTACTCAGCTTCACCTAAGGGTCTACTTAGTCCACATTGTTCAATAACTACTTGAGAGTGCTCTCCACCTTTGGTTAATATTCCTTAAGTATAAACCATAAGTGGCGTGAAGCAGGGATTGTTATGCCCCACTTATCATGTGCTGTCTACAAGAGACAGGGCCATATTATCAAGGCCGGCGATAACATTATCGCCGCTTAAGCGGCAGGAAACTGCAGCTAAAGCGGCAATAATGGGCTTGATAAAACGCCCTTGTGAATTCCCATAGAAGCTCAGGTTCTGGTGTGAACCTGGGCTTCTATGGGAATTCACAAGGGCATATTATCAAACCCATTATCGCCGCTTTAGCGGCAGTTTCCTGCAGTTAAAGCAGCGATAATTTTAACACCGTTCTTGATAATATGCCCCACCATCTTTTGCCGGCCATGAGAACTCCAGCCTGAGGGATAATTCCTCTGGAGGGGCACTCAATGGGTTGAGAATGAAGAAAGTAAGACTAACCCCAGGTGCACAACGGCTGTCCAAACAGCCAGGAAACAGTATAAACTTACAATAACTGGTAGAAATGCCGCACTACTCTCAGAACAGTGGGACTCGCTGGTCGCCAGCGCTAATCTGGGGGGCAGTGGGCCGTTCTGGTCTGCAGTTAGGAAAACAAGAGAAATGGGTAAAAAGCTAACACCAATTAGCTGTAATATAACTGGTAGTGTTTGGGAGGCCCACTTTTGAAAAATCTATGCTGTCCCACCTGAGGAGTCGATGACTTACAGCCCAGGACAGCTGTGTGGCCTACAGATTGATGCCCATGAAGTAGAAACAGCTATAAAAGAGAGCCTTGGAAACAAGGCTCCAGGCCCAGACGGCTTGCCCATTGATATTATTAAGCATAGTCCAGATTTATGGGCACCAATTCTTGTCAATGTTTTTAACAGTCTGCCAACAGTGCCCATGCCTACCACCTGGGCAACTAGCACCATCGTCCCAATTTTTAAAAAGGGAGATAGGTCGGATCCAGTTAATTACCGTCCAATCTCCCTTCTGGATAACACCTTAAAAAATTTGGGACGAGTAATCTATAACAGGGTGCTTGAATGGACTGAAAACACAGAATTATTAGATCCGTGTCAGATGGGATTCAGGACCGGGGTGGGGACAGTTGAGCAATGCTTGAATTTAAAATTGATAATTGATAAGTATAACATTGCTCGATCATCTCCTATTTACCTTGCTTTTATGGATCTCTCTTCCGCTTTCGATCTAGTGAATAGATCCAAACTCTGGACCATCTTACTGAATTATGGGCTAGATGAGACCCTCGTTAATTTCCTGGCTTACCTACACACTGATCTAAAAGCACAGGTCCGGCTTGGGATGGGTGGAGACGTCTCTGGAGCCATTGATATCGGTAGGGGGGTGAGACAGGGGTGCGTTTTAGCACCCCTGTTGATTATCATCTACATTAATGGCCTATCTGGAACTCTCAAACAAGTCACCAGCGATGTACCGACAATCTTGGGGAAACCTCTTTCAGTTTTATTATACGCGGATGACGCAGTGCTTATGGCCCGCACACCAAATGACCTCGGTTTTGTCCAACATATGGAGGGATTGGATCTGCGTGTAAATTTTATAAAGTCTTTTATCATGTCATGTGGCCCTGGGAAACGGAAGCTCAATACTATACACATAGGGACAGATAAACTCGAATCTGTCCCTACGTTCCTTTATTTAGGGTTGGTTTTTGCTGCGAATGGCTTGTGGAGTGGGCATTTGGCCCACGCCACGAGCAAGTTCTCGAAAGCCACCAATTCTATTTTGAGCTTGCCTCACCCGAAGAAAATAGGTGCCACAAGAGCCATTTTAAAAATATTTAGATTACAGTGCTCACCAGTAGCTTCATACGGAGCAGAGGTTTGGGGGTTGGGAGATAGCGCATGCATTCAGCGGGAAGAAAGCCGCTTTTGCAGAAAAATACTGGGTGCCCCAATCTCATCTTCTGATTTTATTTGTCATAATGAACTAAACCTCCCCTATATATGTGATTTTATCAGAGCCAGACCAGCTCTATTTTGGGTTAAGGTTTGGAGGAACAATTCAGCCACTCTCACACAAAATATTATATAAGATTGCCTGAATTGTGACCGTGGCATGGAGATCCCATGGCTCTCAGGAGTATCCAAAACACTAAGGGGCATATTATCAAGGGGGTTTATCTCTGCTTTTTTGGCTTTAAAAGCCAAGAAAGCGGAGATAAAATTATCTCCCTATTACCTAGCTGTCGCTAACACCAGTTAGCGACAGCTAGTAGGAGATAGCGACCATCTTGGGCCCATGTCAGTGATATTTATCACTAATGACATGCAAAGTGGGCGTGCCAAGATGTTAGTGACTGGAAACAGTCGCTAACATCGCTATCTCCTATTACCAACTTATGGAGATATTCGCGCTAAGCGCGAATATCTCCGAAAGCTAACACCTGCCCTGAACAGTTCTTAGCCATGTTATCCAATGGGAGGTGGATAACATGGCTAAGAGCATTAGCTCGGTAATGCATGAATATCGCGGACTTTTCAGCGATATTCATGCATTACGGCCGATTTTTATCGCATTTGCGATAAACCTTGGTAATACCAAGGTTTATTTGCCGTAAAAATCGCCGCAGCTCAGCGGTAAATATTTGTCTCTAACCAAGCAATAGCGATAATTATCGCTATTGCTTGGTAATATGCCCCTAAGTGCCGTGGACAAAGGTGATCTTTTCTCCGACCCCACCAAGATCGAGATTAAGGACAAAATCGAGGTTAAACATGCACTGTATGCACTTTTGGAATCTGAAAGGATGGGAAGAGAATCAACAAAATCAACTGTTGCAAAATATATGGGAAATGAACTGTGTAGGCATCCACTCCCGCCTTACCTTACTCTACCTATGACCAACTGGGAGAGATCACTTTTGTTTCGTTTAAGAGCGGGCTCAGTGAAATTTTTGTTGTCTTTCCCTTTGGGCTATCGACATAGCACTAATTTTAACCCATGCCTGTGTGATGGTATCAGTACACAGAACGATTTGCACTTCCTATTCTTCTGTAAATTTTATTTAAGATATATCAAATGGTTTTTAACTCCATATTTTAGAAAACACAGACCCCTTTTGCTGGAGAAGTCTTATTTAATGTTGGTTTCCCTGGACTCAGATGAACGAATTTTTCGCACTAGCACTTTACTGAGACTGATAACGCGAGTGCGTAAAATGATGGAAAATCCTTGAAATTAGCCTCATTAGAACTGTACTGTACTGTATTATATTTTTTTAATCTTGACACTTTCGTAATAATGTGTTATGCAAATGAACTGTTTTTATGTGGTACTTTTATGAATTTTATGAAATTCGAATAAAGGTCTTTTGAACTTGAGAGTGCTCTCCACCTTTGGTTAATATTCCTTAAGTATAAACCATGAGTGGCGTGAAGCAGGGATTTTTATGCCCCACTTATCATGTGCTGTCTACAAGAGACAGGGCCATATTATCAAGGCCGGCGATAACATTATCGCCGCTTTAGCGGCAGGAAACTGCAGCTAAAGCGGCGATAATGGGCTTGATAAAACGCCCTTGTGAATTCCCATAGAAGCTCAGGTTCTGGTGTGAACCTGGGCTTCTATGGGAATTCACAAGGACATATTATCAAACCCGTTATCGCCGCTTTAGCGGCAGTTTCCTGCAGTTAAAGCAGCGATAATTTTAACACCGTTCTTGATAATATGCCCCACCATCTTTTGCCGGCCATGAGAACTCCAGCCTGAGGGATAATTCCTCTGGAGGGGCACTCAATGGGTTGAGAATGAAGAAAGTAAGACTGACGTGCAGAGTAGTGAGTGGAGTTGTGAGAACGAGGAGATCTTTACCAATTGCTGAGATATTCTGTGTGATGCAGGTCAGTAAATTGAGAAATGGATTCAGGAGCAGGCCGATCTCCATCATTACAATGAAGGGGATGGGGAGGGAGAACCTGGATATTTAAAAAAGGATTAAGGCAGGCACACTTCTCAAAGGATGTTTAGGGAACTTCTTAACCCCCCTTGGTAAAGCCTTTTGCCCGTAGGAGCCAGTTTGAAATCCAGTGGGGGCTGGTAGAGAACTGTAGCGGGGAGGAGTGGGGAGGAAATTTAGAGAAAAAAAGACTTACCTGCTCATCACCTCCCAGTCACCAGCCGCAGCCTCTTCTACGTCTTACTGCTCTCCTGGCTCCTGGAAGCACCCAGGCTCCCGGATACCTCTAAGCCAATCCGACACTGCTGTCACCATGACAGCAGCGTCGTGATTGGTCTGAGCACCATGGTTTGGCGTTCAGACAGGAACTGACAGCCTGTGCATGTTCTCCACCCAGGCAATTTAATACAGCCGGTGGAGAACACGCAAAGTGCGCATGAATGTTTGGACGGCCCAAGAAGGCCGGCCAAACTGTCATGCACACTTAAGGTGCAGCAACCGCTCCTTCCTGCAATGCTGGGAGCTCAGCCCCGCATCCCCTAACTTTACTCCAAGCGCCACTAAAAAAAATTGATAATAACTTCTCTTATTATTATTTTATTTTTCCTTTTACACTGCTCCGAGATCAGTGGGGCAATGCTCCTCTGCCTTAGCCGCGGAGCCACCATTGTTGAAATCAGAAGGGAAGAGGAAGACCATCACCACCACAGTAGAAGAAAGTCTACTGATTACTTGTTTGAGGAATGCTGGAAAAACTGCTTCTGCCTCTGACGTGAAACTCTACATGACTTTGTAGACATGGATCCAGTGGATAAAACCACTAATAAAACTCTTGTGAGTAGTACTGAAGTAATTAAACACAGCCTGCAAGTAAGAACCAAAAACAATTTGACAACTAAGGGCACTGACGGAGGACCATCTTCCACACCAGGAAGCCTGTGAAACCCTCATGGATAGGTAGCTTGCCATAGTCACGTACATTAATTCACCAAAGCACTATCATCCTCTGCAAGCACAGCTAGGCTGATGTTCTCTGTTGACAATACTTGTTGCATGGCTACCCTCTGGTAGACACATTTGATATAAGATTCTTTGAATGTCCAGCATAAGCCAAATACCTTTTCTGAACACTATACAGAAAGTAGGATTTGGGTCAGCACTCCTCCTCACCCATATGTTGCTTTGGCTCAGCTTCTATAGCTATTACCTGATAGGGTGTTTTTAATTTTTTTGTAGCTCTAAGGCACAGGGCAAGATACTGATGTAACCCAGGCTCTGGGAGCAGCAACTCCACTGTGCATGCTTGGGAACAGTGGGGCATATTATCAAGAAAGGGCGTTACATTATCGCCACTTTTATCGGCAGAAAACTGCCGATAAAGCGGCGATAATGTGCTTGATAATATGCTATATGAATTCCAATCGAAGCCCATGTTAGATGTGAAGACATCTAACATGGGCTTCGATTGGAATTCATAAAGCATATTATCAAGCACATTATCGCCGCTTTATCGGCAGTTTCCTGCTGATAAAAGCGGCAATAATGTAACGCCCTTTCTTGATAATATGCCCCAGTGACTCTTCCTAGTGACTCTTTCCGTAGCATGCACTTGAAGCAGTTGCTCTGTAGAGCACTGGGACTGCACATGCACTGGGGAGCAGTAGCTCTACAATACACACCCTTACACTTCAGAGAGTGGTAACTCTTCCGTGCAGAAGCTCTAAATGTTATCCTTTATCAATTAATTGTAAAATATTTCAGCTGGGAATGCCATGGTTTGAAGTATCTTTTCTGAGCATAACTGTTTACATGCAGATTGAAAATAAATAAACCAGCTCAAAATAGAACCTGAAAAGTACAGACAGGGAAGTGAGTCTGCTGTAGACTTGGGGTGTAGTGAGGAGAAAGGCCTGAGTGTATGAGAGGGGTTCCCTTACTTCATGTAACTGAGGGGCATATTATCAAGGACGGGCGATACATTATCGCCGCTTTTATCGGCAGGAAACTGCCGATAAAGAGGCGATAATGGGCTTGATAATATGCTCTATGAATTCATATCGAAGCCCATGTTAGATGTGAAAATGCCGATAAAGAGGCGATAATGGGCTTGATAATATGCTCTATGAATTCATATCGAAGCCCATGTTAGATGTGAAGACATCTAACATGGGCTTCGATAGGAATTCATAGAGCATATTATCAAGCCCATTATCGCTGCTTTATCGGCAGTTTCCTGCCGATAAAAGCGGCGATAATGTATCGCCCGTCCTTGATAATATGCCCCTGAGTCTATGCCTGCAACATCATTACTTAGTTATAGTAACACTGTCTCAATTACTATGAGCCTAATTTAAATCTTGGTGGTAACGGTTCCGCCATCTATTTCCCGTCAGAGTCCCCATCCACCTACTAGGCGGTCCCCGGCTCTATTTAGATGTTAGCTAGTGCCTAGATGAAAGATCATCAGACTGCCGCTGTCGCTGTCAGAATTTCTCACCCGCATCGAATGCGCCATCAGGAAAAGTGGCTGATGGCGGGAGTACAGCCACTTTGTCTGCCTGTCCAATCATGATATACGTTCCCGCCTACGCATCTGTGGCAGATAAACCTCCACACCTGAGTTGGCGGATTGGAAACAATATAAGGCAGAAACTCACCTTTCCTCGCCTTCACACTTCTTGTATCGCCATGGACCCGATCTTCCAAGTCATGAAGCAGCTGATGCTGCTTGACCACGATGCAAATCAACACCGTCGTTACCGGATCTGAATGTAAGCTCCTCCATTACATGTAACCTTTTCAGTTGGCTGTTTACATTTGCACTAGATGCGTGCAAATGTTAAATCAATCACACAAGCAGTAGCATAAAATGTGCAATGCATATGTCTGTAATGTTGATGTGTAAGAAATGTAAAGAAACACACCTGTATAACCACATTGTAATTATAAATTTGGTGCAGGCTGCCATAAAAACAAAATAGACACTTGCACAAAAAAGGACATCAATTCAAAAATCAGAAAGTCACCAAACATGTGTTTGAAAAACTTTCGAAAAATTGTCACATTATAAACATGCATTACACATCATTGGGATAAGTGCAATGTAACATATGAAGAACTTGCACTAGACAAGGTGTAACCTTTACCTTATTGATTACCTGGAAAATAAATGTCAGTCCCAAATTTGAATCATTCAACATATTCATCCATGTAACATTTCACATTGTCTAGTTCAAGTCTTGTATTGTATCCAATTTCAATTGTCACAATGTGTAATGCATATGTTTTCATACGTATCAGTAATCAGGGTGAAACAAACACACCTCAAGACTTTCTTTGATCTGCTTTTACATTATTCATCCCTTCTTCCCCCCCCAAACTCCCTCCTCCCCCCCACCTCCTAAACTCCCCATACGCCCCCCCTCCCTCAACTCCCCGTGCCTGCTTCTACGCCTGGACTCGCTATTAGTGTGTTTATTTGAACTCTGTCAGGAGTGATCCGGGATACTCAAAGAAAGTGTTCTTGGTGTGTTCGTGGGGTCGTCAGTTCCTGAATTGGGATGCCCTTCCTCCTCATCAAGCGTACTATCTCGCAATGCCTGCACTAGTGCCTCCCATGCCGCTGCCGCTTCCAGTGCCCTATCGTCAGCTATGCGGCGGGCCAGTTGGTATCTTAAAGTACTTTCGCTCGCCGCCCACTTAAGGCATTCGTTGAGCCATCTTTTGTGCGTAGGCACCTTTTTGGATTTCCAATTTCTGGTTATTTCCCTCTTAGCCACTATCAGTCCCATATCGATAAACTTGCTCGTAATCCTATTCTTGGGTGTGTGCGGAAACCAATGCAGCACCCCTACTGCTTTAGTGTATTGTAGTTCCCTGTCCGTTGCGTTATTCAATGTCTCGCCAATCTCCTGCCAATAGTCCCCTAGGTGTGGGCAGTCCCACAACATATGCCATAAGTCCGCCCCTGCAGAGTTACATCTGGGGCAGGCCGCATTTTCAATCCCAAAATACTTTCTGAGTTTTCCCGGCGTAAGGTAGGCTCTATGAAGAATATGAAAATGTATCAGTTGGAAGCGTGCGTTCCTCGTACTCTTCCTTGCCCGCCTTAATAGTTGCCCCCACGTTGTGTCAGGAATCTCCGTCTGAAGGTCCAGTTCCCATTTGGCCTTCAGCGTTGACAGAGGTTTTAGAGGTTCTCGCAACATTCTAGAATAAAGACACGTCACTGCCTTGTATGTTCCAGCTGCCATCATGGTGTATTGGCATGCCATGGACGTGGCGGGCTCTAGCAGCCCCTCCCCCCAGTGTGCCTGGATAGCCCTGGTCACAGCAGCATGCATCAGGTAGTCCCCTCTCGGGAGATCGAAACGGTCCTGCAAGATCTGGAAGGAAAGTAATGTCCCGTCTTCATACAGGTCCCCTATCATTTGCAGCCCCACATCTTCCCACCCCTGTAACCGCGACCAGTCACCACCGTGAGGGAGTGCTGTCACCATTCCCAGCGGTATCTCGGGTGCGTACATACGTCGCAATCCCGCTCTATGCCGTGCGCGATTCCAGCAGAGCATGAACGTCTGTTCTTCTAGGGACAAGTCTTTGAGGATGAGCTTTTGCTGTAGAGTAATGTACGCGAGCACATGTCGGGGGGTACCCCTGTCCCTCTCCTGTTCCGGGCCTCGATACACCCTTGCTACCTCCTGCGTGAAAACCTGTAATTGTGCCGCTAGGTAATAAAACTCAAAGTCTGGAACCGCCATACCCCCCTCATCCTTAGGCCGGGTCAACGTGTCTTGCGCTATTCTGCGTCTGCCAGTGCCCCACAGGAACGATATTAGCAGTGATCGCAACTGTCGAAAAATAAAACCAGGAATCCACACCGGCAGCGTTTGGAAGTAGTAGAGGAGGCGCGGTAGGGCTATCATTTTCACCAGGGAGATGCGGCCAGTCACCGATAGCGGGAGAGTGGCCCAAAAGGACATACTCCCTTTCAATGCTCGGATGCAATGGCCCACATTGCCCTCTAGCATATCAGTTGCCGTGTGATACACATACACTCCCAGATATTTCAGACAGGTAGGCTCCCAGGTGAATGTTGGGCAGTCGGCAGGTCGCTCCTCTCCCTGCCTTAAGGGGAATAAACAGGATTTAGACCAGTTTACTTTTAGGCCTGATAGCTTTCCAAACAGGCCAAGAAGCCTCTCTGCGCCTTCCAGCGCTCCACCGGCATCTTCCAGGAATAATAAGAGGTCGTCCGCATACAACGAAATGGCCTGTGGGTCTCCCCTATTGACTAAGCCCTTGTAGTAACGTCCCATCCGCGCCTCTGCTGCAAATGGCTCCATCGCTAAAGCAAACAGCAGGGGGCATAGCGAACACCCCTGCCTAGTACCACGGCATACCTGATACTGGTGCGATATTAGAGAGCCTATCCGGACTCGTGCCGTCGCAGATGTGTACAATACTTTGGTCCAACCTATATAATTATAGCCAAGGCCGAAGTGCTTCATGACCTTGTAAAGGTAACCCCATTCCAAACTGTCAAACGCCTTTTCAATATCTACCGATAATACCAAGGGCACTCGCGCCTCAGGCATCGGGTCACCCATTAATCGTATCAGTCGGCGTATATTGATGGTGGTGTTCCGCTTGGGGATGAAGCCGGATTGGTCGCTGTGAATCAGCTCCGTCATGTGGCTCAGCAGTCTAGTGGCTAGTATGGTGCTCAGGATTTTGTAGTCCGTTGTCAACATGGACAGCGGGCAATAAGAGGCTGGTTTGGTCTTCTCTCTCCCCGGCTTCAGTAATGGAATCATCAAGGCTTCTCGCATGGATTGTGGCAACTTACCCCTAGATTTAGCTTCATTGTAAACTACGTGAAGCCGCGGAGCTAATTGTTCCAAATATTTGCTGTAAAATTCTATGGGCAATCCGTCCAAGCCCGGGGTTTTGTTCCGAGCCACCTGTCTCACCGCTCTTCCTATCTCCCCCAGCGTAATATCCTTGCCCAGGTCATCCGACTGTTCCTGATCTAACTGCGGCAATTGCAGCCCCTCTAAGAAGGCATCGATCTCACATTCGCTGCCTTCCAATCCGCTTTCATAAAGCGTTTCATAGTATGATCTAAAGGTGTCCAAGATCCCCGTTTGGGTATTGCATATACGGCCCTTGTCTTCCTCAATGGCCAAGATCGGGTGGCTATGCCTGGTTGGGTTAGCCAGCCAAGCAAGCATCGTTTCCGCCTTGTCCCCCTCGGCGTGCGCCCTCGTCAGGTAATTTTTATGGTCGAAGATTCGGAGCCGCTCCATCTCTACCGCTACTGCTTCCTTTGCCTCACTAACAGTCTCCTGGAGCTCAGGACGATTAGGGCGCGCCAACTCAGCGTTTCGCAATGTCGTCTCTGCCTTCTCCAAGTCGCCTAATAGCGTTTTGCGGGCTCCTGCATATTTCCCAATACAGTGGCCCCTAACAACACCTTGAAGGCATTCCACTCCATCCCTCTGGTGGTTGTGGTGCCCTCGTTTACCTTGAAGTATTGTGTGATTCTCTCCCCTAGTGCTTCCCTGAATGGTGGGTCATCCAGGGTGTCCGGGCGTAGTTGCCATGTCGGGATCTGCGAGGTCTTAGTCACCCAGTTTAGTGTCAATAAAAGAGGATTATGGTCGGACAGCGTGCGAGTTAAGTACTCAGCATGTGCCACAGTGGAGATCACGAGCGGGGAACATAAGAACGCATCCAACCGGACATGGAGGTCATGCAGACCAGAGTAATACGAGTAATCCCGCAGGGTAGGGTGTCGCGCTCTCCAAGCATCCACCAACTCCCAGCGCTCCTGCCATTCGAGTCTACGCTTCACTAATCTATGCACTGGCGACGCTCCCAGCGGCGGGTGAGATCTATACAGAGTTGTGTCAGCCACTGAGTTAAAGTCTCCACCCACAATTATAGAGCCTGCCAAGTAACTCGCCAGCGCCCCAGAGAGTTTTGTGAAGAAGGCCGATTGGTCAGCATTGGGTGCGTACACACTGCAAAGTACTATATCCCTGCCTCTAAGTTTCCCCTCTATGACCACATATCTGCCCTCTGGGTCTATAACCTGTCTAGTCACCTGGAGAGGAACCCCCGCTCGGATCCAGATCAATACCCCCTTGCGAATGCAGAGTATGTGGTGTTGAATAGTTGCCCCCTCCATCTTCGCTGTAGCGCAATGCCCTCTTGTTTTGTTAGGTGTGTTTCCTGTAACAGCGCAATCTGAACTCCTCTACGAACTAAGGGCCTCATTTATGAGGCCTTGCGTCAGTTTTGCGCTTCCGATGCGTCACTTTTTGTGACGCATCGGCGGCGTAAAACAGGCCTCCTGTTGCACACTATTTACAAAGTGACGCATCTAAGCAGATGCGTCACTTTGTAAACCCCTGCGCTACATTATACCTGCTTCAGGGATAATGTATGCAGAGGGGACGTTCCCCTGCAAAAAGCCTCGTAATAGGGATGCAGTGAAATCTATGAGATTTCACTGCGTCACTTTTAGGACGCTGCTGCGTCAAAATCTTGCGCCTGCCTCACAGCAGGCGTAAGACTGACGCAAGCCCTTTCACATGGGGCTTTCCCCATGTGATAGGATGTATTGCTGGAGTTGCGTCACATTTGTGACACACTCCAGCAATGCGTCACTTTTGCGCTTACAGATACGTCAGAAATACTGATGTATCTGTAACTCCTTGCGCAATGATGCGTCATATTGTAAATATGACGCATCATTGGGGTCGCAAGGAGGGCGCAATGAAAAGTGACGCATCGCTGTTTTCTCGCACAATGCGTCACTTTTCATAAATGAGGCCCTAAATAAGCAGGCACTTTGTGCCTCCTAGCCATAGTGTGTAATCCCCGCACATTCCAAGTCACACATTTCGTTACTCCAGAGTTAGCCATAGTCCCACAGCAATCGAAATTTGATAGTACCAGTCTTCTTCCAGGCATTCGCAGTAGCACCCCCCCACCCCAAACCCCATTGCAAAACAATTGTTTCCCCCCTCCCACAATCTGTGTCGTGAGCCACCCCAACTACTCTCTACTTCCTCCCCCACAGAACAGGACCTATCTTCGAGAAAGGAGCTCCCATCCAAACTGTAAGCAGTGGCTAACTAGTCCCCCGCTACCACCCAACTAAACCGCAGTCTGCACTACGGTGGCCTTATGGGCCAACGGGGCGCTACTCGACCCCAAGGGCGGCTATTACGGTCCCATCCCCCCGCCCCACAATCCCCCAAAGTCACTCACGCGTACCCCTGCTGCTCCGGTATCGGTTGTTGCGTCAGGCACTCCTGGTTTCCCCGGAAGCTGTTCATAGGAAGAGTATTTGGCTCGCCCTTTAGGCCTCAATAATTACATCCGAGGTCTGCGGTGTTGAGGTACTGGGTTTTTAAGAACCGGCACAGAACCGGTAACCCAGCGGTGCCAGGGAATCAACACCCAGAGACCTCGGGTTCTTCCTGATCCAGACCTACAGAAACTCAGAGTCTTCTAGGTGAAGTCAAAGATTAGTTTATTGGCTGCAACCAAGGTAACAAGTGTCCTAGAAGTACAATACGGGTATATTCTCAGGAGACTGCACACTTTTACAAAGTCAGGCTTCTCTTCTTATACACAATTTTGGGCTCCAGGCAAAACATTCTTGGTTGTAAAGTAAATCGTTAACATACTTTTGGTACAAAGAGAAAGCAGAGTCATGATGACATGTCCATATTTCACTTCGTGCTGCCTACAACAAATCATTTGGCAAGGCCCAACATTTCATCAGATATCACTGGACCCCTAATAAAAACGGGCACCTCCCCACCATAAAATAAGTGAAGTAAAAGAGTGGAGATAGATGTGAGCGAGATATGGCAGGTGTGCGCGCTGAAATGGTTTTATGGTTTGTTGAGCCTAGATGCTATCTTGCTTGGCCACTGGGAGGGAACTGACCTAACGTGTTCGGCCTGGGGCAATGGTTCCAACTTGTACAGGTCATGGAAAAGTCGATTAAGGAGTATGTGTCCTTGTGGAATCGAATTCAGCTGGATTAAGGCCTATGTAAAGGGCAACATATAGAAGGGAGCCAAGGGTTCAGAATGTAAATGACGATTTCGAGGTGAAATCGTCACTCGAATATGCTGAAAATATATGTACATGATGTACTCGTCATTCTCGGTCTTTTGATACCAAATTCGTCATGTTTCGACGAAGTTTTAATTCTCGAGTCCAGAATAATTATATGAATCCAGATTTTCAGAACCTCAATCCCTCCTTTTGCCCTTACATAGGCAATTAATCTATCCTCATGTTAGTCTGAGTCCAGATCTATATTCCTAAAGTCATTGAGATGTTGCTGTAACATCATTCTAGTGCTTAGTTCATCTCTTGACACAGGCTTCCTTACACATGATGTAACACAGAGGCCACATATTGCAGGAGCACACTGTATGCACAGACAGAACGGGAAAAGAATGGCTAAGATCATCCCAATGACCATCAGAATTTTCCATCCCCAGGCAGATATCAGTTCCCAGAACCATCCCATTAACGACCAATCTCCTTTATCCACATGAATAGATTCGGAAATCTTATGTAGTTTGGAAATGGCCCTGTACACGGTTGGAGCATTATCTGGGATGAAAATGCAACAACTAGATTGGATCAATTTGCATATTCCACCTCGGTCTGCAAGTATAACATCCAAAGCGACCCGGTTCTGAAGGGTCATAAGTCGGTTCGACTGGAGCTCAGCAGTCAAGTTACTAAGGGCACCAGCAGTTTCAGTCACGGTGGACTCAACTACCCTTGTTAATTGCCTTATGTTTCTACTGTTAGCCATGGTCCCCAGAACGGCAGAAAACCCTTTGCAAAGTCCCCAAATTCTTGACCTGCAGTGTCTTCTTTACTCAAAACACCTCTAACTACCCTTGTCCGGTGGTAATCCGCCGCTGCTGTGTAGGTGGGAGGCAACAGGAATGAAACAAAACATGAGCCAGAGAAGTCAGGGGGCAACCATGTGTAGGCTCTATCATGGCAGATGAAATAAGTACCCTTAGCGGCTAAAAACGCAGGGGAAGTCTGAGATCCAAAAACATACGTTTCTGTACAGATACTCTTCCCTAGCTGAGCTCTGGGATTCTTGCCAACACCTTGCAGACACAGGTGACCTTGATGGGGTACGATCCAGATAGGGGACGATCTTTTGGCTTGCTGTTTCTCACTTAAAGTAGTGCCATATCCGGTCACGTTCCAACCTACATATGCAAGTATCTCATCATCCGGAGTATCTTCATAAGAAGTTACTTCCTTGATCATGTCAACTATACCTTTGACTAGGGCGCTAGTCTTGAGGTTGTCTTTTACAGAACGTAGGGGTTGGATTTCTCGTGCATATATGAACATTGTCCTATATGCCCATACTGAACCATTGTGACTAAATGGCAGGACCAAATAGGGGATACCTTTATCCGTTGTGTGAGGCATGAGGCCGCACACCCAACAGTTAGTTGTGTTCATTACAAGTTGGTGTTGGTGTAATAACTGAACAAAGGAGTTATAAATGAACTCTAATCTCCTATTCGATTTGTGGTCAGGCAGAGGGTGGAAAGAATGAGAGGAAACAGTAGGGGGAGGTATGGGTGATGCAGTGGGCGCAAATGTTACATGGAAAGAGAATAAAACATAACTTATCAAAAAGATCATTACGCTGGATAGCATAAAAATACACAATATTATAAAACTTTTCTTTGTCATCGTGTTACACAGTCTCTGCTTAAAGTTCATTGGTTTGGCAGGTCTCTCCACATCAGGAAACTCCATCCTCTCTAAAGTGCTGCCCGCGGTGGGAGGTTGATTCTGCTAAAGGATGCTTCCGTCAGTCTAGGGCAACTCCCTTGGACTGACCAGAACTACCGACCTAACGTCGTCAGCTGCACCCAAAAGACTTTTAATCAACCGCGGCCCTAGCAGCGGAACCCGGATGGCGGTTCGAAAAACAAAAATAAGCAAGTTACCTAGATGGGAGATCTGCACTTTCAAAAATAGTACTTGGGAGGAAAAAGGATAATTTTATTTGTCCATAGGTCTTGGTCTCAAATTATAAAAAGGAATCACTTTTATTAGTCTGTTTTTCTCGGTCGCAAATTGTAGTGTCTTTTTCCTGGTACTGTCTGGTCCTGAAACAGGAGTTCAGGCTCCAAAGAGTTCAATTGTTCTGGTGGTGGCACAGTCTCTTGAAAAATGTTCTCGCTTTCACATTCAGGGTTAGTTCCTTTTACACGGTCATCGCTGACGGGTATGATACGTGGCACAGTTGTAAGCTCTGAGTCAGTGACACCCTTCTGGACCAGCTGGTCATGTGGCGGAGGTGAAGGGATTCTTTTGCAGTGGACCCCGTGGATCCAGTTGGCCTTCCCCTCCACTCGAACAGCTAACCTCGTGGAAAGAAGGACGAGGTGCGGCCCGGTCCACCTGGGCTGGTCGTTCTTTGTCCTTTGAAAGTTTTTCACGAGAATCCAGGATCCAGGGACAATGGAGTGACCTGGAGTCTCAGGGACCGGAGGCAGGGTGTTGTGGACCTGTTGATGCAAAACACGCAATTTAGCCGTCAATTCATACAAGTAATCAAGCAAAATAGGGTGTTGCAGCTCGCTGAACTTCGTGGGCCTAGGCACTTCCCAAATGTTGTCTGGCCGGCCAAAGACAATTTCGTAAGGGCTGAGTTTCACTCGCGAATGCACAGTCATTCTGGTCGATAGGAGTGCTAAGGGTAGAGCGTCAGGCCATTTAAGACCTGTGCTCGCTTGGATTTTGGCCAATTTAAGTTTTAAAGTGCCATTGTAACATTCTACTAATCCAGCTGATTGGGGGTGATTTGCAGCGTGGAACTTCTGCCTAATGCCTAGCCCTTCACACACTCTTTTCATCACACGACCCACAAATTCACTTCCGTTGTCAGACCAGACCATTCTAGGCATTCCAAACCTGGGGAAGTACTCTTTCACACGGGCTTTGGCTGTGGACAAGGTAGTATTGTCTTTTAGGGGATAGGCTTCTACCCATCTTGAGAAAGCACAAACAACAACGAGCACATATTTTAAGTTGTTGCACCTCTCCATGTGTATGAAATCTAGCTGCAAAACCTCGAACGGATACGTAGGAGGCGCAAAATGACCAGCTGGAGTTGGGGTTCCCCTACCAGGATTGTGCTTCAGACATACCATGCAATTCTTGACAACATTCTCTGCACACTTGGGAATCCCTGAATTCTTCCACACTGGGGCCAACAACTCGCAAATCCCTTTCACGCTGATATGAGCCATTCCATGAGCCATTGTAACCACTGCAAGCACATATGCATCGGGTAACAACCATCTCTGATGCTCTGCCAATTCAACCCAACAACCATTTGCATCCATTCTACCTGTACTCTCTCTCCACGTGCTCAACTCTTTCTCTGTGGCCTCAGCTTGGATGGATTTCACACTCTCTATCGTGTCCTCACATATTCCAACATCGCCAGTCCATCTTTCAGGGCCTGCAACATACATTCGGCTCATCACATTCTTTGCCGTTTCTTTAGCGATCTCATCAGCAAACGCGTTTCCACGACCAACATCATCAGTCACCTTCTTGTGAGCACTACATTTCACAATCGCCATCTGCAGAGGCAAGGTCAGTGACTCAAGAAGCTCATTCACCAACTGACCATGCTGAATCTTAGCTCCATGCGAAGTCAGGAATCCACGTTCTCTCCACAATCGTCCAAAACTGTGAGCCACTCCAAACGCATACTGACTATCAGTGTAGACAGTCACTCTCATTCCTTTAGACAATACACATGCTCTCGTCAGTGCGACTAATTCTGCGGCTTGAGCTGAACCATGTGGTATTCGTGCAGTTTCAACAACTGTGTGCAAAGTCGTGACAGCATATGCTGCAGTCACGTTACCATTTGGAAGCTTAAAGCATGAACCATCTACCCATAATGTACCATCACATTCAGCAAGAGAAGTGTCAAATAAATCAACTCTCCCTTTTGTCTCTTCCTCTGTTGTGAGGAAACAATCGTGCTGTTCTAAAGCATCTGATTCCTCTGCAATTGGTAACAACGTGGCTAGATTTAAGGTACTGCATCGTTTTATGTGCACATGGCTCGCTAGCAGCGTTAATTCGTAACTGGACAGTCGAGCACTAGTTAAGTGCTGTGTCTTGGTCCTATTTAACAATGTGTCTACTGCATGCGGGACCATCACGATTAGTGTATTATTCATTACTAGACCAGCAGACTGTCGAATAGAAACAGCTGCTGCTGCTGTGGCCCTTAAACAACTTGGCAATGCTTGTGCTACCGGATCCAAAGTTGAAGAAAAGTAGGCGCATGGCCGCTGTCTACCTCCGAATAACTGAGTCAACACAGATAATGCACAGCCCTCCTTCTCGTGGACATACAATGTGAAAGGCTTTCTGTAGTTGGGGGTACCTAACACAGGGGCCGAACATAATGCTGTGCGTAATTCGAGAAAACTTTTCTGACACTCTTCAGACCAAGGAATGGGATTGGGTGTATTTTTACACGTTAATGCCACCAAGGGTTTGGCCAATAACAAAAAATTTGGAATCTACTGTCTACAGTACGATGTAATGCCCAAGAAGGCACGCACTTCTCTCTGTGTTCTTGGCACACTCAATTGCGCTATTGCCTGAATTCTTTCTGGGGTCAGTTTCCTTCCCTCCTTCGATAAGAGGTGACCTAAGTAGGTCACTTCTTGTCGGCAATATTGAAGCTTGGAAAGTGACACCTTGTGATGCAGATCACACAGATGACGCAATAATGTCAATGTGGCCTTTTTACAAATTTTCTCAGTGTCTGCAGCAATGAGCAAATCGTCCACATACTGTACAAGAGTGGCACCTTTAGGCAAAATAATCGTGTCAAGCTGTGTTTTCAGAGCTTGACTGTATATTGAGGGGCTTTCACAGTAGCCTTGAGGAGCGCGTTTAAAGCGGAAGCTTCGACCTCCTAAACTAAAGGAAAAGATATCCCTGCTCTCTTCAGCAATTGGGATGCTGAAGAAAGCATTCTTTAGGTCAATCACCGAAAACCACGAAGCAGAAGCTGGAATCATAGTCAATAATGTGGTAATGTCGGGGACAACTGGAAATTGTGGCACAACTATCTTATTTACTTCTCGAAGATCAATCACGAATCTGTACACAGGTGGCTGAGAAGGGTCAGTTCGTTTTAAAACAGGCAGAACAGGACTATTGCAAACATTGCCTCGTGTTTCTTCAATCACATCCTTTTCAATCAATTCGTAAACAATCGCTAGTAAAGCTTTTTCACCCTCATTAGATATTTTGTATTGGGGAATTCGTGGCATTTTGACATTGGACTTCAATGTTACAACATATGGTGGAATTTCTAAAAGACCTACATCATTAGGACCAGTGGCCCAAAGAATATCTGGGAGAAGTGACAATTCTGCTGGAAGTGCATCTCTCGACAAATACATGGAAACTACTTTCTTACCTAAAGTAAGTTGTACTCCTGAAGGAGAACAGTACAAAGTCGCATACAATCTTTTTAACAAATCCAATCCTAGCAAATTTTCACCACAACCTGTTGTCAGAATAAGGGGTGCTTCAAATTCATAAGGACCAACAGAAAGAGATAAAGGGTCAGAAATTGGATTTCTAACTGGGGCGCCAGAAAAACCTACAGAAACGTTCATTTCGCCAGACAAAGGTGCGCCAGGGAGTTTGTAGTACATAATAGAACTCTTTGTAGCACCAGTATCCAACAGAAAAGGTTCTGACACACCTGATGTAATCACCTCAGCGTAAGGTCCACTCTGATCTACTGGAACTGAAACAACTCCCTCTCTTTGTCTATGGCTGTCCTAGCAATCATTATTCTCCCACTGCTCATTTTCTGTGTAATAATCATCAACGTAGTATTGAGCTGTCCTATCAGATACGTTATTTTGCTGATCAAACCTGTTAATAGAGTTTTGTGATGGAAGGGGACGTGTGTCCTGAGGGGCGTTTCCACGCCCTCTACCTCTAGGTGCTTGCTGACTGCCACGACCTCTAACACCAGAAACTCCATTCGCACGTTGTAATAGAATAGGACAATTATACTTGTAATGACCCTCTTGTTTGCAATATAAACACTGGTTGGGGCCTACAGATACACGGGGTTGAGTATACTCGAATCTTTGCGAGTTTCTCTGATACTGTTGAGGCTGCTGAAAAGTATTTTGGTAGTGATTTTGACCATTATTATTTTGATTACCACCACCACGTGGCGGATAGGCTTGCTGTAGCAAAACCTTCGTTTTTAGTTCTCTAGTTTTCTTTTCTACTTTATCTTTCTCATCTTTGTCTCTATTCTCGTAATATTGTGCAGTGGCCAATATCTGGGCTGAAGATGAGACTGCCCAAGAACTTTCTGAATCTTTAAATTTTTTACACAATTCTGGAAGCAGATTGTGCACGAATTTATAGACAAACAATCTCTGACCACCTTCTGTGGTCATATCTTGACCGCTGTGGTCAACAAATGTTTCTTCAAACCTGGTGAAGAAATCTGAAACAGTTTCTTCTTTCTTTTGCTTGCATGCAGACAACTTATCCCAATTTACGCGTATTGCAGGCATTATCGTTTTCATGTAATCTACTATTTTACCAGGGAGTTCTGCTATCAAAGGCTCAGGCTTGGCACCACCAACTTGTCGGGCATCTGCAGCAGTAATATTAGCCCATGTGTCACCTAATTCCTGGTCATGATCTATATGACGAATTTTACCCCATAAAGGCTGTGGAACAACATTTCCAAATAACATATCGATATCGGCTAAATTCATTATACATGACCCAGCAGTTTGTGACAACTCTTTATTGTACCCTGTAGGATTTTTACGCGGATCTGGTAATGTTTGTTTGAGTGCTAAAACTTCAGCTCGCTTCCATGGGACATGTACCCATACACGCTGAAAGTGTGGCAGAATAGGTGGGACAGCAGTCGTGTCACCCTCTCTCCATTGTGGGGGAACTTCTCTCATAGGGTATTGTCGCGCCTTTTTCCTACTGGATGTATTAGATTCAGATGGTGACCCAGAACAACTTCCCTTACTCCGATATGATAACAACATTTCCACTGCTTTCTCCACATCTGGACCTACAATCATACCCTCTCCGAACCTAAACCTTACACGACACATCTCTCGTGGGATGCTTTCCTGATCATTGTCCTCTAAATCCTCGCAAAGGAAAACACACATCTGTTCAAAAACATATCTCTGTGTCGCTGCTTCCCATTGATGGAAGACTTCCATGACAGACTGTACATCATATTTTACAGTGTCCATGACCCATTTCCGTGCTAAAATATTCAGTGAATCTCTCTCTTGATAATCAGGTAGTTGACTTCGCAACTGCCTTCTTCCCATGTTAGGGGTCGTAGTAGGCGACCCGAAAAGAGGTAAAAGAAGGTTAGTAACAGTGCTGGCCATTTTCTGCCGAATGGAAGGTGAAACTGAAGGACAAACAGATGGAAAAACGGGGTGAGATAAGGCAGGGGTAGAGATAGCAGAAGAGGTGTCATGGGAAACAGAGGGGGCACTAGGCAAAATCGTAGAGGGAGCATTAGGAGACGTAAAAAGTACAGTAGGCAAAATTGTAGAAAACACAGGTGAAACAGAGGTGGTCGGTGGGCCTGGAGGAGGCTGCACCGAAGAAGTAGGAGCCAGCTGAAGAGCAGCTGGTGAGTGCTGTGGAGGAGCAGGAGGCGTAGTTTGCGCAACTAAAGGTTGCGGGGGTGCTGTGGCATTCTGCGCATAGGGGGTGGTGAATTTAGTAAATGCAACATTAATGGGTCTTTTTCACGCTGTTTTGCTGCCTCTTGCTGAAGAGACGGCAAAACTGGATAACACTTATCTATTTCCAGTTTACGTTGCCTGTGCAACTGCTCATTCATCTGCTCTTCTTCATTATCTTTAAACTGCACAGCAGCTTGCATTACTGATAGTCCCCCTTCTCTCTTATTTTTCTTAGCTAATTTAATTTCTTTTTGTTTGGCTTCTTTACGCCATAAGCGGAAAGAGTCAAACATCGCCGGCCGGGCTTTCTTTTTAAAGAGTTTAACTTCAAGGTTGCCTAAGATTTCAGAATCAAAGCTACCATATTGGGGCCATTTTAGAACACCATCTTTCCTGGTGTATTTAATCCATACTTCGTTGTAGGTGATGGGGCCTACCCCATGTTTTACATATAGCTCGTAAGTCGGAGTTCCAACTGGAGGAACCGGACATGAGTCCTCCAATCGGGAGTCCCTATTATTACCACTAAAACAAAACAAATTCCCAAGTCTAAGACTAGGCATCTTCGCTCTCTAGTTTAGTTCCAAACTTCAAAGGATTATCGATTACGATATTTCTCGTGAATACACGAGTCCTTCGGTTTTGGTGCTTGCAAGTACCAATACAAAACTTTGTATCCCAAAGATACCCAAAACTAAGTCCAACTAAGGACTGGGAGACGCTCCACTTATACTTAACTGAAATATCGATGACGTCACCAGAAGACTCGTCTCAGTGTTTCGCTCTACCAAACTTCAAGGGTCCAAATCAGGGCGATAGCCAGGGCAGCAGTCCTTGTAGCCGTCGGGAAGCGGGGAACCTCGCAGCAAAGACCTTCGGACCACGTCGATGAGGTGGTTGGCCGTCCTCCGGAATTTCCACACGAAGCTCCTCACGATCTTCTGGCTGACTGGTACCACTGGAATCGCCCCAAACGTTGGGCGCCAACTGAGGTACTGGGTTTTTAAGAACCGGCACAGAACCGGTAACCCAGCGGTGCCAGGGAATCAACACCCAGAGACCTCGGGTTCTTCCTGATCCAGACCTACAGAAACTCAGAGTCTTCTAGGTGAAGTCAAAGATTCGTTTATTGGCTGCAACCAAGGTAACAAGTGTCCTAGAAGTACAATACGGGTATATTCTCAGGAGACTGCACACTTTTACAAAGTCAGGCTTCTCTTCTTATACACAATTTTGGGCTCCAGGCAAAACATTCTTGGTTGTAAAGTAAATCGTTAACATACTTTTGGTACAAAGAGAAAGCAGAGTCATGATGACATGTCCATATTTCACTTCGTGCTGCCTACAACAAATCATTTGGCAAGGCCCAACATTTCATCAGATATCACTGGACCCCTAATAAAAACGGGCACCTCCCCACCATAAAATAAGTGAAGTAAAAGAGTGGAGATAGATGTGAGCGAGATATGGCAGGTGTGCGCGCTGAAATGGTTTTATGGTATGTTGAGCCTAGATGCTATCTTGCTTGGCCACTGGGAGGGAACTGACCTAACGAGTTCGGCCTGGGGCAATGGTTCCAACTTGTACAGGTCATGGAAAAGTCGATTAAGGAGTATGTGTCCTTGTGGAATCGAATTCAGCTGGATTAAGGCCTATGTAAAGGGCAACATATAGATGGGAGCCAAGGGTTCAGAATGTAAATGACGATTTCGAGGTGAAATCGTCACTCGAATATGCTGAAAATATATGTACATGATGTACTCGTCATTCTCGGTCTTTTGATACCAAATTCGTCATGTTTCGACGAAGTTTTAATTCTCGAGTCCAGAATGATTATATGAATCCAGATTTTCAGAACCTCAGTGTCACCACCGGGCCCTTTGTCCCATCAAGTTCCGATAAGTCTGTTTCCGACCCTGTGCGATGATCCTCCGATTCCGACCCTCTGCTTGAGCGGGTGTTCCCCGTACCCGACAGGTCTACCACCGACTGCAGCGCCGCCCTCCTCTCCTCTTCCGTTTGCGATTCTGTCGGTTTCCTTGATCTCTGCCGGCGCTTCCGAATCCTCTGCGATTTCCGCACCGGCTGCTGGCGCTTCGCCTCTGCAGCTCGATATTTCGCACCGTCCGTTCCAGCTTTGTAAGTGTCCCACCACGCCCATGCATCTGCTGATGTCATAAAGAAGAGCGCCTTGTCGTCCACTTCAACTCTAAGCTTGGCCGGGAAAAGAAGCGAGTACTTTATTCCTTGGGCGCGTAGTTCACGTTTGAGCGAAAGGAAAGAGGCTCGCAGTTTCTGAGTCTCATACGTAAAATCAGGGAACAGTGTCACTTTGCTATTATCCACTTTAAATGGGCCTACATCTCTGTCTTTATAATGCAACAGTATTATTACCACTGGTCGGGGTGGCTGGTCCGGCTTAGGAGGCCTAGCTGGGACTCGGTGAGCTCTTTCCAGAGTGAAGAAGGATGAAAGGCCCTCCGGCGCCACTGCCGTCCGGAGCCAATGGTCGAGGTATCCCACCATGTCTTCACCTTCCGTTTTCTCCGGCAGACCCACCAAGCGCACGTTATTGCGTCTACTGCGATTTTCCCGCGTCTTCCGCCCTCCGTTCCAGTGCTTGTATCCAGTCAAAAGCGTCCACCAATCGCCCCTCCATGGACTTATGCTCCGGTAACATCTCTTGCAGGGTACCCTCCGCGCTTTTGACCCTGTCTTTAAGTTTGTCGTGGTCTGCGCGGAGGAGCCCCAGTCCCGATGCCACCAGGGCTATATCCTGTCGCAAAGCGTCTTTCGTAGCCGCAATGGCGTCTAGGATACGGTTTTGCAATTGTTGTAGATCCGTTGGGCTCTGCATTGCACAGTCCGGGACGTCAGAACCGGTCGCACCATCCACTCGCCCCTTAGGTTTCCCCATCTCGTGCTGTCTCCAAGCCCGCAGCGCCCTTCTTGTGGCGCCCGTGGGTCCCCGGGAGAATCTCACAGCACTCCCCCGAGCGGCACTCTCGCAGTAGAGGCCCTCTCCCCGCGCTCGAGTCTGGTTCCCTCTGGGGCTGGGTCAGGCGCCGATCCAACAGCCCTCCGTGGCCCAACGCTTTGCCGCAGCAGTCGCAGGGGATGGCAGCTAGTGCGGAGAGGTCACTCCCGTCCGGATTGCGTTTAGTTCCTTGCTCAATATCACCCAGCCTCAGTAAACTGTGCCACCGTCTAGTGGGCCACCTGGCAGGGTAATCACCAACGTCCTGGAGTTCTGCTCCACCGAGCGTCTGCTCTACCGCGCTGTGATTAATGTGGAGCGTGGCTTCAGTCCGCTACTATGCCCCAGTTCGCTTTTCCTTCCTGGGGCCTTTATCCCAGTGTCTTACCGGCTTTCTAGCCCCACTGCAGCATTGGATGGGGTCGTTTGCTGTTTGGACTGCGTTATAACGCTCTAGAGTCTTGTCGCTGGCAGTGCTTGTCCCAGGGCCTGGTCAGAGCGGAGACACGCAAGAAGCACTCCGGCAAACTTTCACTTTCATGTGCTTCCTACAGTGCCTTACTTGCTGGTCATCCGCCCCCGTATTCGTCGCTGTTACCTTGCTACTCCGGGGTCCGGATGCCGTGCAATTTGGCCGCACGTCCAATCACCCTGATCCGGCAGAGCCGCCGATCCCAGCACCGTGTCGGTGTCACTCTCTCCGAGTGGAGGACACCTCTCGCTCGTTTACCCCTCGGCTCGCTTCACTCTTCCGTGGTGTCGCCAGTTATGCCTTGCGTCCTGGCTCCGGGGGCTTGGCGGGCGGCGCTTCGGTGGGGTGCCCGTGATGCCTCCCTTGCTGGCGATTCCCCAAGGCAAGACCTCCAGCCCACTCTGGTCACCGTAGATCGCGCCTTTCACCAGGAGCCGCGGGTTCCTTTGTCGCCGACGCTGAGGGTGGCCGCCAATGAGGCGATCTTCTTCCGATCATTTACCAGGTGTCAGGCTTGATGTTACTCGTCGGTGGAAGACAGTTCCCCAGTTGCTGCCAGGGAGCTCATCTGTTGGGCATAGACGTCCTTCTGCGTATGTGGTGCCTCCGAGGGGGCCGCCAATCCCCTTCCGAATCCGATGAGGTGTCGCCGAGCCTCGTCCGCCATTTTGGGCTAACTCATCACGGCAGCCTCCGATCCCGGTGGCAAGGCGCCGAGTTCTCGGAACAGCGATCTGCTCCGCTCCCGAGGTTCCCGTGTCCCTCCGACGTCTGGTGCTGCTAGGGAACCTCCAGACACAGCGGGTTCCGTGACTTTGTTCAGGATTTCGTGGGGATCGGGCGCGGAGCACCGGGCTCACGCAGCCATTCCCTCCGGCGTCCAAGCCACGCCCCGTGAAACAAACCCACCAGTAGTAACACATCCAAAAATACCTTGAAACATCTTTTTGTTGGTACAAGTGTCCATTATTAGGATGAATGCCTGCCCCTAAATTCAAATGGCCATCACATACTATGTTAACCAGTGCACCTAACAAAGTAAACATTTAAAAATTGTTGCATTTGTCATCATCATGGTAAATATAAATATGTACTTCACAATTTAGTCAGAAACATTTATAGGAATCAAACAATTGCAAAGGAAAATTAATGCCAGGACAAACTTGATGGAAATAAAACTTGAGATTTATTTAAAACAATGAGTTTCGCCTCTAATAAGAATAAGGAAGTAAATAGCAGTTCATGAAATTCAAAAAGTCCTGTGCACTGTGGTGCTATGGCACAAAGCTTGCCTTGCAATTCACTTCTAAAGGGAACCTCCTCAGGAAGGGGCATCTAGTGGGCAGATCAGGCACCTCAAGATCTTACTGTGGGAAGGAGCAGAGGGTTGGGAGAGATGGTCTTGGGTTTAGAAAGAGTGATTTTGCATTTGGGAAGTATAGTTTTGGTTTTGAAAGGGGTTGGTTGGGGTTTGGAAGGGGTTAAGGCAAGGTCAAACAACAAACTCTCATAGAGAAATGGGTAGGATGTTCGCAGATAATTGGGTTTGGGAGGTATAGGGAGTGGCAGCGGCGGATGTGCATGTGTTTGTTGAGGGTGCAGGTGCCTGTGGGTCTGGTGTATGCCCTGTACGTTTGGGGGGTTACTTCCTAGGTGTTTGCTGTTTGGGTGAATGTGGGCATTTGTGTTTTGTGAGTCTGCTTTCTAATGTATGTGTGTGTATGTGGAAGGGTGTGCTGTGGATGTGCTGGATGTGGTTGTTTTGGATGTGGTGGTGAATGTGTGTCTGATGGTGGGTGCGATGTCTGGGGTCTGCTTGTGGTGGTGTTGGGGCATGTGTATGTGGTGGTAGATGCAGTGTCTATGGGTGTGCTAGTGGTGGTGCGTGTGGGTGTGGTTGTGGGTGCAGTGTCTGTGGGTGTGCTGATGATAGGGGTGGTGCATGTGTTTGTGGTGGTGGGTGCGGTGTCAGTGGGTGTGCTGGCGGTGGTGCATGTGGGTGCGCTGGTGGTGGTGCATGTGGGTGTGCTGGTGGTCGTGGTGTCTGTATGTTTGGGAGTGTGCCTGTGTTTTTAGCTGTCTCTGTGTTTATGTGTGTGTGTTCTGCTTGTGTGTGTTGGAGTGGGTGCTTGCAAAGGTGCGAGTGTGCTTTGGACAGGGCTGGGAATAGGGAATTGGGATGGGGAAGGGGCGGAAGGTGGGGCACAAGGTTGGGAAGATTGGAAGGCAGTGGTCAGTGAGGAGGCTAGACCTTGGAAAGACCGCTGTAGGCCAGACATACCACCATGAATGCCTTCCAGGTAAGCTACCATTTGTTGCATATGGTAGCTAAGCCCCTGGATGGCATTCAGGAGTGCAGCCTGGCCTACAGCAATGCATTGGAGGACATAAATAGCCTCCTCACTCAGCACAGCCGGGGGGGCCAGTGCCAGAGGGTGAGGTGCCTGCAGCAAAGAAGATAGCAGCCCTTTTAGCTAGCGGGGTTGGCCAACTGAGGGGGGGAGTAAGAGGGAAGGTGGAGATGGATAACTGGGTGATGGACAAGGATGCAGGTGTAACAGAAGCTTTAGGGTCTGCCACCAGTAGGGACTAATTGCTTTGGGAGGCCTCCAAAGAAGAATTCGAGCTGTTGGACCCCATGCCAGTCTCATCACTCTCCGTGACACTGTGTTCCTCGGTGTCGGTGGTCTCTCAGCTGAGACACAGTGATCAGCTATTTCCCCAACTACATGGCCAACGTCTCCTTCGCCTGCTCCGGATGATGCTGAAATGACACATACTATAGTTTTACTGTAGCTGTGTGAATAGCACTGATCAATACCTTTGAGCACAAAACAATTTCCTAGTTTCTATATTGCACCTGCTACAAGGCTCATAAACATTTGGTTCTTTACATCATCATCTCATGCATGTAGGTAACATCTTCTAAAACTATTTACTCACAGTTGGTAATTCCCCTTGATAACTCCTACTTCATATATGAGCTTGTCTCTTATACATATTAATTTCTCCAAAGGAACTGTTGAACACCTCTGAATAGTAGGCCTTTGTTCTTCAGAATTGTGAACTTATGTTACCAATAAGGATAGACACCAAAAATACCTTTGGGCACTGTTGGGCATATTTACTGTCAGCGCAACCTGCTGCCCTATATTTACCGGGACACGTAAAGCCACCTTGCATGTCTACATGTGCTTGGAAATATCGCCCCTTCTCACGCAACACTTTGCGTGTAAGGAGCGTGACATGGGTGATGCTTTGGGTGTTCCCACGCAACACTCATGGACTCTGATGCATTTTCAGATTTACGAGAAATTGTAAACCCGGAAATGCGTCAGAATGCGACACCACCACAGGGGTGGCATAGCGAGGCGCAACGAGGAGAAATGTTTACGTTTCTCCACATTTATTTTCTCTTTCAATTCGAGCTGCATTCTACAGCATGCATGGAAAGAGGAAATCACCTCAATTGATTGTTTTTGTGCAGGAAGGTGTCCCTTCCTCCACAAAAACCATCTCCCCACGATGCAGGTACAAGAGTGCCTGCGCCGGTGCATGGCAGCCTATTGTGCGCCAGCGCAGGGGAAAGCACAGGGTTGTAACATATTGTTGTATATATGTTGGATCCCTGTGCTTTGAAAGTACTCAGTGCGGCACAGCCAAATGGCTTGCGGTATGCACTGAGTCACTTTCATTGTAAATATGGCCTTGTGTTTAAGGTAAAAAAAGCTGTAATAATGACATACACTGAAAGTAAAATATAAATCAATGCTTGTCACCAAATACTGCAATCTTGTACCAGAGACTGAAAGACTGTCACCTTTGTTTGGATTTATTTCACAATGGTAACACTTACCCCAAGAAACTCAAGTATAGTACAAATGTACAACATATTGTATGGTTTCAGTTCTGAAGTATCTTATTAATGTATCACACTCTAGGTATTTATGTATGCTGATGAAGAAATGTAGACATATTATTATTGTGGATTGACAAATGACTCCAATAACATAAGTAAATATATAGGGCTTGATACATTTCTAATCCAGTTTAGTACTGAGCAACTACTTATTTACATTTGACTCCAAATATATCAAATTATTTTAAGATTGTCTCACCATTGTGAAATAGTTTTAATTTGATTTATTTTTAAGTCTTTTTATTCAACATATGCTCAGTATATTGGACTGTGATTTATATATATTTCGTCGATGCAGGGACATAGAACTATTCTTTATTTACAATATTAAATAGCCTCCAACAAAAGGAACAAGGCAAATTTCCACATAACTTATACCACTGTACATTACTGAAAAAATCACTACATCAATACCATTGCAGTTCACCAGCGTGTATGTTCAGTAGCCCCTGTATGCTTCCCACTGACCTTCTCCTATTGTGTGGGCAACCTTGGCTCTCGTGCTCTACCTTTACTCCATTGCTTCACCAATCTAGGTCAATCTTCTAATCCTACACTCTCTGCCGGCGGTCTGCACCCCAGGACTTGGCTATGTTCCATGCCAGCCACCATTAGCCATATCTTGTGGTATTTGGGCCATACCACCTCTTCCGTTACCCACAGGATATGCTACCTTGCCACCATCGGGACCTTGAGGCACGTGACCTCAGTCATAAACTGCACCACCTCCCGCCAGTAGTGCTGAATAATAGAGCAGGCCCATAAAATGTGAAAGAACTGCCCCATCGCTCCACACCCCCTGGCACATTGGTCCAAACAGAATAGACGCAGCCTTTATAGAAGTGTTCTAGAGGAGTAGGATCTGTGGACGATTTGTAGCTGTACAAGGCAAAAGCGAACCTGAATTGTGACTTCTCGAGGGCTCTGAAGCACTTCCACCCAGTCATCCTGCTCCAGCAGACCCAGATCACTTTCCGATGCTTCCCTCAGGGTCCCTAGGGGATCTAGGGGCATATTACCAACCAATAGAGATAATTTTTGTCTCTAACTAGTTTAGAGACAAAAATTATCGCCGCAAATCGGCGATTTTTATCGCAGATAAACCTTGCTATTAGCAAGGTTTATCGCAAATGCGATAAAAAACGGCCGCAATGCATGAATATCGCTGAAAAGTCAGCGATATTCATGCATTATCGAGCAAATGCTCTTAGCCATGTTATCCACCTCCCATTGGATAACATGGCTAAGAACTGCTCCTGGGCAAGTGTTAGCTTTTGGAGATATTCGCGCTTAGCGCCAATATCTCCAAAAGTTGGTAATAGGAGATAGCGATGTTAGCGACTGTTTTCAGTCGCTAACATCTTGGCACGCCCACTTTGCATGTCATTAGTGATAAATATCACTGACATGCAAAGCGGGGCCCAAGATGGTCACTATCTCCTATTAGCTGTCGCTAACTGGTGTTAGCGACAGCTTGGTAATAGGGAGATAATTTTATCTCCGCTTTCTTGGCTTTTAAAGCCAAAAAAGCGGAGATAAAGCCCCTTGATAATATGCCCCCTAGGGAGTTGTTCATGTGCTTTTTGTATGTGAGTGACGTGGTTTAGGTTATCATAGGGTCTAGCAATAGCCGATCCTCCAGGGGTGTGTATTCTGCCAATTGCTTCCCTTCTAGCACGTAACTGCGCATAGCATGGCCTAACTGCAAATATGAGAATCTTTCTGCATCTGCCATTTAGTATTCTACTCTCAGGTCGTCAAAAGAAATCATTGCACGCCTCTCCAAACATCTCCGAGGTAGTCAATACCTAGGCGTCCCCATTTACGAAATCCCTACAGGTTTCCAACCTCCGCTAACAAATCACTATCTCATAATGAGGTTTTCTCTATTAATTTAACCTGCCAGCCAAGAAATCTGGAGGCCTCTTGCCACACATGGACCACTGTCTGCGTGTGTGCTGGCTGCAGCCTCTCCAACTTCCAATTGTGAAATTGTTGAACAAGATATGCTGGCTTTCACCTTAGGCAAAAAGTGGTACCACATCACAGTAAATATGACATACACTCGTTCACATATGATACCCACATCAAAGAGTCAAATGCAGTCCACAGTATGAAACAGATCACACAATGATGCATTTCACCATTTTCCAAGTGAGTCACGAGTTAGGCCCTATTTTGAGTCTTCAAAATGGGATACTTTAACATATATGCGATGAAACATTCAATCTGCCAAAATCCCTTCAAGTATCCAATTTTTCTGCATCATTGAGTTCAAATCTGAACATAACAAAGGACATTGAAAAATGGTTTGGTGTATGTGTTACTCTGTCACCACTTTGTAAACATTCCTGTGTTTCTACAAAACGTGTATGCCTATCACAAGTATTTTGTTTTAAAACACTGGCACACATACACATTTGGGAAGGAGTAAGACATGTTAATCTGTTGCTTTTAACATATATGAAACAGTATATCTGATGCAAAACACAATTGGGATATGTGTAGGCTCCAAATTGTAGCCATTAATTCTGATGTGACTAGTGATTTGGGCTCACGTGCTCACTCTTGTTTGTGTAAAATCCCAATTTACCAATGTGATGTTTGGAATATCCACTGTATCATAAGTCAGTATGCTATATCACTTGCAATTGGTCTACCATTACTTTATCCACAACAGAGAAGGAGCATCACACCTGACACAACAAAGACTAGTGGCCTGTTTGGTACAACTGTCCCTCATTTTTTTTTAACCAGGTTTTTCACAGTTACATTAGAAGCATAAAATTCTCAATACGTATCATAGAGAAAAGTGTTGACATAATAGTGTCATCCCCATTATGATCAACATTGTTAACATTTCAACTCCCTTTCCCCCCACCCCTGTGAGTCGTTTCAGCTTCTGCATGTCAGCTTGAGTAGTGTGTAGATATGCTGTAGTGATCACTGCTTGGCATCGCAGATAGGTTATAATCATGGGGTGCAAGAGGGTAGGGTCAGGGTTGGGAGCGGCACTTATGCAATCTGGCCTATTTCATCCCAATCGTGTTCAAGCAACTGGGGACATGAGGGAACTGCTGTTGCCGCATCTAGGTTGATTGATAATAATTCGTTGACTAGTCTTCCCCATGCCCTTGTCCTGTCTTGGTTGCCTATGCCCCGTCTGGCTTCCTTCAAAAGTATTCTCTCTTCAGAGCTCGCCCGTTTTCCTAATTCTCTTCTCCATGTCCCGACTCTCAACGCCCCCCCCGAATTCCAATTCCTGGCGATTTTCCATTTGGCCAGAACATATGCAAGATACTGGAATTTCCCTGTCACTTTGGTTTTAGTTGTATGTGGGAACCTTCCCAATAAGCAGTGGCTTGGGGTATGAGGGATTTCCTTGTCTGTGATAGTTTCCACTATATGTAGCACCTCTTCCCAGAAAGCAATCAGAGTGGGTCAGTCCCAGAACATATGTAGTAAATGCGCTTCTCTTTCCCTGCATCTGGGGCAAGCTGCTGTCTACACTTGGAAATATCTTTTGACTCGCACCGGGGTAAGATTGCCCTATGTAGGAAATAGTGGTTGGTTAATTTGAAACACGCATTCCGCGAAACTTTCGGGGTCCTCTCTACTATGGTCTTCCAATCCACCTCAGGGATTGGGGTTCCCAGGTCCCCTTGCCACTGCAGTCGCAACTGCTCTATGGGCTTCTGGATGTCATGACGTATCGCCCTGTAAAGGCATGACACCGTTTTGATCCTACCTTCAAATAAAGCCACGCATTGGCAGCAGTCCAGTGCTCGAGGTTCCGTCATACCACCTACTTCAACTACTTCAAGAAGGAAGTAAGACATTCACAAATAGGAAGGGGTCCCCAAGGGACCCCTTCCCCTTTGTGAATGTTTGTAAAAGCATTTTTGATCAGACAGGGGTCCTACGGACCACTGCCTGCTCTTAAAAAATGAAAAGAAAACTTTTCATTTCTCTATTTGTAAAGCATCTGGGGCCAGATGTAGGAGCCCAAATACCGGTCGGCCGTTACCGACCGGTATTTAGGAATTGGCATGTAGGGGCCATTATTTTACAGAATCTGTAAATTTACCGATTCTGTAAATTTACCGAATCTGTAAAATACCGAATCGGTAATTTTACCGATTCGGTAAATCCAAATGTAGGTGACACTCCTGAGAGTTTCACAGGCCCTTAAGAGTCGGTATTTTACCACACAATAGGATTGTGTGGTAAAATACCGACTCTTAGGGCGCCTGTGACATAAAATACGAATCCAGGTGTGCATGCACATCTGTGCATGCACACTGTGCAATGTGACACACAGACATGCCCTAAGGGCATGTATGTGTGCCACATGTCACACATGCCTTTACTTCGGGTGCTAGAGGGTGTCAAAGTGACACCCCCTGCACCCTTGCAACATTCGGTATTTACCGATTCGGTAAATACCGAATCGGTATTTCCCATTGATTCCTATGGGCTTCACAGCCCATAGGAATCAATGGGAAATACCAATTCGGTATTTACCGAATCGGTAAATACCGAATGTTACAGATTCGGTATTTCTATTTTAAAAAATACCTACATCTCCCACCTTCATATTTACCGATTCATAAATACCGAATCTGTAAAATTCGGTATTTATGAGTCGGTAAATGTCCCTCACCTACATCTGGCCCCTGGTCTCCCTTCATGGAAAATTGGCTGTTTTACAAAAAAAATGATTGCTTTATTTAAAAACAATCACAGACATGGTGGTCTGCTGATCTCAGCAGACCACCATCCCTGTGATTTCTGGGATTCCTAGGGGGTCGCAAATTGCGACCTACCTCATTAATATTCATGAGGTAGGTTATTTGCGACCCCTTAGGAATCGCAGAAAGTGTACTGCACACTTTCAGGCATGCCGTTATGGGATTCCCTAATTACGAATTGCAAAGATTTGCAATTAGGGAGTCGCAAAACATTTTATTGATGCATCTGGCCCTTGATGTAAATTTGTAGTTTAGGCAGCCATGTGTCTGCTCAGGACAGTCCTTTGGTAGTGAACAGGAATTATTTTAGGACCTTTCCAACAAATTAATAGAAAGAGCACATCATCATACACATTGTGCAAAACCAACACCTTCAAGAACTCTTCTTGTGCGTGGGACATGGATCGCCATTAATGTTGATGGGGAAAAATCCTGGCTGTAACAAAAAATGTGTCATGAAACATGTGAAACTCAAATAAGAATTTACCTGCTTGATGCTGCTGTTGGGCTCTCAACTGCCCATCAAGCTGTGGATAGGCCACCACAAGACTGTGGGCCATTAGGGGAAGTCATGGTGGGGTGCCTGCTCTTCCCACTTTTGGGAGGATTGCCCGAGCTGGACTTTGACTGATTTTCTGGTCCAGCATCATAGGTCCTCCCACCTCTCCCTGAAATGGAGGCTGCGTCGCTTACAGTCCTCAGGGTCCGCACTCTTCTGGTGATGGCCATCCGGATATCCCACTTCTGAAGGAACCTGTATGGATACAAGAAATGAAAGAAAAAAAGAATGGGTTTGTGACTTTTTATTTGTCTGTATTGATGTAACACACTTTTACTACATCTATCACAAGAATAACTCATAAATTACCATACAACATGTGTATTTTCACATGCTGACCAAAACAAATATATTAATACACACTTTTATAGTGACCTGTTGACTAACCCTCATCCTCAGTAATGTCCTAAACTCACTAATCCAGGCCAATGACATTGTGTTGCCGATGGTGCTCCTACATTTTCTGATCAGTGCAAAACATTGTGAACTACTGAAGGCTAAACAGCTTGTGCATTATTACAGATACCCTTGTAGTCAGCTTCATTGATTTGATGCCTTAAGTCCAAAGTGCCAGATACTATGGTTTGAACTACATACTATGACTTAGGGCACTATGAAATGGCTGCCATGTGTGTCAGTGAGAGCGTGCTTTTTGGGGATGTATGAACATGTGTACGTATGAATGGGATATAATTGTATGTATGACAGAGTATGTGCGGCATGAACTTATAGCACAGGACACACCTTTTACCATATGTAACACCATTACATGGATGACACAAACATACATTTGTATGTTCTTTTGAATTGGGGGAATTTAAAAGTGCAGAAAAATATTCTACCAAACACTTCATGTCATGGAACATTTTTCTGCACTTTAAAATTCTCTTGTGTAGAAAGGGGCCCTATATTGCATAAATACTTATGGCACAGAGAATAATGGCCACTGGGAGTAAAGGGCCTGCAGTTTCAATTAATCAATCTAACATTTATAGAGCATGGCAAATCACCCGTGATGGTCTCGAGGTGCTGGAGATGTCATTTGCTGTGTGGTGGTTTGATCTTTCCAACATCCAGGTCTTTAGTTCTTTCCGGAATTGCTGCAGCGACAGGTCGGTCCTGAGGTGCAGGGGAAAGTTGTGCCATGTCTTGGCTGCCAGGTGCAAAAAGAGACATCCTACGCAGTTGGTTCGGCGGATCTGTGGGCTGTCTATGAGGGAAAGGGGTGAGGATTGAAGGTGTCTGGTTAGTTGATGGAAGGTAAGGCATTTGCTGATGTAGGCTGGTCATTTGTGGCGCAGCGAATCATAAGTGTGGGTCAGCATCTTGATCTGGCATCTCTTCTGAATCGGGAGTCAGTTTATTGGTACTAAGGCAATATATGTGCCTTCAATTGCTCTGGAGCCAAATCATACTAATCTGCCTTCACATTGGCTATATCCGCATTTAGTGTTAAGTGTATGAAGCTGTTGATGTGTCTCATCATTATAAAACAAAGGGGCATATTACCAAGGGCAAGTACCGCCGCTTTCTCTGCGAATTGTGCCGAGAAAGCGGCGATACTGCCAGAGCCCTATTCACAAGGGCATTTTAAAGCCTGCCACAAGCCCACTTTGCATGTCGGCGATAAACATCGCTAATGACATGCAAAGTGGGCGTTCCACGTCCAACCACATGATAAATGTGGTTGGAGGTGGGAACACCCTATTACCAAGGAAGGCGATGGAAGGAAAAGACCTACGATAAACTCATTTATCGCAGGTCTCCCAACGCCTGTTATGACCAGGCGTTAGGCTTTTTTAACATGGGGGTGTGGATCATAAAGCTGAATCCACCCCCCCATATTATCAAGGCCCACATTAGCGCATGAAAACAACATTTGTTTTCATACGCTAATGTGCCATATCGCCGACTATCGCCGGATTTCTATTCGCCTGCCTGATGCGCATTGATAATTGCGCGCTAAAAGGCGATGAAATCCGGAGATAGCCGGCGGTACGGGAATGTGCGTTGTGCGTTTTCCAATGCACTCCTCGGTAATATGCCCCAAAGATCTTGTAGCACATCACTTAAACATGAACCTGGGATAGTGTATTGGAAAGATCACCTGTGTATAAAATGTAGAACTGACATGATTTTGTCTATTGGTGTTATTGATATGGGATTCCTAAAGTGAGGAAGATGATATCGCTCCAGCTAATGTCATCAATCAATAATAATTTACCTATCAAATCCAATTGATTTTGTTATATCATGATCATCAACTTTATTTCGGGTCAGTTTATTATATAGCATTCTTCCATGGTGGCAAGGTATGGAACTTGCAATGTGAAAATGGCACTTAGTATTTGTGTAATGTATGGATTGTTATGTTAGTGATAATGTTCACATACAAATCTTTGCCAAATGTGATAAATTACTAGTTGATGAGTTATTGGTATTTGCATTTTGTTGTCATGATTGAGAACTCAGAAGAAATATTACCAACTTGCAATTCATTTATGATTACATGATCGTTTGCTTTTCGACATTGTAAATTTATGATGGAAGGAAATAAATTAATTAATTGTGATGATAGATACGATACCATTCTTTTAATTTGAAAGCCAACGAGCCAAGTTCTTGAATTTTAATAATGGGACTATGTCTCCATCTTACCTCGGTGCTAACAATACTCGCCCCCTCTGTGCTCGCCAACGAAGATCTAAAACCAACATGAAAAGTGCTCAGTGAAAATATCTGAATCCAAGCCTGTTAGATGAAACGTAGGGGCATATTACCAAGCAATAGCGATAATTATCGCTATTGCTTGGTTAGAGACAACATTTTACCGCTAGGCTGCGGCGATTTTTATCGCAGATAAACCTTGGTATTACCAAGGTTTATCGCAAATGCGATAAAAAACGGCCGCAATGCATGAATATCGCTGGAAAGTCAGCGATATTCATGCATTACCGAGCTAATGCTCTTAGCCATGTTATCCACCTCCCATTGGATAACATGGCTAAGAACTGCTCAGGGCAGGTGTTAGCTTTTGGAGATATTCGCGCTTAGCGCGAATATCTCCAAAAGTTGGTAATAGGAGATAGCGATGTTAGCGACTGTTTCCAGTCGCTAACATCTTGGCACGCCCACTTTGCATATCATTAGTGATAAATATCACTGACATGCAAAATGGGGCCCAAGATGGTCGCTATCTCCTACTAGCTGTCGCTAACTGGTGTTAGCGACAGCTAGGTAATAGGGAGATAATTTTATCTCCGCTTTCTTGGCTTTTAAAGCCAAAAAAGCGGAGATAAACCCCCTTGATAATATGCCCCGTAACCACTAGAGAGTGAATAGCTAGTACCTTCTAAAACAAAACGCCGTCCATGAACGGGTCTCCGCTACTCCTGATGTGTTTCGAGCAAGCGAAAAACAACCGCCATAAGTAATTCCAGTAATTATTAAAATTCAAGAACTTGGCTCGTTGTATTATGTAGATTTCACTATGGTTACGTATTTTTCACTTTAGTGACCCACGAGGTCCACTGTGGAATGACGTCTGGCTACAGTTTGGAAATCCTTTTTGACAGCTTGCTGTGAATAGGGGTATGTTTCACCGATCTTTGAAGGTGTTGTCTAAGTCTTAGGTTACAGTATATTTTTAGCAGCATATTTCATTCCTTCATTCATTTATTTATTATTTCTAATCTTATTTGTAGCAACAATCTCTTGAAAACACGGGACAGTTTCATCTGGTCCTTGTTGGACTATATGAGGTATACATGTGTGGTGTAGGACAGTATCATACACTGTAGATGACACATGAGTGGGGTGTATCATTGACATAGTTTCATGTCATTATTTTCTCTGGTACTTTCTATTTCGTTCTTTTCTGTTGACCCAGTGATCAATTTGAATTTTAAATACTTGGTTCGTGTGGATTATGCTTTTGACCTCCTTTCCACAAACTTTTCTATTGCTAATTTCCCTCTGTTTGGTGTCGTTTTTGAGAATGTAAATACCCACAGCTGTATGACTATTGCTGAATATTATCTACATTGCAATTTATCATTACTGTGTATAACTGAGGTGAATCCAACTTCTTTTTGTAGATTCGCAACCTGACTGACTCCGAAGACTTCGAATTGAATTAATATTAGGTTTCTTGGAATATGTATACCCCCGATGAAGGGTTCAGATTGAACCCGAAATGCATTCGGTTGTTGATGAATGTTTTTTTGGGATGTTAACTCACAAAGAATATATACGTGTTTAACTCTCTTATACTGTGAAACTCATTAGATTAGTCTTCTGAAATGTATTTGAATTATTTGTATTATTCACTATATTTTGATTCTGGTGAAATTACTGAAGTAAAAAACTTTAGTTTACTATTTGTGAAAAGTTTGTTTATGTAATTTAGGCCTTAGTGCCATTAAGCTGTGCAAAGTTTAGTCCCGGGTTTCCCAGGACTCACATTTAAGTATTTTACCCAGGAGATAGGTACCCTCTCATTCAACACTGCACGCAAACAAAGTATAAAACTGTGTTCACACATCACATTAGTTTGATTAAAGACGGTGTGCAGACCCACCTACATTTCAAAGTTTTAGAAAGCAGGCATTTTCTTGTTTAACCATTCTGTGTGGCTCTGCCTGTTTGTGGATTGACTGTCTGGTTTTGTTGTGACAGGGGCTGGGGATATACATTCACCATAAACAGCCACGGGGAGGGGAGTTGAGGTGTGCTTGGCTTTTCCTGGATGACTCAGAGCTGAACTGAATGAGGCCTGGCTGCATTTAGAGTAGTGGGAGGAGATTTTCTTATACCTGAATAAGGCCTGTCTCCCTTGCACAATGCTGTCTCCATCCCCTACTGTACCATTGAGGACAAAACTGGTTTGGACTGGGCTTAGGACCCTTGCATCAAGAGAAAAAAGACAATATGTGGTATATGTAGTAGACCTTAAACCCCAGAGCTTTAGATCACATTTGGACTCAAGAGAAACCTTTGCCAAGGAGAAGAGCTGAAGATCTGTGAGGAGGAGTACTATCCCTTTGGTGTGTGCTGTGTGAGGTTAGCCTGCAGTGGCTGTTTCTGCCAAGGAAGGGACAAAGACTGGAACTTTGCTGTGAACCTGCTTGAAGAAGAGTCTCCAAGGGCCTGAGTGTGCTGGCCTCCTGTTCTGAAGACTCAGGTACACAAAGACCTCAACCCCAGCTTCCCTAAACTCTATTGCTGAGAATTCTGACCTGCCAGGCATTGCCTATTCCAGTTTTGGGCCTCTGGAGGTTGTTCCTGCTGTTGGGAGCTGGAAGAAAAGAAGAGAAGTAGTAAAATCTGTCTCTGATGCAATCAGTGACTTCGCTGTGATGTTGAGACCTGTACCGAGGCCTGGGGCACCGCTTGTGAAGTGAACGACCACCGCCTGGTCTGCACCGCAACTCTGACGCCCCTACACACCTGCAGTTATCGGCAATTCCCGACGCAAACGATCGCACCAACTCTGTCATCGCCAGCATCCTATTATCGCGGCACCGATAACAGCCGAGGGTGACTCCACAAACTCACCAACTTTGCATCGTCACTGGAACCAATGCCTCACCAACAACGCAACCATCTTCCTTTGTCCTAGACATGACACGTCGCCTCCTTGTGGACATGGCGCTTTGCCCCCCATGGCAGCCAGGGAGCTAGCCTCGACCTCAGCACCAATGCCTTACCTCCACGAGGCCATGCATCATCATAGACTTTGTTTCCAAGGTACTGTTTGCTTGGGGGTTCATATGACTCCCTGCTCGATGCCTTGATCCTCACGGTTGGCGCTGTGCTTTACATTTATTGCTGTCACGACGTCACAATAGCCCCAGGTGGAGCTATTTGTTTTCAAGCTTTATTTTTGCAATAACTGTTCTAAAGTCATATTTTATTACCTGTATGTTGGATTTTTGTCGTTTTGGTCTTGTTGAGTTTATATAAAGATACTTTATTTTTCTAAACTAGTGTTGTGTCCATTTGTGGTGTCATCACTGTATTACTGTGTGTTTTGAGTACACATTGCTTTTGGGATATGCGTGTCTGCTCGTGCCAAGCTACCAGGGGGTGAGCAGGGGGTATCTAAAGTGTGTATCCACCTTACGCTGACTAGAAGCAAGAGTTCCTATTTGGACAAAGATACATACCTCTGCCAAAAGGAGACCCCCATTTCTGACACCCACACTGGAGGAAATTAGGGGCCAGATGTAGGTACTTCATATTTACCACTTCTTAAATACCGAATTTTACCGATTCGGTATTTAAGAAGTGGTAAATATGAAGGGGGGAGATGTAGGTATTTCCAGATGTGGAAATACCGAATCGTTAAGATTCGGTATTTACCGAATCTGGAAATACCGAATCGGTATTTCCTATTGATTCCTATGGGCTGTGAAGCCCATAGGAATCAATGGGCAATACCGATTCTGTAATTACAGAATCGGTAAATACTGATTTTTAGCAAGGGTGCAGGGGGTGTCACTTTGACACCCTCTGGCACCCCTGTTGTAGGCTTGTGTGCCATGTGGCACACATACATGCCCTAGGGCATGTATGTGTGCCACATGGCACAGGTGTACATGCACAGATGTGCATGTACACCTGCATCGGTATTTTACCATGCAATTGTATTGCATGGTAAAATACCGATTTTCAAAGCCCTGTGTCAATGTGCAACTTGGCACCTACATACCGAAAATGCATTTTCAGTAATTTTACCGACCGGTATATTTACCGATTCTGTAAAATTACCGAAAAGGCCTGGTTTTTCCACCTACATCTCAAAAACCAATTACCGGTCGGTAACGGCCGAATTCGGCCGTTACCGACCGGTAATTGGCACCTACATCTGGCCCTAGGTTTGGTGTCTCTTGTAGACACTGAACCTAATTTGTGTCTTGTGGTAGAGGTCTTGTCATCCTCTCCTGTTGGTCGTCTGGGTGGACATTCGCTACTGGGGGTGGGAGGGTCACTGTTGCATAGACTAGGGTTGGTCCTGGTGTTTCTTCTTCTGGCATGTCCGTATGTGTGTGTGAATGTCACGCAGCACCCCAGTCAGGGAGCCCAAGTTGGAGTTGAGATTCTCTATGTGTACATTGTGCTCTCTTTGCAACTGCTTCAAGTCCTGTAGCTCTGTGATTACCTGGTCTTCATGTCTTTGGACTGATGGAGGATCCCAAGACGTGGTTGATGGTGGCCTCACTTTGTTGTCCCACTAAATCCATCTCACTACCCATTCCCCCACTACTCTGTAACCTTGACCCAGTGTGCCCCTTTCCACTGGTTCCTGACTGATCCTGAGGTGGTGGTGGTGTCAGCTGACTCGTAGCCAGGACTGGAAGCCCAAGATTGGAATGTTGTTGCTTTGGACACAGGAAGTGGAGGTATCCATGGATGAGATGTGGTAACAGCTGGGGTGGGAGGTTTAGGTGTGGCCCAGGCAGACCAAATGGGCCTGCCAGCTCCTCTCCATCCAGACTTGCAGGAGTGGTGTCCTCACTAAAGGATTGTTCCTGGTGTTGAGTGAAGGTCTCCTCAGTGGCATGTGTTTGCCCACTTACTCTTGGTGTTGGACCCATTATGAATGAGTTTGAAGCTAAGAAAGTAGCAACCTAGAAGGGAGAAGATATTTAACATAATGATTGTACATTTCAGTGGTATTGTAATCAATAGCAGAGACAGTTTAAATAACACACAGAAGTTAATCAGAAAAGCAGGTAATATAGCAAACATTCCAAAGATCACAGTAGAGAAGAGAAATGTGAAATCAACCCTTCCAATGCCTGGGAGACACTCGCTAGCCAGGCTGTAAGTTAGCTGACAGGTTGTGAGGCTCTTCCGGCAAGAGGATCAATCCAGCAATTATCCGGTATGCTTGGCGACACCCTCTCTCGCCGATTGGGACCCGTGGGCAGCTGATTATGCGCCTACGATAGGCCACTTTATTTTGAGTTTAGGAGGTGCCCGGGTGCCGTTGGATGCCGTGTAACAGTTTTCTGACTACTGGTGTGTTGATTGCGCGTGGGCCCAACAGGCTGCTGCAGGCGTTGCGAAGGTGCCAGGGGCCTCATTGATGAGGCTATGCGTCACTTTTACACCACTGGTGCGTCACTTTTTGTGACGCACCAGTGGCGTAAAAAATGCGCCTTGTTGCGCCATATTTACAAAGTGACGCATCTAGGTAGATGCGTCACTTTGTAAACCCTTGCGCCACATAATACCTGCGCCAGGTATAATGTATGCAAGGGGGGCGTATTGACGCAAGAAAGGGTCGTAGAAGTGACGCAGTGAAATCTATGAGATTTCACTGCGTCACTTCTAGGACGCAAATGTGTCAATATCTTACGCCTGCCTCACAGCAGGCGTAAGACTGACGCAGGCCTTTCACATGGGACTTGCCCCATGTGAAAGGACACATTGCTGGAGTTGCGTCACTTTTGTGACACACTACAGCAATGCGTCAATTTTGGGCCATCTTAGATACGTCAGAAATACTGACGTATCTGTAACTCCTTGCGACATGATGCGTCATATTATAAATATGACGCATCATTGGTGGTGCAAGGAGGGCGCAGTGAAAAGTGACACATCGCTGTTTTCACGCAGCGATGCGTCACTTTCATAAATGAGACACCAGGACCGCCTGTGAAGTGAGGTGGGAGAAGGAGAGAAGCATCACAGGCCTGTGGTGGCAGGCTAAGAGCACCCCGTGAAGTGGCGACGCTCGCATCAGGTGAGGCAGGGCCTGGTGAACTGCCTGCGCAGCCCTGGAGCGGCCACGGAGGGTCCCCTGGTGCCATGCATCAGAGACTAGGAGACCCCTGGGCGCTGCCAGGTGGGGGCGGGCCCTGGTCTGGGAGCGCTTGCCATACTGCTTGCTGAGCGCAGGGAAGGCAGCTGCCGGACGGAGCAGGCAGTTGTGTCATGGGCCTGATGAGGCTTCGGCGAGTTGGCTGAGGAGGCCGGCCTGAGTCCATGGATTGTGAGGGCCTTCTGTGCTATGAACAGCTTGTGTGGACCTGACGTGTTGTCCGGAGCGAACATCTCACTTATGCTAAGCTCTCTGCTTTAGACCCAGGTATCACCTGCAATGGCCGCACTCCTGACCGAGGCTACTGGTGGGGGCCTGGGTGTGCCGGAGGAGGCCAGATGGCGGAGGGTACCTTCTGAAATTGGGCTGTAGTGGGGGCCATTGGAGCACTGTGGTGTCATGGCTGGAGGCCCCTCCCTGGCGGTGTGTCTTCGAGTGCCTGAGCTCTTGGCCCTTTTTGGGTGCTCTGCCAGCTTTTGACTGCTGCTTTGTCTCGGTTGACCACTCCATCGCGCCAAGACGCCCTTGGGCATTCGCGCGCTCTATAAATCCATTAATCAAATCAAATCAAATCGCTGGCTGGCATCTGGAGGTGTTAGCTGGTCCCGGCCTGTTCGCGCCCCTCGATGGGAGCAGTTGGGGTGAGGCGAGGCGAGCTTTTGGCTATTGCCATGATGCTCTCTGCCTCACAGTGGGCATTGTGGCACGATCTGGTGACCTGGATTTTCAACTTTGCTGACTACCGCACTCTGGCCCATTGGTCTGCTGGTGCCCCCAGGAGAGGATTGTCTGAGGTGAGATGGGACCACATCTCAAAATGTACATTGGGGCCCGTGACTAACTGGTGTCTGCTTGGCTGTGGGTGGCAGGGGAGCACCCCTCAGGTTTAGGATGAGGAAGTCTGACACCATGCAGACCAAGCTGTCTTTTAACCAGCGTAAACAAATGTGTGCTGCAGATCTACCATCGGAAGACCGCCTCTCCTACTCAGGGAGCGGCAAGGGATCATATCCGGAGCCAGACATCCAGGCAATGATCCTGGACTTAAAGCACAGTCTGACTGCTATCAATAATAAAACTGACTTACTCACTGATCGGTTTGACCACCTCAAAGAAAAAGTTGCTGGACACAATGCATTTCTATGTCAGGACAGGAGGCTCCGATTATGCTATCTCATTTCTTTACTGAAAATTACAGCAGCCAATAAGAACACAGTAAAGAAATAACACACTACATTTCCCATGAGTACCTAGTGACCATAGAGTGTAGGCAGTATAAAAGGTACCATAGAGGATAACACTTCCTCTTTCTTTGCTGCTCCGCAGCCAGTTAAGTGCTATTTACTTTTATCTTTCAATTGACATTGTTCATATTGCTTTATTGCTTTCCCTTTCCACGCGCTTCAGCGCCGCACTTCGTGCCTCATTGTTACGTTTGTTAACATTACATTTGTTTGCCTTTCCACGCGCTTCAGCGCCGCACTTCGTGCCTCATTGTTCCATTTGTTAACATTACATTTGTTTGCCTTTACGCGCGCTTCAGCGCCGCACTTCGTGCCTCATTGTTTCCTTGCTCGCGCTTCAGCGCCGTTCGTAGCGCGTCTACCGGCTGCAGTTTCGGCGCGTTCGGGAGCGCGTGTCAGCCTCCCGTATCTCGGGCGCGCAGCGCCTTGACGATACCGGTATTGTGGAGTGGGAGAGGGGTCAGGGGACTTGCGCGCTGCAGCGCGAGTTCTTAGAACACAACTGCGGGCATTTTTTCTTGCTCCTGCGTATGCGCAGAGTGAGTTTCCGGCTCCCTGCGCGGAATCCTTCACCGGAGCTCAGAGAAGGACGTTTCTTGCAGCGTCTACGCCCACAAAGCCCCAGTTAACCCCTTCGGACGCTTTTGGCATGTGAAATTGCTTAAGGCAGTAAACTAGTGCATAGGCTTTGCCTAGAGTGTATATGTTTTATGTTGGCAGCAAGCCCTCCCTCCACGCTATAATTGTTTTCAGCAGTTTTTCCTGCGTATTTCGGCTTGCTGTGGGGTTTTTACACTCCCCCTTGAATTTTGCCTTTGGCATTGCAGATAAAGTCATCAGATGGGCTCCTACATATTGGCACTCGATGTGCACAATGACTGATTATTGTATGGCTGTTGACTATTATTCTGAGGAGGTCACCTCTGACTCTTTGGAGCAGGATCTCGTGGTGGCTTTAGATCAGGGAGTCATGCACTCCGTCAATAGGGCTATAGTGAAAGCCATTACGCCGCTGCAGCGTCGCCTCACCCAGTGTGCCTGTTTCTCGTAAGACCTACGTCTTTCCTCATAATCTGCATTCTATGGACTTATAGAGTTTGACGAAGACACTGTCTTCTGCCATAACTGAGCCTTCTGCGAGTGCGTCGTCTGCTGCTCCACACGACACTACTTCTACCTCTTCTTCTGACCATAATGTTCCTCCTCCAAAGGCATATTGCGTACGGAGCATTTTGTTGCTGCCCCACATCCCCCAGTCCTTACTTTTGATACTTCAGGTATAGTCCTGGCGCCCATTTCCTGCAGTCGCTGAGTTCGTGCACTTCCACATTCGTCAGCCTTTTGAGCATGCCGTTCGTGCTCGACTACGGTCAGATTGTCCTTGACCTGCTCTGGCTGATCATCTTGCTGACACCCTGAGTTAGACCCCGCTATGCTGCCCTGTCTACGCAAATATGCCGAAGACCCCAAGAAGGGTCTGGACAAGTCTTGCCGGTCGTGCCGGGACAATGTGCTGGATCTGCTGGGTCCCTTAGCTAAGATTCTGGACCTTTGGTTTCGTTGCCCAGGGGCATTTCCTTAAGTTGGATCCCTAACTGACAGAGCTCTGCGCATCTGAATCAGGGCCGGACGCACAGGGTCTTCTTTTCGGCTCGCCTTTTCTAAAGGATCTTGCCACATTTGTATTCAGCCCCACAAAGTAGGCCCTCAAGACTCTGGATATTCGCAACGCTCAAATTTCTATCCCTCCAAAAAAGGAAGGGTACACTATCAATGGCTCGGTCCGGTAGCAACTATGGAGGATACAAGGACTCCAATACTTCGGGTGTGCCTCATTCCTGCATGCAGTGTAGTTCTGGGGGGCAGGATCAGTTTTTTCCGTGGCATTTGACAATTGTTCTCCAACGATGCTTGGGTGCTGGAGACAGTCCGGGGTTATGTAATAGAGTTCTATCAATCCCCGCGACAGGTTCGTCCTCCCTCTCTTTCCTTTTCCCTTCGGGGCCAGACATTCTGCAATACTTGTCTGTCCCGTTTTTTCCTCCACACTGGCGTTTTTTCTTCAATTCCATTGGCAGGGGACGTGGTACGAGTACAAGGTTCTCCCTTTCGGCCTATCGTCAGCACCATGGTGCTTCACGAAGTTCTTGAGGCCAGTTGTGGAGTTGTTGCGTTCCCGGGGTGTTCGTCTGTTCATATATCTGGACGACGTTCTGCTTTTAGCGGAGTCACCAATCCAGTTGTTGCCTCATTTACATTGGTCCATGGACCTCTTGCAATCCCTGGGGTACCTTGTGCACATCCAGGTATCGGTCTTGACCCCGTCCCAAATGTTAGATTCTTGGGCTTCCTACTCGATTCACTTATGTGTCACCTTCTGTTACCCAATCAACAAATACGGTGCCTCAGGTGGGAGTTGCCTTCAGTTATTTCCACACCGACTGTTTAGTTGAGGTCCTTGACACGTGTTGTCGGTCTGTTGGCCTCTTCCATTACGACGATCTTTCCGGCCCCTTTGCACTACAGAGCATTGCCCCGCTTGACGATACGTCATCTTCCAGCAGGTCTCCGATATTCCGACAGGATCCCTCTCTCTGGGGAGGCAAGGTGGGGGATGCTGTGGTGGCTAGACCACGTGGCGGCCTGGACTGGATGGGCCCTGTTCGGTTCCTCGCCGAAACTCGTGATCGCGTTGGATGCCAGTCAATGGGGTTGGGGTGCCCGGTGCGGCTCCATCTCGACGGGGGGTCGGTGTTCCCCCCCAGGAACGCTCCCTGCATATCCACTGCCTGGAGCTCCTGGCAGGATCCTTTGCGGTCCGTTGCTTCTCTTCCCTACAAGCGACTTGCTGTTTACTACTCTACATGGACGACGTGTCAGCGGTCCGCTACGTCGACAAGTTGGGCGGCACTCGCTCGTGATTACTGGCGGAGTTTGCCAAGGAGTTTGGCTCTTTTGTCTGCAACAGAAGATCACGATTATTGCAGAGTATCTCCCCGGACGCAACAATCAGATTGCGGATTGGCACTCCTCGCATCTGGGGACTTCAGCAATTGGGGGCTCCATTCCCGTGTATTCCGCGCTCTTCTCCGGACCTGGGGCCAGTGTCCCCTGTACCTGTTTGCCTCATGCCTCAACTCTCAGTTCCCTCGGTTCTTCAGTTGGAGACCGGATCCGGAGGTCCTGGCCACTGATGTTTTTCTCCAGCAGTGCCCAGTCACTCTATGCTATGCCTTTCCCCCATTCCTAATGATACCCAGGGTGCTGGCCTGCGTCACACGTTATCAGTCAGACCTGATCTTGATTGCTCTTCTGTGGCGAGCTCATGCATGGTTTCCGGTTCTCCTGGAAATGTGTTGTGCTGTGCCTTTTCTTCTTCCTCACAAGTGGAGTCTCCTGCTAGATCCTCTTCGCGACCCGCATCCCCTGGTTCAGTCAGGGTCTCTCCGTCTCCTAGCGTGGCGGATTTCGGGGGACGTTGGTCGGTCCCAGGCCTTTCGGCGGATGCTTCCAAGTTCATTAATGACGCATGGTCTCCCGGTACACACAAACGCTACAGGGGTTCCTGTAAACGTTGGTGTGATTGATGTGTTCATCGGGACGTTCCCGCTTCTGCAGATGTCTCTGAGATGGTAAACTTTTTTGGCCTCTCCTGCTTCCGCCGATTTGGCTTCTCGCACGGTGAACACTTTCGTTCAGCCATTTCCGCGGGCCATCTCCAGGTAGATGGTGAGCAGGCGGGGGAACATCCTTTGATTACTACACTGCTCAAGGGTTTCCGCCTGGCAACTTCCTCAGGTCCCAAATACGTCTCTTTATGGGACGTGTTGGTTGTTTTACGTTTTTTCTGGAAGCTTGGCCTTCCAATTTTTTGCTGACCCGCCAACAACTGTCGGCCAAATTGACTATGTTGTGGTGTCTGGTCTCATGCAAGAGAGTGTCTCACGTACAAAGACGAATACTACTGTCATTATTTCCGTTTTTTCCTGCCCATCCCAACCTTTGTGTGGTTCAATGCCTCAAATATTACGAGGTAAGTAAAGCTTCTTTACGTCCAGATATGCAGGGACAGTTGTTACTTGCTTTGCAAAAGCCTTTTCGCCCTGTTACCCCGTCTCCTTTGGCTTGTTGGGTATGTTGGCTCATGGCAGAGGCCGGCCTTGATGTTTCTGTGTTTGGAGCACACTCTGCTCGAGGGGCGATGGCTTCTGCAGCCTTCACCTTGGGTGTCACTTTGTTTGATATTATGAAGGCCGCTGATTGGTCTTCTGCTTCTGTTTTTAGAACGTTTTATTTTAAACCTATTGTTCATGTTGTTTCTGTTGTGGTGGTTCAGCTTTGAACAAGCATAATCGGAGCCTCCTGTCCTGACATAGAATTCAAAATTTGCAAACATACGTGACAAGAATTTTCAATTCTATTAAGGACAAGGAGGCGAGGATTATCCCACCCAGTATTGTATGCATTTATTGCAATTACGAGCATGTTGTTTCTATGATTGCTGTAGATTCTTTTTTACCCCCCCTTTTATTATGCTCACATCTAGTCGGAATGTGTATTACGGCTCTATTTATCTTTTCAGAGTCTGAATCCAAGTGATGTTTTTCGACTGGATGCCTGGTCTTCCTACCTACTCCCTCTGGATTGTGGTTCCGGTCTTCGTCGCACGTTGGTCTCCTGGTGTTTCCATGGACGCTCTGGCTTGGTTCGGATCCTAAATGAGCTGTTGCTCTCGTATTCCACGTGCCAGGAGTTGCTACTCTGCAGACGGTCTTCTACTTCTGTTTCTTCGTCCTGCATCCAGATGGCCTGTGCTTCGTGTTTTTCCTTTCATCTATCGTTTGGATTCTTGGAACTTTACTTTACGGTTGAACTGTTCTCCACAAAGAAAGAGGAAGTGTTATCCTCTATGGTACCTTTTATACTGCCTACACTCTATGGTCACTAGGTACTCATGGGAAATGTAGTGTGTTATTTCTTTACTGTGTTCTTATTGGCTGCTGTAATTTTCAGTAAAGAAATGAGATAGCATAATCCTCGCCTCCTTGTCCTTAATAGAATTGAAAATTCTTGTCACGTATGTTTGCAAATTTTGAAGTATCGGCTAGCTTGAACGGCGCACGGGGACTGTTGAATATGATAGTTCTGCAACGAGCAAGAAGCTGCTGCAAATGGAGAAAGTACTGGAAGTCATCCAAAAAAAAATGAGGATTTGGAAGCGTGATTCCATAGTAATAACCTCAGAATAATTAGAGATCCGGAGTCCACCTCAATGGGCCGCATGGAGAATTACTTGGAGACAATGCCCCACAACCTCTTTGGGGATGCGCTCTCTGCACTGCTAATAGGGGTAAGGGGCGCACAGTTCACTAGGTCAGCGGTCCCTGCCTGGAGTTCGAACTCATTCTATAATTGCCTGCCTTTTGAGTTACAGGGACAGGGATGTGCAAGAGAAAAAAAAACGCTCCAATGCTAAGGTAATACCGTGTCTTTCTACCAGGGCTTCATGATGGCAGTGTAGGCAGCCAGTATAGGCTTCCTACACATTTAGCGCTCCCTCCTAAAAAAGGAAGCAAAATACTCCCTCTTATACGCAACTAAATTACGCATCTTCCATGCAGGAAAGACTATGGGGCATATTATCAAGGACCGGTGTTAAAATTATCGCCGTTTTATCGGCAGGAAATTGCCGATAAAACGGCGATAATGGGCCTGATAATACGCCCTTGTTAATTCCCATAGAAGCCCATGTTAACACCAAAACATGTTTCCTGCCGATAAAACGGCGATAATTTTAACACCGGTCCTTGATAATATGCCCCTATGTACTTCACTGGCCCCAAGGCAGCTGGCAAGTTTTTCAACAGTCTCCCACTTGCGGCACCTGGACCGCATGCTGAACAAAACAATGCTGATTTGGGCCACATTAGTGACAATGATTAAGTTGATGTAACAGTTTCTTGGCCTGTGGCTGACGGCAGAGTGGTGTCACTGGGCTGGGTCCTCATGGCTCCTTTGCCCAAAATATGACTCACTGCTCGTATCTCCTGCTACAGACTGGATGCAAATGATGTACTGGGTCCCCCCCCTGCATGCAGGGTGCGGATCGCCATCTTGTTGCCTTCCTCTGGTTACCCAACTTTCCCCTAACTGGAAGTGTGCCAGAACTCCCTGTGGGGTGAGTTCCTGTTTATTTTTACTTGTTGGAACTTGAGGCTTAGTTTGGGTGGGATGGCTGCATTCAGCTCAGTCGGGGCATCTGAAGTGGGTGAGGGGTGGACAATGTGTGGGGTTGTTATTTGCAACAGTTTAGAGACCCTCTTTTCACCAGGTCACATGACCAGCAGCCAATACCCTGGAAGCCTGCTTTCTCTCTCAGCCTTGGCTGATGCCTCTGGCGCACTTTCTTAAAATGTATATGGCACAGTTAACATGCATAACTTGGAATGACCATGACCCGAATGATAGGTGCAAGGAGCAACTTGTCATGGCATACCTGCAGCAGCATGGCACAGATATCTGCTTCCTATAAGAGGTGCACCTGACAGGACATTCTTTAACATGCTTGCGTGCGGGATGGTTGGGGGAAGGGGCATGTTGCATGCTATTCGCATTGTGCACAGGGGGTGGCTGTTCTGATTCGGAAGAGTCTGCCTTGTTGCAAGCTCCAGGGGGCATATTGTCAAAGACTGGTGTTAAAATTATCGCCGTTTTATCGGCAGGAAACTGCCGATAAAACGGCGATAATGGGCTTGATAATACGCCCTTGTTAATTCCCAAAGAAGCCCATGTTTTGGTGTTAACATGGGCTTCTATGGGAATTAACAAGGGCGTATTATCAAGCCCATTATTGCCGTTTTATCGGCAATTTCCTGCCGATAAAACGGTGATAATTTTAACACCGGTCCTTGATAATATGCCCCCAGATCCTTTATGACAAGCAGGGGCGCTATGTGATGCTCTCTGGCTCCCTGCAGGGACACTTGCTCAAGGTTATATCCATCTATGGCCCCAACGTGGACGACCCTTGGATTTTTGCTGTGGTCTGGAGGCTTGTGAGCATGCCTGGCCCGGAGTGATCATATAGGAGGGGGACTTTAATGTGGTCTTAGTCCTGTTGGTGGAAAGGTCTAGCGACTCCCACCGCCCTCATACAAAAGCAGCCGCTCAGTTGCAGGCCATTATGGTGGACAATGAACTCATAGATCTCTGGGGGTCCAGACACAGTGGCAGTGAGGAGGGAATGTGCATGACCTCTGCTTATGCGAAAAGATCGTGCACTGATTACTGGCAGGTGACGCAGGATGTGATCACTTGGTCCAGTGAGTCCATGCTCCTGCCACTAACTTTATCAGACGACACGCCTGTGCTATTTTGATTCCCTCCCCCTGAGTTTTAACCCCTTGCATGCTGGTGACGAACCCCAGCCGTCACGCTCCGCGGTGCTCGTGTGCTGATGACGGCTGAGGTTCGTCACGGCCCCGCCCTGTTCTTTTGTTTACCGCACAGCGGCGGAAACGGGCCAGCAGCGAAGGGGTTAATGTTTTAATCCAGTGCCTTTATGTGGGGCTTACCGGTGGGGGTGCTGAGGGATCAGTTGTTTAGGAAGGGCATACGAGCGGCCATTGAGGACTATTTCATGCACATTATGGGCACAGTGATTAATGTGGAAAATAACATTTTTGCCAAACTGATTGCCTCTCAACTGCTCCCTCTGCTGCCTCTCATAGTGTGGCAGAACCAATAAGGCTTTGTACCTGGGAAGACCACGTCCCACAATCTTCAAACTTTGGGGCATATTATCAAGGGGGTTTATCTCCGCTTTTTTGGCTTTAAAAGCCAAGAAAGCGGAGATAAAATTATCTCCCTATTACCTAGCTGTCACTAACACCAGTTAGCGACAGCTAGTAGGAGATAGCGACCATCTTGGGCCCCACTTTGCATGTCAGTGATATTTATCACTAATGACATGCAAAGTGGGCGTGCCAAGATGTTAGCGACTGGAAACAGTCGCTAACATCGCTATCTCCTATTACCAACTTTTGGAGATATTCACGCTAAGCGCGAATATCTCCAAAAGCTAACACCTGCCCTGAGCAGTTCTTAGCCATGTTACCCAATGGGAGGTGGATAACATGGCTAAGAGCATTAGCTCGGTAATGCCTGAATATCGCGGACTTTTCAGCGATATTCATGCATTGCGGCCGTTTTTTATCGCATTTGCGATAAACCTTGGTAATACCAAGGTTTATTTGCGATAAAAATCGCCGCAGCTCAGCGGTAACATTTTGTCTCTAACCAAGTAATAGCGATAATTATCGCTATTGCTTGGTAATATGCCCCTTTGTTTGCAATACTGCAGAGCACAGAACTCTCCCTCACAGCGGCTGCAATCTTCCTAGATGCCCCGACGGTGTTCAATTCGTTCAAATGGCCGTACCTCTCTGATCTACTGTCCTGGCTGGACCTCAGCCCTTGTTTCATTAGACAAATAAGCCTCTTCTATGCCAATCCATTGGTGTGCCTACGGGTCAATGGATTGATCACATCCCCCTTCTCTGTCCCCTGTGGTACTCTGCAGGGATGCCCCTGTCGTCCATCGTTTTTGACTTAGCCATGGAGCCCCTGATGGTAACACTCCAGCAACATTATGCTCATTGTGGCCAAGCTTTTCACCCCGAATTATGCTGGTGTCTATGTATGCTGATGATGTCACTTTATACATCAAAAACTCTTGCAACAATTTGGGCCTCCTGATAAGGGAGTTCACTAGATTCAATGAGCTCTCCAGAATCAACATAAACTGGATTAAACTGTGATTTTTCCACTTACGAGAGGGACCAGAGAGTTCGCTTCAAAGTTCCGTCTGAGATGGGCGAATGGGCCAGTAAAATACCTCGGTGTTTGGCTGAGCTGCGGCCTACGCAATTGTAGCGGTCCAATTATGGCCGCCTGATGGACTGGCTGGAGGGGCGAGTGGAAGCCTGGATGAAGCTCCCACTCTCCATGGCTGGCAAAATGGCCCTAACGAAGATGATTGTATTGCTCATATTTCTTTATCATCTAGTGCCACTTCCCTTATGCTTTCGGCAATGACTTAGATCGGACATAGTGGCGCTTGCGTGGGCAGGGCGACAACCAAGGATTGCATGGAAAGTACTTACTCTCCCGTTTGAGCAGCGGAGGTTGGGTGCACCGGGTTTGGATTGCTACAACTACAGTGCGCAGATGCAGTTTGTGTTCCATTGGCTATACCCCATGCAATTTGTGGTTCACACATACACTGAACACAATCATGCTGCGCTGTGTTCCTTCTAGATGGCTGTGTACCAGACCCCACTGCGGCCAAGGGCAGCACTTGACACAGTTGTTTGCACGGTGTGGGGATGTAGCAAAATGATGAAGCAAGCAAAACTAGATAACCCTTTTGCCCCCACGATCCTGCTGATCGGCCACCCCACCGTCACCCCGGATGTCGGCACGAGTGACAGACCAGGCAGCTACAACTCACAACTATGGGGGACATATACCATATGACTCCTTCATCACACCAAAGCAGGTTCTGAAGGGTCATGACATCCACATGCTACATGGGCTCCTAGTGGTGCACTTTAAATATCTACACAGGCTTTATCGCACCCGGTGAGGTTGCATAGGCTGGGTCTTCTGGATGATGCTCGCGGTGTTAGATGCTCAGCGCCATGCGCTAATTTTCTTCATTTGATTTGGACCTTCCGGGGAGTGAGTCATTTCTGACATACTTTGTTTGACGCAATTGATGAGTTCATGGGCTTGTGACTTGGGTGTACTCTCCTGGCAGCACTGCTAGGCTATGTTAAGGAGGTCCTACCAGACCTGCGGAAGCTGACTGCCCTCCTGCTCCTGCTGGGCAAGCAATGGGTGGTGATCCACTGGGTTCCCCTGTCCAGTTCCGAGGCAGCCTGATTGGCTTAAAGATTCTGCGTATTGCGGCCCTCTTGATCTTTACATGGGACCACCTTGTGAACAGCAGCACAAGCTGCTGTTTAGTGGCTGAGCAATAATATGCAGAAAAAATGTTAAATAAATGAGCAAGCATTTATGAACCTGCAAATAATCGCTTATCCCCTTATTTAGCAGGTTTTTACACCACCTTACACAATCCATGACCCACTCACACCCCTACCGCCACACTTCTGGCATCAGTGCGGCTCTCAGTCACAACGCAGATTGTACTTTGCGGCCCCTAGGAAATGTTTGTGAGTACCCATGGCCTAGAATGATATCTAGTGTTAGTCATTATAGGTTACTAGGTTTGTAAAAGGTGCAAAACACATTAGCAACAGCTAAATAAAAAGTAATATGGACGTTTAGTTCTAGTGTCCCATTCAACAGTCTAACTAAGCAGTCTCCACTCCACCAGAGATTTCTGTCAAGCCTTCAGGATGTAGGATCTGCAAGACCTTCTCCTCCCAGGGAGTTGTAAGGGGGCCTTAGGAGAACCACCACTAGTCCTCTGGGCCTCCAGGTGACGCTTGGAAGCCAGGGAATGCACTCTCAACTGCAGGTCGTTCCACCTCTTCCTAATTTCCTCCTGTCTTGCAGGTTGTTTGCTAAAGCAATCACTCTGTCAACTATTCTGGCCCACATTTGCCTTTTCTGTGCTATAGTTGTCATTTGTACCTGGGCTCCAAACTATTGTGGCCGGACTCTAATGATTTCATCTACCAGGACTGAAAATTCACCCTCAGTAAAATGGGGATTTTTCTCCCCTGTTATACTGAGATTATGAATTTAAATACATTAAATAACCCACAAGATGATTAAAAAAAAGGGGTAAATGAACAAGAAACAGAAAGCAAAAATCTTAAAAAAACTGAATTTAGTAGTAAAGTGCTCTGCTACAAAGTACTGCTGTGCTGGAATCGGCAAAGGATCTTGGTCTGAAATGGAGCGTGTTTTATAGTGTGGTATGCAGGTGTTAACAATTAGCCCAAATATATCAGGTGTGTGATGTTAGCATATATCCTACCTCCACAGGAATAGTCCAATGCTGACCGCATCCGCGACAGATTCACTCCGCCGGCAAACCGCCGCTAGTCAAGCACAACTGTGAAATCTAAATATTCTTGGCACAACCACACCGCCCTGATGGGGACAGAGTACTATTCGCCAGCAGTGGAATCTGCCACGTCGGCAGCAGTGAGCCGTGTACGCGATGGTAAACACTCTGTTGATGCGGACAAACTGTCAGCAATCATACATCTAAATATGGAGGATGGACTACCGTAAGCTTAATGGAGTACTTAGAACTGCCACTGCGGCGGGATGACAGTATCACCGCCAAGATCTAAATCAGGCCCATAGTATGTTACCATATTCTCTATCAATCAAAGGCATCTGCATAATGTACTCAGTAGCATATTTATGAGAGGAGTCGCGTCTCTCTTGCACCACGCAATGTGGTGCAAGGAAGGGCGACGCAAGTCCAAAATGTAATTTATGAAGCCACGCAAGGCCACCATGCGTGGCCCTTAGTGACTTCATAAATCTGGAGTAACGCAACACAGCATAATTTTCTGTGTTTTTTTACATTGCCCTGGGAAGGCTTTCCATGGGTGTTGTGAAGATGTTTTCAGGCAACTCCCATGGTGTTTGACGCATTCAAAGATTTACCAAAAGTGGTAGAGCTGGGAATGCGTCAAAAAGATACACCTTCTAAAGGGGGATGTATGTCAGTACAACGCAATCAATTAGATCGCGGTACTTGACATCGCAGGTTTTACAACGCAAGTCGTTACAACGACTTGCGTTGGAGGGCGCGGATTTAGGATTTTTTAAATTTTATATTCCAACACTAGTCCCCGTAACAGTAGGGAAGGTGTTGGACTATAAAATTAAAACATTCCTTATCCCACAGCGCCATCCAGCGCAAGTCGTAGTAACGACTTGCGTTGTAATAGCTGCGAGGAAAAGGTCGTGGGGTGTAAAACCGCGTTGTAAACGACGTTTCCCTCTCAAGGGAGACTTAACAAGGAGTAATATGTCATTACTTCCTCTTTCTATGTCTGCTGCATTTTGCAGCACACATAGAAAGACGATGATGCCTCTCAAGATTGTTTTTGTGCAGGAAGGTGCTCCTTCCTGCACAAATACAATGCTGGTGCAAGGGTGCTTGCATTGGCAATTAGGGAGCTATAACAATACCAGCACAGGGACAAAGGCAGCAATGTGCCATATTCTTTTAATTATGGCGCAGTATCCCCCTTTTCCGGTCATGCAGCACAGCGCAGCAACGCAAGGTGACTTGCTGGACTGCAGGGGTAAACAGACATAATATCGACTACAAAATATCGACTGGACATAATATCGAGTTTTAAATATAGACTGGACAAAATATCGACTGGACAGAATATAGACATCAAAAATATTGTTTTTAAGGTAAGTAATGTAATATCGAATGTTAAAAATATAGACAGTTAAAATATCGAAGTATATAATATATGTTATTAAAATTATCGAATTTTTTATAATATCGAATTTTTTCTAGTGTTTTTGATGTTATTATATGTGTGAAAAGTGTGTATTTATGTTATAATTTATTTAATTAATGACATTTTTTTTAATAATTTTTGCGTAATTTAATTCTGTAGCGGGTTGTGTGTTTATAGGGGAATAGGGTGGGAAGTAATTTAAGTATAATTAATTAAATATGTTAATTTATTTATTGGTATTCATATTTAATTAATTGTTAATTAATTTATATTTGGTAACAAATTAAAATTTAATTGGCAATTAATTTTTATTAATTGATTAATTGTTAATTATGTTAATTTTACTAATTTATTTTCTGTAGCGGGTTGTGGGTGTATAGGGGAATAGGGTGGGAAGTAATTTAATTATAATTAATTAAATATGTAAATTTATTTATTGGTATTCATTTTTAATTAATTGTAAAATAATTTATATTTGGTAATTAATTAAATTTTAATTGGCAATTTTTTTAATTAATGGATTAATTGCTAATTATGTTAATTTTACTAATTTATTTTCTGTAGCGGGTTGTGGGTGTATAGGGGAATTGGGTGGGAAGTAATTTATAATTAATTAAATATGTTAAAATATTTATTGTTATTGTTTTATAATTAATTGTTAATTAATTTTTTATGGGTAATTAATTAAAATTGAATTGCAAATTAATTTTATTTAATTGATTAATTGCTAATTATGTTAATTTTACTAATGTATTTTCTGTAGTGAGTTGTGGGTTTATAGGGGAATAGGGTGGGAAGTAATTGATTTATATTTAATTAAAAAAATCATTTTTTTTAAATGTATTTAATTTGAATTAATTGTTAATTAATTTTTAAATGTTAAATTATTAATTGTTAAATTGTAATTAATTTGTATTAATAGGTAAATACATGTTATAATTAATTTTAATTTAGAATATTAATTGATTAATTATTATATTATATTAAATTGGTAATTACTTTTAATTAATTTTTTATACATATTAATTTATATTTATTGAAATAATATATGAAGTATTTAATTTCCCTACTATTGCACTCTCTGGAATGGGAATAGTAATATTTACCCCTACGCTATCCAACGCTTTCCCTACTGTTGCATTCACTGGAGTGGGAATAGTAATTTTAACCCCTACGCTATCCAACGCTTTCCCTACTGTTGCACTCACTGGAGTGGGAATAGTAATTTTAACCCCTACGCTATCCAACGCTTTCCCTACTGTTGCACTCACTGGAGTGGGAATAGTAATTTTAACCCCTACGCTATCCAACGCTTTCCCTACTGTTGCACTATTTGGGGTGGGAATAATAATTTTTAACCCTACGCTATCCAACGCTTTCCCTACTGTTGCACTCTTTGGAGTTGGATTAGTAATTTTTACCCCTACACTATCCAACGCTTTCCCTACTGTTGCACCCACTGGAGTGGGAATAGTCATTTTTACTTCTAAGCTATCCAACGCTTTCCCTACTGTTGCACTCACTGGAGTGGGAATAGTAATTTTACCCCTACGCTACCCAACGCTTTCCCTACTGTTGCACTCTTTGGAGTGGGAAAAGTAATTTTTACCCCTACACTATCCAACGCTTTCCCTACTGTTGCACTCACTGGAGTGGGAATAGTAATTTTAACCCCTACGCTATCCAACGCTTTCCCTACTGTTGCACCCACTGGAGTGGGAATAGTAATTTTTACCCCTACGCTATCCAACGCTTTCCCTACTGTTGCACCCACTGGAGTGGGAATAGTAACTTTAACCCCTACGCTATCCAACGCTTTCCCTACTGTTGCACCCATTGGAGTGGGGATAGTAATTTTCACCCCTACGCTATCCAACGCTTTCTCTACTGTTGCACCCACTGGAATGGGAATAGTAATTTTTACCACTACGCTATCCAACGCTTTCCCTACTGTTGCACCCACTGGAGTGGGAATAGTAATTTTTACCCCTACGCTATCCAACGCTTTCCCTACTGTTGCACCCACTGGAGTGGGAATAGTAATTTTAACCCCTACGCTATCCAACGCTTTCCCTGCTGTTGCACTCACTGGAGTGGGAATAGTAATTTTTACTCCTACGCTATCCAACGCTTTCCCTACTGTTGCACTCACTGGGGTGGGAATAGTCATTTTTACCCCTACGCTATCCAACGCTTTCCCTACTGTTGCACTCTTTGGAGTGGGGGTAGTAATTTTAACCCCTACGCTATCCAACGTTTTCCCTACTGTTGCACTATTTGGAGTGGGAATAGTAATTTTTACCCCTACGCTATCCAACGCTTTCCCTACTGTTGCACTCACTGGAGTGGGAATAGTAATTTTAACCCCCCACGCTATCCAACGCTTTCCCTACTGTTGCACTATTTGGAGTGGGAATAGTAATTTTTACCCCTATGCTATCCAATGCTTTCCCTACTGTTGCACTCTTTGGAGTGGGAATAGTATTTTTTACACTTCTGCTATCGTACGGTAATAATATTGGATATAATTTAATTATTTAATGTTACTATATATATATGTTTCAACAAATATGATTGTACACATTTTTTTAATAACTTTCATTAATTATTTAATTATTATAAGTTAAATTAAGTATTTTTAAGTATATTTTAGTAATACATTTTTTCTAATAAATTAATTTAACACTGTTTTTAATACAGGCGATATTTTTATAAACTATATTTTTGTAAACGATATTTTGTACTCGATATTTTTGTACTTACCTGTTTGTAGATACAAACTCGATATTCTGTCTGTCAATATTTTGTCATCGATATTTTTGCTGGTCGATATTCTGTCCGTCGATATTATGTCAGTGATCCGGACTGCAGGACTGTCTAATAAATATGGCCCTTACTTTTTATACTCCACTCCGCCAAAAGATACTAAGACATTAAGGTATAATACTATTCAAAAATATTCATCTGAAGATCATTTGTTCAGAGAAAATAAAAACGGATTTTAGAATAGCAATGCCAAATTACGAACAATGCCATGGAACCTCGATATCCCATGCTATATATTTCTTTTATTTGGGGTTCTTTCAGCGCCAGAATGGAAAACAAAAGCAGCCCAGGGAAACATGTTGAAGGCAACCCCATTCCCTTCTTCCCCTCTCTCTATCTCCAGCTTTCCACCTATTCATTTTATTGACCGTTTATGTCTTATTACTCATATTGCTCTTTGTTTTCTCCTCTCTTTCTCTCTCCTGAGTCCCCTCCTGTGCCTGCTGTAAGTATACTCTGTGAGCTGGAGAAAATGACAGAAGGCACCAGCAGCAACCCAAAGCCTTTAAAAATGGCCTCCAATGGCTCTAGCTCTATGAGTAAATGACTGATGAAATAATTGGCCAGTCGGCCCCAGGTACGTCTCAGTCAGTTTGAGGACAAAAGGGGAGGTTGTTCAGGTGATCAATGATTCCTGATCCAGTGCTTCTGCTGGACCCTCAAGATGCTGTGCGGATCAGGACTGCAAGCCAAAGGGATCATGTTTGATTTCATGGAAAGCTACGTCAAGTTGTATACTTTGGGCCCTATTCACAAAGGTGAATTTACACTTGAAGATTTATTCATGTGTATATCTACATTTCGTTATTCACCATTTCCAAGAGTAAATTTACATCTAAATGTAAACTTGCATGACTGCATGCTCTCAATTCACAGAGTGAACACATCTGATGCTGAATTTATGTGTGACAATAACATATAACTGGAGATCTTCGCTAATATGGTGAAAATCTCAAGGTGAATGAGAAATATTGATTCAAAAGTATTGTATTTCATGAATATTCTGTAAAAAATATTGTCACTACAAAAATATCAAGTGAGAAAATATAAGAGGTAAGAATCTAATAATATATAATTTTTAAAATGACTTCTTTAAATTTATAAATTGTACATTACTGTTTACTTTAAAATAGCTGCATTAAAAATGTTTTTTTAATCATTTAATATATTATTAAGCCGTCAGCGGTGAGGAAGCGCGAGTCGTGGTAGGGCTCTGGTCACTAGCTGCTATACCAGCATGCAGACTCCATTATTGCCCCAGTACAATCGGGCAGAGTTGTTAGCCATTGGGAATAGGGCTAAGGTCTGCCATTGCGACCGGGTGGACCCTTTAATTGGCCCTTATACCTGTGTATGCAATGGCTGGTCAGTAGTTAGACCGACGAAAATTCGTTCTCTGGAAGCTATCACTCCGCCCATACGCAAGCTTATTCCGGACTGTGGGCTCCGGATCTGGAGTTTGAACGTGAGGTCGCTGGTCAAACATCACCAGTATATACATGACCTCATCGAAAAAGAAGACCCCGATCTATTTTTCCTCACCGAGACCTGGCTCCAGGACTCTGATGTTGCCATCTTGAACCTCACTTTTCCCTCAGAATATACGATCTTTACTCTGAACCGGACAACGAGAGGTGGCGGTATTGCCATGGCGGTAAAATCTTGCTTCCCGGCTGAGTGGAAAGCATTTAAGTTACCTGTCTGTGAGAGTGCCGTTTTTAAAATAGCTTTTAGCCATCATTTTACCTTCAGTGGCATTCTCATCTATCGCCCACCAGGCAACGATACAGCCTTCAGATCTGCTCTTGCCGATGCTGTAAGCCTCTTAGCGCCCGGATGTGCCAATTTTAACATCATAGGTGACCTTAATATTCACTTTGATAATAGGTCATCTGTAGCCATCAACACCTTACTCGCGGATCTGGAAGCTCTCCAACTGATCCAGCTTGTGTCTTCTGCCACTCACATTGGAGGACATATCCTTGATCCATTTTTCACCACGATCGAGAGGATGAAGGTGTCTGACCCGATATCGGTAGGATGGACTGATCATTTGCTGGTGGAAGTGTCTTGTTTTATCCACGATAAGCCATTCAAACCGGTGGATAGGCTGGTTCTTAAACGGCACTGGCACAAGCTTAAATTGGAGGATTTCTACAGGCTATTAGAGCAGAATCCCTTGAGCCCTCTTCTGAGTGTGGAGCATGGCTACCAAATGTTTTCCTCCTGGATTACTGCTGCTCTTGATTTCCTCATACCATTGCGCTGGTCGAAAGGCCATTTTAAAACTCCTAGCCCATGGTACAATGAGCCCCTTGCCGAGCAAAAAAAATGTTGCCGGAAGGCAGAGAGGAACTGGAGGAGATCTTATGATCCGGCTCTGAAAACTGCATATTTTGCCCAACTTAGAGCTTATCATAGAGCAATATGCAGAACTCGGGCCGATTATTATGCTCGGGAATTCCAAGCCAGCACTAATCCCTCCAAACTTATATTTAAGGTTTTAAAAGACCTTACGAATAAGAGAGCTACCTCGGCAGAGATCTGCACTGACTCCCACTGCGAGAATCTGGCAGTATTTTTCTTGGAGAAAGTGCAGAACATATACAGGGGGTTTGACGTGTGTCGGCCGGACCCAGTGTTAGCTGACCCTATTTTCGTGGGTCACGAGACTTTGGCCTTCCTTCCTGACTTGTCTCTGGAGGCTTTTAACAAACTAAGCCTTAAGATCAAATCAGGTTCTCCCCTGGATCCGCTGAAGCCAGCCCTCATTAGTTTGCTCTCTCCACTGTGCCGTGGCCCGATATTGTCCCTTATTAACTTGTCTCTGTCAACCGGAATAGTCCCTTCCTCTTGGAAGCAGGCGGTGGTCACCCCAGTTCTGAAAAAGGCCAATTTAGATCCGCTCCTGCCTGAGAACTATCGCCCCATATCTCTTTTGCCCTGGACTGCTAAAGTCACCGAGGCTCATGTTAATTCCATTCTATCTGACCATCTTGCCCGTAATCAGATTCTGGACTCTAGTCAAAATGGCTTCCGTCCTGGACACAGTACCGAGACCGCCCTGCTCCACATTATCGAGCATTTACGCCTGGTGCTTGACTCCGGGCGTACGGCAGCGCTCCTTTTATTAGATCTGAGCGCTGCCTTCGATACTGTGTCCCACTGCATATTGACTCAACGCCTTGAGGAAGCCGGAGTCACGGGAAGCGCTCTTCAGTGGTTTCGATCTTTTCTATCAGATCGAACCTTCAAAGTGGATATACCACCTTGCCAGTCCACTATCCATCCCTTGGATCTGGGAGTCCCACAGGGCTCCTCGTTGAGTTCACTCTGTTCAACTTATATGTGAAACCGCTAGCGGTGGTCGTCAAACAGTGGGGTCTGACAATGACCTCATATGCTGACGACACACAGCTAGCGGTGACACTGAGTGGAGACCCTGATGTAGAGGCTCCCAGATTCCGAGCTGGACTCGTAGCAGTAGCCAACTGGCTTCGTACCAATTGTCTACAATTGAATGCTACTAAGACTGAAGTGATGGTCCTAGGAAAACATGCTGAGCTATGGGGAGATCAGTGGTGGCCACCAGAACTGGGTGTTACTCCCATACCGGCTACAGAGGTGAAAAATTTAGGGATCTGGCTGGATCCGGCGCTCACCTTCATTGGGCATACGAAGAAGGTTGCAGCCACATGCTACGGTTTACTGCGAGGCATAAGGCCGGTCCTTAAATATTTTGACCCCCCTACCCGGCAGCTCGTAGTCCAAGCCTCTATACTATCTCGGCTGGACTATGGAAGTGCGCTGATGCTAGGGGTTAACCAGGCCGAGGTAGCCAGACTCCAGAGGGTGCAAAATGCTGCGGCGCGGGCCATTGTTGGTCTTCCCAAATACTGCTCTGTCTCCGGCACTATCTCTTCTCTCCATTGGTTGCCGGTTAGACAGAGGATTAAGTTTAAAGCACTCTGTCTGGCTTTTAAAATTTTGAAACTTTCCTCCCCACCGGCTCTGATTAATTTACTGACTCCTTACATTCCTCTGAGATCTCTTAGATCTGAGGCCTTGCATCTGGCGATTTGCCCTCGGTTCAAACTTAGCCGAATGGGTGGTCGCTCTTTTCGGGTGTTGGCTGCGGGACTATGGAACTCGCTTCCAGTGCATGCCCGAGCCTTGAATGACTTGTCCATTTTTAGGCGTACTATTAAAACGTTCCTGTTCTCCGCTTCTGAATAGTTTTCTTTTATTCCGCATGTTATGTTACAGTACCTGTCTGAGCGCCTGGACGCCCCTTTGCTGGGGTATCAGCGCGCTATAAAAATATAAATAACATAACATAACATAACATATTATTATAATAAATCTTAGGTGTTAATATTCTTGTAATTGTTTAAAAATTGTAATCAAAGTTTGTAATTTTACAAGTGTCATTTATTTTGCATTAATTAGTAATTTATAATTTAGTAGCAGGTTGTTGAGGTTGTAGGGGAATAAGGTGAGTTTCCTCATTAAATTATGAATTATTGTATTTTATTTTCACTTGTTTATACTTATTAAATATGTAATTGCTGACTAGTTACGTAAATCAATGTATCTATTAGTTATTTACATTTTTAAATGTAGTTTGCGATTTTTAATGAATAGTATTATAGTTAAATAAGTAATTTATATTTTAGTTGTAGGGCTTGTGGGCAAGTAGGGTGGTGAGTTATTTAAATTATATATTTTTTAAATTACATTTTTAAGTTGAATATTTAATTGATTTTCTTTCATTTCATATGAAATTGGTAATAGTGTCTTAATTATAATAATAAAAATTATTTATATTTTTCGGGGTCTTTTTCATAGTAGGGAGGACTTGCATGTTTTCATTTTTCTTTATTTGTTACATTACTGTTGTATTATTGTTTTACATTTATTTGTATTTATATAGAATAGATTTTGTATTTTAAGTTTGTTTTTTTAATTGTATGTTGTTGTGTATTTAAATGTTTGTTTTAAATGATTGATGTTTGGAATGCTATATGTAAACCTTCCTAAAGACTACACTTTCCATGTTTTTGCTTATGTTTGAATTGAATTAGTAAATGCAGTTACTCCAAAATCCAACAATTTCTCAACTGTTATCTAGATTGGAGTGGGAATAGTGCTTTTTACCCCTCCAAAGTATAACACTTTCCATGATTTGCTTACTTTGGAGTGGGAATACCAATTGTAACCCATCCAGAGTTTGTAATTTATCTTTTGGGCCAGTAATGTTGTGGGATATTGTAGAAATTGGAACTTGGTTTCACTCCTTAAAACTAATAAGATTGAGCCTGTTTCCCAAATGTAAGGCATATCGCATTATGAACTCATTAAGGGAAAAAAAATATCCCCTGAAGAAGGGCCAGGCCCGAAATGCATTGGGCAGTTGTTTGAATCAATTGATGAACATGATTATTGTTTGAAAATGAAAAACATTTGGAAAAGAAAGACATTTGAATAAATTGCGCATGAAAACTGAAAGAAACTTTTAATTAACATTATTGAAGTAATTTACAGAGTGCATTTGGTGACGTTTTCAACTGTTTTGGGATAGCGCTGTCTAACATTAATGCTACATTTGACATTTTCTTTCCGCCGACTCCTGATACCAAATATGAAGTGCTCTCTCCCGGTCCTTGGTTCAGTGACTCTTTTTTAGCTCTGAAGAAAAACTGCAAACGTCTGGAGCACGTCTGGCGTGGGCACTATACTCAGAATGATAAAGTTAAGTTTAAGTCTGCTCTAGGGAATCGCCCAGGGCTTACCGAGTTGCTGGTACAATTCTTTTTTTGTTGACAAGATGGATAAGGCTCATAACTCTTCAAAATAACGTTTTCAAATTGTGAAATTCCTCATGTCTCCCCACCTCTCTCTCTCACACTGGCAAAATGTAACAAACTGGCTGACTTCTTCTGCAGAAAGGTCGCTGACGTTCATAACTCTTTTTTTAGTTCTATGAGGAGGAACTGGTTATTGGGCAGAGACCTAATTCTGAACCGTTTTAACAGCTTTTAATTCTGTCAATGAAACTAATTTTCTGACTATTTTAGATGCTATTATTTCCGACTTACCATTGGGCCTTTTGCCACCTGGAATTTTTAAAATGGCTAGTCCCATTCTGGCTCCTCTGTTGGTGAAAATATTGAATTCTTGCATGTCAGAAGGTGTGGTTACCTTCGCATGGAAGCTTGTCATTGTGGCACCTTTAATTTTTTTTTTTTTTTTTTAAATGGACCCGGGTGGCTCTAGGCCAGCTAACTTCTGTCCAATTCCGCTCTTACCTAAGAAGAAGCCAATGTCAGTGGAGGATTCATTCAGTGGGCCACAACAGGCTGGAAGGAGGGGGAGCCATCTGACTAAAAACGAGCAGTACAGTTTTGTCTGCGTTTAGTTTTAAAAAGTTGCTGTTTATCCATTTTGAGATATCTTTTAGATACTCTTTGAAATTAAGAAAAGCTGCTTCTGAATGTTCTCTAAATGAAGCGCAAGCTATGTGTTATCTGCATACAAGACAACCTTCACTCCCCAGGATTCAATAAGGGTGGCCATAGGGGCCAAGTATAAGTTGAAAAGCAGCGGGCTGAGAGCAGAGCCCTGTGGCACCCCACAAACCAAAGGTTTGGGCACAGATTAAACGGGATGAAGGAAGACCTGTTGGAATCGATCTTTTAACCGCATGCGCGCTAGCGGTTTTCCCGCTGCGCGCTGCGATTTAAAAAAACCCGCGTTACGTGACGAACTCAGCTCGTCATCCGCGTAGCGCAGGTTACACTCAGGCTCTGCTGTTGCTGCTAGCTTAGCCTTTTAGCGCGTCGCTCCTCAGCGCTGTGTTTTAACTTTTGTGTATTTACCTGTGTTTATTTTCACTGCGCTTTGCTGCTTGGCCTGGGGGAAAGGGTCTCCACTCACCTGCAGTTAAAAAGTTGATGCACCGCCGCTTTGGCGGGTCCGGGTCCCGAGGGGGCATTTCTATCTCACTTTAGCCGCCATTTTGGATTGGGGCTGTTGGCGCTTTTTGCGGGCGCCATCTTAGAGCGTCCTGACGCTCGCTTCAGTCCAGGGGACGCCTATTTAAGGCGGACTCGTGGTGTCTGACGGCGGTCAGGCTCTGCTGTTGCTGCTAGCTTAGCCTTTTAGCGCGTCGCTCCTCAGCGCTGTGTTTTAACTTTTGTGTATTTACCTGTGTTTATTTTCACTGCGCTTTGCTGCTTGGCCTGGGGGAAAGGGTCTCCACTCACCTGCAGTTAAAAAGTTGATGCACCGCCGCTTTGGCGGGTCCGGGTCCCGAGGGGGCATTTCTATCTCACTTTAGCCGCCATTTTGGATTGGGGCTGTTGGCGCTTTTTGCGGGCGCCATCTTAGAGCGTCCTGACGCTCGCTTCAGTCCAGGGGACGCCTATTTAAGGCGGACTCGTGGTGTCTGACGGCGGTCAGGCTCTGCTGTTGCTGCTAGCTTAGCCTTTTAGCGCGTCGCTCCTCAGCGCTGTGTTTTAACTTTTGTGTATTTACCTGTGTTTATTTTCACTGCGCTTTGCTGCTTGGCCTGGGGGAAAGGGTCTCCACTCACCTGCAGTTAAAAAGTTGATGCACCGCCGCTTTGGCGGGTCCGGGTCCCGAGGGGGCATTTCTATCTCACTTTAGCCGCCATTTTGGATTGGGGCTGTTGGCGCTTTTTGCGGGCGCCATCTTAGAGCGTCCTGACGCTCGCTTCAGTCCAGGGGACGCCTATTTAAAGTCGTCCTCTCCGCGCAGCGGGAACGCGCAGCTGGGACGCCGTCGCTTAGCCGGAGTCGTGCCTGAGTCCTGCCCGTCTGCGCCCGTCCGCGCTAAGGACGTGCAGGACTTGGGCAGGGCCCTGCTGGTGCGGTGTGTGGGTACTCCTTTCACTGCCATGCTGATATACTCCGGTGACACCCTGCGTGACCTGGGACGCCGGGTTGCGGGCTGTGGTTTACCTCTCCTACACCCATTGGATGGTCCTTATTACTGCGCTGGCTGTCAATGGCTTTTGGAGCGAGCTACTTCCATCGCTTCCATATCTTCGGTGGCAGCCGCTTGCAATACTCGCTCGGAGCATGTTCTCCGTATTTTTAGTCTCAACGCTAGGTCCCTGGTGTCGCACTACCAGGCGGTATTTGACCTGTTGCAGGAGGAAAGCCCGGACATCGTGGCTATCACCGAAACATGGCTGAAAGACGAGGACGCAGCCATTATCAATCTGGCATTCCCCCCGGACTATATAGTCCGTACCCTTAATCGATCTTCTAGGGGAGGTGGAATTGCCTTGGCTATCCGTTCCAGTTTCACTTGCTCCTGGACCGCACTGACCATTGCGGGATGTGAAAGTGCGCTGTTTAAGATTCTGGTTACTCCCCACTTTTCACTCTCGGGGATGGTGGTCTATCGCCCCCCAGGGAGCGAGGCGGCGTTTCGCGCTGCCTTCCCTGATGTGGTCAGCTCCTTGGTGGTGGGGTGTCCCAATTTTTCGATTTTGGGGGACCTTAATCTCCATTTCGATAGACCTAATCTACCTGTGGTCAGTGGCATTCTCGCGGATCTGGAGGCCTTACAGTTGTTGCAGCTTGTTCAGCAGTCCACCCACAGTGGTGGCCACACGCTAGATCCCTTCTTCACTAATTTGACAGATGCTTCTGTCACTGCCGTCTCGCCCCTGGGTTGGACTGACCATTCGTTGGTCGCCATTAGTACTCCTTTACCAGGTAGGACTGTCATCCCTCCTGCCAAGCTGGTCGTAAGGCGGCATTGGGGCAAATTACGGTTGGAAGATCTTCACCGTGTCCTCGCTGCAGAGCCATTAGATCCGTTCGTAACTGTTGATTCAGGTTACGATGGGTTCTGCGCGTGGATCTCCAAGGCGCTTGATGCGCTTATTCCACTCACCGCCTGTAAGACCAGTGCTAGAGAATCTAGCCCATGGTACGATGGCGCCCTACGTGCGCTCAAGGGCGGTTGTAGGCGTGCAGAGAGGGCTTGGCGGAAGGCGTACGATGCAGGGAAAAAAGCTATTTATCTCGCCTCCGTCAAATTATACCATCGGGCTGTGTGCCGTGCTCGGGCAACGTACTATACTGCCGAAGTCGGCAACAGCTCCAACCCCTCGAAAACTATTTTCAAATTGATGAAGGATCTTCTAGCTAAGCGCCCTGATGCTCCGACAACGGGCTCTACTGCTCATTGTGAGGCCCTAGCGGCGTTCTTTCAGGAAAAGGTCCAAAACATCTACATGACCTTTCCATCTACAGCACCTCCTGTTGAGTCTCCGATTTCCATCTGCGGAGACACGTCTCTGCACTCGCTGCCCCTGTTGACATTGGAAGGGTTTAACATCTTGGCAAAGCAGGTAAAATCTGGGTCCCCCGCCGACCCTCTTAGCTCGGCTCTCTTTAGGGATGAGTCGTTCGTGGGTCGGACCGTGGTACACTCCTTGATCAACACCTCGTTGGAGTCGGGCACGGTCCCCCGTAGTTGGAAGCGGGCGATGGTTTCTCCCATCTTAAAAAAACCCTCATTGGACCCTGACAAGCCGGAAAACTATCGGCCTATCTCTTTGCTTCCCTGGCCTACCAAAGTAATGGAGGCCCATGTCAACAAAGTTCTCTCGGCGCACCTTATCCAGTTTAACATCTTGGATCCCACCCAAAATGGTTTCCGAGCTGGTCACAGCACAGAGTCCGCCCTTCTCTCTATGGCTGAATACCTTCGCACAGTGATGGATGCGGGGCAGACAGCGGCGCTCGTTTTATTAGATCTGAGCGCCGCGTTCGATACTGTGTCCCATCCCATCCTGTTGCATCGCCTGGAGGAGGTCGGGCTGGGTGGCGCTGCCCTCCAGTGGTTCCGCTCCTTCCTGAACGATCGTTTCTTTAGCGTTGCGTTGCCACCGCACCAGTCCCAATTCCTTCCTCTGAGACAGGGGGTCCCGCAAGGCTCCTCGCTGAGTCCCACGCTGTTCAATCTGTACGTGAGACCGCTGGCTGAGATCGTCAAGCAATGGGGCATGACTATGGTCTCATATGCTGACGATACTCAGCTAGCGGTTACTATCAGCGGGGATGCGGACCGGGATGCCCCCAGGTTTCAGAGTGGACTTAGGGCGGTGGCAAGCTGGATGAAGAACAACTGTCTCCAGCTCAACGCGAAGAAAACGGAGATCATGATCGTTGGCAGGAGGGCGGAGCTGTGGGGGGACAAGTGGTGGCCAGTTGAACTGGGGCCGGTCCCTCTCCCGGTCACTGAACTTAGGAACCTGGGGGTGTGGATGGATCCCGCTCTCAGTTACGAGGGCCATTCTAAGAAAATCGCGGCCTGCTGTTTTGGCATCTTGCGGTCGCTGAGGCCCATTCTTAAGTTCTTTGACCGTGGTACCAGGCAGCTGATAGTCCAGGCCACGGTATTATCTCGCCTGGACTATGCCAGCTCGCTTTTGGTAGGGACCAATGTGGCGGAGACTACCCGCCTCCAACGAGTGCAGAACGCCGCGGCGAGAGCCATTGTTGGCCTACCCCGAAGGAGCTCTGTTTCTGGAGTCTTGAGATCTTTGCATTGGCTCCCCATTAAACCACGCATTCAGTTTAAGGTGTTGTGCTGGGCGTTTAAGATCTTGAGGGGAGTAGGTCCGCCAATTCTTGCTGATCTTCTGTCGTGGTATGTTCCATCCCGCGCTCTGAGATCGGGAAGCCAGGCGCTCGCAGTGGTCCCCCGATACAGGTTGTGTCGGGTTGGTGGCCGCTCTTTTCGGGTGAGGGCGGCTGAACTCTGGAATTCCCTCCCAGTGGACTTACGGCTATTGGCTGATCTTTTGGCCTTTCGCAAAGCCCTGAAAACTTTTCTTTTTAAATAAATTCTTTTATCGGTGTTGTGTTTCTGCTACCTGTTGCACTTTGCCTGCCATGCGCCAGGACGCCCCTTGGCTGGGGCAGCTGTGCGCAATACAAAAGTGCATAACATAACATAACATAACACTCATGATGAGCTGAGCTCGTCATGAGCGTAGAAGGGGTTAAAAAAGATAGTATGCAAGATAGCACTGTGCCCTTGAATCCAAAATGGCTTAGTCTATTAAACAAGATAGAACGAGCTACCTGTCGAATACTGCCGACAGATCAGGGATCACTACCATAGCAGAGGCATTGCCATCCAGCACCTCTCTAACCATTTCAGACACTTCCAGTAGAGCGGTCTCCATGCTATTGATGCAGCGGTTCTCCGGAAATAATTTCTAAAACCATGACACCTTTCCCTGAAGTACAAAATCATACATATACTCGACAGTGGGGCCCATGACACCGCGAGTCACTCACAAAATACTGAAACCTTACTCCATGGATCGGTGAGATTCCAAGGAGAGCTGCTGTATCATAGCGGGATGTCTAAACTATAACTGAATATTTGTTCTATTTACACCTGCAGTTTAAAGAAATTTACCATGGTTTTCATTAATAAAACATTTATTTAGACACGCCACCACTGAGGTCGACAGATCTGCTAGTAAAACAAGCATTTGCAATGCAATAGGTCTCGCATTAGGAAAGTATGATGTTTTGGTATTGTAGATAATATGTTTCTTTATTTATGTTTTTGTATACACAAAATATAGGAATTAATAGTTTTGTATTTTACAATGCCAATATTTTTAATTTTTCAAATGTGACACCTTTAGCAATTGTAATACAATATGTGTTGTTTGTATGTGACTTGTATGTATTGATATTACAAATAACAATGGCTTTTATTTAAATGTATGAATTCAATTTTGAAATAAAAAGTTATTGTAATGTATTATGGTATTTGCTAAAACTTATGTAAATAACTTGGTGGATTTGTATTTGGAGGGTGAAGTTTGATTGTGGTTTTGTTTTTTGAGTTTTGTTATTTGATGTTGGATTTGAAGGGTGGAGTGTGTAGTTGTTGTTGGAGGGTGGATTTGGAGGGTGGAGTTGGAGGGTGGTGTTGGAGGGTGGATTTGGAGGGTGGATTTGTAGGGTGGAGTTGGAGGGTGGAGTGCTGAGTGTTGCTATAGTGGTGCTGATTAGTTTTGTGTTGTTTCTGAGTTGTGCTGTTGTTTGCTGACTGATGCTGTGTTGTGCTTAGTGATGCTGTGGTAGCGCATAGTGATGTTGTGGTGCCCCTGAGTGATGTTGTGGTGCCCCTGAGTGATGTTGTGGTGCCCTGAGTGATTCTGTGTTGGTGCTGAGTGATGCTGTGAGGATGCAATAGATAGATAGAGTGAGTGCGATAGATAGATAGAAAGTGGGAGGGCGATAGATAGAGGGAGGGCGATAGATAGAGGGAGGGCGATAGATAGAGTGAGGGCAATCGATTGATAGAGTGAGGGCGATCGATTGATAGAGTGATGGTGATAGATCGAGTGAGTGCGATAGATAGACAGTGAGGGCGATAGATAAATGGACATATAGAGTGTGGGCGATAGATAGATAGAGTGAGGGCGATAGAGCGAGGGCGATAAGATAGATAGAGTGAGGGCGATAGATAGATAGAGTGAGGGAGATAGATAGATAGAGTGAGGGAGATAGATAGATAGAGTGAGGGAGATAGATAGAGTGAGGGCGATAGATAGATAGAGTGAGGGCGATACATAGAGTGAGGGTGATAGAGTGAGGTTAATAGATAGAGTGAGGGCAATAGATAGATAGACTGAGGGCATTAGATAGATAGATAGACTGAGGGTGATAGAGTGAGGGCAATAGACAGATAGAGTGAGGGCAATAGATGGTTGTGTATGTGTGGGGGGTTGTGTGTGTGTGGGGGTTGTGTGTGTGGGGGTGTGTGTAGGGGGGGTGTGGGGGTGTGTGGGGTGTGTGTGGGGTGTGTATGTGTGTGTGTATGTGTGTGTGGGGTGTGTGTGGGGGGGTGTGGGGGTGTGTGTGTGGGGTGTGTGTGTGGGGTTGTGTGTGTGGGGTTGTGTGTGTGTGGAGTTGTGTGTGTGGGGGGTTGTGTGTGCGGGGGGATGTGTTTGGGGGGTTGTGTGTGTGGGTGTGTGTGTGTGGTGTGTGTGGGGGGTTGTGTGTGGGGCATCACCTTTCCTAGATTGGGCTTGGATAACTTTTGGTAGTTTATCCAGTGTCAGCTCACAACATAGTCTTACATGCAGCACAATCCAACACGATTGTCTTTTTAAACTATTTACAACCTTTACAGGCCACAAAAGCCAATAAGCCACCTCTTCACTCACTGCCCTGAACACTTCTGAAAAAGAGACATGAAAACGAAGGTCTCTGCATTTATTCCCGCTCTCCTGCAATCTGGAAAGATGCGTCAAAAGAACAATAGACGGGTAATTAAATGTTTCAACAAGATAGAAATCAGACATCACTTTAGCATGAAAGACTTTTATGCAGTCCTTAATTTGTGTCAGTGGTTTCAGGTGGAACTGGTGATTTCAAAGTACGTGCACTTTAAGTTGAGCAAATTCCGTAGCCGAGGCAGGAAACCATTAAAAGGGGCGCTGTGCTTAAAATATAAAGCGCAGTGTCTGTGCCATGGCTAGACCAACAAAGAAAAAAAATCACGAGTCAGGTAACTATAAAATAAATTTCAAAAGTGGGCGCTGTGCTAAAATATAAATCGCGGCGCTAGTGCCATGGTGACAACTAAGAACGAGGAATGACGGAAACTGTGCCAGTGCCGCGCGCTTGGCTAAGTGGAGCACTGAAGCGCTTTGAAGTCGCGTCCGTTGGTATCCTGCAGGGCAGTCAGGTTTGAGTGGAGGGCTGAAGCCTTTGAAGCTGCGTCCGTCGGTTTGGTGGCAGGCGGGTTTGGGGGAGGTATGTTCCTCTGACCTGGCAGTGGTGGAGGGTAGGAGGGGAGCATTGGAAAACAAGCTCTCGGCATTGCGGGGGCGGGGGAGCGCATTCCTTTGAGTGAGTTCGAAGTACGTGCACTTTAAGTTAAGCTAAATCCGTAGCTGAGGCAGGAAACCATTAAAAGGGGCACTGTGCTTAAAATATAAAGCGCAGTGTCTGTGCCATGGCTAGAACAAAAACAAGCTGTGAAAAGACAGAACCATCACCAAATTTGGAGCAAAGGCTTCCCGCTGCATTGAACGGGAACAGCAGCTTATGTTTAAACAAGAATGAGCCTGGTAAAGCGATGCTGTTGACTTTGTGGGGCAGAGGTTACAGACACTGAGCTCGTCAGCTGCCTGTATGCCAGCCATTTGGAAAGCGTTCACACCTTATTGTAGTTTATGCAAGAAGGGTTGGAGATGGATTTAGGTGTGAAAAGGGACTCAAGAATGTCTACTTGTGTTGTAAATGGTGATGCATAGCACGAACGATCACTATCGGGAGCCGCAAATACGTTCTGTCTCTCACTATAAACATTCAGTGAATTGCCCTTAATTAAAGGCTGGGAAGACTACCACCAAGACTGCACCCAAACATATATATATTTTGTTTCCACTCTAGAAAATTGTGTGCCAGTTTAGTAATACATACAATATCATGATTCAGTTAAAGGTCACCTTACCATGTGTGCTTATAAAATTGTGCAAACACAACATAGTATAGGTTATAGTTGTGTAAATTGAAAGGTTACTAAAACATGGTATTACAAAAATAGATATTTAGAAAATCTAATCAGCATGATGCAATGAACATTAAACTGTGGGAGTTCCAAATATAAATGAAAAATAGGGAAACATAATTAGCGTGACACGGTGGTGGAAACAAGTACATCGATGTTGGTGGATTTAAAAAAAATAAAAGTTCTTGTAGGCGTGTGCATTATAAGTACAAGTAAAGGGGATCTTACCCTTTGTGCTCCCCAAAAATATAGCCTAAAGATAACATCATATGCGTTGTGCTTCAAAAGCAGAGTTAAACAATATTACCTATTGTGCCTCAAACACGAACTAAAAGGAGGAAGGGTTGCAGAAAGCGGGCAGCGGTGGTGCCGGCTTCAGTGGAGAGCACACAACAGGAGCGCGTGAAGTGGATGGTGGGTGGCAAATGGACTCAAGGCGCCGGTCGCTTTGATGTTCTCGGCTTGCTTTGTGGGAGGGGTAGGGTAATTGGAAGTGTAAACCAGCATGAAAGCCAATGTGGGGGAAAAGCGCATTTGTGTTCACGTGAACTGTTTGAAATCCGCCGATGGTTTGAGAACTTTTTTGCCTACTATAATTCTCCCCTATCCATTCCTAGCGGAATGGGATAGGCGAGACCTAAAAATTAGGCGTAGGAAAACTCAAGACCAGCTTAATTCTCCATTTATCTAATTTTTATTCGAAGCAAATAACATGTCTAAAATGTATTCCCTTTATTTTTTTCTTTATTCAAAACTACATTAAAAGGAAAATAAGGATTTTATTTCAAAACGGTTAATTTCATTTATTTTAGGAAATTCAGAAATAGACATTTATTTAGATTGCAGAAATGCAAGTATTTTAGCAAAAGACAGATAGTTCCCAAAATTCATTCTTTCTCCTAACTTCCCTAACTAAAAACCCTCAGCTAGAGTGTAACTTCCATTCAAGAGAAATAGAAAATTATTCAAAGTCTTACATCTCAGGAAAAATCAGCATACGGACAGCATCTCGAGAGGAAATCTAAAAGGAGTTTTTTCCTCACTAAAATCAGCACTTTTTATACCTTCTTCACTTGCTCTATCTATCTAAAAGTGTAACTTTCAACATAAATTTGAGTTCTGATTGGACAATTTTCGGGTGGATGAGCATCCCCTCGTCATTACAAAATTCAGTTCCTGTTCAGTCAGCTAAATAAAATCCAAAGGGCTTATTGTTTTATGGAAATGTCCGGCCTAGTCTTGGTCTCAGTTCGCAACTTCAGAGTCTTTTCCCACGTTCAGTAGCTTAAGCATTCATCATACTTGGCAGTCATCTGGACTTCCAGGGCAGCCTGTCCTTGAACTAACTTCATTCCGGCACAGGCAGCTCGCATTCAGACTCGGGCTTGGGCTGCACATGCTCAGTTCATCTTTCTTTCGCAGTTTACTAATGCAGCCATTTTCTAGTAGGCCTCACGGGCCAAAATGGGAACTATCATAGAAACAAACACAAAATAGACATTAATTTGAGAATGTTAGCCCTTATGTTTACCTCCCCCCTTACTAGGGTTTTCCCTATTAGTAGTTACCTAGCAGAAAAGCAACACTTAAGCGTAATATACTTACTTATCCCTCGGTTTCTGCCACAAATAAGTAAACAAAAGCACATTTATGCTGCATTTTATTATTTCAAAGCTGCTTATTAGTTTGGACACAACAAAATCACACGATTAGTTAATTATGATTGCAACACATAAGCAATGTTAATTCCCACGTGTATCTGTGTAGGTGCAATTTTAACTCTAGATTGATTCGTTCCACACATCATTCCATTAGTTCATGTTATTGTTATTGGACTATGACTTCACAAGGGGTACACAAAATGTTCTTTCTCCTCCTTGCTCCATCACTATAACCTGTACGGAAGCCAGACTGAATGTCATGCAACAAATCATTAGCTTCTGCAAAGCAAGACAGTTGGCATTAAACCAACTTTTCTAAGATTTTTGCGGGTGCAGATAGCAATAAGATGGGTCTAAAATTGCTAAGCACTGCTGGGTCTGCATTGGGCTTCTTGAGCAACAGCAGTAGGAATGCCTGTTTCCATAAGGCAGGAAACATGCCAGATTTCAGAGAGGCATTCCAAATCCGGATCAGAATAGGATTTATACTGAGGGCAACCATTTTAAGAAATTGAGGGGGCAGGGATCATCTGGGGAACCAGAATTTTATTTTAATAGCTCCTCATGCAAGTCCTTTTCAGGGACTCTGCAGAATTCCGATAAAACAACCAAAGGGTTATCGGACAATGGTACAGGTCCTTCTAAACCAGCTTCTGGTGGAAAGGTGCACTATAATTTTTGAATTTTTTGATCAAAGAAATCAGAGAGGCTAGTGCTAAGCACAGGCGAAGGATGAAAAGGACTTTTAGTCACTTCCGGTGTGGTAAAAGATTTTACAATATTAAAAATTTCTTTAGAAGAGTTACCAGTATTCTCGATACACCTCGAGAAGTGCTCTCTCATCTTTTGTCACGTACGTTTCAGACATTTTTAAGGGGCGCCTTATAGACAAGTTTTTACTATAAGGTCATACACTTCAGCCTCTACCAAAGGCTTTTCTGTGCTCTGAGTTCAGCAGAGAACTAGGGGGCAGGTGTTTTAGCTCTATTGGCTGTTACTGTTTAGGTCGAGGTAATATCCGGTCTGCCGAAGGCAGAACCGGAAGTCCGAGTATTTATGTTTCTTAGTGGGACTATTAGTCCCGCCTCTGCTTTTGGCTCTCTCCCATTGGCTGGCTTCCTAAACGGAGGCCAGCCATTAGAGGAGAGAGCCGTCCCTCCGAATAGGCTCCGTCTTTTTCGGATTTGGGGGCGTAAGTTTTGCTGTTCTTTAGACAGTGACGTAGTCTGTCACTCAGAATGACAAAACCACGCCCCCAATTCCGAAAAAATCGGAAGCTTGCAGCCGCCATTTTGCAGCTGTCTCTCCGAGCACCTACAGGCTCGAATTAAGTCTGCACGTATACTTCGCAGCAGAAAGATGACAAATTAAAGCGCTACAGGGGCAGTGTTTGTAATGATGGCAGCCATTTTGATTTTACAGGTTTTCTATGTTAGTATTAGTTTATACGATTAAAGAGAAAAGCATCAAAGGACAAAGCCCTTTAAAGTTCCCATATCCAATTTTAATATGTAGTATTAGCAAACATTTCTCGTTTATATACGTACCATATTCATTTCATTAAAAAACACACACACACACAAGCGTAACCTAACTTGCTCTACATATAGAGAGCACTGTTTTGGTATTGCGGATTCTCTTTAGTCCCGTTCAGTCTGTTGATTAAACAAATCATCCTTGAGTCAGAGGCTCGGTATTCTAGCGCATCACCCACGAAAGAGGTCTAAGGGGGACGTCATTCGGTCTCAAATTGTTTGACGTGCACCTAATCGCCATGTTGGAATTTCGATATTATCCATCTTACGCCAGATGTCAAAAGTGAAACACGTTTAGCCGTGATTCCATTTGAATTAATACAAGTGCTGTTTCATTTCCTTAAAAACAAAGCACTTCTGATTTAAATTTGTTAGTTTTACAAAGAGTAATAGTCAGCTAGTTCTATATTAAAATATTGACTATTTTCAACTTTGTGTGGGCATTAAATAAAAACGTTCTTCATTGCAGTTCAATGTATCCAATTTTTGAATTCATACATTACTATTCAACTAAAGCTTTTGGGTGCGCTCTGAAGTATACAGAAATGGACTGGAACGTTACTGCCTGTTGGTCAATCTTTTATGTCTACACATCCCTTTCGAGAAACCGAAATTGGCGGGTACTGAGGAGAGCGGCAGTTTTGGGACCTGCTTCGAATTTAGTGAACTCCTGAACCCTTGTTTATGGAACTCTGTTAAACTTCTCTAGATTCGTAATCTGTGTGTTTGTTAAACACTTCTCTGAAGAAAAGAGGTAGTTGTGCGAATGCTGACACCCCCGGGAGACTGAGCTAGCTCGTGAAATGGTAGTTCGCACTGGCCGCCTGCGCGCCGCCACCTGCGGCCTCTGAGCCGCCCCGATCGTTCATATCTGGCTTGTGACCTCTGTGTTCCTTTGAAACATCATGCCTGGAGTGGTGTCCCCCAACGATGCCAGCAGTGCGCCTCCCCTTGCCAAGAGTGGAAGCCCCACCAAGAAGAGCCGCCTCTCCCTAAAGTTCTTCCAAAAGAAGGACACCAAGAGAGCCCTGGATTTCGCCGAAGGGCGACAGGGAGAGCCGACGGAGGCGCCGACCGACAGGTGGGTGTACATTCGCCACTTAAAGTTGTTAGATATCCATCAGGCTTCAAGTGATTCACCCTTCGTGTCAACCGCCCCCCCCCCCCATCATCCTACAGTCAATTAACATTTTGAGTTTTGTGGTATCAGCTTCCTCAACGAGTCCATCCCGTCTAACACTGACGTTTGTGAGATAAGTTGCCACTAATAGAGTCTTAATGCCACGATTTATTGTGACCACAACTTGCTTTCCAGGTCTGGTGGCTCGTGAGTGTGCCATGTGGGGATGGCCAGAGATGAGCCTGCCTTCAGTTGTGTTGTGCAGGGAGGCTTGAGATTTCTGAACATAACTGCACAGATTGAACCATCGTAGAACAGATAGTACCGCTGTAGTGTTTTAAACTGGATGAAAACGCAAGCTGGGGGGAGGGGGGTCTAAAGAGGCCTTTGCATCAGAAGCGTAATTAAAATCACATTTTGTTCATTTTTTTAAATTGCTATTTAGCACTACATACCACTAGAGGAGAAACGGAAGAAATTAAAAGCAAGAGAGCATGATCGGGCTATTTCAATAGTAATATATCGGCAGATATATCACACGATCGTACAGAAATATGACTCGATAAAATGGACCGAGAGAGCTCTTAGTTGCATGTTGGATCTTTACATGTTGTGCTGCAGAGAGATGACATTAATGGGCTAATGCATGGATAATGGTAGCTTCTGATGTTGTAATAAAATCTTAGGTAGCTGAAATATGCTGTAAAAAGAAAATCCCTTCACTTGCTGCCCTTTCTTCGTGAGCTGTAGTTATTGGAGAAAGTGAGAAATTGAGCTACGGTATTTATTTAACTGCAAGCAACGCCCCCCTCCCCCCGTCAACTAATTGCCACGGAGCCGTTATCAGTTTGATTGCAAACCTATCCTCCTTCGTTTTACTGGAAAAATAAACTGGGCGCTTAAAATCAGAGCAGTTAAATCGGTTTCATCATTCTTTACTTCAAATTGCTTTCAATGTCTGCGCCCAAGAGCACAAAACGCAGTTGTGGGAGGTAAAGGTCGTGTCAGCAGCCCATGGGGCGTTGTTGCATTGTGTTAGACCTGTCAGCCTTAGGGTGGTCTCCCCTACATTGTTGCCCTTTTTGCCTCCCATTTTTATCCTATGTTTTGTTGGACTTAGGACTCTGGGCGCCTCACCACTGCTAAACAGTGCTGAGGTGCAGGTGCTCTCCCCTAAAACCTTGTGAGGCTGGCATATCTGCCACAAGCCACTGCTACCGCAGTAAGGTTTAATCCTCCATAGGCTAACATTGGGAACCTCCCCTTATGGACTAACTTCTGACAGGGACCTTATAAGTCTGTCATGCTTGGTCTTGTTGGACTCGGGGTGGGGAACCTTTTCCAATTATATATAGGGTTTGGGCATTACTACGCTAGGGATCCCACTTTTATAAAGGGAACCTTTTCCTGCTACACTTAGATTAGGCTCTGCAGATTCCCCCCTCCCCTCTGCATACTGATAGCCTGCCTGGGTTGGGAGGTGGGAGCGGTGATTCACACCTTCTTCCCTGGGATGAGCTGTGATGGGCTGCCCACTGTAGCCTTAACGGCCTGTCTCTCGTCACTGTGACAGCTAGGTCAGGGAAGGCAGGGAACATACCAGAACTCCCTGGACTCTTCCAGAAGCCCCTACCCCCAGACCCTTCCAGAGACTTCCACCACTTTCTAGCCCTTAGACTAAAAAGATATATAAGGGAGGGTCCTGGCCTCACATTCTTGTTACACTGCTGGACCTGGAAGAATCCCTGCTGGAGTGAGGACTGCTGCGCAAGAGGATTGCCACTGGGAAGGAGGCTGACTGCTCCAAGGAACTGCTGCCCCACAACCTGCTGAGCTGCCCTACTGTCTGCTGATCCTGCCCTGCATGGGAGACTGCAACATCACCACCAGAGTGTCTCCACAACATCCCAAAGGAACTACTTTTCTTTGAACAGCATTTTAAAGAGTCTTCAACCTTTTAAAGATTGCCTTTTTGGGACTGCACCCTTTTTAAGCTAAAGGAAACTACCTGTCCTTGGACCACAGCGTTTTAAAGACTGCCCTTTGGAACAGCAACAACACTCTCAAGATTTGCCCTCAGCACTGCTTGCCCCGTGATCCTCCCAGGGCTCTGTGATTGCCTCTGCTTCTGGCGCAAGCCCACTGAAACTGGCCCTGAGGTCACCGCCACTGGGACCGGAGCGCGCTGTGTAGCGCTGAGAAGCGAAGCGCTGTGTGGCAGGAGGCTCCGTCGTTGCCCAGGACTTGGAGGCACTGTTAAGCGCTGTGCTAAAGGAGCGCTGTGTGGCTGTGACCCCCACCCGTGCAGCGCCTGCTGAGCCCGAGGCCCCAGGGGGAGAGGAGCCTCGCACCCGCGCCCGCAACCACCACCCCAGGTAACGCCTCAGTGCAACCAGGCTACTGCGAGGGGGCGGGGTGCGGGTTGGTCGGGTACCTGGAGTGTGAGCTTTGTGCTTGGCTGGGAACCGTCCTTCACTGACCGGCCTACGGGGGCATAATTACTTGGTAATTGACACTGGGGCATTATTTAGCATTACCAGCAGCGCCTGGGCAGCCGCACTTCCTACGCTGGGAGCATCATTTCTATGAGAGGCACACTTATTACGCTACAAGGGAACTTTGGCCTAAGAACCTTCCCCCAGTGAATTTTGACCATAAGAACCTACCTCAAGTGTACTTTTACCATCCAAGGACACTGTGAGAAAGACATTACCAGCAAGAGCCCTTGGCACACATGAGCTTTTGGTGATTTGATCAGGCCTGGGAACTGGATTCATTCTTATTGATTATTGATCTTGCTTGGAAACTGGAATCCTTTTTTGTTATTGATCAAGCCTGGGAACTGGATTCATTTTTATTGATTATTGATCTTGCTTGTAAACTGGAATCCTTTTTATTATTGATCTTGCCTGGAGATGGATTTACCTGCTTTTGGTTCTCGCATAATTTTTAGATAAAGAAATTCTTATTCTTATACAAAACTGGTGTGGTGTTCCTTTTGTGAGTGTTTTTACTGTGTCATCGTCGTTGTGTGTTGCACAAATACTTTACACATTGCCTCTGAAGTTACGCCTTTGCTGCTCTGCGCCAAGCTACCAGGTCGGAAGCGGTGGTCCCTACTTGGACTAGGGTGCATACCCCTGCCAACTAGAGACCCCGGTTCTAACATTGGTGATCGAGCGGTGGGATAGGACTTGTGCTTGTGTAACACCACGCAGCGACGCAGTGTACACCGCAACCCTACACCTGACTCTACTGAATTTTTGTCTACCCTCTCCAATTGGCATTTTTGAATTTTTTTAAATTCTCTCTGACTGGCTGCTCTTTTTAAAAGTCCTTTTGCCTAAGTCTCATTTGGTTTTCTCTACAAACGTCTGAGGCCCCACCTAGCAACATGGAATTCGAGCTGGCCAATCTGGAAGTTTACACAGTGGCGCAACTCAAAGAGTTCTGCGAGGAGAAAGGGGTGCCCTTCAAGCGAAGCGCCAAGAAGGCAGAGCTTCAGAAAGCTTTGAGAGCATGGGTAACAGCCCACTCAGAAGGAGATGGGGACGAGCAAGGACCAGAGCATGACGCCACAGGAAACCTTGACCTACTGCACTTGGCGGGAAATGGTAATTTGTTACCAGGTACAAGGGTACCTTCCAGGGCAGGCAGTAGTGTGTCAGTGAAGAGCCTGTCCGTAGAGGACCTGGAGGACAGGAGGGAGGAGAGACAGCTCAAGTTGGAGCTTGCCAAGCTGGAGGAAGAGCGGGAAAGAGAAAGGTGGGCCATGGAGCAGGATCGCGAGAACAAGCGACTGGCTATGCGAGAAAAAGAACTTGCCCATGAGCTCAGCCTGAAGGAACTGGAAATCCGGGCCCTAGAAGTAGGGGCCAACAGCAACAAGAATGGTGGCAGCATACCTATGGAAGCTTCACGTGAGTCCAGGGTCTTTATGCCTAAAGATGTGATGGCCAGTTTTAAGGTGGGGGATAATATTGATAAGTGGTTAGCCGCCTATGAGGTATCTTTAAGAGCCCATGGGGTCCCAGAGAGTTATTGGGGGGGTGGTTTGTATAAGTACCTACCTCCAGATGTTAGGGACACCCTCCTTTACCTAGAGAAGGAAGACCAGACTAACTATTCTGTCATGAAAGCCGCATTGCTTAAGAGGTTCGGTCTTACCCCTGAGAGGTATAGGCAGAGGTTTAGGAATAGCCACAAACTTCCCACACAGAACTGGGTAGACTTCCTGGACTACGCTAGTAAAGCTTTAGATGGTTGGGTGCGGGGCAGCAATGTGCATGACTATGAAGGGTTGTATGACTTGTTTTTAAGAGAGCACCTTCTAGAGAAATGTTTTCCAGAGCTGCGCCAACACCTGGTTGACCGCAAGTTGACCAATCCTAGGAAGCTTGCGGGGGAGGCGGACACCTGGGTCAGTACCAGGGTGTCCAACAAGGGTTCTGGGGGGGACTCCTAAAGGGGTGGTCAGGGTTCCTACCAGAAGAAAGAGGGGGGAGATGAAAAGAAAGAGTTTCCCAAAGGCCCCCAAAATAATTCACAAGGGAAAGGGTCTGGGTCCCAGCCCCAATCTGGCCACCAGAAGCCCACTTATCCTGACAAAGGTCAGCAGCCCAGAATTGTCCGGTGCTATGAGTGTGGTGAACTTGGACACTACAAGGGGGATCCCAAGTGTCGCAAGAGAGCACCACAGCCCACTGGAGGTAAAAACCCCGGGGTGGCTAGTGTAGCGCTTGGGGAGGAGCTGTCCCTAGATGATGGGAGTGAAGGGGCAGGGCTTGTCCTAGTGTCTCTGGGAGACAGTGAGATGGTTCCCAAGGTCCGTGTGCCCTCAAATACTACCAAGTATAGGCAGTGGGTCACCCTCAATGGTCGGGGGGTGGAGGCCCTGAGGGACACAGGTACCAGCATGACTATGGTAAGGAGTCAGCTGGTGTCCCCAGAGCAAATAATTCCCGATGCAGTCCATCCAGTTGTGATGGCTGACAACAGGGGGGGTCACTATCCCATAGCACAGGTTCCATTTGAGTGGGGAGGGGTTTCAGGCCTTTTAAGAGTTGCTGTGAGCCCTGCCATGCCAGTGGACTGTCTGTTAGGGAATGACCTAGAGCATACTGCCTGGAAGGAGGTAGAGCTCAAAGCACATGTGGAGATGCTGGGGTTACCGGAGTGGATTTGTGCTACCACACGGTCTATGGCTGCCCAGAAAGGGAATCAGCCAGGGCTGGAGCCTGGAAAAATGGCCCAGCCAGCTGCTAAGAAGTGAGGAGCCCGATGGCGTGGGAAGCCCGCCCCGGGGCAGTCACCCCGTGAGATGGATGGGACACCTGAGGAGGTTGCACCGGAGTCCACGGAGGGGGACGTTGCTCCCTTGGGGGACCTACCTACCCCTGCATGTTGGCAGGTGGAAGGAGGGCCCACCAGGGAGGAGTTTTGCCGGGCACAGAAGGAGTGTCCTACCCTTGAGGGCATGAGGCGACAGGCCGAAGCCCAAGCAGCAGGCAATGCCTCCGCGAAGTATCATATTTACTGGGAGGATGGGCTCCTTTACAGTGAGCCCAAGGCTCCTGTGCATGGGTCATCAAGGGCCTTAGTGGTCCCCCAGTGCTACAGGGCCTTTCTTTTGGAACTGGCTCATGAGATCCCATTGGCAGGACACTTGGGCCAAGACAAGACCTTTGCTAGGCTTGTCCCACATTTTTATTGGCCGCAGATGAGGATCTCCTCAGATACATTCTGCAGGACCTGTCTGACCTGCCAAGCTAGTGGGAACGCAGGGACTAAGCTGAAGGCTCCCCTGGAACCGCTGCCTGTCGTTAGCACCCCCTTTGAGAGGGTGGGCATCGACATTGTTGGGCCCATGGATCCACCGACTTCTTCTGGTCACAGGTTTATCCTGGTTCTGGTGGACCACGCCACCCGGTACCCAGAGGCTATTCCTCTGAGAACCATCACTGCACCTGCAGTGGCACTGGCCCTGATGGGGATTTTTACCAGAGTGGGTTTTCCCAAAGAGGTGGTGTCCGACAGGGGTACCAACTTTATGTCTGCCTACATGCAAGCCATGTGGAAGGAGTGTGGGGTTACTTATAAGTTCTCCACCCCTTACCACCCACAAACCAATGGTCTCGTGGAGAGATTTAACAAGACCCTAAAAGGCATGATCAGGAGTCTGCCTGAGGGCCTGAGGAAAAAGTGGGACATCCTCTTGCCCTGTTTGCTGTTTTTTCTACAGGGAGGTACCGCAGAAGGGGGTGGGTTTCAGCCCCTTCGAGCTTTTGTACGGTCACCCTGTTAGGGGGCCTCTCAGTTTAGTGAAGGATGGGTGGGAGAAGACTCCAAGGAGGCTTCCCCAGGATGTAGTGAGCTACATGCTGGCCTTCCGTAGCCAAATGGCTAAGTTGTGGAAACAAGCTTCTGACAACTTAGACGCCAGCCAGGCGGTAATGAAGGAATGGTACGACCAGAATTCTCACCCTGTGGAGCTAAAACCTGGACAGAAGGTGTGGGTCATGGAACCTGGAGAGCTTAGTGCCCTCCAGGATTGCTGGACAGGCCCTTATGAGATATTGGAGAAGAAGGGCAAGGCCACTTACCTAGTGGACCTTAAAACCCCCAGGCAGCCCCACAGGGTGCTACACGCCAACCGCCTCAAACCCCACCATGAGAGGTCTGAGCTTACCTTACTGATGGTAACTGATGGGGCCGAGGAAGAGGAAAGTGAACCTCTCCCGGACCTCTTTGCTTCCAAAGAGAAGGATGGATCGGTGGAGGGAGTGGTCCTCTCACCATCCTTGACTCCTGAGCAACAGAGGGACTGTCGCCAGGTCCTGGGGCAGTTCGCCTCAGTGTTTTCCCTTATCCCCGGGAATACCCACCTGTGTACCCATGATGTGGACACAGGAGACAGCCCCCCTGTCAAGTCCAAGTCTTACAGGTTGTCAGATAAGGTGAAGGCCAGCATCCAGAGTGAGGTCACTAAGATGCTGGAGTTGGGGGTGATAGAGCCCTCCAACAGCCCTTGGTCCAGTCCGGTGGTTCTGGTACCAAAAGCTGCCCCACCGGGCACCACACCAGAACTTAGGTTCTGTGTGGATTACAGGGGACTGAACTCTGTGACCAAGACTGACGCTCATCCTATCCCGAGGGCGGATGAGCTCATTGACAGGCTGGGGGCTGCCCGATACCTGAGTACCTTTGACCTCACGTCAGGGTACTGGCAGATCGCCCTAGCAGATGGAGCTAAAGAGAGGTCCGCCTTTTGCACCCCAGAGGGCCACTACCAGTTTAGGGTGATGCCCTTTGGACTGAAAAATGCTCCTGCCACCTTCCAGCAGCTGGTGAACCGGGTCCTCTCCGGTTTAGAGGCCTTCTCTGCTGCCTACCTGGACGACATAGCTGTCTTCAGTAGCAGCTGGGAGGACCATTTGGGTCACCTCCAGGAAGTGCTTCAGGCTCTGAAGCAGGCAGGCCTGACTGTCAAAGATAGCAAATGCCAGATAGGGCAGGGGTCGGTAGTCTACCTAGGACACTTGGTAGGAGGGGGCAAGGTGCAGCCCCTACAGGCCAAGATAGAAACCATCCTGGCTTGGGAGCCTCCCAAAACACAGACTGAGGTCAGGGCATTCCTGGGCCTCACGGGTTACTACCACAGATTTGTCAAGGGCTATGGCACCATTGTGGCCCCCTTGACTGAGCTAACCTCGAAGAAATACCCTAGGAAAGTGATCTGGACAGAGGCTTGCCAAAAAGCCTTTGACTCTCTAAAGCAGGCCATGTGCACCGCTCCTGTGCTCAGGGCCCCTGACTTCTCCAAAGAGTTCATTGTCCAAACGGACGCCTCAGAGCATGGCATAGGGGCGGTACTTTCGCAACTCAACGAGGAGGGAAGGGACCAACCAGTAGCCTTCATCTCCAGGAGGCTGCTCCCCCGAGAACAGCGGTGGAGTGCGATAGAGAGAGAAGCCTTGCGGTGGTCTGGGCTGTGAAGAAGCTGAGGCCATACTTGTTTGGCTCCCACTTCGTTATTCAGACTGACCACCGGCCCCTCAGGTGGCTCATGCAAATGAGGGGCGAGAATCCCAAATTGTTGAGGTGGTCCATTTCTCTACAGGGGATGGACTTCAGGGTGGAACACAGACCCGGAGTAGACCACGCCAATGCTGACGGTCTCTCTAGGTTTTTCCGCCTTAGTGATGAGAACTCCCTAGAGGTTGGGTAGTTCTCCCCACTTTCAGCTGGGGGGGACACGTGTTAGACCTGTCAGCCTTAGGGTGGTCTCCCATACATTTTTGCCCTTTTTGCCTCCCATTTTTATCCTATGTTTTGTTGGACTTAGGACTCTGGGTGCCTCACCACTGCTAAACAGTGCTGAGGTGCAGGTGCTCTCCCCTAAAACCTTGTGAGGCTGGCATATCTGCCACAAGCCACTGCTACCGCAGTAAGGTTTAATCCTCCATAGGCTAACATTGGGAACCTCCCCTTATGGACTAACTTCTGACAGGGACCTTATAAGTCTGTCATGCTTGGTCTTGTTGGACTCGGGGCGGGGAACCCTTTCCAATGATATATAGGGTTTGGGCATTACTACGCTAGGGATCCCACTTTTATAAAGGGAACCTTTTCCTGCTACACTTAGATTAGGCTCTGCAGATTCCCCCCTCCCCTCTGCATACTGATAGCCTGCCTGGGTTGGGAGGTGGGAGCGGTGATTCACACCTTCTTCCCTGGGATGAGCTGTGATGGGCTGCCCACTGTAGCCTTAACTGCCTGTCTCTCGTCACTGTGACAGCTAGGTCAGGGAAGGCAGGGAACATACCAGAACTCCCTGGACTCTTCCAGAAGCCCCTGCCCCCAGACCCTTCCAGAGACTTCCACCACTTTCTAGCCCTTAGACTAAAAAGATATATAAGGGAGGGTCCTGGCCTCACATTCTTGTTACACTGCTGGACCTGGAAGAATCCCTGCTGGAGTGAGGACTGCTGCGCAAGAGGATTGCCACTGGGAAGGAGGCTGACTGCTCCAAGGAACTGCTGCCCCACAACCTGCTGAGCTGCCCTACTGTCTGCTGATCCTGCCCTGCATGGGAGACTGCAACATCACCACCAGAGTGTCTCCACAACATCCCAAAGGAACTACTTTTCTTTGAACAGCATTTTAAAGAGTCTTCAACCTTTTAAAGATAGCCTTTTTGGGACTGCACCCTTTTTAAGCTAAAGGAAACTACCTGTCCTTGGACCACAGCGTTTTAAAGACTGCCCTTTGGAACAGCAACAACATTCTCAAGATTTGCCCTCAGCACTGCTTGCCCCGTGATCCTCCCAGGGCTCTGTGATTGCCTCTGCTTCTGGCGCAAGCCCACTGAAACTGGCCCTGAGGTCACCGCCACTGGGACCGGAGCGCGCTGTGTAGCGCTGAGAAGCGAAGCGCTGTGTGGCAGGAGGCTCCGTCGTTGCCCAGGACTTGGAGGCACTGTTAAGCGCTGTGCTAAAGGAGCGCTGTGTGGCTGTGACCCCCACCCGTGCAGCGCCTGCTGAGCCCGAGGCCCCAGGGGGAGAGGAGCCTCGCAACCGCGCCCGCAACCACCACCCCAGGTAACCCCTCAGTGCAACCAGGCTACTGCAAGGGGGCGGGGTGCGGGTTGGCCGGGTACCTGGAGTGTGAGCTTTGTGCTTGGCTGGGAACCGTCCTTCACTGACCGGCCTACGGGGGCATAATTACTTGGTAATTGACACTGGGGCATTATTTAGCATTACCAGCAGCGCCTGGGCAGCCGCACTTCCTACGCTGGGAGCATCATTTCTATGAGAGGCACACTTATTACGCTACAAGGGAACTTTGGCCTAAGAACCTTCCCCCAGTGAATTTTGACCATAAGAACCTACCTCAAGTGTACTTTTACCATCCAAGGACACTGTGAGAAAGACATTACCAGCAAGAGCCCTTGGCACACATGAGCTTTTGGTGATTTGATCAGGCCTGGGAACTGGATTCATTCTTATTGATTATTGATCTTGCTTGGAAACTGGAATCCTTTTTTGTTATTGATCAAGCCTGGGAACTGGATTCATTCTTATTGATTATTGATCTTGCTTGTAAACTGGAATCCTTTTTATTATTGATCTTGCCTGGAGCTGGATTTACCTGCTTTTGGTTCTCGCATAATTTTTAGATAAAGAAATTCTTATTCTTATACAAAACTGGTGTGGTGTTCCTTTTGTGAGTGTTTTTACTGTGTCATCGTCGTTGTGTGTTGCACAAATACTTTACACATTGCCTCTGAAGTTACGCCTTTGCTGCTCTGCGCCAAGCTACCAGGTCGGAAGCGGTGGTCCCTACTTGGACTAGGGTGCATACCCCTGCCAACTAGAGACCCCGGTTCTAACACATTGGCTTCCGGTATTCGTTTTAAATTGGGTTATTTGCAGGCTCACCGTAATTTATGCGATTCTGTGCTGGGGTTTATTTCGTATAATTATGGATTTGCCGCATTATCTGCAGGTTTTTAACAAACAATAGGGCATATTACCAACAACTAGCGATAATTATCGCTATGTTGGCTTAGCGGCAATAATTTTATCGCCGTGTTGCGGCGATTTTTGTCGCTTAGGAGCCTTGCTATTATCAAGGTTTATCTCCTAAGCGATAAAAATCGGCCGAAATGCATGAATATCGCTGTAAAGTCAGCGATATTCATGCATTACCGAGCTAATGCTCTTAGCCATGTTATCCACCTCCCATTGGATAACATGGCTAAGAACTGCTATGGGCAGGTGTTAGCTTTTGGAGATATTCGCGCTTAGCGTGAACATCTCCAAAAGTTGGTAATAGGAGATAGTGATGTTAGCGACTGTTTCCAGTCGCTAACATCTTGGCACGCCCACTTTGCATGTCATTAGTGATAAATATCTCTCACATGCAAAGCGGGGCCCAAGATGGTTGCTATCTCCTACTAGCTGTCGCTAACTGGTGTTAGCGACAGCTAGGTAATAGGGAGATAATTTTATTTCCGCTTTCTTGGCTTTTAAAGCCAAAAAAGCGGAGATAAATCCCTTGATAATATGCCCCAATGTTTTTAGCTTAAACGGATCAAAAGTTAATAAAAAGTGGCCACATGTGTTTGCGCGCAGTGGTACTAATGAGGTGAAATATTTGCCCAAACTGTATTACCATATAAAAAATTAAATAATAATGACGTCAAACGATCAAAAAATGTGCTACATTATGCTGCGTAATTTTCCTTTATTTGCCACATAATTTGGTCAACCCAGGTTCCGCCTAATTTGGTGCTCCCCTCCCTCATAATCCCAATGGCCCAGGTTATTTGTCTTCCAGTTTACTTACCTGAATAAAACGTCACTTCCTGGAGTAGGGCGAGGGCCCGATTGATGGTGCGAAAAGCTCCTTCTCATCTTTGCCTCTATCTCTCCTTAAGAGGAAAATGAAGACCGGTCTGCTTGGCTAGAGAGTGAGTTCTTACGAGCTGGCCGGGCCTCTTGGCGCTTTCTAAATTGTCGGTCAGTCCCCAGATGAACACCTCTACGCAGCTCAGACACGTTGAAGGTTCGTTCTAGCCGGCACTACAATAGGAGCAGTACTAGAAGTTAGTCGCTGCGGAGGAAAGGGACAACTCGTTTCTCGAAAATAAAGCAGTGGCTGCAGCTCACAAGATTAGAGCTTGTGTTGGGGAGAGTATATTGATAGTGTGGAAAAGGAAACTATCATCAAGGAAAGCGTCAGCGAAGACCAGCGACGGTGTTCACCGGGCTTGGGATACTTGTTCTCAGATGTGAAGTCAGTGCAACTGATTCATGCACATCTGTCTGAATAATTACCAAGTGCAATATAAAAATACAGTAACTTCTTTAAACTCTCTCCCGTGTGCTATTTCCCAAGTCTTCCTGTAGCCGCTCTGAGTCAAGCTGGGTTGGTTCATCTGGGCCGGCCTACAGATGCCGAATTATAGAACTGCAGGCATTAGTTCCTTGACTGAACTCTTTCGAGTTGGAACGCGGGGTCCGCAGCTTAGCTCCTGATTTGATAAGCAGTTGTACTATATTTCCCAATATCCCATTGCCTCTGCTGTACTGTAGGGCTGCGGCAGTGTCAGCAGGGGGTCACTGCAGGCCGGCGCTGCATAGCAATCACTGGGACCTGAAATGTCCAGAGATTACACAGCGCACCAGTACACCTCTGCACACGCCCTCTTCCCCTATACCGGAAATACAGGTTGAATCTTCTGCCATGTAGTGTAAGTGCTGATAGTAACTTGCCAATAACAGTCTGGCAGCCCTGGAAGAGTTGCATATTCTGAACATTGGCAGTGCAAAAATCACGGATTATGTATTAAGGTTTTGCGGAGCCGCTGGAAACATTAAGTCAATTTTCAGACTTTTTTTTTTACCCCACTGCTACAGAGCAGAAGTGCGCGGAGCGAGCGCCCATACAGCCCTTAGCAAACCTACGGCATGTTTTTAAGTGAAACTGTGGCCTCAGTCCTGCGAGCTTGATTGACCCTTTGCGCCCAGCATCTCAGGTCTAACTAATTAACATGGCCCGTTAAGAAGCAATCGCAGCATCATTCTTCTCTTCTCTGCCGTTTCATGTTTCACCGCCCACTCGAGTTCCTCTTTTTTAAATTTCCCTCACGTTTCTTTCTGGCGCCACACCCCCTTGGTGTTTATGCAGGTGCTTGCATTGTTCTGACAAGAAGTTTAGCAGTTGGTGGTTTTGTGTGTGTGTTAGTGTTTTAGTCTGCTGTTGCCTGGGCCACGGGGTGTCCAGTAAAAACTTCATAAGGGGGGGGGGGGCAGGGCCGGCTCTAGGCATGTGCAAGCTGTGCACCTGCACAGGGCCACCAAACCCCAGGGGCCACCACGCCAATATATATCCTTAATATATTAATCCTCTGAGGATGGATACATATTTGCGTGGTGGCCCCTGGCAGGGATTTGGCGGCCTCCGGCTCTGTTCCACTTCTAAACACCCTGACTCCCTCCCCTCTTTACTGGCCTGCGCGCTCCGCCCCGCCCGGACCCCCTCTTCCGGGCCCCCTACCTACGCTCCTTGCCCAGGGCCACCATGAGCCTAGAGCCGGCCCTGTGGGGGGTCTCATGAAGGGGCGACATCCCTCTCCCTCACTACCTCACTCTTTCACTACCTCACTCTCTCTATCTCACTACTTCACTCTCTATCTACCTCACTCTCTCTCACTACCTCACTCTCTCTATTTCAATACCTCACTCTCTCTCTCTCACTACCTCACTCTCTCTCTGCTAATGCAATAGGAATCACATATGCAAAAAAAAACTAATGCCAATAGAAATAACAATGCCATTTATTTAGGGATACAAAAAAAAAAAAATAATGAGAAATACCAATAGCTCTACCAATAATATTGCCGAGACCATTGCATTGTAAATGCTCGTTTTAAAGGAGCAAGCGAGTCCAGTGCATTAGAGAGCCATAGATTAAAGCGTATCGAATCACTGTCGGGTTTACCAGTAAGGAAAGGCAAGGTAAGGTCGATTCGAAGGACGGGCCCTAGGGAGTCCTTCGTAACATTTCGCAAGTTCCTACTCTTTTCAGATGTTTTGCATAACTTTGGCTGGCTGTCCCAGTCATAAAATCAGAACGGAACAAGAAAACGATGCGTCCATATCAGACTCAAGGGGGCCTCAATTTGAAAACGGTTGATGTTCAAAAATGTTAAGTCCAATGTATGGCTCGCTCTATGAGTGAGGGTGGTGATTAACTGGGTGAGAATGAGGCCAGCGAAAGTCTGAGTCAGATGCAAGCCCTGGGAGCAGTTGGGGACCTCAACATGGGTGGCTGGCTAGAGGTTAGGCATATGAGATGTGTTCAATTTAGGTGAGGTGAGTGATTTTTGGCTTTTGGCATCTGTGAAGTTTAGGGTCAGAGATGGATGCAGTTTATTCGGGGGAAGGCATTTTTAGGGGGATGAGTTGGATGGTGTTCAGGGGAAATGAGGAGCCTGTAAATTAAAAGCATCTAAAGTAATTTTTGACAATGCAAAACATATATATCCAAAATAATGTCCCCTGGCATAAAGGACTGACAAAACATTTTCCGAAAGTAAGATCCACAGCCATTTCATTTACACCTTAAACAATAAGTATGCAGAAGACAATTTCGAAAAAAAGACATTCCATGACTTGGTTTCAATGAAATGGTAAATGCCCCAATAAAGCACACCTGGTTGAAGGGGGTACATGCATTCATAAAAACACCATAAAGTCAGATGCCACATGAGTTAGGACCACATAGCCAATCAGGACCTAGCACACATAGAGATCAAGCAGTCCCAATGCTGACTATCTGGACACATTCACCACTGGCCACACCATGTTCAAGCAGGGTCTTGACCAACCTGTAGTAACCATTCATTTATTACTATAAAGGCAGCAATCAACATTGCTCGCTGTATATGGTACGTCAGAAACCTTTTATTGCCTATTGTATTTTGTTTATAAGAAGAACACCAACCGACTCTCAATTGAGACAGTCCTCAGACATAGTGCCTGTAACTGTTCTCCCGGCTGAACTGTTTAATTAAACAAACTGTTCCTGTTTTTTACCAAACACGTCGTCTTCTGTTTTTTAAGGAATTCTGGGGCATATTATCAAGAACAGGCGATAACATTATCGCCGCTTTAGCGGCAGTTTCCTGCCGATAAAGCGGCGATAATGTTATCGCCTGTTCTTGATAATATGCCCCTGAATTTCAACCTATAATGGTCTATCCTCAAAATGTCTGTGTCTGCGCAAGCAGACAAATCTGAGATGTCTATCCTAGAAAGCAGGCCCAAGCGTCACACAGAATAACCCTGCTTGACTGATCTATGAGGTCATGACATCAGGATCCCGCCACTAACTGCTGTGTGACAGACACACATTCCACTCACAAAGCCCATTTGACTGAGAATTCATTTCCTCACATACACGCCACTCAATGTTACCAAACATTTGCCATGTTACTATATGGATACTATTCACTTAACAAAAATAAACATTGCGAAAGCTGATAGGTCTCTCTTGCGTTTTGAGGGACCAGGGAGCTCCATTCCACTGGCACTGCCAATGTTTGTCATCAGTGGTGCAGCAGCAGGATGAGAAGGAGCCACTGAATGGCTGAATGGTTTTAGCTGCTTGGAGACAATACTACAAGAAGCAGCTAGGTGTGCTTCAAGGTCTCACCTGCCCTGGCACTTTTAGAGGGAGCCTCAGGACATGATGGAAGTTAGACAGCTGACCAATGTCCGGAGATATTAAGACATTGGGGTCGCCATCTTGGAGCTAGCTCATAATCGCGTAAAAGGCAATAGGCAGCCATTTTAGCATCAATCACATACTCAAGCACTGCCATAAAGAATACAAAAAAATGCATGAAGCAGTAAAAATATAAATTAAATATTTGTGTACTGCATGCATGTATGAGATTAGTAATTAAAGGTGTGATTATTGACTGTACTTGGAAGATGGAAAATGAATTGCAATGGAATGTGTAAGGATACAGCCAATTGCATATGGCGAGACCATTGCATTGTAAATGCTCGTTTTAAAGGAGCAAGCGAGTCCAGTGCATTAGAGAGCCATATATTAAAGCGTATCGAATCACTGTCGGGTTTACCAGTAAGGAAAGGCAAGGTAAGGTCGATTCGAAGGACGGGCCCTAGGGAGTCCTTCGTAACATTTCGCAAGTTCCTGCTCTTTTCAGATGTTTTGCATAACTTTGGCTGGCTGTCCCAGTCATAAAATCAGAACGGAACAAGAAAACGATGCGTCCATATCAGACTCAAGGGGGCCTCAATTTGAAAACGGTTGATGTTCAAAGATGTTAAGTCCAATGTATGGCTCGCTCTATGAGTGAGGGTGGCGATTAACTGGGTGAGAATGAGGCCAGCGAAAGTCTGAGTCAGATGCAAGCCCTGGGAGCAGTTGGGGACCTCAACATGGGTGGCTGGCTAGAGGTTAGGCATATGAGATGTGTTCAATTTAGGTGAGGTGAGTGATTTTTGGCTTTTGGCATCTGTGAAGTTTAGGGTCAGAGATGGATGCAGTTTATTCGGGGGAAGGCATTTTTAGGGGGATGAGTTGGATGGTGTTCAGGGGAAATGAGGAGCCTGTGAATTAAAAGCATCTAAAGTAATTTTTGACAATGCAAAACATATATATCCAAAATAATGTCCCCTGGCATAAAGGACTGACAAAACATTTTCTGAAAGTAAGATCCACAGCCATTTCATTTACACCTTAAACAATAAGGGGCAGATTTATGTTGGGGTTGTGTCACGTTTACGCCGCCATTGCGTGACGCAACGGCGCAGAAACGTGACGCATCCCTGCGACCTATTTACAATGTGACGCATCTAGGCAGATGCGTCACGTTGTAAAGCCCTGCGTCACATGAAACCTGCGTCAGGTTTCATGTGGGCGTTCTGTCGCAGGGTGGGCGTTCCCTCGTAGGAAAGCCCCATAAAACTGACGCAGTTGAAATCTACAAGATTTCACTGAGTCAGTTTTACGAAGCTGCTGTGTCAAATCCTTACGCCTGCTTGAAGCAGGCGTAAGGAGTGACGCACCACGTTATGTATGGGTGCCCTCTATACATTGCTGGAGTTGCGTCGCACTTGCGACGCTACTCCAGCAATGCGCCGCCCGTACACCACAAGATGCGTCACGCATCTGCCCTTCCTTGCACCATGGTGCGCCGCATTGTAAATGCGGCGCATCTGTGGTGCCGCAAGGAGGGAATTGCGTGACGCATCAGTTCTGGCGCATCCCTGCTGATTTGCAGAGATGCGCCAAAACTCATAAATCTGCCCCTATGTATGCAGAAGACAATTTCGAAAAAAAGACATTCCATGACTTGGTTTCAATGAAATGGTAAATGCCCCAATAAAGCACACCTGGTTGAAGGGGGTACATGCATTCATAAAAACACCATAAAGTCAGATGCCACATGAGTTAGGACCACATAGCTAATCAGGACCTAGCACACATAGAGATCAAGCAGTCCCAATGCTGACTATCTGGACACATTCACCACTGGCCACACCATGTTCAAGCAGGGTCTTGACCAACCTGTAGTAACCATTCATTTATTACTATAAAGGCAGCAATCAACATTGCTCGCTGTATATGGTACGTCAGAAACCTTTTATTGCCTATTGTATTTTGTTTATAAGAAGAACACCAACCGACTCTCAATTGAGACAGTCCTCAGACATAGTGCCTGTAACTGTTCTCCCGGCTGAACTGTTTAATTAAACAAACTGTTCCTGTTTTTTACCAAACACGTCGTCTTCTGTTTTTTAAGGAATTCTGGGGCATATTATCAAGAACAGGCGATAACATTATCGCCGCTTTAGCGGCAGTTTCCTGCCGATAAAGCGGCGATAATGTTATCGCCTGTTCTTGATAATATGCCCCTGAATTTCAACCTATAATGGTCTATCCTCAAAATGTCTGTGTCTGCGCAAGCAGACAAATCTGAGATGTCTATCCTAGAAAGCAGGCCCAAGCGTCACACAGAATAACCCTGCTTGACTGATCTATGAGGTCATGACATCAGGATCCCGCCACTAACTGCTGTGTGACAGACACACATTCCACTCACAAAGCCCATTTGACTGAGAATTCATTTCCTCACATACACGCCACTCAATGTTACCAAACATTTGCCATGTTACTACATGGATACTATTCACTTAACAAAAATAAACATTGCGAAAGCTGATAGGTCTCTCTTGCGTTTTGAGGGACCAGGGAGCCCCATTCCACTGGCACTGCCAATGTTTGTCATCAGTGGTGCAGCAGCAGGATGAGAAGGAGCCACTGAATGGCTGAATGGTTTTAGCTGCTTGGAGACAATACTACAAGAAGCAGCTAGGTGTGCTTCAAGGTCTCACCTGCCCTGGCACTTTTAGAGGGAGCCTCAGGACATGATGGAAGTTAGACAGCTGACCAATGTCCGGAGATATTAAGACATTGGGGTCGCCATCTTGGAGCTAGCTCATAATCGCGTAAAAGGCAATAGGCAGCCATTTTAGCATCAATCACATACTCAAGCACTGCCATAAAGAATACAAAAAAATGCATGAAGCAGTAAAAATATAAATTAAATATTTGTGTACTGCATGCATGTATGAGATTAGTAATTGAAGGTGTGATTATTGACTGTACTTGGAAGATGGAAAATGAATTGCAATGGAATGTGTAAGGATACAGCCAATTGCATATGGCGAGAGAAATATCCTCCTCCGTGGTGGCGCCAAAACTAAGCATGGGCGCAAAATCCGTTCCGCTCGCGGATTTTTCGGATTTTCGGCAAATCCGCAATCCGCGAACTCTTGCGGATGTGGCGAAAATACGCAAATCCGTGCGAAGCGGATTTTTTGCTTGTGTTCGCACTGCTCGCGGTCCGCGGCGCGAGCAGCAACAATCTCGCACTCGCGAAAGTACAAAAATTACAATTGGGGAGGGGTGAAGGAAGTGGCCCAGTCTCCAACTTCCTGTTCCTGTCCAGCAAGCTCCTCCCATTGCTTAGTCCATTTCCTGGCCACTTTGATTTCGATCTTGACTGAGAAGGATTACTTTTTGTGGATGCTGCTGGATATTTGGATTTGAGGCCTTTTGGATTACTTTTGGATTCGAAATTTTATTTCACAAGGAAGTAAGTTGATGTTGTTTGTTTGTGGTGATTTTTGTGTGTGTTGCTTGTTTTTCGACTTTTTGGGGGGGAAAATCTGCAAGTTCGCGAGCTGAGGATTTTTTTGCTTGTGTTCGCACTGCTCGCGTCCCGCGCAGCAACAATCTCGCACTCGCGAAATTGTAAAAATTACAATTCTGCACATGAATTGAAAACCACCAGGCTTAGTTATGGGTGCATGCATGATACAACTGTTTTGTTGAAATTTATTTTTAACATGATTCTGGCCAGGGCATGGATGGCATTGGATTGTGGTGATTTTTGTGTGTTTTACGAATTTTTGGGGTGGTGTTGGGGGCTTGTTATGTGGGTGGGGGCCATTTTATTGCCTGGTCCCGTGTGGGTGGGGGTCTATGGGCCATTTTTAAGCCAGTTTGTGTGCTTTGTGCCATAGGCCTGCACCCAGTGTGCTCTGATTTCATCCATTATGGCCAGGGGGCCCAGAATCGGTCTGTTCGCGGATTTTCTTGTTTTTTCGGCACGTTCGCGCCGTGAAGCAACAATCTTGCACTCGCGAAATTGTAAAAATTGCAATTTTGCACCAGAAAACCACCAGCAGGCAGCATAAGCCTTCTGAAACTTCATGGATGGCATTGGATTGTGGTGATTTGATTTGTGTTGTGTTTTTTGACTTTTTGGAGTAGGGGTTGGGGGCCGGCTATGTTGGTGGTGGCCATTTTGAGGCATGGTCCTGGCCATGTGGATGGGGGTCAAGCGGCCATTTTGAAGGCAGGCAGTGAGCTTTGTGCCATAGGCCTGCACCCATTTTGCCTTGCTTTCACCCATTGTGCCCAGGGGGAGTCAGTGGTACATGAAACTATAACCCTCTCTGTGTGTGCTCTCTTGGATCAATGTTAAATTCCTGTTTCCCAAAAATTTAGCAATTCTTAATTTTGAAATTTCCATATTGTGTGGTGTGCACGAGTGTATTCATAAATGCCTACTTGCAAACTATTTATTGAAGTGCTACATATGCAACATATATTTACTGATGTTCCTCTGTCTTCGTTTGCTTGTAGGTGCATAAAGTCAATAAATCCGCATCATCGTTGAGCATCAGTGCCAGGAAGAAGTCCTGCTGCGGCCTGTTGTTCCGACATCTGAAGAAGATGGCTCCAAAAAGAGGTGCCCGTAGGTCCTCTAGCAAGAAAGATGTCTCTACTAAGGAGAAGAAGAAGCAAGTGGCACCACTTACCAAGGAGACTGGTGGCACCACCACTAAATTTTTGTGGGGAAAACAAAGGCCCACCATGAGTGCTGGACAGGTAGCCTGTTTAGTGATTACATCACCAACGACCAGTGATGTTGGCTCATCGCAAGAAAGTAGCAGCACACCATCAACACAGGTTGTAACTCATCTCACAAGTACTATTCAACAACCAAAGCCGCAACAACAACTGTATGGGTTACTAGTACAAGCACAAGTACATGCGCAAGGAGCTGTCCGAGAAGGAGCTGTCCGAGAAGGAGCTGTCCCAGAAGGAGCTGTCCGAGAAGGAGCTGTCCGAGAAGGAGCTGGCCGAGAAGGAGCTGGCCGAGAAGGAGAAGGCCGAGAAGGAGAAGGCCGAGAAGGAGAGGTCCATGGATAGTTGCAAGTAGCGATCAGTGAAGAGGCCCATGTAGCGGCGCATGGAGCGGTGCAAGTGCCCACAATGATTGTTCTTCCAGAAGTAGGGGCACAGGAGGAAATTGACTTTGGAGCCGGGGTATCATGTCAGGAAGACGAAGGCACTCCTCCTGATGATTCATTTTCTCCCAGCTCCCCACCAAAGAAAAGATCAAGGAGTGTGTGTAGAAGTTCCTCTTCAAGCCCCGCTCCATCAGATGATGATCTGGATCTAGATTGGCACCCATCTCCGACGTCTGAGAGGGAGGCACACCATGAGCTACGAAAGGTATCAAATGTTAAAAGGAAGGGCCCCGGAAAGCTCATACTTATGGATCCGAACGTCGGACTTGATGAAGTGGTTCATTCTGATGTTGATGAACAGGATGACAGCAATGACCTAGTCATCACACACGTCATTCCAGCCACACCGGCCATGCAGCAGACAGACATTTATACCCTATCCCGACGTCAGGCTGAGCGTGACCCTGGCGACGTGCCACTGGTAGCACCACCAATGCAGTCAAGTAGTACAACAAGTTCAACAAAACCTACAGCTCCCATATTTTCTCCCCAGAGGGGGACTCCATCCAGCTCGACTCCCTCGAGTAGGGTTGCTGAAATAATTGCACAACCCAGTAGATGTCTGCAAGGCTCATCCACCACTGCTTCATCTGGCATTGGCAGTATCATCTCGTGCGCCAAAACCAGAGGTTTCAAGTCCCCAGTTTGGAACTTTTTTAGTGTCCATGCAAAGTATGATAAAATAGCCGTTTGTTGCATTTGTAAGACTAGCGTTAGCCGTGGTAAGACTGGTACCAACTATGGAACCGGAGGCCAGATAGGTCATCTTGAAAGAAGGCACGCTGTCGAATAGTTTGCGCACCTAGCAAACATCAAGGGAAAGCAATCCCAAAGGGCAAGTGGCCAAAATATACCCATACTAGGTGTTTCATCTGAAGATGACGGGGAGGTAGAAGAAGCGTCAGACATGTGTCCGGTTGCACCCAGTACCCCTGGCAGCACCACACCCTCCGGAACACATAGGAGGCACACTGAGAGTCTGGGAGACACACCAATGCGGAAAATGTCAACACTGATCAGAAGTGGGACGAAGAAGGCATCAGCATCATCCCGTAAATTTGTCCAGCACACCATTTCAGCCATGTTCTCCTCAGATGTGCAATTTCAACGCAACCACCCAATTGTACGCCTGTATAACACTAAGCTGGCTAAAATGCTAGCGGTAGACCTTCTCCCTTTTTCGTTTGTCGAAGGTGTGGGTTTCCTTGAACTCGTGGCAACACTGGCCCCTAAATGGAAGGTTCCTAGCCGGTTCTATTTTGCCAGGGTTGCTGTTCCAGCACTATATAAAGAGGTGCTTGAGTTGGTTGGGGCTGCTTTGCAGAAGAGTGCTGTTCACACTATACACCTGACAACCGACATGTGGACCAGTTGCCAAGCCCTTGATTACATGTGCATCACTGCACACTGGGTCTCTTTTTCAGGGGTTACAAAACAGATAAATGCAGGTGGTGACTTGGTCGAGATTTTTAAGGGTGCTCGTAAACATGCAACATTAGCCATGTTTGGCATGGAGAAAAGTCATACTGCAGCCAACATTTTGGATGACTTTAACAAAAAGGTCTCGCAATGGCTGCCCCCAAGAAAATGCAAGGTTGGTTATGTTTCTACTGATAATGGCAGCAATGTAGTTAGGGCCATGGAGGACGGTTTCTATTTCAGAGTGCCGTGTTTGGCGGACTGTATGAACCTTGTCGTGCAAAAGTTCTTGAAAAAAGAACTTGCAGTCGACAAAATACTGACCATCTGCAGAAGAATATGCACACATTTTAACCATTCGTTTAAGGCCCGGAAGGAGCTGAGGCGCAAGCAAAATGAACGTAGTATGCCAGTGAAAGCACTTATCCAGGAGGTGGTAACACGTTGGAACTCAACCTTCTACATGCTTGAGCGTCTGCATGAGCTGTTTCCAGTACGCAATGAGTATTTCTACAACCTGGGTGGTGATCCGACAGAAATGATGTTAGCGGTGGAGCAATGGCAGCTAGTTAAAAGCCTGACAGACATGCTTCGTCCTTTTGAGGTCTTCACGCGTGACGTCAGCAGGGAGGACTGTTCTTTGAGCAAAGCTATCCCATTGTTGCTGAAGCTCGAGCACCAAGTCAAGGTGGTGTCTTCACAATTAAAAGATGCTGGAAAGAATGAAGCATATGAGTTGGCGCAGAGATTATTACAACGCCTAGTTAGCAATAAACGGCTTGTAAATATCAAGAAACAACAGCACTACATTTGTGCTACTATTCTGGATCCACGTTACAAAAAGCCATTGTTTGGCAAAGTAACAATTCCTTTTGAAACATCAGATGGTACAGAGTACAAAGGTTGGCTAGCTCAGTCAGCCATTCGTTTTGAAAGAGAGCGGAAGGAAACTGTACGAGAAGACAGTACTACTAGTGAATCAGCAGGCCATCAGGCGTCCCAAAAAAGCACTTCTGCATCTGTGCCTCTGGCAGAAGTGAGTGACTTTTCCACTAAGCCGTTAACCACACCAGCAACCGTATCATCTGCACCAGGCCCAGGCGATATGTGAGCTAGGGTTTCCTTGTCCCAGAAAGGACACAGAAGTGCAAAGTACAGGAATGCGGGAGGACATTCTTTCAATGGTGCAGGCCTATCTGGATGACTCCACAGCGGTCAATATTACTGAGGACCCATTGGCGTATTGGCATGGGAAAAGAAAAATATGGCGAGAGCTCACCAACCTGGCTATCAATTACTTGTCTTGCCCACTCGCAAGCGTGTCTTCAGAACGTGTTTTTAGTTCTGCTGGTGGCATTGTGACTTGCAAAAGGTCCCGCCTCTTGCCCGCAAATGTGGAGCGGCTCACCGTGATAAAGATGAACCAGCACTTCATACCACCAGATTACAAAGTACGAGAATGCACGCAGGAAGAAGAGGACACCGACCTACCTGAGGAAAGTTCTCCTCAGTTACCAAAAGTACAACCGAGTGATGAATTAGCAGAGTATGAGGACGAGTTCTGCTTCCCTGACAGCGAGTTCTGAAAATGAGTCAATGACTCATTAACTTTAAATTTAGTCCTACTTATTCACTTTTATTCCTGTGTGTCTGTCTTTCTTTGTTTAGCAAGTGCTTCATCACATTCACAACAAAACTGTAATCACCCCATCACAAGCAACAACAAGCCCATCAGCAGAACTGTCTTAATTTTGATGCCGCAGCATTCCTCATGTTCACAACAGTTAGTTGACAAGAACTCAGTCCTGGTCGTCTATCCTCCTCCTCCACTCATCCTATCCATTTCCCGTAATGCTGATGCCTGGATTCTGCACAATGAAGAAACTTACGTTGAGTCCCCTAAAGAGGGACTGGAAGTAGTGAGTCCTCAGTTAAATACATTTTGCTAAGTGTGACTTTTTTTCCCCGATTTGCATTTTTGGCTGTTTGGGGGTGTCAAACTTGTTTGCGCTTGGGTTTTCGGGTCTTGGCTGGGCCATTGCTGGCAAGGTCTATTAAGGGATGAAATTGGCCAGTTGTGGCCCTGCTGCAGAACGCTTTAGGACTCTGTGAATTCCAGGTGGAGCCAGCCCTCAAACACAAATTACAGGTAAGATAAGCGTTTGGATGGGAGGTAGTATAATGGAGTGTTCGGAGAGGCGAGAGAGTGACAGTGGTACTAGTAGTAAAGTCCTAGGGCTCTTGAATTAACAAACTCTGTGACAGGCATTTACTTTGGAAAACATTTGGCCTATTGCACGTGAACGTTTAGGCGTTATTATTGCTCGCTTGCCTGTCTTAGGGGTGCTGTCTGTGGGGCTTCTAGGTTTTTGTGGTGTGTGAGCACCGCTGCCACATTTCTAATGTTGATTGCTTTTGTTTTGCAGAAAATCCACGCCGGGAAACTCCAGTTGTGGCCCTGCTGCAGAACGCTTTAGGACTCTGTGAATTCCAGGTGGAGCCAGCCCTCAAACACAAATTACAGGTAAGATAAGCGTTTGGATGGGAGGTAGTATAATGGAGTGTTCGGAGAGGCGAGAGAGTGACAGTGGTACTAGTAGTAAAGTCCTAGGGCTCTTGAATTAACAAACTCTGTGACAGGCATTTACTTTGGAAAACATTTGGCCTATTGCACGTGAACGTTTAGGCGTTATTATTGCTCGCTTGCCTGTCTTAGGGGTGCTGTCTGTGGGGCTTCTAGGTTTTTGTGGTGTGTGAGCACCGCTGCCACATTTCTAATGTTGATTGCTTTTGTTTTGCAGAAAATCCACGCCGGGAAACTCCAGTTGTGGCCCTGCTGCAGAACGCTTTAGGACTCTGTGAATTCCAGGTGGAGCCAGCCCTCAAACACAAATTACAGGTAAGATAAGCGTTTGGATGGGAGGTAGTATAATGGAGTGTTCGGAGAGGCGAGAGAGTGACAGTGGTACTAGTAGTAAAGTCCTAGGGCTCTTGAATTAACAAACTCTGTGACAGGCATTTACTTTGGAAAACATTTGGCCTATTGCACGTGAACCAACATGATGACAGTGTTCAGTTAAATGAACTTACTGCAAAACCACCACCCACCAAGCTCAAAAGTAGTAAAAAAACAGGTATGCTCAGATAAAGTTTGAAAAAGTATATTTATATCCCTAACAAAATAATCTCCCGCAAGACCCTCCCTAACCCCAACAAATAAATAGTCCTTCAAAAGTCCCCAAAAAACCCAACTCCCAATTCCCACCCCCCAAAAGTCTCTAAAAAAGGGGCAAGGGACACTCTAGGGATGCAAGGTGTTGAGTTTGGCCTCCAGGGCATCATGCCTTAGGGCCAGGGCATCATACTTCTCCTGGAGGGTGGCGTGATCTAAGCGGAGGCCCTCCACCACATTCTGATACTCGTTCCATTTCTGGACCTCCGCCTCTAGGTCGGACACTCTGCGGAGTGCACGGCGGAAGCGAGCCTTAACAGTACTGTGAGGTGCAGCCTTTGCTGCTCGGCGGTGGCGTCTTCCAGCACAGCTCCGGTTTGCTGGAGCACTGCGCTTACCGGAAGAACATGGGGTCACGGAGGAGGATGCAGATGTTAGATTTGATGCACTGGAGTGCGTGTCGTCCCCCTCCAGTTCCACCAGCCGCCGATATTGGGCAACAGTTGCTTCCAGCCTCCGTTGCCGGGCCAGTACAGCCAGCATACTCCTCGTCGGTTTTGAGGTTTTAGTATTGCCAACTATATGAAGAAAGAAAGACATAATATGTAACCAATGCTCTTTAAGAATATGATTAACACAAAATAATTCAGCAGGAAGTTGTGTCATCACAGTACAACTAGCAACTAGCCAGCGCAGTACAAAACTATTCAGGCCAGTATCATGGGCGTCCGCAGGGAGGGGCAAGGGGGGGCGCTTGAATCACCATTTCCCTTCCCACAACTCACTTGTATTCTTGGTTTGATGCTCTTTCATATGAAAGAGATCTGGCAGAAGCCCAGGCGATATGTCTGTTTCCCTCTCTCTCTCTCTCTCTCTGTCTCCCTCTTTATGTCTCCCTGTATCTCCCTCTACCTCGCTGTCTCTCTCTCTCTGTCTCCCTCCCTCACCCTCCCTCTGGCTCCCTCCCTCTCTCTCTCTCCTTCTGTCTTCCTCTCTCTCTGTCTCTGCCTCTATCTGTCTGTCGGTTCCAGCCTGCTGTAATTACCATATTGTAATTTATCACTGGGCCACCACTGGATACACATCATATCCTATCTAAGAGTCAGATAGTACCATGATCCAGCTTACCTGTACTCGCCACCGCCACTGTCTCCTTCCTCACAGTCTGTACTTCTTGGTCCGACTCCTCTAGCGCCGCCTCCTCCCCAGATTGATCCTCGGACTCAGAGTCAATGATCACCACCACATCCGAGCTGGCCCCGCCACCAGATGTTCCACCTACAAAGTAGATTTAGGAATGTTAGATTACACCACTCACTAGTATTTGGTCTATGAATGAAAAAATGTGAAAACAACAGAAAAATTAATTGACTGTCTACTCTAGTCTAAAGTAAAAATGTCCCTCCTTCCAGGGAAGGCTGTTGTCTTGCTTCACTTTTTTGTCACAATTGTTGAATGCTTGCTTAATTTTAACACACACCATTTTTCTCTGAACAGACAGAAACTGGACTTCTAAGGACAAGAGCAACATCAACTTCAAACCAGGTGAAAGCTCGGCTCCACCACAAGAAATGTGTTCCATTACTCATCAACTCAGCACCAAGCACTTTTCCATTTCCAACTAACTTTATTTTAATATATGTGTTTACTTAAACTTTTAATAAAGCTTTTAAACTTGAATAGACTCTGTGGTTTTTGGTCCTCCAGACTAGAGTGACTGAGCGAAAAGTTTTGCAATTTTTGCAAGGAGGAGTCCGTGCCGCTGACACTACCAGGTTTATACAGTGTGCCAAACACGCCACTCTGAAATATTATTACTCTGGTCTTTGGTGTCCATAGTTCGGTTTGTGGAGAATTGTCCCTGCAACAGTAGGATTATTGATTTTGCTCCTATCTAAACACTATTTCGAAACAATTAAATTAGGAACGCTTGGACAACAATAGGTCCTCTATATTTAAATGAAAACTTACTGGGGCCAGCAAAGGAGCACTCGCCGCCCTGGCCTGCATCCTCCTCCTTTGGAGCCACTGCATCCGATTTTTCTGTCCGCTTGCCCCTGGGCGGACCTGACGTACAACATGAAAGAATGAACAGAAAACATTGATGATTGCTGCTTGCCGATGTCCTTGTCAACCAAATCAAACATTTAGAAAGAACAAAAACCAACTATTTCATCCAAAATGAGGGCTACAAAGGAAGGACTGCACCTGAGCCTCTACTCTAGGGGCAGATTTACAAGCCCCTTGCAGCTCTTTTGCTCCATTCTTGCGTCAATTTTGTGACGCAGCGCCACAACAAGAGAGGCGCCATGGTGTGGCGTATATTAACAACGTTACGCATATGGGAGATGCATCTCATTCTAAAGCCCTGCGCCATTAGGGAGCGTTCCAGCGCAAGGGAGGGCGTTCCTGCGCAGGAACGCATGCTAAAAGTGGCTATGGGGAATATATAAAATTTCAATCAGTCATTTAGGACAATGATGCGTCACTGAAACCCTGCGCCTGCATGAAGCAGACTTACGGCTTGACGCAGCATTGCTGGAGCTGCGCCATCGTTGCAACGCAACTCCATCAATGAGCCGCCTTTACGGCACCGATGCGAAACGCTTCGGTGACGTTTTGGGACCATGGTGTGCCGCATTGTAAATACGGCACACCATGGGTGGTGCTGGCGTGCCGCACACTTTGCAGGGATGTGCAGGTAATTGCTAATCTGACACTTAGGGGCATACTTACGAGTTCTGAGCTGGACACATCCAGATGTGCACCAGAACAAATGCGTAACGCAAAACTAACCTTGCATCATGGCAGATGCGCCGCTATTACAATGCGGCAAACCCTGGCACAAGGGTAGGCAGATGCGTGACGCATCTCGTGACGAAAGAGGGGCGCATCTCTAGAGTCACGTCGCGGGCGCGATGCAACTATAGCAATGCTCAGGGCTGCCCAATACTCAACATACCGCATCAGTCCTTACGCCTGCTTCAAGCAAGCAGGCATAAAGAATTGACATAGCAGCTTCGCGGAAGTGCCTGCGTTAAATCTTGTAGATTTCACGCAGGCACTTTTGCGAGGCGCACAGCTGCCTGACCGCCACCCCCCCCCTTGCGTGGGAACGCACCCATTGTCGCGCAGGCCCAGGCCTTAACGTGGCGCATCTCCTTAGATGGATCACGTTGTACATGACTCGCAGGGATGCGCCACGTTTACGTCGCTGTGCGTCAGGTAAGGCAGCGTAAACGTGGAACAAGGGGCTTGTAAATCTGCCCCTTTGTGTCTAGCATTACGCAGTTCTGTAAAATACACTCATACATTACTCAGCCCAATTAAATGAACACAATATAGAAAACAAATAAGCAGTGGCACCGCCACAGAGAAAGAGAACAGTGCACCTGAAATGCACAGAAGATTTTGAAATATTAATTTACCTCTCTTATCAATGTAATCAGCAGCATTATTGCTCTTTGTAAAAAAATTAAAGCAAACATTTGCAATATAACACAGTCACACAGAGCAGGAGAAAAAACAGAGTAGTGAGTGATGAAAAAATTGCTACTACTACTCACCAAGCCCGGGGAACTCCACTCCGAGCACGTCTAGCAGGTCACGCTCTCGGTCCAGGATATCGGTCCAGCGGTGGGTCACTTGATTGTAGGTGCGCTGGACCCCCGTGATCTTAAAAAGGGCCCGGCACACCTTCCCCCACCGCTTCCGTCGCTCCTGGCTGTTGGTATAACCAGCAGCGATCCTGCCGCCTACCGCGATGGTCCTGGGGAGACGGCGCTGCACATAAAAAACAAGTGCGCCCACCTCCTCAGGGCTGAAGATCTCCCGGGGCACCACCATTTCTGCCCTCAAGCGGCCACACGGGAGCCGGGCACGGGCTGCGGTGCCCGTCTTGGGCAGCTTGACAGCTGTCTTCACCATGTTCTGGGCAGGTGTTAGTAGTAAGGAGACAAAATGAAAAAGAATAAGAGTAGGGAAGAAGGAAATAAAAGTTTAAAAAAGTAGTTGAAAAGTAAACAAAAGTAGCCTAAAACACAAAAATATAGACCTAGAAAAATAGAGGGATAGAAAATAAGTTAAATAGATCAAAAAAATATTAAAACAAGCAAAGGATGGCAGAGATATACAGAGGATAGAAACACCATACCCAGACACATAGGAATGAATGAAAAACAAGATGGCGGCCCGATCACGTGCGCGTAAGTAAGTTCGCACGCGATTTCTCTCGCGAACTCGTGCGAACTTGCATTCGCAATGCGCTCATTGCGCGAGATTACACATAGCGGGCGGAAACGGAAATACGTCACGCAAACAAAATGGCGGCGCCCATACTCAACCTTGGGGTAACTCGCACGAGTTCGCGGCTTCCACGGTCGAGTTCGCACGACGCCGCGCCTCGCGAATAGGGCGAAATTACCGAAAAACGAGTTTTGCAAAAGCAAAACCAACGAGCAGGTGCAAAAGTTCGAGCTCATCATTTGTAACCATTTACCTGTAGTGCTTCCTGAAGGGGCCCTCCAGAATCCGGTTGCCTACTTGCAACTATTGTGTGACCCTGCTCTGACAGTCACAGAATAGTTACAAGTATGCCATTGCATCCTGTTATTGCAAAAAAAAGGAAAGGGAGCAGACAAGCAGGTGCCAGCCTTCATTAATGTCAGTTGGGGCAGGGCAGGTGTTGTTGTTTGCAAAACTTAGTGCAGGTGTGCTTGGCTTTGCCACAATAATGTACACTCACTAGTCAATCAGAGGGTGCTGTGATGACACCGAGGGTGGCATGGGTGTGCCAGCCAGAGGGTGGCATGGGTGAACCAGAGTGCCAGTGTTGACAGAGGATGGCAGTGCTTTGCTTTGCCCCAATAATGTACACTGGTGAACCAGAGGGTGCTGTGATGACACAGAGGGTGACGTGGGTGAGCCAGAGGGTGGCATGGGTGACCAAAGAGAGTGCCAGTGGTGACAGAGGGTGGCAGTGATGAAGAAAGCCTTGCAAACAGGCTGGGCACGTAGAAACAACAAGTTCGCAAAACTGGCGACCCGACAAGTAAGTTTGCAATTTGCGAAATTGTACAAAACCCTCGCGAACTTGCAGAAACCCGTGCGAACACACACCCCCCAAAAAAATACGCAAATCCGCGGATTTTGCGGATTTTCGCAATCCGCAAATACGCAAATCCGCAAATTCGCGGATTGCGAATCCGCAAAATCCGCCCATGCTTAGCCAAAACTCGTTTTAGGTATATGTTCAAGTATTGCTCAGAAATACACCCTAGCTATCGTTAGCCAGAGCTACCCAGCAATCAGAATCACTGTCAACCAAGGTTCAATGTCAGACTGTCTCCACTCCAACGCACCAGCACACACCATCAATCACCTGATGTAACCGATGCGGCCCATCTCCAGGCTGCTCGACACAGGGTGAGCGGCTCAGCAGAAACACTCATCCGGCCAATCACCAGACATACCTCATACACACCAAAGCAGAGCACTTCATCCGTGTGCAAAATCTTAAATATTCTCACGTAAAAGAATCTGTAAAGCATTCAGTAAGTCGAGGCGAATCATTAAAGATATTAGAAAAGCTAACAAACATGACGGCAACAACAAAAGTGTTGTTGCGTGATTGCTATGACAACGGAATATATTTCAAGCTGTTCTTTCATATTTTACAATAAGAATATTTCTGAAAGGGGGCGCACTGCAGAGTGCAGCGTGTTCCGAAGCATGCGTGCACGCGGGCCAGATGCCAGTGCACAGCCGGGTGTTACCGTTTGCTGCTAAACGCAAGACTCGCTCTTCAGCACGCATCCGTCTAACATCATCTGAACAAAATGCCTGCCGTGTTTCAAGCGCGCGCCGGTGCAGTTTGGTTCCTAACACGATCGTGACAAAGCAGATCGGACGTGGCAATCGACCAAGTCTGACGAACAGCTACCCTGCTTCCCTCTCTTACCGCCTGCCCGCCATCTGCTCGCTCCGAGACTGGCCTTTCCACGGCAGATTTACAAATCCATATTTCTCCTCAGTCAGCCAGTTAAATTGGATCAGACGCTTGTCAGAGGCCAGCCTGCAGTGAGTGAGTCAGCCTCAGCGCGATAAATGCTTCTCACATTCCGAGGGACAGCTGTCGTGCATCTCTCTAAACGTTCCCCTCGTGAACCTTTGAGTGGAAGTCTGCAAATTCCAAAAACATCAGAGTCTGGCAAATTAATTACTTCGCAAGAAAACAGGCACATAAACACGCGCGGACTACGCTCCTTGTTTTCCATTTCAATCATTTTGTTGCATCATAAAATAAGTGGTGACATCAGTGGCGGCTGGTATTTTCAACATGTGGGGGCACGCAAACAACACTCACTAACAAATGCACATACATTCATATATACATGCAGGCACCAAACTTATTATTTAAAAAAAACCCACATAAAACATACCTTCACTTTAGCTCTCTAGCCGGGACGCCTTGGAGGTCACAGGAGGGTTGGGACTGTTGCCTTCCCTCATTGGCTAACCTAAGGGCCCCTCAACCCATATCGACGGGCCTGCGTGAGCTCAGTTTAAATGGCCGAATATCCATGGGGCATATTATCAAGAACAGGCGTTACATTATCGCCGCAATGGGCTTGATAATATGCTCTATGAATTCCAATCGAAGCCCATGTTAGATGTCTTCACATCTAACATGGGCTTCGATTGGAATTCATAGAGCATATTATCAAGCACATTATCGCCGCTTTATTGGCAGTTTCCTGCCGATAATGTAACGCCCGTTCTTGATAATATGCCGAGAATTGCCATGGGCCCGAACCAGGTAGCCACTACGGTGGACAGTATGCCCTGATGTAGTCTTAGTGCCAGCTAGGCTAAGTATGCGGCTAAGACGCTTTAGTTTATTTAAGAAGAGGAATAGCATGACCGTTACTCGTGCGCTGGGCACTAAGGGGATAGTAACCATCATTAAGGACCTTATCCGCCCTGTCTTTCTAAACTCTGTAAGCAAGGCACCAACAGCAAAGAAATTAACATCGCTTAACCTCGTCTGAGAAACCCTTTGGTGCCAACCTTCTGTCTTCTCCTTTTGCCCTACCCCTCCAAGATAATGAAGGGTAGTGTTAATTGAACGCTAGCCGTTCCTTGGCAGCTATCACACAATTTACAAAGGTGATAAGGGTGGTGAAAGATCTATGTAGACCTTACTAGGCAAAAAGTAGGGTTTATCCACCTTGTGTTTTAACATAGGCTTCAGGTATATGGTGGTCACGGATGCTCAGTTTTGATTCAGCATACGCATACCTGTTATGCAGAAGTATATTTGTGACGGATACAAAAATAATTTGCATCTCTTTGAGGTATTGGTTTTGTACTTTAGAGCCAATGAGAAGATTGACTCCTTAGTTAAGGCACATCGATCAGGGTAATAGTGGGTAAGTTGCTACCTGTTTCACGGATTTTATCTTCTTCACTTCTAGGTGTTTGTTGTCGCTGCTGTCACTTTGGACTCTGGGTGATGGATTCTGTGGTGTGTCACAAGTTTTGGATTTGTATTTTGATGTTACAACACAATGGTGTTGGTGTATGTTGAACCTGTGCACTGTTCCTGTTATGGGTTCCTCTGTAATTGTAAATCTTCCTTCACGTTCTTAATTTTGCAATTTCTTCTTAATCCTTTTTACTGCATTAGATTGCAGCACTGGTAATGGGTCGTAATTTTATCCACTGAAGAAATACTCCCATCAACAATTAATATATTTTGGTTCATGTATTTATCCTAGCCTTGATAAAGTTGTGAAAATGTGAAATATGACAAAACACGTGTTGGCTAGAATTTGGGAAATTCATGAGAGGACATGATACGACTGGGAAGGTTTGATTTCCTGTCCTTTACATGGGAGTACTTGGGGATCACTTGGCAAAACACTGCTTTTTTTTAAGTTCAAGTAAAGGTTTATTTAGAAATTAAAGTTATTGCAAAAAACAATACTTCATACAGCCAATCATTTACCGATGCATATTAAACACAAAAGGATATTTAAGAATACTCTTAATATACAAAAATCTTCAAGGTAATAATAATATAACTTAAGGGGCAAAACACTGCTTACAGGTTCAACATATGTACAGGTGTAGGGTACTGCAATAATCTGCATAGTCATAAAGAAGGAAATGTTGGATGTAAAATGTATTTTGATGAGGCATATGTTACAAGTCACCATCATAGGCATCATCTATCCTTTGGTCATCGAGGTGCACAAAAAACAATGATGACATAGGAGAAGAAAGGCCTTATGACAGAATATACTTTGTAGGCATGGTTGTTAGTGGTAGATTATAGTGGATCACAATGTATATGGTGGAAAGAGGTGGGGAGGGGGTGCGAAAGAGAAAAAAACATTACTAAATCTCTGGTAATTTCCACAATAAGTTGCTTTTCAGTCTGCTTTTGAAGGTTAATAATTGGTCTTGTGTGACACCTAATGAGACAGCATTCCAAACATTAGGGGGAAAGTTCCAAGAAGGATACGATTAGAGTGGAGGTTTTAGGCTCTGTGGGGCATTTGGTTTCAGTGCTTTGAAAACAATGCTGGATGAAGGCATTTCTGCCGCACTCATTGTACTGGACTCAACTGCGGCCTCTGACATGTTCTCTAACTCTACTTGTTGGGGTGTCTTTGGGGGGTGGAGCGGGAGTAAGAGACTGTGAATTTGACTTTCTCAACCTGCAAGTAAAAGTTTAAGGGTCTCAAATGTACACATGCATGGAGTTTGGCCCTTAATTCAACCCTTCTTAATACACACTTCGACTTCTTAGGAGACCTCATATGCTCCTCCAGACCTGCATTTTTTCATCTGCTAATGAGATAAAGTCAATATAATACCAACAATAGGAGCATGAGAATTATAAACATGAATCCATAAAAATGTAGGGGCAGATCTACAAGAAAGTGCTGCAGCGCTGCACCGCAAGCCCTTCCTTTGGCTTCGCCACGCTAGAGGACTTTCAGAGCACAGGAGTGCAACATATCCTCAATGATATGTCGCATTCCTGTGCTCTCCCAAGCGCTGGCGCACAAACAGCTGCCACGCGCCGGCGCAGGCACCCTGCGCTATGGGGAGATTGCTTTTGTGCAGGAAGGGGCCCCTTCCTGCACAAAAGCAAAGACCGCAGGCATTTTCCTCTTTCAATGCCGTGCTGTAGCATGCAGCACGCATTGAAAGAGGAAAAAACGAGGAGAAATGAAAACATTACAATACTTAAAATCTGAGATAAATGTAAGGTGAGCACTAATTTACCTGGGTGCCGTGATTTACCAATCTTGGATTCTTTGCATACATGCACTTTATTAATCTTTTGGTTTCCCTCCCTCAGTTTGTTGATGCTTTCATTTGACACAGCCTGTACTGCAAGCTATGGTCAATATTTTCTATCAATTCATCGCCGTGAAGGCAGACACTGAAGCGTAAGCATGAATTAAACTCTTATCACGTGCAATACTTCATTTAAGTGCCACAAAACATTTTGGGGTTTGAGCACAACTTGTTGTAATAGATGGGATCATATCAGACGTCAGCCAATCTCTATGCAACAGGAAGCCCCTGTAGTAGAATTCAGCAAGTGTTGCACAGTATAGAAAATATAATAATAGTATCGTGGTCCCCCACCCGAGTAGGAACAGGTGAGTCATGATTTAAAATAAGCATGTATTCTATTCAGGTCTGGGATCCCGTGTATTCTCAGATCTGTGACTGACTGCTGACAGCTAGAGAGCTGCAATTTCCTTTGAGTCACACTGAACCGACTAATGCTTTCCAGACATGGTGCAGCATTCATGATTTCTTTAGCAACTCGTGAGTTGCTTAGCTCGAATAGATGATGTGGCTAATGGCAGCTCGATGACAAGCTTAGACAGTAGCTCAGTGATGAGAGGTGATAATTCCATGACGACTAGTTTTGCTGCCACTCGTGTGCTCTGCCAAGCTAATACTAACACTCAACTGTGATAAACGTGTGGGGTGATTGACCCTAATGCTGCCCAAACAGCAGGACGAAATATCAGAGCTTTGTTTCTCTGACAAAGAGGAAAGGTTATGTACCTGCGACAAACGTTTCCCAGCATCGAAATCTACCCAGATTTATATAATATTGTAGCTGCGTCATACCCACAGCTAGAGTTTGAGTGGGAAAATGCATAGGAATATAATTTTAACCTCAGCTTTTTGGGAAGTATACATGGTATGTGTTACGTTTTCCATGCAGCCTCGAGTTCAGTCAAACTGACGAAGAGCTTTCATCTTTAGACCACAAGGGGGCAGATTTACAAGCCCCTTGCGACATCTTTACGACACCGTTGCGGCACTTCTGTGACACAGTGGCGTCATAACGTGCCACTATGCGACATATTTACAACGTGACACATCTAGTGAGATGAGTCACCTTGTAAAGCCCTGCGCTACATTATACCTGCGTCAGGTATAATGTATGCAGGGTGGGCGTTCAGACGTAGGAAAGCCTCGTAAAAGAGAAACCGTAAAATCTACAAGATTTCACAGTCACTTTTATGACACGCCACTGCGTCAACACCTTAAGCCTACTTGAAGCAGGCGTAAGGAGTGATGCTCTATAAGAGGCTTGGCCTTACTGCCGAGAGTCCAAACCCAGTGGTGGTATTAGTAAGGAGTGATGCAGCATATCAAGAATAGGAATTCCTAACCATTGCTGGAGTTGCGTTGTGCTTTTGACACAGCTCCAGCAATGCGCTGCCTTTACGTCAGAAGATGCGTCAGGCATTGTAAATGCAGTGCATCCATGGTGGCGCAAGGCTATTTTTCAGTGACGCAAAATAACTGGCACAGGTCTGCTAATATGCAGAGATGCGCCAGTTATTGTAAATCTGCCCCAGAGTTTCTCAGGGAGCATTTCAATGCAGCCAGGAGTGTTCCCTTTGCCAATGGTGCCTGTTTGTCAGGGGTGGAAGGCATGGCTTAGAATGTGACGTCATCTGTGTTAAGGCGGAAGGCACAAGGACTGGATCAGGTCTGTATGATTCATTTTAGTCCCTGGATGGATGGTTCATCTGTGATGCATGACTGCAGAACCTGCTAAACAGTTTCTGCTTCGTGGATTTATTTTACATGGCTGCAAGTGAATGAATTGTCAGTTCTACTGAGACGAGGCGCTGCTTGTATGAAATCGTCAGAGGACATCATAAAGATAGGGTGCACTGTGGAACCTGTCTGCTTTCTAAAGGATTCAGGCGTTGATCTGTCCTGTCTGTGCTCTGGTACCCCGAGTCTTTGGAAGTCCTGTTGTCGTTTGATTTACCCAGATCAAAGTACATCCTCTGCACACAGGAAAGGTGGAGCTCCCCACACTGACCTAGAAACTCACTTCTTGAGTCTGTCTTTACTAATTGACTGTATTTTGCTATGTGATGTAGTGCCTTGTCTAGGGACACATTCCCCATGAAAGTGGATGTGTTGTTAAGGTTTCTTTATAGTGAGCAAAACGTTTGGGGTTCCCCGCACCTAGAAGCATTTGGTAGCAGAGAATGATTGCAAAATCAGAGCACCTCCTATTTGCTTTAGGGATTTCTTTTGTCCTGTCACTGGTACTGTTACAGTGGATTTTCCACTGTGGATTTTTCTAGTGTATTATTTGATAAATTCCTGACTTGCAGTGCTGTTCCTAAGCAAAGAGGATTGTAAGTATTAATATAATGAAATGTTTCATAGTATTGAGGGTGTTTTAGTGTGGTACGGATGTATTGTGAAATGTATAATTTAGTGTGCGTGTTTGTATTGTGTGAATAATTGTTATGCTGCATACGAGGTCTTGTAGTATGTGATGTTGATATTCTGGGGCGGCTCCTCCCCCAAGGTGTCACTCCACTTGTCTGTGAGCAGGCATGAAGGAAAAATAAAATGATAATAACGTATCGTTGCTCAGCTGGTTAGGGGCGGGGCGGGGTGGGGCTGGGCTGCCACATAGGATCCGAGGGAAGAGTGGCGAGCACTCTCTTAATTCCGCACGCCGATTTGGCCAGCCGTTTTGAGCCGGCCAAACAGTCATGCGCACTTTGCATGTTCTCCACCAGGCTGTATTGTACAGCCTGCATGGAGAACATGCACAGCCTCACAGTCTCTCTCTGTGCTCTGAAACACGGCACTCAGACCAATCACAATGCTGCTGTAATGCAGCGTTGTGATTGGCTAGGGGAGCTTGTGTGCTTCCTGCCCCTAGAGTCCTGGAAGCGGTAGAAGATGACTGAGAGGCGGTGGATGGAATTCAGCTAAGTAATGTTTACAAATTTGTTTCCATTACCCCACCATGGGCAAGCAGATTGCACAACAGAGCCTGGGTGTCATCTGAGATGGGGAAGAGTAAACTCTCTCTGGAAACCTACCCACCTACCACCAAAAGTCATGGCAAAAAAACAGAATCCAACATCACACTACCTAAGGCTGAAAGATCTGACAAATTGACCCCATTGAGCTAACCCCTGCCTAGCGGCAAAGATGGAGTCAATCAGGCCCATGGGAGTGGAGCAAAACTGACAGCAGGCCCTGCGGTAATACACCATGTAATTGAAAGTGCTTATCAGACCATGGAAACCCGAATTGGAGAAGTTAGCTTGGATACAATACTGCACGGACAAAACTTGAGATATGCTATTGAGAGACCTATGGAGGCAGAGGGGCGGATTTCAGAACTAAGAAATGTAGCCCAGAACCTAAAGACAGAGGAAGGCAAGTTCACATAGTGTGTCAGTATTCTCTTGGAACTGGTGGAAGATGCAGAGTGAAGGGCTCACTATAACAAACTGCGAATAGTGAACTTCCAGGAAGAAGTGGTGGGTGCCCGACCAGAACAATTTCTGTGCACAATGTTATATCCCAGATCCTGGAGAAGGACATTTCCTCAAGTTTCATAATCACGAGAGCCCATCAGAAATCCCCTCCCGTGGCACATCCCCGATTAATTATAGCTAAGACACTAAACTATAAGTAATGTGACTTCATCTTTCATGCAGTGAGTAACGTAGGTACAGTCAACTATAACATCCTCCTAGTGCAACTGCAGAGAAAGACATTTGAGGAGGGTCAATAAGCAGTTGAGGTCATAGCAGCTTGAATAGACTTACACACCAAGCGAAACACAAAGTCCTGGTACAATCTAAGGCATATTTTTAGGTCAAGCCTAGACAGCGCTTGCGCTGTCTGTAAGATCTGTTGTATGTACTTTATGGGATCTGGAGTTCAGCCCTAGGACGTGTCTGATTCCGCCTTTGCTTAGGTACTTTTTTCTGTTCAACTGCCTTCATTTAACTGTCTTGAAATAAATCGACCAGTAGTGGTCAGTAAAATACCAGAATTGTTTTCTGCTTGTTCAACTGCCTCTAATTAACGGTCTTGATAGAAAATGACAAGTAGAGGTCAGTAAAATACCAGAATTGCTTTCTACTTAGGGACTTTCTATTTTTATTTTTTGGCAACTGCCTCTATTTTTCTTTCTGGATAGAAAACGACCAGCAGAGGTCAGTAAAATACCAGAATCACTTTAGCATTCCCTAGATTCCAGGCCATAGACACGAGTATTTAACAAGCACGCGTAGACAATAATATTTTTTTTAATCTTGTATTTTCAGTGATATAACCACCGAAGGGGATGATTTTATATTAAAAACAGAACTTTGGACAAAACAATTTCCTGCTGATAGGCAGTATTTCTTCCCATGTGTTCCCATACCTGACGTGTTCCGAAGTTTGGTGCTTACTGTACCTCCATGATAAAGAACAGTAGATGTTTCAGCACCCAGGCTAATGTGCTGCATAGCTAAATATATATAAAGTCCCAATGGTGAGACCGATTGCATTGCAAATTCTCGTTTTTTACATGCTTGAGGCAGCTTTGGACTGGGCAGCAAAGTGGAGAGTGCTGAGGAAGGATCACGGACGTGAAAATCATCCCTACTGACCAGACTGGCTTGATGGAAATCAAGTCAGAACGAAACAAAGATGAGGCAGACACTGAGGGGCTCGGAAGATCTGAACAGCCATGAAAAGACTTTGTGCGACTGTGCCCTCAACACATATATAACTTCTACGTGTTTAAATGAAAGCATGATCACATGCTACTAAGAGCCTATAAAGGCTGGGGCAAATTCTTTATTAGAACGCCCCCTCTCGCTAGCCTCTCTCTAGTTATCACATTTTAAATGTTCCCTGTTTCTGTGTTCCTTTCTTTCTCGTTTCTCCTCGTGACCCTGGCACCAGCTCTAAGATTACAAAGTATTTGGGGATTAAGTTAAAGGTTAAGTAATTTAGGATGTCATGATGCCCCAGGTTGCTCAAATTGAGCATGGACTCCTAAACAAAAGATGCTTCCTGTTTTAAAAGTACAGGGTGGGTCTGTATGGTAATTGAAAGTCCGTGGAGCCAGGTGTATAAAATAGGTTGGATTTATTAAAGCTTAGTTCCAGGTTAAGTTTATTACAAGACGTTATGTAGATGGAAATTAGACCCCACCAGGAGCAGCCTCCCTGCCGCTCAGCCTGCCTGCCATCAACTGCCACTCCACACACAAACCACGCACCAAATAATAATAATAATAATAATCCTGTATTTGTAAAGCGCACAGCTACCCGTAGGTTTCCTGGCGCTGGGGGCCGTCAGGAAGATTAAGCAAGCTATTGCCTAGAGTCACATGGTGCTGGGCAGACCCCTGCCACCGGTGCCAGGGATCGAACCGTGATCCCCAGCGTCCAGCGTCAGTCGCCCTGGCCGCCCTGGCCGCTGCGCCACATTCCATGATGTCATCAGGCATTCTTACACTCATACTAGCTGAGCAACAGGGAAGACACAGCTAGAGCAAGTAAATACATAAGTCAATTATAACAGTATGGGGATGATGAGGACTATTATGACATAGTTTATGACATAGCATGATTTGGAGGCATGATGCACAGTGGGCACAATTGACACCTATTCTTATACATTGGGGGGCATATTCTCAAGGAGTTATCGCAGAGTTATCAGCACTTTATCGCAGCCAAAGTCACGATAAGTCTATTACCCCATTCACAAGCTGGTGCTAACAGCCCTTAGCACCAGTTTACCTGCTATAGCAGGCGCAAAAATCATTGCCACATATGACACGGGCAACTATCGCTAATGAAATGCAGAGTAGGCGTTCCCATGCCAAAAGCAGCGAACACACCACTTTGCAACATTCTCAACAACCAGCCACATCAGTGATAAGAACTCAAAACAGGCGATAAGGCACGTTAGCAGCAGGACATTAACACCTGCTCTGACCTGGTGTAAAGTCGGACGGCAGCCGGCACCAGAAAAGGGAGCCCAGCCCAGAGCCACACCTGAAGATCAACAGATGCCATGGAGCTACTGATCATGCAGCTCAGAGCACCAACAGGCCCACAACACCTACCGCCACCACCCCCAGGCCTGCCACCACCCCCCAAACCCAACCCGCACCACCCCCCGGACCACCACAAAGGCAGCGTAAACACAGACCGCGGACCTTCAGAAAACACATCAGCCTCACAGACTTCCCACCAGAGTATGTCATTGCCCACTACCGGCTGAAAAGGACAACCATCCTCCGCATCCTGAACATCATTGCCCACAGGCTGTTGGTACCAACACAGCAGATAACTAACATCCCTCCGCAGACAAAGCTCCTGGCCGTGCTGCATCTGTTGGCCTCTGGCACCTTCCAACCAACAACAGCCAAAGTCGCACGAGTCTCACAGCCAGCCCTATCAAAGTTCCTCATACCTGTCTTGGATGCCATCATCTGCTTGGTACCCCAGTACCTATACTTCCCCCACACTGCGCAGGATCAGCTGGAGACCAAGCAAGGCTTATAATCCATAGCTGGCTCCCCACACGTGTTGGAGGCAATAGACTGCCCACATGCCATACTTGTGCCCCCAGCCGATACTGCACACAATTACCGCGACAGAAAGCATACACATGCCATCAAAGTGCAGGCAATAGTGGCCCACCGGGGACTCTTCACCAACGTCGTCGCCAACTACCCAGACAGTGTACATGATTCCTACATCTTCCAACAGTCCATCATCAACCAGCGCTTCCAGGATGGCACCTATGGAAAGGCACTGCTCGTAGGCAAGTACCAAATGAACACATCACACCCCTCAAATACACAATCATGCAATTCACAACTCTGGGAATGCACACCTCACAAAGTCACATACAACATGCCAAACAACATGCCCAAGCACCAGACACAACAGCACAACTCACGATGAGAACCTTGGTGTTAGCCATGTACATGAACTATCAACGGCATGGCACCTCAACCACACATTAGCAGAATGTGGGAATGGGAGGGAACCAGGCATGTGCGAAGGAGGCGATGTGACCGTTGAATGGGACTGCACAAATGCCAAGTGTGGCCTGGATGTGTTGGACAGACTGCAGTAAGCAGACCTCAGACATATCCATGTTGACACACACCGCTGGTGTTTGGAGTGTAGTGGACAGTGGACGCAACCATGTCACCCCAGCCAGTTGGAGAGATCAAGGAATTGTAGTTTGTTATCTCCCCCCCTGTAAGCGTGTGCGGAGTGGGCTGGCCCGGCGTACGCCAGGTCAGCGTAGGGGCGTGAATAAAAAGCACGTAGCCCTGGGCGTGGTCCTCTTCTGGAATGCCCAACGTCCCTGCCACCCTGCCACAAGGCCGACACTATGAGCGATGTGACCTGCGATCCTGTGTTCCTGCAGCACCCCGGGCCTCTGGTCCGTGAAGCCGTCATTGCTGCCCCTGCACATCCGGGCATCACTGCTCTTCTGCCAACAGTGTGTGTTTGATTGGTACAGATGCTCCGTCCATCACCACCCCCTTTTGTACCGCTTCTGCCGACACCGGCATTTGTCAAGGAGGGCCCACCACGTGCCGATGCAAGCTCCAAGCCTGAGGCCTCCGACCTTGGCAGCCTCCTTGGACCATCATGGCCTCCGCGACACAGGTCCGCGGAACTCCATTCTCATTGACGTACTCCACTAGCATACACAGTGGACAAGAATGACACACATTTGGAACTGAGACTTGATTACACCATGGCAGAGTACATTATTTAAGGTTGAGTTTATGTCACTATACTCCCTTCGATGTGGTGCAACCATGTCTGTGCATAGGACTCCCACCAAACTTGTCTGTGGGCCCTTGCTGACTGTGGCCTTTGGCCTACACTACGGCCCTGCAGGCCTTACACCAATCCAATGCAGTATGTCCCAGGCAGGACAAAGCATCCTCACTGGCTGCACATCCACTCAGCTCTGGTGCCACTACCTCCACCAGCCACAAATCTAATCCACATGCCATTCCAACATCGTGTGTTAGAGATTCAGGAGGGGATGGCTGGACAGCGGTTAACCCGCGCTGACCGCAGCCTCCCGCTTACACTGCAGCCAACTAGGTCATACTTTTGAAACTGAGTCTTGAGGTCTTCATGGCAGTGTTCATGTCACAGTACACAAGGAGAGGAGTAAGAGGAAGATGCGTTTCAGTCCAGAGGAGAAAAGGCTCACCTTTACGGAGGTGATGGGACACTACCAACAACTGCACTGGTGCCATTGACTCTGTACAGCGCATGCCTACGACAGGTGGCTGTGGGCCCTTGCTGACCGCTGCCTCCAGCACACACTGCGGTGGAGGTCACACAATTTGAACTGAGTCTTTCTCTCTACATGGCAGAGTCCATGTCATTGTACAGGCCTCATTGCAGACTGCCTCCCCTTCCAGCTCTGGTGCCACTGAGTGTGTGCCTAGAAATTCATGGGCAATCTCTGTTTCAATGTCGGTGGAATGTGAGCCCATGGGCTGGAGGTTGTCTTCATCTACATGTAGCTGATACTGACAAGGTGGAAAAGTGGAGTCTGTAGCATTCAACTGCACCATGTGCCTGCTTCTGCTTGCTTCTGCATTCTGCATCATGCCCTGGAAGGACACCTTCCAATGTCCCCGCAACCCTCCCTGACATTCCCCTTAGACATCAACGAGTACACGCTAAGCTCGCCTGGCCCTACCTCAGTGCACCGCAAGTCACTGTCCCGTGGGGGTGTGCCTGTGCCGGCCGCTGTGCATCCAGGGCCACAAACTCTGTGCTGCTCAAGACAGGGACCCATGATGTTCGTACCTTGTACTGCTGATTGTCTGCTCACTGTTGTGGTTTTTACCAGCACCAACCAACCCCTGAGTGGTGGCTTACACTACCCAACACCCATCCAGCACAGGCCTCACTGGAGATGTGACCCTGGCAATAAAAGGGGCCGGGCACATGTGCCCATAGCCAGTCCCACAAACTCACTCAGTGTGTCCGTGTGGACATAATGTATGCATGTGGGACCGGAGACATTCCACATTACATGTACAGTATGCGCAACCATGTCAGTGCAGGCAGTGGTGTAGACCTGGGACATGTAACCGTGTTGTATCTCCATGTGAGCCTAAGCGGGGTGGACAGGTGTACAACAGTACTGCGTAGGGGTGTGGCTCCTCCACACGTGGATCTGGGTTTGGTTGAGTGTAGGCCTTGCCAAGGATGTGGCTGATGCGTGTGTCTCTGTTGTGGTGTCTGCGCCACCCATCAAGCAATGGACAATGTTGCTTTGTGGCATGCCCCCGGTGTGCGTGCTTGGCCGAAGGGGTACATGGGGAGGGCATGCCCGCTCGGGGTCAGGGATCACACATGCCAACTGTTGTGTGTGTCACACTTAGCGCAGCATGAGCCAAAGATGTACCCTCAACTGAATGTCGAGTTTAGCCAGGGAGGTGCTCTACATCTGTGTCAGCCCTGTCCTTGCAATGGGCCTACACACACACATGGCAAGCCACATTCTGCGCAGCATCATCATCGTGTCGTAGTCAGGCTTGTGGACATGCGCAGACAGGCATGACAATGGTGTGCCGTAGGGGTGCATGTGATGCAATCGTGCTGCGCACAATATCGAATGTGCTCAGGGGGTGAGGTGCAGCATTGCGGATACGTAATACACAGTGATGCCGCTCATTTGCAACACGCAGTACATGTCATACAGGAATCACTAAGTCACACATATCACACACCAATGAACCAGTGAGCCTGCCAACACATCATGCAGTACGTAGTCTTGACTCATGTCTCTCTGCACTGTCACAGGTGACCAAGGATATGCACTCTGCGCTTGGATGATGACACCCCTCCGCGCCCCAAACACACAGGCCCAGAGGCAGTACAATTTGGCTCACAAATGCACCAGGGGCATCATGGAGCACACATTTGGCGTGTTGAAGTCATGTTTCAGGTGCCTAGACTTAACAAGTGGAAGGCTTTTGCACAGCCCAGACCTTGTGTGCAAGATGATTGTTGCATGTTGTGTGTTGCACAACATATGTGTACGCAGCAAAGCCCCATGGATACAAGTGCCAGATGCACCGGACAATGATGATGAAGATGAGGCAGGTGGACCACACCCCACTGCAGCCTCAGCAGGAATAATGCGTAGGGACTACATCATTGACAATTTCTTCTCTGGTTGACGTCAAATTGTGAGGGTCCTTGGCAGTAATGGAACAGTACGTTGACTGACCACAGGCACAGCATGTGCTAATAAATGCATTCCGATACACATTCCCTGCGTGCATGTCACTCATCTGTACAGGCACTTCAATCAGCCATGCGTGGGTGCGACATGTTGTGCTGACAATTGAGGAATTTGTTAATGGATGGTGGGTGTGTCACCTCTGTGCAGTGAGGCTGTTTAGGGTGTCACATATTCGAACTGCCAGTTCTGTGTGTCACAGTTTTTACGGCATCCCACTATTCGGCGTTTCACATGTGTCCCAATTAATTCCATTTTGGATGTCATTTGTGGCTTACAAGTGACAACAGGGATGCTTTTGGGCTCTGATATGTGCCGCCATGATGCAGGGATGCACCCTGTGACTCAAGTCCCATGACATGGGCGACATGTACGTAAGGGGGAGTCACTGCCCCTACATTGGTCCATGCTTTCATTATTGTTTGATCATGGACATGGCACGTCAGTGTGCTGGAGGTGTTGTTTGTCCCTCTGCAATGTGAAGAGGAGATGCAGTTTCACAGTGTGTTCCATGTTTGTTTCCACATTGGCGCAGGTTACATACTGAATGCATGTCAATGTACATTGTGGCTGTTTGTTGGGAAATACCCATCTGATTTGGACAATGGTCATTTGTTCTGCGTCTGAGCTGTGGGGTTGTGCTCGTACGTTGTCATCTCACCGTTTATTTACTCTGACTTTTATGGTGCATTTTCCCGCCAGACACGTGGGATTTTCAGGCCTGTCGCTGGTTTTCGCTGCTTTTTGTATTGCAATTGGCCTCATCGCAAGAGTTTTTGTGTTCGTGTTTCGCATTTTTGCAGCATGGCGTTGATTTTAATGCGGTCAGTTGACTCGTTATCTGGAGACTATTGCATGGTACCGCCGTGTTGTGAATACTTGGTTAACACGGCGTAAAATTCCAGCGATAGACTGCGATGTTGAAGGTTGCGTTAAGTTACATTTGCAATGGTAATCACACGTTCTTGAGAATATCCCCCTGGGAGTGCAAGCTCAGAGGATGGTCTGCTCAATAAGATCAAAGGCTTGGCAGCCTTAAAAGATGTCAGACACATAACAAAGATATTCTCTTCGTACAAGAGATATGATGACCATTAACTGTAATGTCTGGACACATCAGGGATTCCCTGTGGACTCTGCACAGGATTTACAAGAGGATCCCAATATTGATTAGAACCATCTGCCCTTCCAGCTACTACACACATGGACGAATTCACACAGGTGCTACATTGCAACAGTAGCATCTTTCTTAGGGAAACCGCTGTAGCCAGTCAGTATATATTCCCTAGCCATGCTGAACTCCGCCTCTCTAGAACACAATTCCCAAAGTGCATACTGGTTCTTGGAGGGAACCTCAATAATGTGATGATAGACCGCTGACAGAGCAGGCACTAGTGAATCCCCACAACGGGGTCCAACCTGCTAGCCAAATCCAGAGAAGACATGGGCTTCAACAGCGTCTGGTGTCAGTTTCATCTTGGTGACTTTTAAGACTACATTACTAAGGAGCCAACTACTATCTCACACAGAACCCAAGTTCAGTTGCATCCCCAATGATGTTAATAGCGGCATTCAAAGTCTTCACCAAGGGCATAATTATGGTTAAAACAAAAAAGCAAAAAGAGGACCCCTAATAAATCCAATCAGGGACAGGGAAAAAGTAAGCTGAAAAGATAGAAGGTACCTATACACAGAGAGCATAAAGTCTCAAACTAACAGACAAAGATGCCCATGCCATATTATTTATTAAGCCACTGTGAAGTCTATACAGATCAGAGAAACAACTTGTTTGCTTATTTATACCAAGGTATATTATTACATTTTATTAAGTACAATACATGTTAAAAATAGATTGCTGAACAATAAAAACAGATTAAAATCAACTGTTAAATTTCAAAACATGAAAAAACATAAAGACATTACATTATACAGGTTACATTATTCATAAAAAGTAGTTAATCAGATCACGATATTCATACAGAGTAGTTTGCCGACGCAGCGTTTCGGTATATTAATACATTCTTACACCTTCTTCAGGACAGTTTCTCAAAAAGCGAATACTTTAAGGAGATTTTCTTATATAAGACTGAAAGGGTAGATAGGATGATGAGCCCTTCGTTGGATGTGTGCTAGAATCAGCTACTCACATCTAGGGGTTCTGGTCATACTCAGATTATAGTTATAGTCTCTTTGTTCATCCAGGGGAGCCACCATTCTTTATCTGTAGATTCAGAATAAAATCAATTGAAGATCAAACAAAGGTATCTATTGCCGCAGCCTTAATTATAATACTGCTTATTTTCAACGGCATATGGTACTTCTTAATTGTACACTGGGAGTGTGATTGTTAATTAATAGCCAATCGAAATGCAGTTTGACGACCTCCCTGCTCCCTTCGTCATTCGTTATGTCGTTTTCATGGCTATGCTATAATTTGCCCTATCTCTTTGTTACTTGATCGAGCTGCAAAGCGCTGGCATTTGGCCACGCACACCTCATTTCGAGGGCGATTTAATGAGGTGCGCCGAAGGGAAGCCCGTCTGCGCCTGGATCGTGCACAGCGCAAACCCCCCTGTCAGGTTTGGCCCCCCATCTAACACTGATGATAGTTAATAATGGGAAAAAGCTTCTGGCTCCGAACACCAAAGGTAAGACCTCTGGGTACCTATGCCTGGCCTTTTATCGCCCTCGACAGGGAACTCTTATTGCTTGCCCAAATTGTGGGGCTCCGATATCTAATGGGAAAGCTTTGCATAATAGCGAACTAACAACATTTCAATCAATCCCACTCCAAACCTACTGACTCAAATGGCAAACTTAGATGTACCCTCCTAAATACGAAGTCACTGGTAAAACACCAGCTTAAATTTGTAGAATTCATGGATAGCAATCAGCCAGATATAATTTGAGTCACTGAAACATGGATGGATCAAGCTTCTAATCTGATTGGCAGCAGTTTGTTGCAAAATTATCTTGTATATGGGTGAAACTAAATGATGACATTTATATAAAACATTCTGTCACCCTGCAAACCTAATTTAATGGTGGTCTTTGCATCCTTCATTTAACTGAATTTGTGTTGTGTGTTCAATTTGGACGTTACTGCAGGAAATAACTTGCTTTTGAAATTAAATTGTAATGAAAAGAAATATTGTGGTTATACGCAACAGAACCACTGTACTTTTTGCATAACCATACCCAGGTTCTGAGGAACACAGGGTTACCCCATTGTCTATTGAGCATGGGTTTTGTATATGTAGCAGTGATGTGTGACATTTGATGTGAGACATGTGGACAGGTCCAGCCCAGCTCTCCCCATTGCATGTGAGCTGCCCCGTGCCTGACATACGGACTGTTGCTAGGCTGCTTCTGTGAGCAAGCCTGTCAGCCAGCCATCAGCCTTCTCTTCAACATTAGAGCATGTGCTCCATAGCTTCTGCCCCAGTTTCTTCCTCCCAGGGATCGCCTTGCTTGCTGTGCCTCCCACCACCCAATTCCCACCACCCGTTTCCCACCACCAGATTCCCACTGGCCACCTGTCTACCACCCCTCCCAGGACCTACTTACTAGACGCCGCAGCGGACACAAGCACAGTAGGCATGCGGAAAGGCCCCAAAAGGCAAGCCCATCTGCAACTGTACCACGCTCAGTGCCAGGAACCCTGGCTCACCGGACTGCAAGTAGTACTTTGCCACCGATTTCCACACCCTAGACACCCGTCGCAACAACTGCTGCCTCTAATCTCCCCGCCCTCCTGCAGGACCGTTCACGTGCCTTCACTGCCACTTAACCTCCACTCCACAACCAACCTTCTCCGCAGGATCCTGCACATTGCAGCCCATGCCGGCTGACACCCCTCCGGATCAACTCAAATGCCTCCTGTTCAACGCCAGATCTCTCTGCAAGCACACCACCAAAATATGGGGCATCATTTTCACACTCGCACCCAATGTAACCTTCATTACAGAAACCTGGCTCACCCCAGCATCGATTCCAGCAATCGCCATGGCAACACCGATCAGATATAAGATGAAACACCATGACCGCACCAACAGACATGGCGTCATCCCCATCATACACAAGGAATCGATCACCTGCACCACCACCAACGAAAAACCATGGCAATCATCGAACACACAAATTTCTAGCTCAGCACTGACAATAACACCACCATCAAAGACACCCTTGCAAACAGACCACCAGGAGCACAGATCGGATTCAGCGACGCCATCGCTGAATTTATTGCCCAGCTCGCCATTAAATCCAAACACTACATCTTCCTGGGATACCTAAATTTCCATCTATACGACAAAACTGACAACAACTCCACCAACCTCCTGGAGAGACTGGGTAACATCGGCCTCAAGCAGCTAGACACCGACCCATGCACATAGCAGGACACACGCTGGACCCCATCTTCAAGTCCAGCAACAGAATCAAATAAAGCCGCACCTCGGAACTTGGAGCTAGTCGGACCAGTCCATCACACACTTCACTATCGCAAGACCTGCCTGCATCATCCCCAAAAGACACAGCATCCCCTTCCACAGCAGGTCCAAGGTCACCCAACAATTTTGGAATGATGCACTCAGCACCACAGCTCAAAGACACCACAAACTTGGACCGGGCAGTACAGAACTTCATGGATCATAAGCTCCACCGACTGAGTCAATCCTACCAAGCCTGCCAAAATGCAAAGACCCTACAAACAAAGTAACTGGTTCCCCCTGTGTCGTATAGTTCCTACTAATCCGTAGGATCAGCGCAATGTTTGGACAACATAAACTAGGGGCTTGGTGTCAAGACTGCTTCCGACATCCCCACAGGATATGTTGGCCTATAGACCAGCTAGCTCACAGTGACACCATAAGCCCCCCAACCTATCAGGATGCGAATGGTTTCTGGCTACCACTGAACATGACAACGCTAACCCCTCAGGGATCGTGCAAACAGTACAGAACTTTTCATTCGGTCACACGTGCTCACTTATTCTCAGAGAAATATACAGAGAATCAATGTTATTCTATCATAAAATATGTGTGCTGCAATGATTAGCAGACAGAAGCAGATAAACGTGATTACAATTACTAAAAGCGTAAAAAGTAGATATAGTTCTACCATGGTGCTGAAACAATATATATGTATATATGCAGGCATATGAAACAAGGGAGTATTTGAGGGTACTCCTACTATGCAAACCCTACTCTAAGTGTACCTAGAGTGCGTGTAGTTGTAAAGCCAAGAGTCCCTTCAAGGGACAAACCAACCGCATTACCTGATGGGATAGAGTGAAGGACCCCGTCTTGGTCATGCCCCGGAAACCCCTCACGAGATGTCAGACTGCTACGTGGTGATTTTTCAGCATGCACGGACCCTCCGTGTCAGAGCAAGTGCCACCTCTACCAATCTATTTGGATTCTCATCTTTTATAAAAAAGAAACCAGTCTTGCGAAGTGTGTGTTGATTAGCAATGTTATGGATATGTAGATATCCCTGTCGCACTATGGATGAAGATAGTGATGATATTTGTACATAGTGTGAAACAAGACCTTGTCCATGATGTTTAGGGCTTTGTGATAATGTTGTGCGAAGCTAGATGAAAATAAGTTTCGTTTCAGAGAAACTAATCCAACATTGTCTTGAATGCAAATATGTGCAAAAGGTCACAGCTGAAAATTTTATTTTCAGCTGTTATTTTCTTCGCTACATGGGCCTAGCTTGGGAATATAACACCCACTCCTCATATTAAGGGTCGATTTCTAAAAAGCTTTATAAATAGCCAGCAGACAATTTCAAAAACTTTAAAAACTACTCTTAAAAGCATCTAAAAGCAGGCTTCCCTTTAAAATATTTATTTAAAAGTCTTTAAGTCATTATATCATTAGAGACACCAAGCACTCCGGAAGCCATGGTGCCTAAAAAAAGAAAAAGCTGTTTTGGTTCATTTTGTTTAAAAAAGAAACCAAATTGTTCTCACACAAGCCAACTGTTTATGTGTTCCGAATGGTAGACGCAACACTGCTGTTGCCCACATCTGCAGACGTTCCCAGAGGAGCACCTCGTAGCATGTTTATGGAGCAAAGGTGATTCCATCCAGATCCCACAGCAGCCTCTGAGGGAAGCATCATATCCCACAAGATTTCCGCGGAACTGTTGTTCACATCACTAGGAGCTGAAGCATCCCCGGGCGGCTCTAAAAACGCATTCATCATCAATGGAATACGCTGGGGACAGCAATACATATGGGCCTTTAAGGGGTCCATCAGTAGTTCAAGGTCCGGTGGTGCAACCAGTTCTGATCCTAGACATATATCCGGGACGCATTTGTGGCTGCAAAGCAGACAGTGGAAGACAGGTTGTATGCAGTCAAGTCAGACCGGCCAGAACGATAAGAACCAATGCTCATTTAGTTCTTGAAGCAGAGGGGTGCCGAAGCATTGTACCATGCGCTCACGCCAATGCAGCACTAGAAGTGCTGTCTCTATTCCGATTTGACCTGGGACGTCTATTGCGGAGCAGAAAAATTAAATCAGGATCCCCGTCACAAGTAGCAGGACAAGGGAGAAGCCCTCCAAAAAAGCTTCCCAATACAAAGTGTATGAATGATGGTACAGCTCCGAAAATCGTCAGAAAGGTGCTAACCAAACAAGATCCAATACATTTTTAAAAAGTGCACTAATCCTTTCGTATCAGACATGTTAAAGATACGATGGACCAACTCCCCACCATTCAGCGGAAAGTTAGTGTAGAGTAGTGTCTGTATCTCAGACGAGGACCTTTCAACCTGGAAATTAAAGGTGTCTTTGGCTGAAGCTAAGGCCACATCTTTTTGCAAGAGCATGGCTTTCAGTTTGCTTAGGGAACCAACTTTTATGTTGGAAACATTTATTGAAAGCCACAGCGCTGCCTCACTAACTGTGTGGGCGTGTGGAAACAGTACTTGTGTAAAACTTGTGACTATGGAATTAACCGTAACTCGATACGCAATGCCTGTCTCCATTTCACAGCAACCTTAATCATTCAGCATCAAATAGCTCTCATTCAAGAGCAGCATGAATACAGGATGATTCACTGCAGCTGGGGAATCCTTCAGATAACAAGACATGTTTGCTACTGAAGCATTGCATACCCCGTGGAGAGAAATGTCCTTGCAAACTTAGGAGCCGCTTAACCCCTTGCATGCTGGTGACGAACCCCAGCCGTCACGCTCCGCGGTGCTTGTGTGCGGATGATGGCTGGGGTTCGTCACGGCCCGCCCTGTTCGTTTGTTTACCGCACAGCGGCGGAAACGGGCCAGCATCGAAGGGGTTAAAGCATCTTCAAATTCGGAGACACTAAGAAAAAAACTTCTGTGTCCCCATTCCTGCATCTAAACCTGAACTGTAATTCCCCAATACTCCTCCATATATCCTTCCCCTAGCACTTCATACCTGCCTACCTGTTGGTATTGAAAACAATATTTGATTTGGAAAGTCATGACCGGTAGGGTGATGTAACCATGGATTATCCAGTCAGTGGATTGTGTCGCAACCACGGTGAAAGGTAATTGATCTAATTTTTGAATGTGCAACATGGTATATTTTGCATCTCTACATGTCATTGTTATCTGTCCTTCTGTTAGATCGTATGCAGAAAACAGACTTGTACTGTTGATGTAATGCCAAGGCAGGTGGCCAGAATGTAACGGTTGTAACATCCAGCTCAGTTTTACTATTGAACGTAATTGTGACTCTCCATATTGTAATATAGACTTGTCTTGCTGTATTATGTCAATTGCGGAAGACAATATGTTGCCCAGTGAATTCATTCTGTATGATAATGTGGTCATACCGTTGTCAACCACAGCCAAAGCCTTTTCTTAATGAACCTTATCAATCTCATGCAATCTCTCCGCAGCTTCATGTTGAGAAATCGTCCATAGCTCGTTGTATATTCTGTAAAAAATAAAGTGTTTTTCACATGGATTCTGGGGACCTAATAAAAAATCAATGCGATCCATGTCATCAAAAGGAAGGGACAAGTGTTCCTTCACTTGAGAAAGTGTCAAAGTTTGTAGTCAATCAAGGCATAACTTCCCAACACTATATGACATTACCACCCTGAGTGTTCTGTTTGTACATATGGCTGATGAGGCTTATTGATGCTTAACCCTTCAGTGTTACCTATGAATCTAGATTGACTTCCATTCGTGTCCACATGCCAAACTAACCATCCCTTCCAATTGGGGTCTGATGAATTGACAGAACCATTACGTTTCGACAGTAATAAAAATAATAGTTTATTAGTCAATTAAACCATAAACATGATTCAAACATACAATTCAAAAGGTTTAAAATGTATACAAGAAAGCCTAAAAATGTGTCATACACCTACTTCAGCCATTGGACATCTTTTCACTTGACCGTCACATTTTTTAACTTTTCTTCCTAAATATATAAGTAAAGATGCCAAATGCAGATATTAAATGGATAGAAATGACTACTCAGAGACTGGTCTTTTCCCTAAGGAGTAAAGTGAAAATTTGGAATACGGACGGTTTGAATTCATGTAAGTAAATCGATATAGATATTTAAAGTGCTTATATGCAGGACTAAAGAGGGCATATGTACGATGCTAAATGGACCATGGTTTTCCCCCTGAAAGTGCTGATGTGCAAAACTTCGCATCATTATAATGCCAATGTGCAAAATAAAAAAGTGCCACGTTAAACTAGTTATTCCCTAAGCAAAGCGGGATAGGGAACTGCTATTATAGCGGTTCCCTGGCAGGCGTCCATGGGGTTTTCTATCAGGTGAGATTTACCTTAACCCCTTCCATGCTCATGAGGGAATGGTTCCGTCAGGAGTGTGAGAAGTTGGCCTGGCATATGCTGTCCACTATTCTAGTGGGCACCTTGCACCAGTCCAAACGACCCTTATTGATGGTAGGTTTAAAGACAACCTATATAGAAAGCTATCCTAGTGGTAGCTGTGGAAACCAGCCTTCAGGCTAAGTCTTGAAGGAATGTAAAGCAGCTTGTTTTACCAGTCTATAATCTCATGAATGACCAAATGAAAGGAGAACCACACCAGGTATATATATAAAATATATGTATTTATTCTAAACACATCCCTCTAGTCTCTTTATGAGGCTAGAGGCAAAAGTACATTCAGTAAACTTATTTAGCCCACAGTAAATTAGCACAATATACTTTGAGCCCTAGGGGCGTACCAAACCATGTATTAAGAAAGTGGTATAAGAACCAAGACTGACATAGATACAAGGCCTAGAGCCTTTAGAACCGCTGGGGCCACCAGGAACCACCCAAGGTAGTGACAAAGGGGACCCCCGAGGGACGCGTGCAGTGTCTAAACACGGTCACGAATCACCATTAACTTCTATGGGGAGAGTCGCGGTTGGAATTTTAAAGATTAAGGACACTTAGAAGAGGACTTGGAGCAAACCCCTTTAAAACTAGGAGGTTCTAGAGTCAACACCCACGGGAGCACTGAAGTACTAGAGTTACCTCACCCAGGGAAGCCGGGCATATAGGTGTCTTTTCGTGTTGGGTTTCGTCGTCAATTTCAATGGAGAGCTGCTGCAAAGTGCTGTTGGCGTCCAAGTGGAAAGTGTCTGGGTGGATCCAAGGGTGGATCGGAGATGAGAAGAACTTGACAGAGTCTGGGTCACTTGCCAGTGACCAGGAAGGCAATGAGAAGATGCCAACCGATGTCGGGTGATTTTAGGTGAAGAAGGTGAAGCTTGACTCTTCAGCCACGAGGACCAGGAGGCATCAAGGACAACTAGGAGCTGGATTCGAACTGTCTCACCAAGGATGTCGAGTGCTGCAGTGTCGGTTTCCGGATTGGACCCAACAAGCCTTGGCTAAAGCAACCCATGCAGAAAGCAAAGATTGGCTTCGGTGCAGACCAGCAAGGTCTGAGGGACTCACCCTTTGGAGGGGAGTCAGGGCACATCTGGAGCAACCAGGGAAGACCAAGAAACCGAAGAATTACCTTCGTGGGGACCCACCAGTCGACGGACCAGGGATCGCGAAGGAGCCTCGAGCGGAAATACTAGAAGCGGGCCCACGGAGCACTCGTGGAGTATAGGCCCACAATGTTCAGTGTAAATGGTGCTCGGGCTTGGACTACAAGTAGCCCAATGCACAACTTCAGGAAATCTCGGGAAGTCGATGCACTAGCAAATGTGCCCGGTGTCCAGGAGTTCCGGTCCCACGTCACTCGTGAGGGCTGCAGGTCTCAGCTTTTGCTGGGATGTCGGGTTGGCCTCTGAGAAGTCTGGAAGTCCATGTCCTGAGTCGCAAATACTTCACTGTCCGGCTGGAGCCTCGGAAATGTAACCGGCAAGGTGCTTCTCGGTGCCTGTGAGGAAAAGTGTTTTTCTGATCGGCATCATTTGTACCAGGACTCCATTGTTTTTTCATTGCCATCTCGTGTCAAACACTTCCACATGACCCACCTGGTCATTTCTGCTAATGCCTGAGGAAAATCTAAACTGACATGACAGAGACCATCTTGCAGCCTGCATTTCTGCCCAGGAACTGTCGCACACCCAACCCCCTGTTCTTTGCAGTTCAACAGAAAGCCATGAGACACCCACGTAAACAAGCTTGTTTTCCATCTCCTGCTCCCAGCCTGGTAAACATCCTTGACACCGTGATCAGGTTATCTGGACAATGGTCTGACTGTTGGGCCCTGATCAGGCTGATTAAACAATAACTTGAAAGAACGGCTTTGATCAAGCCGAGTGAACAATGATCTGTGTAACAAGCCTTGACCTGGTCACCAACTACAAACATCGTCTGGATCTGGTTATGAACTACAAACACTGTCCTGATTGAACAATGGACTAACAACCAAAAGACTGGGATGTATAAAAGGCTTGTAAGCTACGGAGTGAAGTAGCAGCCCCCTCTGTCTTGTCTCTGACTAGCTTGGGACTCTGTTCCATAGCCCGGGCTATTGAAATAAATCTGGGTTCCTCCTGCAGACGAAGGCTCCTGTGTCTCCTTTTACTAAGTATGGAAGGTATGGAAGACTAGGGCGGTTCCCCCGCCGCCGAGACCCAGTAAGTGAGTTTAACCGGTTCTTCAAATGTTGCCCGAACAGGGACTCCAGGAGCACGAAGGTCAGGCCCGGTGGATGTGAGGAGGTGCATGGAGAGACTCCGACGGCGGCGCCCTACCCGAGGGATTCTTGTATTCCGGTAGACTGAACAACTCGCCCACTGTCCCTCCCCACCCGGTCTGGGCCACATGACCGCGTCCTCGCTGGAGTCCCCTAGCAAATAATTTCTGAAGCAGGACACAGCCCAACATCGGCAGAAGAGAACTACCCCTGTGTGGTGGGGTAGGCGAGAGAGACCGGAGACCAGATCTGGGCAGATAAGGTTTTATTTTTATAAAGGACTTCTTTTTCCTAGTGGAAAGTCTTTCACGACTGGCAGCAGCCGGATCCGTGATGACCTTTAATTTAGGGACCCGCTTCAGAGGCTTTCTTCCTCGGCGTTGGTATAGGAAAGGACGTTCTTCACCTTGGGACTGAGCTTCCCTCCGTTTTGGGTATTGCCACAGGGAGAGAAATGAAATAAGCACAGTCAGAGGTTTGTCCTGTTTAATTTTTATAAAGGAGCCCAGGGGGTGAGGGAACACCAGTGTCTTTGCATTCACGGAAGTGAAGGGAATGTGAGAAGAAGAGGGTTCTAAGGGGAGAGAAGCATGGGTCACGGGAAGTTCTGCACCGGTGGATTTACGCAGCGCTACCTCTTTTCAGACCCGCCCCTCCTCCCGACCCAGCTCGACACCCTCTGCCCTACCTGGGAGAGCCACACTCCCCCGTGAGTGTGGCTGGACGGCTCGCAGGACCGTTGACCTCCTGGCGTACTCTCGTCCTCCTCGACGCTCTTCTTCTCCAACTCGCATTCTTCCTCCATCTTCCTTCCTCGGCACTTCTCTCTGGGCTCCTCGGTGTCGTCACACCCCGAATACAGGATGTCCGGGCTTTTTACCAATCCGCTGCCCCCTACGTCAGACCCAGGACCGCCAGCTGCCTCTGGCCACGCCCCCTTAAAGGAGAACTCCTCGCCGTGTGCTGGTTGCGGACTTCACAGCGTCTCCGTCTCGTCAGTCCAGTCATTCTGGTTAGAGGGGAGAGACGGAGAGTCAGCGGCCCACCATTCTTTAGGATGAGTAGGGTTTTCCGTTATCGGAGCCTCCCGGCTACAACCTGTAAGGTAAGGGTGGACTGATCATCCACCAAGTCTGTATGATTCTGTTATTGACTTTCGCAAAAGCCAAGTCGTTATTGACTTTTGCCAAAGCCAAGCAAGCGAGGTGAAGTTTTAAAAACCCGCTGGTGTCTGTTCTGTATGATTCTGCTGTTATTGACTTTTGCAAAACCCAAGAAAGCGAGGTGAGTTTTAGAAACCCGCTGGTGTCTGTTATCTGTTTTTAAGCATGCCAGTCAGTAGTAAGTTCAAGAGATTATGTTATATGTGTACGCAGGACTTCTAGCTGGAGGCAGCCTGTCCGCTTCCTCCAGAAGGGACCCCTGGCCATACGATGTATGTTAAACATGCCATAATGTTTTCCTCATTCTGGGTAAAATATTTTTTAAAAAGTAACACGGTATTACAGTGGCCACTTTATGGCTCCTTTAATTCCCAAGTTCTTGCCAACTTAGAGGAACAATTAATGAAAAGAAAAACACGCCCATCTATGTTTGAATCTGTCCGATTTTGGAGGAAAGAGATAGAGCAGAGAGCTAGAAAACAGAAGGCTCAAGAAAGAAAACAGGAACGTATGTCAATGGCCGACCACGCCAGAGAAAATTTACAAAATCAAATGACAAAATCAGTAGAAATAGCCGATATGGAGCGTGGGGCCCGGGTACAAAAATTTAATCCAGCCCATGAGGAGAAAGGAAAGGGCCATATGGAAGGGGGAGAAGAAAGTGATTCCTTGCTTGATACCATGCTAGAAATCCCTCCTGCATATGCCTCAATGTACCCTGCCCTGACGCCTCACACCACGCATGCCCCCCGCCACCGCCCACTCCTTCCTCCACTGCCCCTCCTACTGTTCTCCCTGTCTCACCGACCCTGCCACTTTTCCTATGACACCAACCACGCCCATTAACCCTGTCCTCCCTGCGGGAATAACAACAAGTCTCCATCCGCCAAACCCCTGCAGCCTTACCCCTACCCGCCCTTTTCCTACTTCTCCGTGGTCTACAGTTAAGCAGGATTTATATAAATTGTTGCATTCCCCCCGACTGGCCTCCCTGCGCTCTGCAGTCAGCTTTTCGTCCCTTCGAGTAAATGACCTACAGAAGCAACAGTGTGAATGTTGGATAAATAACGGGAATATTTATACCTTTAAAGAAATATGGTCCACCTTTTCTCAGTGGACGATTATGGAACAGACCACCTGGGCTGAATATATGTGTACTTTGGTCATGCAAAAAATTTGAGAATGCGCTGTGCAGACACCCGCCGGATTAATGGACCTTAGGTCACAAATAAAAAGAGGCGATGTTCAGGGAGAGTGGATGTTTGGCGCTATATCTGCTTTAATGGCTTACCGTGATATGACATCCTTCCTCAACACGCCTCTGGAAACAGCTATGCCAATGAGAGAGGCGGCTCCTGTCTTTGTTAACGTACTTACCAATGCCCAAAATAATGGCCGAGGGGCTGTTGAAGCACATTGGCGCAGGCTTTGGGTTCATGTTCCTTGGAAAAGGTCAGAAGTCATGCAGTTAAAGGGACAATTACCAGATCCCCGGAGGAATCCGGCTGCCTTTTACAGGGAATTAGGTCAGATTATATCTGCAGGTACTCTTATTCTTGAGGATATAGATTTACTTTTTGGTACCGTTGTACCCACTGAAATTTGGGACAAAATTCGACATACTAACCATGAAGTAGCGTTGGGAGGTAAATGGGCTGACCTAGAGGCTATGGAAGATGCAAGGGTAGGAGGGACTAAACCAGAAGCAGCCATCCTGACTTTGCCCGGTAAAATAATGACGGAGCATATCATCAAGGGATTTATCTCCGCTTTTTTGGCTTTAAAAGCCAAGAAAGCGAAGATAAAATTATCTCCCTATCAGCAACAGGGTGCTAACACGCAAATTCGCATGTTAGCACCATTTTTCTCTATGCTTCCCCTTGCATCTCTAATGAGATGCAAAGGGGGCGTTCCAGAGAAAAATAATAGGAGAAATGTTGCTAAGCGACATTTCTCCTATTATCAAGGATTTCGCTAACCCTGTTAGTGATAAAAAAAGCAGCGCTAACCGCGGTTAGCGCTGCTTTTTTTACACCTGGTATTTTCCTGACTTAGCCATGATATCCTATGGAAGGTGGATATCATGGCTAAGTTTGTGAGCCCCTATTATCAAGCTAACGCCAAACTTAGAGAGATTATCGTTGGTTTTCCAGCGATAATCTCTCATTTGGCAGTTAGCGCAAGGATTTTTATCACTTCTGAGATAAACCTTGCTAATAGCAAGTTATCTCTGCGATAATTTCCGGCGATGCTTAGCGTTAAAAAATTCGCTGCTAAGCCTCGTTAGCGACAAATATCGCTAATCGTTGGTAATATGCCCGACGTTTGTGAAAACACTTTTGCCGGAAACTGTTATTAACTGGGATAAAATAAACGCCTGTAAGCAGCGAAAAGATGAGAATGTGGCTGACTTCTTACCCATTTTGAGACAGAATACAAGGGACACAGTGGTTTGGATCCCCGGACCCCAGGTTCTGGCCCAGTATTTGTCGATAAGTTTGTCAGCAACTTGCTTCCTGAGATCTTCGCCAGGCTTAAGAAAGTTGAAAGTACATGATCTGTCCAAACTATGACTGGTATCTTGGCTATGGCACAATATCCCGAGAATAGGGAGAATGAAGATAGAGACAAGGAAAGTAGGAAGGTTAGGGATCTTAAGACTAAGGCACTTCTGCAGCAGGCTTACCCTCCCCGAGGTCCCGATGCCCGTGGGAATTTTAGACCTCAACTCCAACCCCTTCCGAGGGCTCGCCAGTCTATCCCCTCCAGCCCTCAACGCACGGAAGCCCTCCAAACAGATCAGTGTGCTTATTGTAAGGGGTACGGCCATTGGATAGATGAGTATCCCTAACAATTTCTCCCACCGCAGCTTGCTACATGTATCTGTCCGGTCCCCTCCCACCAGAGTTGCAGTCTTTACCTTCCTCCCTCTGGGCATCATCAGACACTGATGTGGGGTGTCTCAACATACCCCCTCATGTGGTACGCACCCAGCCAGGTGCACTTCTCCCCGGCCTCCGGCAGTATCGACTGCCCGCGGAAGGAGAAGTAGCCCTTTTAACAATAATATCTGAATTGATGGACAAGGGCGTATTGGAGGAAACACGTGGCAATATCTGTAACAGTCCCATTATTCCTGTTCTTAAAAAGACCAATGGAAATGCTCTCTCCCCTAAAATATACCGATTTGTGATCGACCTGAGAGCCCTTAACAAAATAACAATCTCCCAATATCCTGTTGTCCCCGACATTACAGCCCTCTTAACGATGGTCCCTTCTGACGCCACGCACTTCTCTGTCATAGACCTGAAGTATGCTTTTTTCAGCATTCCTATACATCCTAACAGCAGACGTTTTTTTGCTTTCTCCCTTGGTGGGCGGAGCTTTAGATTCTGCCGCGCCCCTCAAGGTTTCACCGAGAGCCCCAGTATCTATAGTCAAGCCCTAAAAAGTCAACTAGATTCCTTGGAACTCCCACATAATTCCACATTATTACAATATGTAGATGACCTCCTCATTGCTGCAAATTCTACCCCAACATGTAAAGAAGCTACTCTCTGTCTGTTACGCCACCTTGCCCTCCATAACCACAAAGTCTCATTGAAAAAGCTTCAGTTTTGTCTAGAGAAGGTGACCTACTTAGGTCATCTCCTCTCGAAGGAGGGAAGGCAGCTCACCGCTGATCGTGTAGCCATTATCAATGCTATGACTGCCCCACGAACACAAAAGCAGGTGTGAGCCTTCATAGGCCTAACCTCATACTGTAGACAGTGGATTTTCAATTGTTTGGCCATGGTCAAACCTCTTCTTGCCCTCACCACTAAAGACATATCAGACAGTTCCTTTCCATGGGCTACAGAGCATGCGCAGGCCTTCCAAGATTTGAAGAGGGCCCTGTGTACTGCTCCAGTCCTCGGTACTCCTGACTATAGCAAACATTTTTTTCTTTTTGTACATGAAACAAATGGCTGTGCATGCGCTGTCCTGACCCAGATGTTTGGAGGTCACCAACGGCCATGTGCCTATTTTTCAGCCACCTTGATCCTGTTGCAAGGGCTCTCCCAGGATGCCTAAGGGCGACAGCTGCGGCCGCCCTCATGGTCTGTCAGAGTGCGGGAATCGTCATGAACTCCCCCTGACTCTGATGGTCCCCCATTCTGTAGATACCCTCCTTAAGAACACCAAGACACAGTACCTCACGAGCGCATGACTTACAGGATATGAACTGACACTCTTTGCCAGCCACATTAACATCAAAAGATGCACTGCACTAAACCCCGCCACATTACTCCCACTGGATGCCCGCTTAGACCCACATGACTGTATATTAAGGACAGAGGAGGAGACGAAGGGACGGGTTTACTTACAGGATACCCCGATAGCAGAACCAAAAGGTACACTGTATGTGGACGGATCATGTCTCAGAGGGCCAGATGGTAACACCTCATTTGGGCAAGTAGTAGAAACAGCTCAGATTCCGCAGTGCTCTGCTCAGGCAGCAGAACTAGTGGCCCTCACTAGAGCCTGTGAGTTAAGCAAGTGAATAACAGTAAATATCTATACTGACAGTCAGTATGCCTTTGGGGTGGCCCACAACTTCGGGAGGTTGTAGAAAGAAAGGAATTTCCTTACTTCCCATGGGACCAAGATTCAACATGGCCCCCTAATTCACCGACTGTTAGACTCCCTGACACTCCCCAGAAAGGTGGCCATTATAAAATATAAGGCCCATAAGAAAGTGACTGATGATGTTGGGAAAAGCAATGCTCTGGCTGACCAGACGGCCAGACAAACAGCTCTTAGGAAAAGGGAAGGAATGTATGTAGGAGGTCCCGGTAGGTGGGTGGCAGACAAGGGCATGGTTGAAAACACAGTAGAGAGTGCGATTGATATTCAGTCCCATACTACTCCTGAGGAACTTAGGGTGTGGAAGGAGCAATTAGCAAAGGGGGTCATTGATGGTTGCTGGGTCCGTACGTCTATGGAAAGACAATGGATGTTACCTGACAGTCATGGGCTAGCAGTAGTTACGATGGCCCATGGACCTGCCCACATTAGTGCAAAAGAGTTTTGTAAATTGTTGGAACCTACATGGTACAACTCTAAGATACCAGCATATTCTGACAAACTGGTTAAAGCATGCATGATTTGCCTAATGTATAACCCAGTAAAAGGCACGGTTTCTCCTAAGGGAGGATTCTCTCCTCATACCTTCCCTTTTGAAGTCCTCCAAATGGATTACATCCAGATGGAGAGATATAACAATCTAAAATATGTCCTGGTGGTGGTCTGTACCTTCAGCCGATGGGTGGAGGCCTACCCCGTCAAAGACTGCACCGTTATCACGACCGCCAAAGTACTATTAAAGGAGTACCTCCCACGATTTGATTTGCCCCGCTTGGTCTGGAGTGACAATGGGACACACTTTACAGCCCAAATTATGGAATATGTTTGTACAGCATTGGGTATAAAACAAAAATTTCATGCAGCTAACCACCACCAGTCAGCAGGTCTAGTAGAGGTGTACAATGGCATCCTAAAAACTAAAATGCCCAAAATAGTAGCCGAGACAGGTGTCACTTGGGTTGATGCTCTGCCCTTAGTCCTACTGTCGACAAGTACAACGGCTCACACCAGGATAGGGCTATCCCCCACGAAATCGTGTTCAGGAGTCCTGCCAATATATGGGGTGTCCCACGGCCTAAGAAACTGTCTGATGTTGAATACCCTGTATTAACTGATTATCTGTACAGTCTAACTAATACCTTTAGTACTCTTTATCACCAGGTGCACGAGGCCATACCTGACAAAAGCGAGGGCCCAGGACACGTTATCCAACCTGGAGAATATGTCCTAATACGAAATTTTCAACGGACCAAGAGCCTCGAGCCCCACTGGACACAGCCCCATCAGGTGTTGCTGGCCACCTGCACCGCCGTGAAAGTAGAAGGTCGGAAGAATTGGGTGCATGGGTCGCATTGCAGGCGTGTGCCTCTGCCCCTCCCCTATCATCAGTGGCTAAGGGAAGGACAAGGAGACGCAGAAACAGAAACAGTCCCGTTCAGCGATGCCAGACTGCATTCTACATCTACGGAAGCAGAGAGTGAGAGCATACTGAAAGGAAGGGTGGAACCTTCCCTTAACTTTGCTCAACACCAAGAACAATTGTTTCCAGACCATACTGTCCCTACTTCCAACCGATATAACTTGCGCAATCGAGGGTAGGCTTACCCTTGACTTCACCAAGTTCCGATAGGCTGTTGGGCTGTGATCCAGGTGAGAGTAGTGCTGGTGTGTCAGACTAAGGTATGCCATAGGGCTCCTTGGCACCTACACCCAGTGAAGCAACCACCAATCACAGACAGCCACTAGAGGTCCCTGGCTTAGCACAATGGCCGCTGTCCAAAACACCCGAATTCAGAAACAAGATGTCAGCCTCCGACATAGTAGATGCTTCATGGTCACCGTGGTGACGCTGTCTGTCTCCCTCCTCTTCCTTGCCTTGGGAGTAGCTGTCCTGGTCTCCTGCTGTTTGTGCCTGCCAGTACTCTGTACAATGTGTGTCCAGACCATCAAGCCTCCGCCCTCTAACATTCACAACACCAATATGATGATGATGCTCCAACAAGAAACAGGTGGTCTTATGAACATTGACATTTCTTAAAGTATTTGCCACTCAATGGCAAAAGGAGGGTCTGAGGAAAAGTGTTTTTCTGATCGGCATCATTTGTACCTGGACTCCATTGTCTTTTCATTGCCATCTCGTGTCAAACACTTCCACACGACCCACCTGGTCGTTTCTGCTGATGTCTGAGGAAAATCTAAACTGACACGACAGAGACCATCTTGCAGCCTGCATTTCTGCCCAGGAACTGTCGCACACCCAACCCCCTGTTCTTTGCAGTTCAACAGAAAGCCATGAGACACCCACATCCTGTGTAAACAAGCTTGTTTTCCATCTCCTGCTCCCAGCCTGGTAAACATCCTTGACACCGTGATCAGGTTATCTGGACAATGATGTGACTGTTGGGCCCTGATCAGGCTGATTAAACAAAGACTTGAAAGAACGGCTTTGATCAAGCCGAGTGAACAATGATCTGTGTACCAAGCCTTGACCAGGTCACCAACTACAAACATCGTCTGGATCCAGTTATCAACTGCAAACACTGCCCTGATTGAACAATGGACTAACAACCAAAAGACTGGGATGAAAAATGTATAAAAGGCTTGTAAGCTACAGAGTGAATTAGCAGCCTCCTCTATCTTGTCTCTAACTAGCTTGGGACTCTGTTCCATAGCCAGGGCTATTGAAATAAATCTGGGTTCCTCCTGCAGACGAAGGCTCCTGTGTATCCTTTTACTAAGTATGGAAGGTATGGAAGACTTGGGCGGTTCCCCCGCTGCCGAGACCCAGTAAGTGGGTTTAACCGGTTCTTCACCTGCTTGAGCAGGGGAGTCACTCCTTGACCCAAAGGGAGATTCTTCCATCTTCCAGTCATGTAGAATGTCGAAGTTCCAGGATATATGTTGCAGAGTTTCGTCCAGATGTAATCCGAAGTCCTAAGGACTGGGGTCTCATACTTATACTAAGTTAGGGGGTTGGACATACTCTGGGGACCCACCAATGGGAGGAGCCAGGGAGGAGGGTAGTTACACCCCTTTCCCTTTGTCCAGTGTCGCGGCAGAGCAGGGGCTGAGTGCTCCTGCAACTGGTTTGAACTGGGGTATGCACAGGAACACCAAGTGTGCCTCCAGCACTGTCTGAAAAGCATTCTATGAATGCACCCACCCAGCCATGATACACTAAAGCCTGGTTACATCTCCCTGTGACAGGAAACCTTTTGTCCAGGCCTCCCCGTCCAGAGTTTTGTCCAGCAGCAGGAGGTCAGACCCGTATCTGTGGCATTCATTTTGTGATGCCAGGGCTCTTTTAAACTATTAACGGTTAGGTAAGTGTGTGCATGTCTTCTCCCTCTAGAAGGGTGGAATTCTACCCCCGCTGCCAGGACTGGCGGGGGGGGGGGATAGGATTCCTAAGTGTCAAAGTGTTTGACTTTGTTAGACCTGACATCATTGGCATGAGTCTCCCTTCCATTTTTGACGGATTGCCTCCTCTGTTTTGATATGTTTTTGCTGGATTTATGCTTTGGGCGCTGTGCCACTGCTAATCAGTGCCACAGTACAAGTGCTCCCCATGTTAAATTGATATACTAATTGGTTATTCCATGATTGGGTTATTTGATTTATCTGTCAGCCCCTAGTACAGTGCACCATGTGTGCCTAGGGCTTGTAAATCAAATGCTGCTGGTGGGCTTGCAGCACTAGTTTTGCCACCCACAGAAGCAGCTTGTCAAGTGTGTCTCAGGCCTGGCATTGCAAGGCCTATGGGCAGTCTAGCACTGCCATGTAGACTTGGCCAAGTGCACCCACTTGCCAGTCCTAAACCTTCCCTTTGCTTCATATTAGACACCTCTATGGTAGGCCCAAGGGCAGGGTGCATTGTAAGTATAAGGTAGGACATGCTCTGATGTGTGTAGCATGTCCTAATAGTGAATTACAGCCAATTTTCGTTTTTCACTATTGAAGGCTACCTGTTCTCATAGGCCAGAATGAGCAGCTAGATTATTACATGCCTATAATCCTAACTGACTCAGGGAACATGGTAGAAATTCGAATTTAGTATGCCTTAACTCACAATAATAAAATACATCTTTTAGTAAAGTTTATTTTAATATTCTGTGTTTGCAAATACCACTTTTAGAAAGTAGGTATTTGCTTGCCTAACCATTTGAGCCTGCCTCTGCTGGGTTGTGTATTCCTTGTCTGGGTTTGTGTGTGACAGGGCTGGGGAAATTCCAGGAGACAGGCTGGGACAGCCCAGTGGTGAATAGAGAGATTTACATCCAGATGGGAGGGAGGAGTAAACCTGGGACCTGAATAGGGCTGGGCCTCCCCTCTACAATGCTGGTTCCACCCCCTGTGGCTTGTCCGATGTTTCTGCCCTGCACAGTGAAAGGAGAAGAGGAATCCTGTCAAGAGAGTGCTCCAGAGCTGGATCTTCCCTCCCCTGTGATGGCTCCATCTCCTGTGGGGCGTCTGATGTCTCTGCCCTGCACAGTGAAATGAAGAGAAGAGTCATGTCAACAAAGTGCTCAGGAACTGGTTTGGACTAGGCAGAGGCCTCTCTGCCTTCAGAGAACAAAGGGTTTTGGGGTATAAATATTGGGACCCTGATCCCAAGAAATTAGATCACTTCTGGAACAAGAAACCTTTCTGCCAAGGAGAAGAACCAAGGAAGCTGCAGGAGTTTGGACTACCCCTCTGCCAGTGTGCTGTTTGCTGGGTTGGCCTGCAGTGGTTGCTTCATTGCCAAGGGAAAGGAGAAGGAACTTTGTAAGGAATTTCATCTACAGAATATTCTCCAAGGGCTTGAACTGTGCTTGCCTCCTGCAGGGACAAAAGACTTCACCTCCAGCTCCCTCCTGAATTTCCTTGCTGGGAATTCTGACTCGTCACTTGCGTGCCTCTGGGAGCTGGAAGCGCGACGCATTGAGAAGAAGCGCGTCGCCGCCGCAGCTGAAATCATCGTAACACCGTAGAAGCGAGCCGTCGCCGCATCTCCCTGGAAGCGTGTGTTCATCGAAGCTGTCTGCTGTCGCATCACCGGAGAAGCGTGACGCCATCAAGAGAGTCGCCATCGCATCACCGGAGAAGTGTGTCGCAGGGCCTGTCGCGGCTCCAAAATACACAGTCATCGCAAGGCTGCCAGGGCGTCATCGCATCGCTGCATCAAGGGCGCCATCTTCTCGCATCGCAGCTGGATCATCGCATCGCATCGAGGCGCCATCTTGCGCACCGCAACGGGCCCGCAAGCCGAGAATCTACGCATCACCTCTGCCGGTAAGGCTCACGATGAGTCCCCTACTTTGCGCAAGCATTGAGGCAGGACGCAACCGTTCCCCCGGATCACGGAACCGACGCATCTCCCCTTTTGCGAGCCTTTTGTTCACTTTGCGTTACGCATCCAGGTACTTTGTTGAGAACTTTGTCGCATTTAATAGCAACTTGATCTAAGAGACTTTAATCATCTTTTTAAGTAATCTTAAGTGTAGTATTGCGGATTTTTGTTGTTTGTGGTCTTGTGTTTAAGTCTATTTAAAGAATACTTATTTTTATAAAACCTGTGCTGTGTCAATCTGTAGTGTTATCACTGTATTACTGTGTATATTCACAAATGCTTAACACACTGCCTCTGAGATACGCCTGTCTGCTCGTGCCAAGCTACCAAGGGGGTGAGCAGGGGTTATTAAAGAGTGTAATCCCCTTTTCCTGACTTAGAAGTAAGGGTCCCTATTTGGACAAAGGTGAATACCATTGCCAACTAGAGACCCCCAGATCTAACATTGGTGGTCAGCGGTGAGGATTTGGACTTTGCATTTGTGTTTCATATACAGTGGTTGGTGTACACTACTAGTGAGTGCAGACCAAACGCGACCACATGCTTTTTTTTTAGAATCCTTTTTCCTTGGACTGTTAGTTTTTTCTTGAAAACTTCCAATTCTTACTACCATGAGTAGACCAGCATCTGTTGCATCAATGGATCTTGAGGAAGAGAGGTTGGAAACCTACACTGTGATACAGCTCAAGTATCTCTGCAGGAAATTGAAAGTTGCTACACCAGGCATTTCTAAAAAGGAAGACTACCAAAAGGCGCTGAGGGCCTGGGTAGAAGCCAGAAATGTCCCTGATCTTGTGGTGGAGCCTGTTGGGGATGCAGATGGGCAAATTGATAGGCCAGTGTTTCCAGCCAAGGGAGGGGTGCCGTCCCAGCCTGGCAGCAGCATCCCTTCCAAAGACCTGTCCCCCAGAGAGTTGGAAGACAGGGAGAGAAGTAGGGCACACAAGCTGGAGATGGCTAAGCTTAAGATGGAGAGTCAGAGGGAAACAGAGAATAACAGGGTGTCCTTGGAAAAGGAGAGAATGAGAATGGAGCATGAGAGAATGTTGAGGGAGTTAGAAATCAAGAGAAATCAATCCCTCTGGTGGCAGTGCACGATCTGTGCCTTCAGAAGGCAGGGTACATATTCCCAAGGATGTCATTAAAGATTTTCACAAAGGTGAAGATATTGGTCAGTGGTTTGCAGCCTATGAGATAGCAATGTTGGCCCACCGGGTCCCTGAGAAGGATTGGGGAGCGGGGTTGTGGGGCTGCTTTCTGATTAAGGTAGGGATACTTTGTTAGACCTACCCAGTGAACATAGGATGTCTTACCACCACATGAAGGAAGCACTGATGACAAGGTATGGGTTACTGCAGAACTCTATAGACAGAGGTTCAGGAATTGTCAGAAACTGGAGGGAACCACTTGGGTAGAATATGTGTGCCTTTCTTTTGCAGAGCTATGGATGGTTGGGTGAGGGGTAGCAATGTTGATAATTTTCAAGTGCTCTATGATTTGATTGCTAGAGAGCACTTGTCTACTAATTGTTTTCTAGAGCTACGCCAGCACTTTATTGATTGCAGTCGACTAATCCTAGAAAGCTTGCTGAAGAGGCGGACCGCTGGGTCAGTATCAGAGTCCACAAGGGTCTTGTGGGAGACTCCGCCAAAGGTGGTCAGGGTCCCCAGCAGAAGAGTGGGGGGGGGAGAAGGGTAAACAGAGGGAGTTCCAAAAAGGTCCCCAAAGTAATTCCCAAGGGAACCAAGGTAAGGGTTCACAGCCTCCCCCTGAAAAGAAGTCAGGACCCCCGACAGGTAAACCTGTTCATAGGGGGCCTGTTACCTGCTTTCAGTGTAAGCAGGTGGGACACCATTGGTATGATCTCCAGTGTCCTCAGAAAGGACAGTATGTGCCACCCCCTGTACCACCCCGTCAGATGGCCAGTGTAGCCCTGGGTGGGGAGGAGATGGATGCCCAAGGTGGGGGGTCCTGCAGAAATGTCCCTTGTCTCATTAGGAGATTTTGAGATGGTCCCTAAAACTCGGCTGCCTGATAACACTAAAAAATACAGGCAGTGGGTGACCATCAACGGCCATAGAGTGGAGGCTCTCAGAGACACAGGAGCAAGTGTGACAGCTGTCAAGTGTCACTTTGTCTCTGAAGAGCAGGTAGTCCCTCATGCATTCTTCCCAGTTGTTGCTGCCGACAACACAGAGAGCCATTGCAAAGTGGCTCAAGTTCCCTTTGAGTGGGGGGGTCTCTGGTACTCTTCAAGTAGCTGTGGGGCCATCCATGCTGTTGATTGTCTGTTAGGCAATGATTTGGAAAGCTCCCCTTGGGTTAAGGTGGAGAGGAAGGCGCTTTAGACATGTTGGGTCTGCCTGAGTGGGCAATTGTGACCACTCGGTCTCTGGCAGCTAAGGGTGTTCAAGAGACCCTGGAGCCTGAGAGTATGGCCCAGGGACCTGCCTTAAAGAGAAGATGTAGGGGGCGCAGGAAACCATTCCCCATTGTTCCCACGGTCCAGGAGGAGGCAGACCTTGAGGGGGATGCCCTGGAACCTACAGGGGAGCAAGTTTCTGAACTGGGGAACCTACCTGAGCTGACCCATTGGCAGCAAGAAGGGGGTCCCTCCAGGGAGGAATTTTGTGAAGAGCAGAAGAAGTGCCCTTCTCTTGTGGGTTTGAGGCAACAGGCCACAAACCAGGCAGCATGTGATCAGTCTGGATCACATTGGATCTACTGGGAGAATGGTCTCCTGTATAGCGAGCCTAAGGTTGCTGAGGCTAGGTCAGCCTGTGTGCTGGTGGTACCCCAGCTCTTCAATGCCTTCCTACTGGGTTTGGCTCATGATGTTCCTTTAGCTGGTCATCTGGGGAAGAACAAGACCTTTGAAAGACTTGTCTCCCACTTTTATTGGCCCCAGATGCGGAAGAGTTCAGATACTCATTGTAGGACTTGTCAAACTTGCCAGGCAAGTGGGAAGAGTGGGAGGAAATGAAATGAAATGAAATGATTACGCACTTGTATAGGGGCATTGACATTGTGAGGCCACTGAACCCCAAGACAGCCATGGGCAACAGGTTTATCCTGGTCTTGGTGGACCATGCTACCCGGTACCCGGAAGCCATTCCGCTCAGGACAGTGACGACCCCCGTGGTGGGACGTGCACTGATGGGGATCTTCTCCCATGTGGGGTTCCCCAGAGAGGTTGTGTCTGACCGAGGTACAAACTTTATTTACAATTATATGAAGTCTCTGTGGAAGGAGTGTGGTGTTACCTACAAGTTCATCACTCCTTACCACCCACAAGGAAATGGGCTGGTTGAAAGGCGAATCTGGAAGCTAGCCAGGAGGAAATGAAGCAGTGGTACGATCAGAATGCCACTCTGATTGAGCTTCAGCCTGGACAGAAAGTTTAGGTCTTGGCCCCTGTGGAGCCTTGTGCGCTCCAAGACAGGTGGACCGGTCCATATGAGGTGGTGGAGCGCAAGAGTGATGTCACCTATCTGGTGAACTTGCAGTCTCCCAGGAGCCCCTTGCGGGTCCTACATGTTAACCGCCTAAAGCCCCACTTAGAAAGGTCCAAAGTGGGCATGCTCCTAGCGACAGATGATGGAATGGACGAGGAGACCTCCTGTCTGCAACCGAGCAAGATGGGTCAGTGGATGGTGTCAGTATCTCTGCCCCACTGACCCCTGATCAGCAGCAAGATTGTCGCCAGCTGTTGGAGCAATTCTCTGATCTATTTTCCTTAGTTCCTGGTGTCACAGAGTGGTGCGTCCATGGTTACTCCCAGGTCTATGTTCCACTGTATAGTCCATCCCTGTAGGGAAATGGACCACCTTAAAAGGTTGGGGTTTTCACCCTTCATCTGTTTTAGCCATAAGAGGGACTTATGGTCAGTCTGAACAGTGAAGTGAGTGCCAAACAGGTATGGCCTTAGCTTCTTCAGAGCTCAAACCCCTGCAAAGGCCTCCCTCTCAATAGCCGACTAGCCTAGGGGTCAGCCTTCTGCTAATTCTGCTAATAGTAGTTAGGACTTTGAAGAATTAGTGCAGTGCACATGGCCTGCTTCAGGTCATCAAATGCCTTTTGACAGCTAACTGTCCACTGAACTTTCTTTGGCATTCTTTTAGAAGTTAAGTCATTCAGGGGTGTCACAATGGAACCCAACTCCTTGACAAATCTCCTGTAGTACCCAGTTAGGCCCAAGAAAGCTTTGACCTGAGTCTGGGTGGTTGGAGTAACCATTCCATGCCTTCTGCAGGGCCTCCAAAACATTTCTCGGTGGACCAGGTGATCCTCCCAGGTGAAGCTAAAGACAGCAATATCATCTAGATATGCTGCACAAACGTCGTCCAGGCCTGTTAGGACTTTGTTCACCAACCTTTGAAAAGTGGCAGGTGCATTCTTCAGACCAAAGGCCATTACCACAAATTGATAGTGCCCACTAGGGGTTGAAAATGTGCTCAGAAACTTGGCTGAGGCCAAAGTATTTATTAGCTATTCTGCTCTTGGGATTGGATGGGCATCAGTCCTAGTGACTGCATTGAGACCCCTGTAGTCAACACAAACCCTCATCTCTCTCTTACCACCCTGGATGTGAGGCTTAGGTACCAAAATCACTGGCCTAGCCCAACCTGAGGGTTCAATAACTCCCAAATCCAACATTTTCTGGACTTCAGTCCTAATACAGTCCCTGACATGATCAGGTTGCCTGTAAAACTTATTTTTAACAGGCAGACTGTCTCCAGTATCCACTTCATGAGTGCAACAGGTAGTCTGACTTGGAGTCAGAGAAAACATATGTCTGAACTGACTGAGCACATGTCTGCAATCAGTTTGCTGCTGGTCAGTGAGCCTGCCTGCCAAGGCTACACCATCTACTGACCCATCATCACGGTTCTGTGAGATCAGGTCTGGGAGAGGGTAACTCTCCTCCTTCTGTCCCTCGTCAGTAGCCATGAGCAAGCCCATGTCTGCCCTGTCAACATATGGTTTCAGACTGTTGACATGAAGCACCCTATGGGGGCTCCTGGGAGTTCCAAGATCCACCAAATTTGGTAATGTCTCCCTTCCATTCAACAATAGTGTAGAGTCCACTCTACTTGTCTTGGAGAGCTGCTGGGGCCACAGGCTCCAACACCCACACTTTCTGTCCTGGCTGGTAAAAAGTCAGTACAGCCTTTTGGTCATTCCAGGCTTTCTGTAATCCCTGGCTAGCCTCAAGGTTCTTAGTTGCCTTTTTCATATACTCAGCCATCCTGGAGCGAAGACCAAGTACATGGCCCACTATGTCCTGTTTAGGGGGTTTGAGAGGTAACATCCCTCCTTCACTAGACACAATGGGCCTCTTACAGGATGCCCAAACAGAAGTTCAACAGGGCTGTAGCCAACCCCCTTCTGAGGAACCTCCCTGTATGCATATAAATGGCAGGGTAGTAGGATGTTCCTTCTCCGCACAAGCTTTTCTGGGAGACCCTTGATCATACCCTTTAAGGTTTTGTTGAATCTTTCAGCTAAACAATTGCTTTGTGGGTGATAGGGTGTGGTGAATTTGGAGTTCACTCCACACTCCTTCCACATTGCAGTCAAGTAGCTAGACATAAAGTTTGCATCTCTGTCTGATACTACCTCCTTAGGGAAACCCACTCTTGAGAACACTCCCAAGAGGGCTCCTGCCACAACAGGTGCTGTAGTGGTCCTAAGGGGTATAGCCTCTTGGTACCTAGTGGCATGGTCCACCACCACTAGGATGAACCTGTGCCCAGATGCTGTCTGAGGATCCATTGGTCTAACAATATCAATCCCTTTCACAGGGAACCCCACCACAGGTAGTGGTATCAGGGGGGAATTTGTGGTGCCACCCGCCTTACCACTGGCTTGACAGGTGACACAGGAGCGACAAAACTCCTTTGTGTCTTCAGACATGTGGGGCCAATGAAAGTGAGGGACAATTCTGTCCCAAGTCTTGTTTTGGCCCAGGTTTCCTGCTAAAGGAATATCAAGGGCTAGTGTCAATAGGAAGCCCCTGAACTTCAAAGGTATAACCAACCTCCTGGCTGCACCAGGCTTGGGGTCTCTACTCTCTGAATACATGAGTCCATCATCCCAATACATTTTATGGATGCCACTAGCATTCCCAGCAGCCTCAGCAGCAGCCTGCTGCCTGAGGGTTTCAAGAAAAGGGCTGCTCAGCTGCTCCTGACTCAGATCTGCCCTGGAATGCCCCCCCTGTCCCCAAGAACTCAACCTGATCAGGCTCAAGGTCCTCTGGAACAGTTCCTTCTTCAGGAGCATAATCATCTCCCTCAAGAGAATGATCATCACTCTGAGTCAGGGGGGGAGGCACTGCCTTGACCCTACTGCTCCTTTTCTTGGGAGGCACCTGCTTCATTATTCCAGAACCCAGGGCCTATTCAGTTTTAGACATTTTGGCCTGTGACCTAGTCACAGCAAACACATGCCTTGAGACTCCTAACATTTCTGCATTGGTCCTTAACTCCACGTCAGACCAGGCTGAAGTCTCTAAATCATTGCCAAGCAAGCATTCAACAGGGAGGTCTGCATTTACCACAACTTTCTTAAGGCCAGTTTCCCTTCCACAGGAGAAATTAACAATTGCCAGGGCATGGTTGGTCCTGACATTGCTAGCATTGGTCACTTGGTAAAGTTAACCAAGTATGATTTGTCCAGAGTCCACAAGGTCTTGTGTCACCATAGTGACCCTTGCCCCTGTATCCCTGTGGGCCAAAGCCTCTTTTCCATTTATCAAAGGCTGCTGTCTGTATTTGCCAAAGTTACTGGGACTCACAGAGGAGGACATATCCATGCCTCCATCACAGATCAGAACAGCCTGAGTTGGTACTCTGACTAGGCCGGAGTCCATCTCAGTACCCAGAATTAACCCTACTACACCCTTCTGCTGAATACCACCATTTGGAGCTAAACTAGGGGGAACAGTTGCCTTAGGGGCAATGGTAGCTGGAGTTGAGTCTTTATTTCTAGTGCAATCACTAGTCCAATGGAAGTTCTGCTTACAGATTTTGCACCAGGGTTTCTTTTGGCCTTTCGTCTTGGAAGATTGGGAATCCCCACCATTAGAAGCTTTTTGGGGGCCTTGTGAAGACTTCTGGTCTTTACCCTTGTCCCCACCCTTACTAGGATCTTGCTTCTTCTGTTCACCACCTTGGTTCTGTACCTTCTGCTTCACCCTGGTTCTGACCCATTTGTCTGCCTTCTTTCCCAATCCTTGGGGAGAGGTCAGATCAGAGTCTACCAGGTGCTGATGCAACAGCTGATTCGGACAGTTATTAGGGATCTGCTCCCTCATGATCAAGTTATTCAATCCTGTACAATCACACACTTTACTGCTCAGTAACCAGCTCTCCAGAGCCTTAGTAGCACAATCAACAAAGTCAACCCAGTCCTGAGTCTGTGTCTTTTGGGTATCTCTGAACTGTATTCTATACTGTTCAGAGGTTAGGCTTATCCCTACCACTAGGGATCTTGCTCCCACCATGGGACTCTAGTCCCATCTTTTTTCTTGCTCTTTCAAGCTCTAGAGACTCCCTTTCTAAGGCTACTTTTGTTGCTTTCACCCCACTGCTTACCCTTTCAGGCTCTAAAGCCTTCCGCTGGTCATCAAGCATTAACACCTCCCTGAGATGTTGGGTGGTGGCATTCTTGCCTGTCTTCAATTTCCTCATAGTACACAGAGCCCTTAATTCTAAAAAAAGGGAATGTGTCATACTTGGATGTCTGTAAACTACTGACATCTGGCAGGGTTCCACTGATTCCTGGCCTTAAAGACATAACTATTGAGGTGTGGTGTATGCACTACCTACTCTAGTTGTTCACCTACTAAACTCTCTTGAGTTTTAGCAAGGGTGTGCTTAAGCACTTAAAACACAACTCTAAGTTCAGTAGAACTTACTGTATTTTAAGCTTGTATTATATGTACCTCTGGTACCTTTAGTGGTTTTCAAATGATCAATCACTTGAGATTATCTGGTAAAACAATGGCAAGCTGGAAACCCACAATGAGCACAAGTTCTAGTGTGCTCATGATGGAACCATTCCGTCATGAGCACATGGTCAGGGAGTCCCTCTGCTGGGATTTCCTTTTTTTTTATTTTGCTTGGGGAGGTGAGGAAGAGCTTCCTCCCCAACCTCCTCAGGTCTATTTTTGTATTTCATTGTAATGACGCTCGAGCGCATGGCGCGCTATCGTCATTACAATGAAATCGAAACTGAAACTTAGTTTCACTTTCTCAGTTTCGGTGCTTGTGGGGCTATCCCAGCCCCCCTGAGCACCAAAAAAGATGGGAGGGGTATCGTTGGAAAGGGGAGAATCTTCCCTTTACAATTGTACCCTTCCCTAGTGGATCCCTGCTTGGGGATCACTCCAAGAGGGCGAACCCCAAGCAGGGATCCACCCACATGCACCAGGGAGGGGTGAGCAGCCCCTTGGGCAAGGGCCTTTGCTCCCACCATTTTCTTTTGGGCACAACAGTCTTTCTGCCCCCCCGCGGGGGGCCAATGGGGACAGCAGCCCCCAATTTGCCCCCCCCCCGGGGGGGCAGGAAGCCCACTAGACACCAGGATTTATTTTTATCGACGTTGTGGGGCAGGCTGCCCAAAAAATGCTTGGCAATGCCCTCAGCCCTGCACATAAATGTCAATCTTTCTGCCCCGGCAGATGGGGCAGTAGCCCCCAATCTGCCCCCATTGGAGGGACGCAGAGAGCCCACTAAAAAACAGGGATTTTTTTATTGACGTTGGGGTGAGGGTTGGCCAAAAAGGGCATGCCCCCCCTAGAGAAATTTTAGTTTTCCTGCCCCCCCAGGGGTCGGACAGGGGCAGTAGCCCCCAATCTGCCCCCCCAGGGGCAGAAAGCCCAATAGACATCAGGGATTTTTTTTACTGACGTTGGGGTGCGGGCTGCCCAAAAAGGGCATGGCAATGCCCCTTCCCCAGAAATGTCAGTCTTTTTGCCCTCCTAGGGGGCAGATGGGGACAGTAGACCCCAATCTCTCCCCCTGGGGGGGGGCAGAAAGTCCACTAAAACCAGGGATTTGTTATTGACGTTGGGGTGGAGGCTTCCCAGAAAGGGCATGACAATGCCCCCACCCCCTCTCCATAGAAATGTCAGTCTTTCTGCCCCCAGGGGGTAGAGGGGGGCAGTAGCCCCCAATCTGCCTTCCAGGAAGGCAGAAAGCCCACTAGAAACCAAGGATTTAAGGGGAAAAAAACAATGTAGTGGTGGGGGCTGCCCAGAATAGGCATGATAATGACCTCACCCCAAAAACAATTACCACAGTCTTTATGCCCCTCCTCTGAGGCATACTGGGCAATAGCCCCTTATCTGCCCTCCCCTCCCCCCGGTAGGTGCAGAAAGCCCACTAGGCCTCAGGTTTTGTTTTCAGGGTGAGGTCAACCCAGAATGGGCAAGCCAGTGCCCACATCTCCCCCCAAAAATGCCACACTCTTTCTGCCCCTCAGATGGGGTCAGTTGCCCCTGATATGCCCCCGGGGGGGCAGAAAGCCCAAAAGGCGCCAGCGATAACGACGGTTTATTTATGCATCGGGGTGGGGGCTGCCCAGAATGGGCAAACCAATGCCCCCACCTCCCAAAAAATGTCCACAGTCTTTCTGCCCCCCCTTGGGGGCATATCGGGGCGACCCTCCCCCCATTTCCGCCCAAGGCAGCAGAAAGCCAACTAAGCACAGACTTGTTTTTAGCAATGTGCGTACCTGTGGATTTTGGGCCCTAGCACAGCCAGCACATAGGGAAACCTAGCAAATCTATATATTTTTTTAAACAAGACACCAAGGGGAATCCAGGACGGGTGACTTGTTTGGCTCTTACCAGGTTCTGTTACCCAGAATCCCTTGCAAACCTCAAAATATGTCCAAAAAACACATTTTCCTCACATTTCTGTGGTGGAAAGTTCTGGAATCTCGGTCCATACCCCAAAGTCTTCCGCGGAAAACGGTACCTCGCATGTATGGGTAGGCCTAGTGTCAATGACAGGAAACGGCCCAAAACGCAACGTGGACACACCACATTGTAAAGCCTGTGAAGAGGACTCCAAACAAACTTGTCTGTGGGCCTTTGCTGACTGCGGCCTTCAGCCTACACAACGTTCCTGCACAGCGGTCCTGCAGGCCTCACACCAATCCAATGCAGTCCGTATCAGGGAGGACACAGCATCGTCGCTGGCAAAACACCCGCTCAGCTCTGATGCCACTACCTCCACAAGTCTCCTCCACATGCCATTCCAACGTCGTGGGATAGAGATCCAGAAGGAGATGGATGGACATCGGTTGACCTGCGCTGACCGCTGCCTCTGGCCTACACTGCAGTTAACTAGGTCACACATTTGGAACTGAGTCTTGCTCTCCTCATAGCAGAGTACGTGTCATTGTACAGGCCTCATCGCAGACTGCATCCCCTTACAGCTATGGTGCCACTAAGCATGTGTCGCGAAATCCATGGGCACTCTCTGGTGGAACTGTGGTGGCGTCTGAGTCAATGGGCTGGGGGGTGTCTTCATCATCATGTAGCTGATACTGACATGGTGGAAAAGAGGAGTCTGTAACATTCAACTCTGTCAATTGCCTGTTTCTGCTTGCTTCTGCCCTCTTTATCATGCCCTGGAAGTACCCCTTCCACTGTCCCCCGCAACCCCCCGCGACATTCTCCTTGGACATCGTCGAGGACCCGCTCAGGTTGCGTGGCCCTACCTCAGTGCACTGCGAGTCACTGTCCCGTGGCGGTGTGCCTGTGCCTGCCGCAGTGCATCCGGGTCCACTAACTCGGTGCAGCTCAAGTCAGGGACTCTTGCTGTTCATACCTTGTACTGCTGTTTGTCTGTACGCCGTTCTGGTAGTTGCCAGCACCAACCAACCCCTGAGGGGTGGCTTACAGTACCCAACACCCATCCAGCACAGGCATCACTGGACATGTAACCCTGGCAGTAGTGAAACTGTAGCAGTAATCCCTGCATTAGCAGAACCCAGACCCTTGCATGAAGCTAGTACCAATCCCTTTATGCGATCAGTGTTTGGTATTACTCTATTGCCCACTCCTTGAATCTGAGCATACAGAATATTTTGCGCATCTAACTTGTAGGAGTACTTGAGTGGAAAGCCTTTCGACAGGGCTGAGTTATTGAGCATGGCATTAACAGCTATCATAGTTGTTCCGTCTACCCTCGCACTGGAGCGACTTATTGCAGCAACGGCAGCAGTGCTACTTTTGCCTTGGTGGCTTCATCTGCCATTGAATTCCCTTCAACGGGAATGCCAACTCGTTGGTGACTCAATGTATGAATAACATGAGCCCATGGTAGGCCTTCTTTCAGCTTTGCCACTTGTTTCCAAAGCGTCTTGTGCTTTATTATAGGAAGAGGTGTGGCGCCGCGGCCAGGGTGACTGACTCCGGAATCTGGGGATCACGGTTCGATCCCCGGCACCGGCGGCAGATTAGCCCAGCACCATGTGACTCTGGGCAATAGCTTGCTTAATCTTCCTGACGGCCCCCAGCGCCTAGCGACCCTTATGGGTGATTGTGCGCTTTACAAATGTGGATTATTATTATTATATTATTATTGTGTAACCTTTGGAATCCCTAAATCCATTCTGGCCCCAAAAATGTAAATATTTGTTATATGACTGGACACAGTAAAATGAATCACACACAATTAGTGTGGGGAATTCACGATCCGTAGGTGTTAGCTTTTGGAGATATTCGCGCTTAGCGCGAATATCTCCAAAAGTTGGTAATAGGAGATAGCGATGTTAGCGACCGTTTCCAGTCGCTAACATCTTGGCACGCCCACTTTGCATGTCATTAGTGATAAATTTCTCTGATATGCAAAGCGGGGCCTAAGATGGTCACTATCTCCTACTAGCTGTCGCTAACTGGTGTTAGCGACAGCTAGGTAATAGGGAGATCAGTTTATCTCCGCTTTTTTGGCTTTTAAAGCCAAAAAAGCGAAGATAAATCCCTTGATAATATGCCCCCAGGTTTCATTAAGTCTTAGAAAGTTTTCACTTTCTGCGTAATCCAAAATGTATGTCCTGCCAAAATTTAAAAAAATCATAAAATGGATTGTAGTCTGTTGAAAGTGGTTGGAGATTGGAGCAGTGCACATTTTTCTAAAAAGTGTGCCGCCAGGCTTTTGCCTTCACTTGACAATTCATACCCTAAAAATAAGACACTTAGATGGGTAATTTTTGATTTTTTAAAATTAAATTTGTATCCCAGGTGAACAAACCCAAGAATTCTGTGGTTCACCCTAACAAGTGCTTCATTAATTCTTCGTCCGTCAGATAGATGTCATCCACAAAGGACACTGTCTCCTCATCAAAATTTTGAAGTAACTCTGTTACCCTGGCTGAAAACAACCCGGGGCTATTGCTATACCCCTGGAGTAATTGACAAAATTAGCATTAAGAGCCTACCATCAAGAAAGCTATTAAATATCTGATCTCAGGAGCTATTTATTAGCAGAAAATCCATTTGAGATGTCTAGATTTGTTTTGTTGTTTTTCCGCACAATGTTATTCATTAGTGCGCCACTATGTGCATTTTGTTCTGAAAACTTATGTGTGAATGCATTTAAATGTCTGTAATCTAAGACCAGACAATATGAATTATCGGGTTTCATTACAGGAAACACAGGATTATTCATAGGTGAGGTGCAATTCTCAATCACACCCTGATACTCAAGTTGATCTAGGATTGTCCTGACTTGTTTCTTTGCCTCATGTTTAATATCTATGTTTGAGGAATTGATTTTAATGGGATTTCGTGATGAGGTGACTCGTCATCCCCCAAACATGATTTCAGTAAAAAACAGTAATGCCCACTCCTGCGCGTATGAATTTTCAACTGATTCTGGTACGAGGTCGGAGAAAGCAGGCAAAATAAATTCTTCCCCCATTGGGTAATCCATTACGAAATCAGGTAGCAAATCTTTTTCAGCCAAAAGAATATTGTACCCATATGTCACGCTCTTCCAAAAGAGGCCTTTTACTTGCCTGGGTATGCCCCCTCCATTTGCGGTACAAAAGGGGATGGTGATGGACAGAGCATCTGAACCAATCAAACACTCACACCCAGTCAACAGATCTGGGTTTAATCCATCACTGTTCTTTAGCCCACTCTGCCACCCCAGTTCAGACATGAGGCACAGGGTCAGACTGATTTGCATATGGCCATGTATGTATTGTGTAAGAATTCTGTAAATGTGTACTCATCTCTGTAGAGGTGGACATTCCTGCTGCTGAAAAAGCAATGATGTCTGGATGCTGTGCATATGTAGCTAAGACCAGCCAGGTTATCTTCTCTGCTAAGCGGACGGAGTCTCACATGTACTGTGGTATGGGGTAGGGCGCCTTTACACCAATTAATGTGCTCTTGGTAAGTTAATGGGACTTCTAAGTCCATGTAAGGAAAATACTCATCAGGTGGTTAAACTTCAATTTATTCATGAAATAACCGTGTGTGAGCATCTGCAGGTGGGAATTTAACCCAAGAAGGGAATACAGCTTTTCTGAATGCTACGTGTGCCTCAAACACGAAGGTGACATCTCTACCCGTTGCCAGGAGGGCATGTTGTAATATTTCATGGTAACTGCCTGTCTGCACTTTTCTGAAATATTCAGAGCCCCTACCTTCTCCAACGTCCTCACCTCCTTCTCTGTTTATGGACTCTATGTAAAGAGAAAAGTTTATTTAATTGAAATAAATTCTATGGATATTTGGCATGCACAATACGGCAACTTCTAATCCTCTGAGCTTGATAAAGCTACTGCCAATACATAGGATATACCTACTCAGCTGAGGCAGATTTATTTCCCTTCCCATTACGGAGATCTCTGGTTAAAATTTGAGTAGGGGTTTCTGAGAAATCATGAATGAACTGCTCAGATTTGACCATTAAATAAGAGCCTAACCAATGGTGGTGGCACCATATTGTGTAGTTCCTACTAATTCAGAGGATCTGCGCATTGTTTACACAACATAAACTAAGGGCTTGTTGCCAAGACTGTTTCCGGACACCCCTGCAGGATATATTGGCCTATATAAAAAAGAACAATTGATGGGCAGAATGCAGAACAATGTCATACATTCACCCCGGTACAGACATCTGGGCCTAAATCCATAGTTGTTTTGCTCACCATGCCATTCCAGTTTGAACCCAGCCATATGCAAATCAGTCTTGACCCTATGCCCTAAGGGAACAGTCTAGCCCGAACTACCAGTCCAGGTCCTCCCTGGACTGCAAACAAGCATCCTAGGACCGGTTTCGGGGTTTCATCCCTCATCAGCCAGGATAGTTTGACTCGAGTGGCATGGAGAGCACAGGTCTATGTCTGGGCATACCTGTCCCACTCGGGGTGTCGAATGCAAAATGAACAATTGATGGACAGAATGCAGAACAATGTCATACATTCACCTCAGTACAGAGAGCTGGGCCTAAATCCATAGTTTTTTGCTCACCATGCAATTCGAGTTTGAACCCAGCCAATAACAAATCAGTCTTGATCTTGTGCCCTATGGGAACAGTCTAGCCCGACTTGCCAGGCCAGGCCCTATCTGGACTGGAAACAAGCATCCTAGGACCGGTTTCGGGGTTTCAGAACTAATTTGTTGAAAAGATTTAGACAATTCTTGGTTAAACTTTTTGCTGCCTGGTGAGCCTGTACTTTCACTTACCAATTTTCTAGGTATGGAAAGATTTGTTGCAGTTTTAGTCTTACAAATGCAGCTATCATAATTATTTTGTAAAAATGCAAGGAGCTGATTTTAGTCCAAAATGGGGAACTTTGAATTTATAATGGCCGCCAGCCATATTGAAACATTAGAATTTGTGGTGCTTGGGGGAAATTTGAATATAAAAGTAGGCATTCTGAAGCTAATATCATATAGTCTCTATAATTGAGGAGCCGAAGGATGTCCTGAATTGTGACCATGCAAAATGATTGTTTCTCTATTTCTTTAGCTTTTTAGGTCCAGAACGCATTGTCATTCTCCTGATTCTTTCCTTATCAAGAAGAAACAGAAATAAAAACCCATTTCTTTCTGATATTAAGGAACTTTTTCTACGGCTCCTTTGCTGAGCCTGGTTATGATATATAATTTCAAAAGATGGCAATGAGTTTGGGATTTCTTTTGAGGTGGAGAATGAGGCTTATGGAAGAATTCCAATGCATGCCCGTAGGAAATTTAGTCCAAGACGCAACGGTCTGTTGTTGATGATCTCCATTCTATTAAGTAACTGATATTCGACCCCAAGTTGTGTTGAGAAAAATAGAAATGTAGCTGGTAGACTACTTTGTCAGTCTTCTTCTTGAATCTTTGCCCGAGGGCCTTGTGTCCTTCGGATGGAGGCTGTCTAAATTGTTGCTGTTAGTCTTGAGGTTGATATTACTCTAGATTGTCATGATTGTCAGTAATGGTTTTAATATCCTCCTCTAGAAAAAACTGCCCTCTATCTCTTTTCCCCTAGAAAGGGCAGTCGCCTCTGTTGCAAAATAACCAATGATCTTGCAGTATCAGTTGTAATTAAGTTTGAAGCATCATTCATGCTCACCATTATATGGCAAATATTGAACTTTGCTTTGTACTGCGGGCCTGAAGAGGTGGCTTTCAAACATCCTTAACTCTGAAGAACTACCACCGAGCCAACTGTCTGAAGCTGGTGAATGCAATTTTCAGAGCACAGTATCATTTTTGACGAGGACCTTTCTCCTCCTTGGAGGATCTTCATTGCTTTCAATTTAGCATTATCTGGCAAACGGTTAATATATGATCCTATGTCCGACCACATCTGCCTGTTGTGTGGCCAAGTATTGATAACAAATCAGCTGCTCTAACAGTGATTGCTGACATACAAGAAGAAGATTTTCCTATATAATCTAAATGTCTACCCTCTGTACCAGATGGTGTACAGATTGATGAGGATTGGTTCTTCCAGCGGCGTTTGGCAGCCTGTGTTACCACAGAATATGGCTTATGGTGCCAATCCAACAAACTGGTGAATTACTAGGTGCTTTATATCTTTTGTCTAATCAAGTCAAAAGCGCTGTGACAGTTGCTGGATTTTTCATTGTTTTTTGTTAATTCCTTTCTCCCAGATTTAATCCACAATAGGAATTGCTCTGACTGCTTTACTTGAGGGTTCTTTGAAGTCGGAACGTAAACAGTCCGTGTGTTTTGTTGACTGCTTTTTCTAAAAGGCTATGAACTTCCACTATATTGTCTGGAGGAGAATCCACAGGTTGCAGAGCTGGGAATAAATAGTCCTCCCATTCAATAATCACATCTTGATTGTCCTGTACTACTCCTTCTCTTTCCTTATCCACAGACAAATTGTCATCTATCGGAAGGATATCGGAAGGTCTTTGAGGGATAGTGCTGGTAGACAGTTATGAGGTGTTTGCGGAATAGGCAGGTGCACACAAAGAGACCGGGGATGCATTGATCCTTGCTTAGTTAATGCTGTTTTCAAAAGATTCTGGGAATCTCTTATAATAATTTGCCAACTTGAGTCTTAAATCATAGATTAAGGCTATTGGCACGTGTAACATTTTCTCTTTTTGCTGTGCGTAGGGCTGGTTCTCATCCACAAATGGGATTGGTCCAATTCCAGGTGTGTCAAGTTGAGAAGATTAAAATTCCTCTTCATAATATTCATTGTCTTCATCATCCTGTTGGTTTTTAGGTGGAGTTTGGATGTACTGTGTGCTATTCCAAAAGACCTATCGTCATCAGAGTGATACTTTACTGGGAGAAACATGGCATTAATGGAACAGTAACCATGTTTTCCTTCTCCAAACTCTTCTTTTCCTTTGTTAATAATTTCCTCATTGTTTTTGTTGTCAATGGTGTCATTGTCAACAATGTCGTCATTGGCCCTGCAGTTTGTGGTGTTGTTGTTGAATAAATTGTAGTGTATGTAAGGTAAAGTATTCTTTCATGGTGATATGGTAGTAGTGACCCTTGTCACTGATGTCAATGTCATAGTCGTTGATGAGATTGTCGTGGTATACTTTTTCATCTATGATGTACCAGTCAACATTTGTACCGTCAGTGGTGGTGAGAAGGGCATCTTAAATTTCAAAAGCTCCCTAGCAGATTTTGACATAGGTTCAGACTGATTTTTCAGTGCAATAGATGAACTTCCCTCTCTTGAAGATCTAGGATAGGTCCTTTTCAATGCCTTTTTGGAGGTTCTTGCTGCAGTTGGCCTTCTGACTTCTCTCTCTTCTCAGAAGAAAAAGTACAACAGATCTTACAATATTTTACCTAATTAGTGGAGTGGACGTAGTATATGCAGTCCTTATGTGAATCCTTCAAATGCAGTGGCTTTTTGCCCACAGGCTCCACATGGTCTGAAAAGTCCTTTCTTAGTAAGCTCTGATATCCTTAATCACATTTTCACAACAGATGGTATAATGTTGATAAAGTAGTCAAAATTAGTCAGAAGATAATCTCTTAAATTCTGAATAACTAGGTTAACTGAGAATAGTTCAAGGGAGACACCCTTCCCACAACGTGCGGTACAAAGTCAGAAGGATGGTAGCCTCTGCGGGGAGTAGTCTACAGAGTGCTGCAGCCTGATTGGCTAGAGTTTGGTTCTGTTTGAATGATGTGAATAGGATACTAGAGTTGATGTATTCTAGCTCTTCTAGGTTATGTGTAACATTGGACTGCTTTCTAGTTCTATACAGTGGGTAATAGACAATGGGTTACTGGTGGACTGGGGTGTGAGCCCTTGTCAAGCGGCAACCTCAATTCTAGTCGGGGTAAGGGACAAACACCAAATTAACCTGTGCTAAGCCCTTTGGTAGCTTGGCACAAAGCAGTCAGGCTTAACTTAGAGTCAATATGTAAAGTATTTGTGCAGCACTTCAAACAGTACAATAGTATAAACCCTACACAAAAAGTACCCCAAACCAAATTAGGAAAACGGAGCTTAATTTAATGAAGAAAACAAGACCAGAAATGACAAAAATCTAATCAGTAGAATTGGAGCATTGAATTTTTAAGGAATAAACTGCAATAAAGAGCCTAAAAGCATGAAGTGCCAACCATGGCAATCACACTAGACCAGGTAAAATTCAAAAGTTCAAGCCGACTTTGATGGAACGTGGGTTGGATACAGTCCCAGGTTAGTCCCGCTGAAGGTTTACCTTCTCAAGTTTTGTAGCAAGACTCCCGTTCGCATTGGAGAGGGTTGCGAGCACCAAGAAGAGCATCGCTGGCAGTGGTCGGTGTGGTACAAGGAGCAGGCCAGACACCACGGACGGGCTGGTATTTTGCTCTGGCGGTACTCCGCTGGCGATCGATGCTCGCTGGGTGTAGAGACAGGCTTACGGTGGCTTGTGGCGTTTTTCCATGTGAGCAGCAAGGTTCTGGTGCAAACAGGCCCATTCACGGTTGTGAATAGCCCAAAAGCTTGAATTTAACAGCTCAAGAGCCCCACCAAGGGACCAGGAGCTGTTAGGGAGGTTGTTATGTCCCGGAATCTCAGATCAGGAGGCCAGCAGTCTAGCCCTTTGAGTCACTCTGGGGTCCTCGGTTCAAGAGGGGTTGTAGGTTTGGTTCTTCCTCCCCAGACAAGAGGGCAGGAGGCAGCAGGTCTGCCCAGGAAGGCAGCAGCTCCGAAAGAGTAGCAGTCCAGCAGAGTTGCAGTCCTTATAGCAGCACAGCAGTCTTTCTTCTTGGCAGAGTATCCACAGGTCCAGTAGTGTACTGAAGTGATGGTGTCTGAGGTCCTTCTTTTATACCCTGGCGCCCTGGTTCTGGAAGGTGGGAGAAGCTTCTAGAAAGTGTCTTTGAAGTGCATGGAATTCCCTACCTCCACTGTCCTTGATCCAAGCTGGTTGAATGGACAATTCAGGGTTGAAAAAGCCCTTTGTGTGGAGGCAGGACACATCCTAGTCAAGTGCAATGTCCAGCTCCTCCCTCCAGTCATGCCAGTGATGGCCCATCCACTCACACCTAAGCTCCCATTGTATCTTGCTGTCTAGAAGGAATACACAAAGCCCCACTGCCATGTAATATGAGACAGGCTGCAGGCACCAAATGGCAAAGTCAAGAAAATAGCAACTTTCTAAAAGTGGTATTTTCAGAATTGTAATTTAAAATGCGATTTCACCATAAATTAGTAGTTTAAATTTGGATTCCAGAGACACCAAACATGAACCAATCATCTCTTCCTATTTGGAAATTAGACTTATAAAATGTAATAAGGCAACTCCAATGTTATCCTAAGTGACAGATATGCCTTGCAGTAGTGAAAAACTAATTTAAGAGTTTTTCACTACCAGGATATGTAAAAATTAAATGCACACCCTTTCCTTAGGGCTATGTAGGTCCTATTTTATGGGTGACATATGCATTTAAAAAGAAGGTTTGGGCAGTGGCAAAAGGTTTCAAATGTCTGGTTGAAATGGCAGTTTAAGCTGCACCCATGGCTCTGCAATGGCACGCCTAAACATGTTTAAAGGGCTACTTAAGTGGATGCCACACAGGCCTACTTGTAGCATTTAAGTTAAAGGCCTTAGGGACATGTACTGCACCTTACAAGGGACTTATAAGTAAATGAAATAAGGCAATTTGGTATAAGCCAAAATTACCATGTTTAGAGGAGAGAGCATGAGCACTTTACCTCTGGTTAGCAGTTGTAAAGTACACAGAACCATAAGGTCAACAAAATTAATTCAGCAAAAAAGTAGGAGGAGGAAAGCAAAAGGTTTGGCGATGACCCTGCAGAAAGAGCTATTTCCAACAGCGGGACTCCCACTATGATGAATGGGAATGATTCAAGCATGTGAGTCTATGAAATATCCAATACTGGAGCAGGGCAGTTAATTGAAAAGAAAATATTGGATCTCTTTTGAGGACTCAGAAAAGGTTTGAACTTTCTTTGGAATGCAGGTCGGAACCTGGAATAAAGCAGCTGGTAAAGGTTCAGCTGGCAGTCACTGACTGGAAAAAGACTGTGGTTTGATAGCATTCAGCAATTTGAATGCAACTCTGCCACTAGGGTAATGCGTGGGGGACCTTGTCAGTGAAGGGATGGACAAGTTCTTTCTGTTAAACAGGACATTTACGACCTTCTTTTGGGTCTCATTGCTTAACATCAGAATACTTCACCCAGAACTTCCCCTTTTTAGAATCCTGGAAGAAGTGTTGCACAAGTTATTTACCTTTGGTATTGCTTTATCTGGTAGAGATTATCTAGCTACAGGTTTCTTAATTTAGAATAATCCCCAGATGTCAGACTGGATCCCGACACATTTACTGAGAAGTACCTCTGAACACCAGTCAGTAGCACCGTTCGACAACATCCAAGCCGGAAGCGATGTGTGCCGTGTCTATATAGGCACCATCCCAGCAGGCTGACTTACATAATTTTTTTGTGACTTTCCATGCCAGAAACGCAAAGCCACGAGGAACACGGACCACCCTTAAAAGGGTTAATCCTTTACACTATAATCTGTTTACAGAGCAGGGAGGAGGGGAGAGTCGGCAAGCAATTTGTAGCTAGAGTCTTGCAACTTGTTTATTTGATAGAGACTTCTAGCCACAGATTACGTACCTTAGAATAGATACCCATGCAATACTTCCCCAGATGTCTCTAGTCGGTGGAGTCTCTCCTCTTCATTAGAGGGTTGAGGCAGAGCGTAAAAGGTAGGCAGAGTTTTGAACTAGCCCACATGGAAAGGAATTACCACCTTCAGTAAGAAGGATGCTCGAGTTTGAAGGACCAGGTTGTTTGGGTGGAAGGTAAGGTATGGAAGATTTGCAGACAGTGCAGACAGTGCATGTAACTCACTGAGTCGCCGGGCAGGTGTTATAGCCACTAGAAAGTTCGTTTTGAGTGAGCATCTGTGGAGTGGATCAAAGGGAACACACATCAGGAATGTAAGAACCAGGCTGAGGTACCACTGTGGCATTATAAAAGGTACTTGTGGGAACATATGCTGGAGAACTTTGAGGAATCTGTGTATAATAGGGGAGTTTTGAAAAGGGATTGCTAATCTGGCAACCGTAGGAGCGCAAAAATGGCAGAAAGATAACCTTTCAACATGCCCAAAGCACAGCCCTGCTGGGCCAAGAAAAGAATGATCGGAAGAACTTAAGAAAGGGTTGCAGACAGAGGATCATCATGTATAACTGTACACCGTGCCATAAAGGTATTCGAATGGCAGGCATATTCTGTCTTGGTGGAGGGATACCTGGTTTCCAAAATAACATTGCAGACTTCGGGTGGAAGGTCAAAAGCTGTCAACTGTTGCTGCTCAATCTCCACGCATGAAGGTGACACAGCTTCAGGTGCAGAACTCTCCTCTCCCCTGTTGCTTTGACAGAAGATCCTCCCAGAGAGGCAGCCTGATCGGAGGATCAATGATCATGCTCAACAGCGCAGGATACCTGACTCTCCGTGACCAATCCAAAGCCAGCACACTAATTAGTTGGGGCCTGTCGCTCCTGATGTTCTTGAGAACTCTGGGAAGGACTTGTATTGGCAGAAAGGCGTACAATAGTCCAGACCTCCACTCCAGATGAAAATCCTCTTCGAGTAGTGAGAGCTGCCTTGGAAACTCCAGTGTGCAAAACTGCTGCCTTGAAAACTCCAGTGTGCAAAACTGCTGACATTTCGCATTCTCTGCGATGCAAACAGATTTAACCAAGGATATACTCACACTTGAAAGAGGCTTTGCACCACCTCCTGATGGAGACACCATTCGTGATCCGCTAGGCATAGATGGCAATGCTTGGTTCCGGTCCAGGGAAGACAGGGCTTGGCAGTTCGGGCTGTTTCGGGTTGGACTGGTCCCATGAGGCACAGGGTCAGACTGATTTGCATATGGCCATGTCTGAACTGGGGTGGCGGAGTGAGCTAAAGAATGATGATGGATTAAATCCAGATCAGTTGACTAGGGGTGAGTGCTTGCAATGTTCAACACTCCGTCCATCATCCCCTTTGGTTTTGCATAGATGGCCATGGCATTCAGAGAATCCTCCAGGTGTAGAACCACCAGGGAAATGCCCTGACATTCCATCCGTATTCAGGGATGCAGGGCCTCTCTTGACACAAAGTCTAAGACCCCACCCTGCCCTGTCTGTTGCTGTACCACAAAGCAGAGGTGTTGTCCATGAACACCTGCACCAGCCTTTCCTTGACTGAAAGAAGAAAGGCTAGTAATGTCAAATGAACTGCGCTAAGCTCCAACACGTTGATCTCCACCTTTGACAGAAGGCCGCCCCAGCCTATGAGTGACACATCTGTCACTACAGTCAGCTCTGGTTAGGGAAGGGAGAGGGGTCTGCCATTGACTCGTCAGTCAACACTGCAGGTCTTTTGCAGTTCCCTCAAATATCTGGACCATGTTGGAGAGATTCCCATGATGCTGCACCCACTGGAACTGCAGAGCCTGAATATGCCAACAGGTATGTGTTACAACTACGATGCAGGAGGCCATGAGGCCCAGCAGCCTCAGAGTTAGTCTCACCAAAATCCAGTATAGAGGCTCAAACTACCAAGGACTCGCCACTCGGAAGGATAGGCTCTAAACTGCACTTCACAGCTCAGGTGAAGGGTAGAGACAGAGAAGGAGTCAGGTGTGATTTCGGCACATTGATAGTGAACCACAGCTAGTGGAGATGTTTCGCCATAGGCTGGCGGTGAAAGAAGACTGTCTGGGGAGAGCTCGCCTTCAACAGCTAATCATCCAGATAGGGGAAGACTGGCACCCCCGATCTCAGCAGATGTGCTGCAACCACCACCATACCCAACCACCGCCATCACTTTGGTGAACATCCAAGGGGTATTTGTATGGCCAACAAGTAGGACGGTAGACAAAGTGCTATTGGTCTACTGTGAACAGCAGGTAACGTCTGTGGGCAAGCAGGACGGGGATGTGAAGATATGCATCCTGCAAGTCCAACGTTGTCATCTAGTCTCCCAGATCCAGGGCAGACAGAACTTCAGCAAGCGTATTTTGAACTGTTCCTCCTTTAGGAAGAGATTGAGAAGGCACAGGTCAAATATAGGAGGGAGGCCTCCATCCTTCTTTGGCACCAGAAATTATCGGAAGTAGCAACCACAATCTACTTCTGATGTCAGTACCCTCTCTATGGCTCCCTTAGCCAAGAGGGCCCACACTTCCTGATAGAGGAAGGCGAGGGGGTCCTCCATCAGCCTATTGTAAGTGGGTGGCATAGGTGGAGGAGTGGTGACAAAATGGATGGAGCAACCTCTTAGGATTAGCTGTAAAACCCAACATTCTGATGTTATTGACCTACATTGGTGCAGGTGATGGCATATCCTGCCCCCCCTTCCCAGTGGATGCCAAACTAAAGGGTTTTGGGGGCTGCAGTTTCTGGGGGGTGAACAGGCCTGACTTCTAGCTACCTGTCCCACTTGGTCTCTGGAAACCGCATCCTCGACCACAAAAGGTTTGGGCAACCTGTTAGCCATGGCGGCTTGGAGGGTAGAGACATGGTTGAAAGCCCCTTTCTTGGCCATGAAAGGGGCGGAAGGCAGGCTGGGGTTAGCAAGGGGCCATGGAAAGGCCCAAGGAGCTGGCGTAGACCTGCTGTCCTGGAAGCCCTGCAGTGTCAAGTCCGCTTTCTCTCCAAACAAGCAGGAGCTATCGAGAGGCAGGTTCATGAGAGAGGCTTGGACACAGTGGTGGCCAGCACTGATTGGGGGTAGTGGGGCAGGCAGGCGGGTGTGGTGAGGGGGGAAGGGGATAAATTAAAAATTAAAAATATACCTCCTGTCTGCGTCCTGCATCATCCTTGTCGCGTCTCTCCACTCCTTCCTCCGTACGGAATAGGAAGGACACCAGAAACACCAAGGCTTCCCTGAGGCAATCACAAAGCTGCAATGCAGCATTGTAATTGGTCTGAGCACCGTGGTTCGGCGCTCAAATGGGGAATTGGGGCCTCAGCATGTTCTACACCCAGGCTGTAATGCAGCCTGGGTGGAGAGCATGCTATGTGCGCATGAATGTTTGGCCGACCCATGACAGCCGGCCAAATATTTATGCGCACGTAGGGAGTGAAATCCACTCATCCCCTCCCCTGCTCCTTCAGCAGAGCAGCCCCGCGCAGCTTCCCAAAGCTGCCGGGCCTGCAACAAGAACAAATACAATGATAATAATATTGAGTTGTTATCATTTTATTTTTTCTTACACTGCTGAATAGCAGTGGGGCGACGCTCCTCCACCTTAGCGGTGGAGCTGCCTCTGCTTGGACATCCACCAAAAAGTCAGTCACCTTCTGCCAAGCGTTGCGCCTAAGGTCCACCAATAATAAAATCGCTCTGCCCAGCGCATATGTTGCATCCAGCCCACATTCTATGGCAAACTTGGATGCGTCTCTCTCATCAGCAGTTGCTTTAGGGACTATGACTGGGTCCTTCTCCAAGACCATAGGCAGCACTTGTGAGAAGTTAGCCTGGCCTATGATGTCCACTAGTTCTAGTGGGCACCTTGCACCAGTCTAATCGACCCTTATTGATGGTGGTTGTCAATTCAACCTTATAGAAAGCTATCCTAGTGGTAGCATGAACCAGCAGTCTTCAGGCTAAGACTTCAGTAGGCGAGTTAAGCAAGTTGTTGTACCATATATAATCCCTTGAATACCAAATGAAAGGACACCACATAAGCTATACATCAAATGTATATGTATTTAATCTAAACACAATCCCTCTGCACTCTTTATGAGGTCAGAGGTAAAAATACAATACAAGTCACACAGTTAATATACGATAAGTTGTACAGTATACGTTATGCCCTAGGGGCCTCACAAACCATACACTAAGAAAGTGGTATAAGTACCACGTGAGAGTTAGAAAGCAGGCCTGGGGAATCGCTGGGGCTACACTAAACAACCAAAGGTTAGGTAGGAGGAGGCCCACGGGAGACGCATGCAGTGTCTAAACACAGACCCGTGTTACCATTGACTTTCTATGGAGTTCGTAAAAGTTACAAATATACAATTTAAGGACCATTGACTTTCTATGGAGTTCGTAAAAGTTACAAATATACAATTTAAGGACACTTCCGGATGGACTAGGATGGAACCCTTTTAAACTAGGACACTTCAAGAGTCAAGACCCACAGGAGCACCGGAATACTCGTGTTACCTCACCCAGGGAAGCCGGGTGCATAGGTGTCTTTTCGGTATCGTGTTTTTTCGTCATTTTCTATTAAGAGCTGCAAAGAAGTGCTGCAGGCGACCAGAGAAAAAGTGTCCGGGTGGATCCAAGGGTGGATTGGAGATGTGAAGAACCTGAAAGCAGAGGGGACAGAGTCTGGGCCACTAGCCAGTGACCACGAAGGTACCAGGAAGGAACCAGGCAATGTCGGGTGCTTGAAGGTGAAGAAGGTGAGTTTGTCTCTTCATCCTCCAGATCCAGGAGGCATCGACAATCACCAGGCGCTGGATTCTAGCTGTCCCACAATGGATCTAGACGACTGCAGTGTCGGTATCCGGATTGGACCCAACAAGCTTTGGCAACCGCAACCCACGCAGGGTGTCAAAATTGGCTCTGTTGCAGACCAGCAAGGTCTGTGGTGCTTCTCCTTTTCAGGGAAGCTGGAGCAAGCCTGGAGCAACCAGGAAAGCAAGTAAAATTCAAAGGAAGGTCTTCAGGGGGCTCACAAGCCAATGGGAAGGGAACCGGGAAGACGCATTGAGCTCAAATGCAAAGGTGGGGCCCACGGGACACTTGCGGAGTGTGGGGGCCTGGGCTTCGGTGCAAATGGTGCTCGGGGCTGGGGTTTCCTGTACCCCAATGTACAACTTACTGAAGATTCAGGAAAGGAGTGCAGGTAGCAAAATGCAGGATGTCCAAGATGTCCAGTCCCACGTCTCTCGTACCGCCACGGGTCTCAGCTTTGCTGTGGATGTGGGTCGGGGTCAGAGAAGTCTGGAAGTCCAGTTCTTGTGTCGCAGAGTCTTCGGGTTCTGACAGGAGCCTTGAAAATGCAGACCGGCAAAGTTGCTGTTGGTGCCTGTTTGCACAGGTTGGTCACTCCTTGACCACAAGGGAGATGCCTTCCGTCTTCCAGTCAGAATGGAACGTCGAAGGTCCAGGATATGTCTTTCAAAGATTCATCCAGGATAATCTAAAGTCCCAGGGACACAGCCCCTATACTTATACTAAGAATGGGGGCTGGATCATCTGACTAGGTCCCTCAAATGGGTGGACCTGAGAAGGGGGTGGTTACACCCCTTTTCCTCTGTCCAGTTTCATGCCAGAGCGGGGCTGGAGTGCCTCAGCAAGTGGTTTGAACCAGGCTAAGCATGGAACACCTTGTGTGCCTCAGGCAGTGTCTAGAAGCATTCACTGAATGCAGCCCTCCCTGCCCCAATACACAAAACCCCTGTCTGGGGAGGTGCCAGCACCTCCCTGGACAGGAAACCTATTGTCCAGGCCTCCCCTGCCGGAGTTTCGTCGAGCAACAGGAGGTCAGACTCGTGTCTGTGGCAGAAGCATCCATTTTGTGATGCTGAGGCTCTGCTTAACTTTAACCGGGTAAAGCAGTAACTACATGTCTTCTCCCTCTAGAAGGGTGGAATGCTACCTCCGCCACCAGAATTGGCGGGGGTAGTATTCCAAAGTGTTTGACACCTTACACGACATGTTTTGATAAAGCCAAACCAAAGTTAGCATTAACCGCGAGGATTATAATGCACTTAAGAGTATATGGTATGGCTATATCATAGAACAGCTATAAGGACATGGTTCCGAAAGCTGCAGAGGGGCTCAGCTCATGCTAGGGCACCCTCTCACATAAAACCAAGCCCGCTGCCTCCAGGATTGTCGAGGCCTACCATAGGAGTGGCTTATAGGTGTATATGTGTCTATATGTAAAGGTAGATATAGGTATACTATATCTAAGTAAGGGGTGATTACACCACCTTACCCAGGCTGTGTGAACAGACCTGTGGTGTCAGTCTGAAAGGCAAACCAGGGGTGGCACAATACATGCTGCAGCCCCTGGTAGGCCAAAGGTACACCTATGCCCTGGGTACTTATGGTACACTATACAGGGGCTCACAAGAGTGACCCAGTAACCAATCTGGTATGTACCTAAAGTACATGGTATCAATTTAGAGAGAGAACAGCTGGGCTGTGGGTCTGGTTAGCAGGCCCACAGCCACATTAAAGTAGAAAAACCAGAGAATCACAGCAAAAAGTGGGGGTGACCATAGGAAGCAGACCCTACTCTCCTACAGCACTTGCACAATAGAGTCCCAGACCGTATGGGAATTTGAGCCCAAGAGGCACGTGGTTTTCACTGACTGCAGTGATGGGTTAGTAGAAGAGAACATCCTCTTCCCAAAGGTTTCAGCCCTTGGATTCCCTGTCTGGAGGGGTGGTAGGGAATGCGCCTGGGTTGTTTTGGAGGTGGAAGTGTGGACCACCAAGCTCTCTGGGGTGGGGTGCTTGGGGAGGAAATTGGGGTCCACTGGGGTGGGGAGATGGGCACTTGTCTTGGGCACAGGAACCCCTGTGTAGGGCTTCAACCAGGCCCCAACCATCGATTAAGGCTTCACTGAAAAAGAGATGTTGTTTGGATGAGGTTGAAGCATCTCCGTCAAGACATTCATCTTGACTGCCACTGAGGGCAAGTGAAGGTCTAAAACTTCAGCTGCCCGGTCCAAGACACCACCATAGTGAACGAGGCACCCTCCTCTGTCGCCACAGTAGGGGAAGAGACCATTCCAGTGTCTAGTGAGGTCCAGTCCACTGGTATCTGCCAGATCCTCATCCCATGTGTTCTAAGGGTATTCTAAGGGCTGGTAACCATAAGAGTCTGCCGTCCCTTCTCATTCACCACTCAATCCAGGCCTGTCAAAAGAATAAGGTACTGGCTCTGACATGGGGAGTCTGGCCCAGGTTGACACTGGAACCAGTGTCAGATAAAATCCTTCCTGCTTTGTGTCAGAGGAGGGTATGATGATGGAGGCGGTGCCACTGATGGGTGTCAGTGGTGCGGGGTGTTGGCACTAGAGTGGTTGCTGGGGAAGGTCGAGGTCACTCCACCAGTGCTGCGCTGTATCTGTCACAGGATCCCTGGGACCTAACTGGGTCTGAGGACCAACCCCCTGACAGATATCAAACAGTGGCCCCTTCTGGGCCCGTGGAGCCCGAGGGAGCTCCAGAGGGGTCGGGCCGCACAAATATGAGGTTCATGGCATCATAAAATTATTTTACTGGGATGGTATCACTCCAGCTCCCGGAAACTTGTGGAGGTGTGGAGATGGCACAGGCTCCACCACAGAGCTAGGCCTCGAGTGCTGCCGGCCCCGCGACTCGTCCAAAGACTTGTGCAGCGAAGTTGAAAGACCTCTTCAACGACTTCTATTTGTGGGACAAAAAGTCAAACAAGTTCAGTCAAAAAGTGACTGGGGGTAGCTCTCTCTGGATCTCTGTTGACTGGCATGGAAAGAAAAGAGCAGATGTCAGCGTGCTGGGGTAGCACCTAATAGGCACCACGCACATTACTTGCGGCACGAAGGACGCTGCCGATGGCAAATCGAGCCGAACGACGCCACCTACTGGCACGCAGGTGTACTGCTCATCAAAAGTTTCTGTATCCAGTTTGAGACCTGTGGATTATTCTAAGATAAGGAATCTGCTGCTAGAAGTCTCTATAAGATACTGAGGTCTTGGGAAATGGGCAGTTTCTGCTCAATTGCTTTTTTCCATTTGTTACAAATATACTTTTACTCCCCTTGGGCGTAGTTTGGGAAGGATACTAGAGTAATATACTCGTTGACATAGTGCTACAGACATTGCCCACAGCTTGCCAAGAGAATACTAGCCTGTCTGAGTGTGAGACCTCCAAACAGATACATCTTTTTGCTGTAGGACACCAGGCATTGGGCCACTTAACATTCCTGAAGGGCAAGGCTTTGGCCTCCTTCATGAATAACACCACAAAAGACTTAGCGAGGACTTCCCAGATACCAATATTGTTGATAAGAAATCAGGCTTTCACTACTGCACAGATGCCCTCATTCTTCTGATGGGTACCAGGGACTCTAGGGAGAGACCCTTGAGGGCCTTAGTTAGCTCAACAGTGGTGCTTGGTTGGGTGCAGGCCTTTGTAGTCTACAATAATGGCTTAGTGTCTGAGTTCCTAAACATGCCATCTTGCGGAGAGGAGTCATCAAGACTGGTATTGGGGAATCCTGAAGAGCCATTGACCTGGAAGGGCCTACATTCTGGAGCAGAAGTGGCACAGAGGACATTGGGAGCATCAATGTGGGCACAAGTCGATGAGGTGAAACTTCTGGAGTCTTCCATATCTGTGTAGCTTTGCACTGACGGCTTTGAGAAATTCGCCTGAACTGAGTAAGGATGTCAGCGGGTTAGCCAGCCCTGCACATGGATCTGTGAAAAACCGAGCAGGCCAAATTAGTTCAGACACTCCTGATCTAAAGGTCTGGACTTTTAAGAGCTGTATAACATGGAGTTTGCCTTCCCATTGAGGGAAGCAGCCAGAGAGGAAACCTGAAGGAATGGAAGCCCTGTGAAGTGGCTATCCTATATATAAAGAGAAAAAAGCAGGTCAGTGTCATATACTCCATTGCTCAGTGCTGCTCCAGTGCCAGCACAAGCCTCTAATAATACTGTTGCTGAAGGCGGATATGAGGAGCTAACTCTGCTGTGCTCAGTGTTTCTCTGTGCCTTCACTTGTCTCGATGTATCTTATGAATTGATAGATTGTAAATGCACCCAAGGACTAGGGGAGTTAAACTTCTTTACTTCTTCATGCAATGAGCCCTCACTTAACTCCACAGCCTTCCTCTTCAAAACATCCCATATGCAGATAACTGACAGTGCTCAACTGTTTAGGAGGAAGAGTGAGGGAACAAGGGGGCAGATTTACACGCCCCTTGTGCCTCTATTACGCCGCCGTTGCGTCACTTTTGTGACGCAGCGGTGGTGCAAAAGAGGCACCATGGGGTATTTACAACGTGACGCATCTGGGAGATGCGTCACGTTGTAAAGCCCTGCGCCAGAAGTAGGCGTTCCGGCGCGGGGGCGTTCCGGCGCAGAAACGCCTCCTAAAAGTGGCTGAGTGAAATCTACAAGATTTCACTCAGTCACTTTTGAGCCCGGCTGCGTCAAAACCGTGCGCCTGCTTGAAGCAGGCGTAGGGATTGACGCAGCATTGCAAGGATAGGGCCCCCAGAGCATTGCTGGAGCTGGGTCGCGCTTGCAACGCGACTCCAGTAATGCGCCCACTTTTACGGCACAGATGCGTCACGCATCTGTGCCTTTTTTGCCCAATGGTGCGCCACATTGTGAATGCGGCACATACATGGTGGCGGAGCCGTGGCGCACAATAACTGGCGCATCCCTGCTTATATGCAGGGATGCACCATTTATTGTAAATCTGTCCCACAGTGTCTCAGCAATGCACTGAGACAAGTCCACTGACCCACATCTAGGGAAGGAGATGTGATCCAACTCTTGAGGCAAAAACTACATGGCACCGGAGCCCAAGTAGAGATGAGCTCAACCTGAAGGTGCCTTCGATGCCAAATGGGAAGTGGGTCTCAACTGAGCAACAATTTCTGAAACAAATCAACTGGTCCTAGAGGTGCTTTTGCCACTAGTGTGTCTAGCACTCTTTCCCTTGACCTTAAAATAGTTTGGGGGAGATTTATGATGACTTGCGCATCCCCAGGGATGCGTCAGTCATCCTGCGCCGCTGCTCCGCCACCCATGGTGCGCCGCATTTACAATGCGGCGCACCATGGGGCAAAAACGGCACAGATGCGTGACGCATCTGTGCCGTAAAGATGGCGCATTGCTGGAGCTGCGTCGCAAGCGCGACACAGCTCCAGCAAGGCTCGGGGGTGCCCCATCTCCACAATGCTGCGTCAAGACCTACGCCTGCTTCAAGCAGGCGCAGGGTTTTGACGCAGCATTGTCCTGAAAGTGACTGAGTGAAATCTCATAGATTTCACTCAGCCACTTTTAGGAGGCGTTCCTGCGCAGGAACGCCCCCCCTGCGCAGGAACGCCTCCTTATGGCGCAGGGCTTTACAACGTGACGCATCTCCTAGATGCGTCACGTTGTAAATAGGGCGCATTATTTGCGCCACCGTTGCGTCAAATAAAGTGACGCACCGGCGGCGCAAGACCTTCATAAATCTGCCCCCAAGAATCAAAAGGTAACGTTAGATACCAGGAACAAATAGTTGTAAAACCTAGCACTTTCACGATGCCCACGGTTACAGGTGCCACTTGTGTATTGTGAAATCCACACTCGAGTATAAAGCGCCACAGGTGTGATACCTAAAACAAGGGCGCTGGCCTCTACTCGGAGGTTGCTGAGCATTAGAGAATTAAGCTGCGAAAGGCACTAAGTGGACATAAAGGAACTGGAAATAGTGCATAAACAAGAATGAAAAGGGATAGTTGACCCTTTCAAGGTGGGTGAGGGGTCAGGCCGGATTTAGGAACTGATGGATGTCATACTTTTCTCACCCACTAGAACTCTAGCGATTGTAATTCATTGGCTTCAGCTGCCACCAGACACTGCGTGTTCCTTTCATTTCGCATCCAGGAATGTTTTGTGAGCTTCAGCTTCGGTGAATACAGGGTGTGGGCAATTACAGAGGATCTTCAATTTCACTGGCTGCCACAAGGACTCATCGATTTTCAACAGAGCAATTTATTTTTATGGGTGGTGACGCCGTTTTAATGAAAAAGCCTAATTGTATTAACACAGTGTGATTAATGTAAGTTATTCAAGCCACTGTTGTTTTAACGTGAATAATATATGCCTCGAATTCAAAATGGTTCTTGTTGCCCGTCAACCATCTTGTTCATTCACGTTGTCATTTTTTCTGTCTTGGTGAGTCTACGCCATGCATTCAGCACACAATAAAAACAACATTTGGACACAACGCGCAATGTCATTTTCTCATGTACAATGTGATGCTTCGTTCTCAAGCTTCATCATCATGCAGTGTTAGTGAAGAAGCATGCTTTCTCAAGGCCTCATCTATTGGTACCACAATGTAATTTTTCACGAGAACTATGGGGCAGATTTACAAGCCCCCTGCGCCACTAGTACGTCACTTTGCGTGGCGTACTGGTGGCGCAGGGGGCTCCTTCATATTTACAAGGAGAGGAAAAGCCACCCTGCGTAACTTTTCCTCTCCTTGTAAATATGGCCCCTTCACACGCAGCACTTTGCGTTGAAGGGGCGTTCTATGGGTGTTGCTGTGGGTGTTCCCACGCAACACCCATGGAATGAGACACATCTCCAGATTTACGAGAAATCGTAAATCTGGAGATGTGTTTGAATGCTACGCCACCCTAGAGGTTCGCGTAGCGCGGCGCAACGAGGAGAAATGTTTTTATTTCTCCTCATTTTTTCCTCTTTCAATGCATGCTGCGTTCTACAGCACGCATTAAAAGAGGAAAAAGCCTTTAGTGATTGTTTTTGTGCAGGAAGGTGCCACATCCTGCATAAAAACAATCTCCCCACGACGCAGGCATCCTTGCACAATGGTGCAAGGGTGCCTGTGGTGCAGCGCGGCTCCAGAAATTCTTCATAAAACCATCACTTTACCCCATGGAGCTATTCACTAGTCTCTTACATCTGGGCCCATCATTCTTACCTTACATTCATTCACACATTTAATCTGCTCCGAGGGTTCAGTAAAGATCCAAAAGAGGAGTCACGGTACTATAGCGGAGTGCCTAGACTAAGTTTATACATTATTTACAACTGCAGTTTTATTTCTAATACCATGGTTTCTGTAAGAAGAAATTTTAGAAGCACCCCACTATTCATTTATTTTATTTGATCTGCTAGTAAAAGTTAACTATGGACAATAAGACCAGCTTAATTCTCCATATATTTAATTTTTATTTAGAGATTTAATCTCCTAGCATGACCTCTACGTTTTATCAAAATGTAATAATTCAGTTAAGCAATAAATCTTGAAAGAAAAGTTAAATTTCTATAACATTCATTTATTAGCATGACAGCTTTAAGGAAAATAAAAGGCGTATTACCCAAACATAGAAGCGAAGACATCAGTATAGAATGTAATAGTTCCAAACGAAAACCTATCTGTCTTTCTCCCTCTCTCTCAGGACTTCGCACCCATTCAAAAGTTAAAGTCGAGAAAAAATTCAAAGTCCCTGCGCCATAGGAAAATTGCGCAGACCGACAGCATCTCGGGGTGCAAAGATCAAGTCAAAAAGCGAGCTCTCTCTTTAATGTCCCAAATGTCCTCTTTTATACCCTTTTTCACTAACTTATCTATCTAAATTTGTAACTCTTAAGTTCTTGAATGTCCATGATTGGTCAATTTAGAGTCGGATGAGCATCACCTCATCATCTTTCATTATAATTTTGTGCATAGTCATCTTCACATTGCGGCAAACTATGGTGTTATTGTCCAAACATTAACTTCCTTCGAAGTGTCCTTTAAATTGTTATTGGTCGTTCTTTTCCCACGGACCAAATGCTGACTTCACGGTCTCTTGGATTAGGCCCCACAAAATGGCCACGCTGTCCTTGACCCATACTGCTCAGTCACAGGCAGCTTGCATCTCCGATTTGGTGCCTGCGCACTTCTATCGCCATCTCGGAATTTCAGTTGGCGTCCATCTTTCTTTTACTTGCATAGGCCTCAATTTAGGAACAATTACGAAAACAAACACAAATAAGTGTAAATTTATGATATAAAGCCCTTTCTGTTTACCTCCCCCTTTCTAATGATAACCCGGTTAGTATTTACCTGGCTTTAAGCAACATATATGCGTGGTTCGACTTACCAATCCTCATGATATATGCCACAAATAAACGGATAAAAAACACATCCATGCAATTCTCAATTAGATTATAATAAATGCGTACTCTTTATGACACAATATACGACAAATTAGTAAGATATGCTCTGCAAATCCAAGCAAATTAGTATCTGTTGTATCTTTCCTTTCCTTTGGTACATTCCTTCCCCCCTCCTTCTTCCTTACCTGTTGGAATGTCCGGGAGCTTCTCTTAGAATGTCCTACGGCAAACGGCTTAGCGGAGCGAACCAACCGCATGATAAAGGAGCATATCCAACTGGCAATATCCAATGGGTTCAATATTGAGGACTCCCTCAGGAACTGCTTATGGGCCTACCACACTGCTCCTAATCTTGTCAATGGTATTTCTCCTTTTGTGGCATTAAGGGGAAGAGAGCCAGGCACCAAGTTGAATCCCCTATGGCTTGATGGTGGAAAAGCGGTTACAGTCAACACCGATGCGAGCCAGATGAAAGTTCATCAACATCAAGCCAAATACAAGAATTGGTATGACCGCAAACATGGAGTGAGAGAGTTAAATATCAATAATGGTACTCCTGTTGTTGTTGTGAAAAAACCTATCCATACCCATACCCCTTTCGGACAGAGCAAATACTTTCCTCCCCAGAATGTAAGGAAATATAGGAGGAATGTAGTGGAACTGGAAGATGGCCACACTTGGAGTGGGGATAGACTTGCCATGAACCGTTGTTCCCTTCCTCCTACCACTACTATCTGCTCCTCCACGGTCTCCTCCCATACACCTTCGTTCAGCTTTCTCCTCTCCTTCTTTTTTTCCTTCTTGTTTCACCCTAGGTATAGAGGAGTGTTGTATCTTTCCTTTCCTTTGGTATATTCCTCTCCCCCCCTCCTTCCTCCTTACCTGTTGGAATGTCCGGGAGCTTCTCTTAGAATTTTCAGTCATTGTTCTGCCACTCATGAGAGAGTGGATGACTGGAATAAACGTTCTTCTCTTTTCGGACTGCGTGAGATTCTTTCTTTGAATTACAACAGTATCCCACGTGTATTTGTGTGTGCATTTTACTCTATGTTGGTTAATTTCAAAACCACACATTTAGTACTTATTACTGTTATGGAAAGTTAATTTCACAAGGGGTATACAAAAAATGTTGTTGCCACCTTGCTCCATCACCTGCGCCGGCGCTTGGCAGCTGTTTGTTAACCAGCGCAGGGGAGAGCACAGGAATGCGACATTCTTGTAAATATTTTTGGAATCCCTAGGCTCTGAAAGTGCCGCAGCGTGGTGCAGCCAAAGGGCTTGCAGTACCACGCTGCAGCACTTTCTTGTAGATCTGCCCCTTAATATTGGCTGTAACATAATTTGTACTAACTCTAAGGAGTTGCAGGAGCACAGGGAGGGGGAACTGAATTGTAAAAGCCTATGGGATAGTGCTGCCATATTAAACTGTGTTATTCCTTCTGTGATATGATTTGCAGGGGTCTTTGCACATACACAGCAAAATAGATAGAGCTTATGTTAGTCTACTCTATAAAATGGGCTAAAGTGGTTTCTACTGTGGTTCACTTTCCCTTGAAGTTTAGCAGGAGACACTATGTCGAACTGATTTCCGATTTATGACCTATTTACTGAGCTGTATTACATTTTACTCTGCGTTTACATGATTTGCATTTCATTCTGAGCTTGGTGCTGTTATATGCTTTTGATATTAAAAATGATTAACTGACTGACTCTTTGTCATTGACTGTGCCTTTCTTAATGCCTTTAAACTATTAATATACGTTCATGGTTTTCGTTTTAATATTTGACAGTCTTTGTTGTGAGCTTTATGTGCTTTACATTTAAATCTAAAACGTTATTTGATTTATATGTCGACTAAGCCCAGTTGTGGAGCACCAAAATCCCCCAGGGGATTAACACCGCTTCTAGTTCATCAGTCAGTAACACTTTAGATTGAATGAGGAGGGAAAACTGCTACATTATATGCTAGAGCTGACTCATCTACACTGGGTTCCAGTGTTTCAGGAAGATCTGAGAACTCTCTCCAGATGGGGCTTCATCCTTGCTTTGTTGGACTCCTGCAGAACCACCGCTAACTCTAGTGGGCTCCTCAGCTCAGCAAACATACTCTTTATAAGCTCTGTGCTCTCTTCTGAGCCTCTTGTACGAAGCCTGTTGGTTTTACAAACAACAAACCCAACATTACAAACTAATGCTCAAAACGATCTGCATTTCAGCTGATAAAGGACCCTCTGAATGAAAACTGGAAGGCACTCCCTGCAGTCAAAACATTTGCAGCCCTCATGGTATCCTTGAAAATTCCAAATCAGCCTCCTTACATATCTGTGCAGCAAATATGTCTATATATGTATAAAGCGATAAGAAAACAGTGACAACTAGCGCGAGGACAGCAATACTCACGCGCAATGCGGGAAAAGCACAAGAACAGCATACGGAAAATGCCACAGAACAAAATTCAGCAACAGCTGAGTACCACGGATGCACCCTGGCCAACTGCAGAGGAAAACATGTCACCACAACATCCAAGCACCGTGGAAGAACAGAAAGACAGGTACCTAGCATGAAAGAGACCAGAGGCAGACAGATCAGAGCCGCAGGAGCGACCCCCCCCCCCCGTGCAGCATACGCACATAAGCAGAAGTGCACCTCAACATTGACAACATCCCGGTACAAACAACAACCCCTCTACAATTGAACACAGGAAACAACTGGTTCCGCAAATGAGCACAACCTGGCAAATCACATCTGAAACCGCAGGGAAATGTAACATGCCAATGTACAAGTACAACCTGTAACCTGCAAATATGTTTTAATCACACATGCAGTGCAGTTGGACATCTTCTACTGTTGCATGATTGCCATGGACGGTCACAATGTGACATACTCATGAGAAGTAAATGTCAATGATGGTATTCCTCTAGGCCATTCCTGCCGCAGCTGCAGTGGGATGAGGGCCACCTGCCCCATCACCACCATCATCGTCCGGTACCTCTGGAACTGGGATCCATGGGACCCTGGTGCGAACACAGATGTTGTGCAACACACAACATGCAACGATCATCTTCCACACAATGTCCGAGCTGTACAGGAGCTTCCCACCTGTGCCATCCAGGCACCTGAAACGTGACTTCAACATACCAAATGTGCGTTCAACGATGCCCCTGGTGCGAATGTAGGCTGCATTGTACTGCCTCTGGGCGGGTGTGGCCGGGTCTCGAAGAGGTGTCATCATCCAAGGGCAGACTGCATATCCCTGATCACCCGTGACAGTGCAGGAAGAAAAGAGTCAACACTTGGTTCGGCAGGATGTGATGGAAGGTCCACCAATCCAGTGACGCCTGTGCTGGCTGTGTGTTGGGTGAGTGTAAGCCAGTCCTCAGGGAGTAGCTGGTGCTGGCAACTACACCAACAGTCATCAGGCACTCAGAAATGCAATGTCAGAACTACAAGGGAGGATGACTCAAGTCGCACAGGGCTAGTGGCCCCGAATGCACAGCGGCCGACATGGGACCACCGCCATGGGATGCTGACCTGCGGGAGACTAGGGTAGGGTCATGTGGACAGAGCAGTGCTTCAAATGTGTTATGGCTGCATTCCGTAACTCCACATGTTCAGCTGTTGTGTGGCTGTGGTGCCATGTAATGTCTGTATTGGGTGAAGGGGTAGCCCAGGATGACCATGAAGTGGTGTGGTCGTGTCTGGTAGGTGGTCGTGCAGTTTGGCATGTTGAATGTGGTTTGGTCATGTGTGCCTCCCCACAGTTGTGCTTTGTGCGTTGGAGGCTTTGGGATGTGTGGTGTGTTGATTTGGTACTTACCAACAAGCTGTCCCATTCCATATGTGCCATCCTGGAAGCGCTGGTTGATGATTGACTGTCGGAAGATGAAGGAGTCATGCACACTGCCTGGGTAGTTGCGACGACATTGGTGAAGAGTCCCCGGTGGTCCAATATTGCCTGCACATTGATGGAATGTGTGGGCTTTCTGTTGCGGTAGTGGTGTGCTGTATCCGTAAGGGGCACAAGTGGGACATGTGTGCAGTCGATTGCCCCCAACACGGCCGGGAATCCGCCTATGGCGTAGAAGCCTTACTTTGTCTCCAGCTGTTCCTGCACAGTGTTGGGGAAGTGAAGGTACTGGGGTATGAAGCTGAGGATGGCATTCAGTACAGGTGTGATGAACTTTGATAGGGCTGGCTGTTAGACCCCTGGCAGTTGTTGGTTGGAGGGTACCAGAGGCCAACAGGTGCTGCACAGCCAGTAGCTTTGTCTGCGGAGGGATGTTGGTTCTCCGCTGTGTTGGGACAATGTGGGTCAGGATGAGGAGAATGGTTGTCTTTTTGAGCCTGTAGTGGGCAATGACTTCCTCTGGCGTTAGGTCTGTGAGAGTGGTGCATTTTCGGAAGGCACGCTGTCTTACTCTGCGCTGGTCTGGTGGGGTTGCGGGTGCAGGTCCTAGGGGTGGTGGCGGTGGGTGTTGTGGCCCTGTTGGGGCTCCAAGCTGCATGATGAGTTTCTCCATGGCATTGTTTGTTCTTCGGGTATGGCTGTGTGCGGGGCTCCATTGTCTACTGCAGGTAGTCGTCCGTCTTTACACCTGCTTGAGGCAGGTGTTAAATACCTGCAGCTACCGTGGCTTATCGCCTGTTTTTGGTTCACTTTGCGGATCTGTCAGTTCGTTGTGAAAGTGGTGGTGGTTTTTTTTCATGTGTTTTTGCACGGGAACGCCTACTCTGCATCTTATTAGGGTTAGTTGGTGGTGTCCGCCGTGTTGTTAGGTTTTGGGGAAGTTATCGCTGGAATACTGACGATGTCTGCTGTTTGCACCAGCTTGTGAATGGGGTGTTAATTCTATCTCCACTTTTGGTGCGCTAAGATGGTGATAAATCAGAGGTAAGTCCTTGTGAATATGCCCCTAAGTTGTTAACCTCCTACCTTTACCTAGGGTATGTAGGCTATCTATTAAGACATGCACAGATGGCTTAGAGGTATCAAACTAACTGCCTTCGGTTTTGCAGGAGGTCCCAGAAGAAGCCGTAGGCAAGGAACTGTCCCTAGTGGAGCCCATAGAGCTCCCCCAGTTCCTCAAAGAATAGAAGCTGTCCATATGCGAATAAATGTCCTAGTGTCGATAAGTTGGCCCGGTCCCAAGCTCAGAAGGCCTGCTCCCGAAAGCGGTATGATCCCACCAGAGAGGCCTAGTAGGGTACAAGGGGAGGGGATTAGGATGGGGGGAGTCACTGGTAAGCTTGACGCACCTGTGGATTCAGTGGAGTGCCTCCTATATCAGGCATGGAAGTGCTTGAGTAGGCCTAAATCCGGCGACCAAGAGGGCGAGGAGTGTCACTATTGGTAAGGGAGGAGCTGTGGTACCGGTTTCCGCCAGGTCAAGACAGGCTAACCAATGGGTCAGCCATTGCAACTGGGATGCTAAACAGTATAATTTGAATTTAGGGGCACTGAGCCTGCCTGATGTTGTTGGCAGCTGCATTTTCAGAAGGGCTACTCTAGGTATACTGGTATGGAAGAGAAGAATTCCCAATAAGTGGTGTAGATTGCAGAACAACAAATGCCAGGGGATTATTGGGAGGGCGGTAAAATGATAAAACAAATGGGGAAGCATTACTATATTCGCAATATCTATGTGCCCCTTCACAGAGAGCAGGAGTGTTTTTCAGAAGGCAATTTGAGCCCTGAGGCAGGACACCATTCTAGTCAGGTTGCCATTCAGGAGGTCTGAATCAGCAAGGTAGAAGTTGACGCAGTGATATCTGAAAAAGCAGGCTCCCCAGCAGAGGGGCGAGCCGCCCAGAATCACCTGGATGTTTCTCATCCTTGTGTGTTTCTGTTCATTTTTATACATTTAATGATGAAATGCTAAAAAATTATTGCCCGACAGGACCAGTTGTAGTATATTTTCTAGACGCCCAAGTTCTGAGGGATACAGGGTCACCCCATTATATTTCATGCGGAATCACCGGGTGAGCAGGTTGTCCAGGCAGTCAGGGGACAGACGCATGACTTTGCCCAGCTCACTCAAAGGCTTGAAAGGTTTCCAAAGGCAGAGAGGTCATTGAGGTCGGTAAAAGATAAAGACATATCTTTGATGTAAAATAGAACGTTGTCTGCTTAAAGAGATATTAAGTGGTTACGGTCCGGGAGGGGGTTGCCCCACTGGTTCTCCAGTCCACAAGCAGCCAGTGGTTCCACTGCAAAGGCAAATAGGAGTGGGGATAGCAGGCACCTTTTGCAGGTTCCTCTCCCCCACTGGGACAGCGTGGAATATTGGACATTCCGTGCAGGCATGTATCATGGGGGCATCAAATACATCATATTCAAGATGGCCTTCAAGTGATGAGTTCGAGGAAGAGCTCAGAGGCTGTGGATTGTAAAAGCTGCGTAAAAAGCTGCCTAAATATTTCTACTTCTCCATCACCGGATAGTGGTGTTTGAGCATCGGTAGAACTATATATGGATTACGAAAGTATATGTGACTATTAGGAGTGATTTACATTTGTGAATGGACTCACCAGTTCCTTTTCTCACAATCGGCTGAGCTTTTCTATGGCTCTCCAGGATCTGATTTGCCTTGCTGATGACTAGGTGATCGCCATCCTCTGAACTCCGCACTGGATTCCAGCGAGCTGATCTGCCCGTCGCTGATGTTTGAGCAGTCTCCTTCATCAAGCAGGGTCCGAGACTGGTTTTCATTAGCCAGGGAGTGCAAGTTGTATGGCTTTGCCAGTGCCATCCTTGAACTTAATTCCAGCGAGCTGATCTGCCCGACTCCGATGTTCGAGTAGCCTCATTTATCGCGCAATAAACAGACCACTCTGATGTCTTGAGCGTAAATGGCCATTTATTAGGACCAGGCTGCGCAACAATAATCAATAACCAAATAACAGCAACATCAATAAACAAAACCCCCAACATCAACCCTTCATCTCTTTACTCTCTTCACCCACTCCGAACTCACATCTCCTACCACTCCATGACCCGTTCGTTCCTCATCCATTTCCAAAGATCTCCTAGCATCCTCCCCGGTATCACCTGGCATTCCATTCATGCCTCCAGCTCCCCCATCATTCACTCTCCCTCCCCCCAGGGGATGGGTGTGCCCGCTATGACTCCCCCACCCCTCCAAAGTATCGCCAGTCCCGCAGCCTGTCATAAACTGGCACGCTTCACCAACCCTACCTCCAAACCCTAGTAACTGCAGGGTGGCTGGGTGGGCTTCGCTAACTGAACCCTCCCAATGGTGCGAGATTGCAGGAAGAGGAAGTTGTCTTATACCCACCCCCTAAACTCCACCCCTTGACCTTGCCTGGTCCTCCCTTGCGCGAAAGACCCTGGGGAAGACTAGTCTGCAACTGTGTTTCCCCCGGGGTCCACCACTGAGCAGATTCCAAAGTGGTTTGTCATGAGCCCAGGAGTGCACGTTGCATGGCTATGCCTGCGGTGCATGTTTCCTCACTAGCATAGTAGGGCGATTCTCCTGCCCTCTCCTGAGTCTTGGCTGGTCTGATCCAAATCTGTTCTGTGGTTCTCTTGAACGCTCCTCTGAGATATGCTTCACTCCCTTGTTGGTGTTTATGGTATCTGATTTCCGGCCCAAGAGTGGAACTAGGAGGGGTCGACTCTCAGCTGAGAGGCTTTGGGGCTGCCGCCCGGGTGAATGGAGAAGGGCTGGGCGTGAGCTGTTTTCATCATTCTGATGCCAGAATCGGCCCGCTTCAGTGAGTTCTCTTTCCTCTGGAGGTTGGGTGAAGCGGTTTCGCTGTGCTGACTTCTTTTTCGTTTGTTTGAATTTATTGTCCCAGACATTTTGCCCCCTTCTTGCTCTCCTCTCTGTCTTTCACCCTCCAAATGGCGGACTCCTGTGCTACTTCTCTTGCTATAGCAATGGAGAGAGAACTTACCCTCCACTGTTCATGAAATAAAGATAGGACTACCACGTTTGCTGTTCTCCTCTTTGCAATTAGGCTACTGAACAGTATGAAGCCAGGGGCTACTCTTAGGTTTTTATCCTATACTACTTTCAAGGAATTCTTTTAGTTGGATCCGCTTGTTACTTCTTAGTTCGATCTTCCGCTGTATTGCTTCATCTTCCTTGATGTCGTTCTACTTTTAATTGTGAAGGATTAGGTTTTCTATTTGTAGGTCCTGCTCTGGCTATTGGCTTTGCTTCACATCGACAGAGTCTGTTTTAGGGTTCTTCCTTCTAAGCTAATCGATACTCTGGCACTTCTCCACGACCACCCTGTGAGTGATTTTTATCACTGTTATTGCTAACCTAAATATGCCCGGAACTAACCTGACACAAGCAGGTAGTAACTCCTACTCCATAATTACCCTTCCAACCTTGCCAGGAATGCAGCTAGAAACTTCAAACACAACCTACTGAGGAATTAACCTGAGACACTGATCTCTGATCCATCCTTCAACCTTAAAAATGAGTTATTGTTAATGATTTGATATTTTATACCAGAAAAATTACAAAGTGGCGCTCTGCCATGACAAAGTTATTCAACTCAAGCAAAATCAGAAATAATCCTTATGGGACTAAGATCCTGATTGCACCTTCACAAAGATTAAGAGCTGACCTATTCATTGCCACCTACAAAAAGAGCATTGTTCTTATTAAAGCTTCCCATAATGACTTGATGAAATTTGACGACTACTTTGCCACACTCAAAGATCACATGCTCTTCTACTACTCAAATGGTTCCTCAGTCTAACAGACTGCCAACTAGAACTGACCTTTCTACCCTGGAAGAGTCCCAGCGGCCTAACCCTACCCCAAATTACTTCTGTACACCTGATGGTTGCCATCAGTACACTCTAGCTCAATCGCAACAACATGCTAATTGTCTCCTTTCACCCAGCCCCAGTATTAGGCCCAATATGCTTCACCCTAAATTGATCACTCCCAAACTCAGCCCACATTATCTCCTCAAAGGCTCCTCACTCACACCTTTGATTAAAGAAAAAACGAACTGAGTGATATCTGATCCCACCCACACGGATCCTGAGCTACCCAGTACTCTGAAACCAGTTTTTTTGCTCTCTTTCCTTCCATCACACTCTCCTCTTATGTGTACAGAAATACTTAAATCACAAACCGAAAGCTTAGCTCAAGACTTTCAAAATGCACTAATTGAAAGAAAGAAAATTACTCAGCTTACAGAAACCGCTCTCTCCAAAATCAATCTCATTCAAGAATCTTTACTTGAGATCCAAACCAAACTAAAGCGTACTCCCATGGCACTTACTAATAGGCTTCATCGTCCTCGCAATCAGCTTGAATATCTTTCGGATGATGAAACTCAAGCCATATTACTCTTCTATGAATAGGCATCTAGCCTCTGTACTGGAGACTAAACAATCAGGGGCATATTATCAAGGGCCTTATCGCTGCTTTAGCTGGAGTTTTTCCCACTAAAGCGGCGATAATTTCATCGCCCTATTAGCAAGCTGTTGCTAACAGCAGTTAGCGACAGTTTGTAGGCGATAGCGAGGGGTTTGGGGCCCGCTTTGCATGTCAGCGATATTTATCGCTAATGACATGCAAAGTGGACGTACTCAACCTGTTAGCGACTGAAAGCAGTCGCTAACATCGCTATCGCCTATTATTAACGCAGGCACAGCGGTGAAAAAATTCACGCCAAAAACGAATGCCTGCACAGACCACTTCTTAACCTGTATATCCAATGGGAGTTGGATACTCAGGTTAAGACCCTATTGGCATTAATGCCTGAATATCGCTGGATTTCCAGCGATATTCACGCATTGACCCGCTATCGCCGGATATCTTATCGCATTTGAGATAAACGCTGCTAATAGCACGTTATCTCTGCGATAAAACTTGGCGATGCGCCGCGATAAAAAAAATATTGCTAAGCTCATTTAGCAATAAATATCGCTAGTTGTTGATAATATGCCCATTAGTTCCCTCCCGATCAATTCCTATAGAACCACGGCTCCGAATAATAGAAAGGTCAACCATAATAATCTAAGTTTCTTTAACCTCATTTAATTAAGACACATACCATGGCAACACTATGAAACCGCTACTGCGCATGTAAAGCAATTGTAGCTCAGCTGTGAAACATGCCTCCGACATTGCTCATCTCATCATTAACCATTAAGTTGATGTGGCAATTCTAACCAAATCTTGGCTTACCGAATTGTTTTCCCCTTGCATGGAGCTACTGATCCCTACCAAATACAACATTGTAAGGCTTGACAGGTTAAACAAAATAGGGGGAGGTATTGCATGCATTCATCGCTCTGACCTCCATGTTATTTCGTTACGTACCGCTTGACTCTTGTGACTCTGTCTTTCCATTAAAACTGCTGACAATCAAAATTGCCAACTTCACACATTTTTTTACCATCCCCCTGGCAGGAACGCTCTGTTCATGGACCATTTAATGGAGATCATTACAGCTAATTTGTCCCTTTATTCTAAAGATGTATTCCTTGGTGACTTCAATTTACATTGGGGTGATTCTAAAGATGATTTAATCAATGTTCTTAAAGATCTCCTGGAAGACCTATCCTTCACGCATGCCTGCTCTCTTCCTACTCATGTAAAAAGTGCTACTTTAGATTTGATCCTCTCCAGAGGCAATGTTGTTAAAGTAAGTTCAATTGTTCCATGCGATTGGTCGGACCACCACATTATAACATTCCAAATACCGTTCATAAAAAAATAATAATCTCGCAACCCGTTAAAAGCAAACATTGGGTGCGGAATCAAATTTATGCTGTGAAAGGGAGTTTCACCCACCGAAAAATATGGGTAATGTGAATAAACTCACTGATCACTATAACTCTACAATGACAAACATAATCAATTCGATTGCTCTTTTAAAACTGAAAAGAATTCATGATAAAGATAAAAATCATTGGTTCCATGGGTCGCTAAATGACGAAAAACGAAATCGGAGACTCGCTTAGACAAATGGGAGACGTCACCCCTCATCTTCCCATTTACAGCTACTAAGAAAGACTAGAATCGCTTACAACAAAAGGATTCTCAGATCAAAAAAAGATTTCTTTAGTAATAAACTTGATAATGCCAAAAACAGACCGCGTAAACTCTTTGAGTTGATAAAACAACAGTCTAACAGGCTTGCCAAAACCTCACATGAATCAACAAGAGACCAAATAAGCTGCAAGGAATTCTCCAACTTTTATTTCATCCAAAGCCAACTCCCTGGAAATCCAACTCTTGACAGCCGCTGATATTCCATCCCTGACCACTACACTCTCCATTGGCAAAGTCCATAAATGAAGCACAATGGTTGGATTTCAAGCTATATTACCACAATGACATTGCTAGAACCCTACCGCTTAAAAATCCTAATACAATGATCCTCTTCCATCTAAATACATTCCGTTACTCCACCAGTGTATCATCCCCATTTGGACCAACATAATTACGGCTTCCTTATCTCAAGTTTTCTTACCAGACTGCCTCAAGACAGGTCAGGTCCTTCCCATCTTAAAAAAACAACAACATGGAATCTTACCGACCCAAATAATTTTAGGTCATTGACCAACATTTCTCTTTTAGCTAAATTACTAGAAAAATCTGTGCGACAACAGTTGAGTCAACACATCCAGAATTTCAATTTGCTTTATAACTGTCCATCTGGGTTTAGACCAGGTCACAATACCAAATCTGCAATTTTTAATATAGTGGACTATGCTCTACTGGCACTTGATCAAAACTAAACCTGTCTATTAGTTCTTCTTGACTTGTCATCCACATTTGACACTGTAAACCATTAAATACTGCTAGCCCGACTTGAAAACAGGATGGGTGTATCGTGTACAGTTCTTGACTGGTTTACCCAAGATCTCCATTGCTCCTCTAAAAACGTGTCTTAATGCTGCAGCAAAACTCTAAACAGGGTCTAAAAAATGTGACCACATCTCTCCTCATCTGATGGCTCTGAACTGCCTACCATTCGTAGCCAGAATTCAACTTAAACTGGCATGGATTACTCACAAAGCACTCTACCACAAAACACAGATTTATCTTGCTAAAAAAAATATATATGGTATTTCTTGGGGGGCGGGGGAGGGGTGAGTAGACCATCTTGGAGCGCCAGGAACCTAGTGCTGACACCGCCCATCTTCCAGAAGAAGAAAACCTATGACAGAGCCTTCTCCAGAGATGCCCCTAGAATCTGGAATTTGCTTTCTCCTTACATTAGAAGAATGAATTCTACTTCTTCCTTCAAGAAGGAAGCTAAGATCCTTCTTATTAGCAAATCCCTACCATAGCTGACGACTGAACTTAATCCTCGACATCTATTTTAACCTAGATTGCCCCCAAGTCCATTAGTTATAGAATCTGCTCTCTCTATCTAGTTATATAATAGCAACTTGGTTCCTGATATGGAGCATAACAGAAATTCCTTGCTAGCTGAGAGTTATCACACAATGAATACTTGTATCTATTTGCCTATAATGTCCTCAATGTTTATCGTCAATTCCAGGTACATCACATGGACCTTGTCATTAATATCTACATTGTTTTCCTCATGTCTCTTGCGATGTATCTTTCTTTTGCTGTAATTTTGCTACTATGTAATTGTTAAGCGCACTGATACCCATTGAGTCAGGTTTGTGCTATATAAAACTGAATAAAATAAAATAGAAATAAGTTTAAGGGAACGGTCCCAAAAGCCAAAGTAACAGTAAACTGCAAAGAGATAATTCTAACTGAGTGATTAAAAGGCTTTCTCCAGGTCAAGGACCAAGGATGCTGCCCAGGAACAGGTGGGTCGGCCCCCTCCATGATGTAGAAAAAACGCCTGATGTTAAGGGCAGTGTTGCCGTCAGGGACAAATCTGCATTGGTCCTCGTGAATGAGGCAGGGAAGAATTCTCTAGATTTGGGCAGCTAAAATTTTAGTGAGGACATTATAGTCTGTGTTCAAAATGGCAATGGAATGGCATGAGGATAGATTCAGCGGGTTCTTCCCACAGTAGTGCCTACATATTGGAGGCGTCCCGTCTCCAATATGGAGTCAAACAATATCACCAGGCGCGGAGCCAGTGTGGCAGTGTATTGTTTGTAGAATTCTGCTAGGAATGCTCTGGTCCATGGCATCTTCTCAGTTGCCATCATCGGGATTGCTTCTCTGATATCTACCACTGCAATGGGAGGATCTATCTTGAGTCTCTCAACTGCAGAGAGGGTCAGGAGGGATGCCGCCTCCAAGAAATTCAGGGGCATATTATCAAGGGGCTTTATCTCCGCTTTTTTGGCTTTAAAAGCCAAGAAAGGAGAGATAAAATTATCTCCCTATTACCAAGCTGTCGCTAACACCAGTTAGCGACAGCTAATAGGAGATAGTGACCATCTTGGGCCCCGCTTTGCATGTCAGTGATATTTATCACTAATGACATGCAAAGTGGGCGTGCCAAGATGTTAGCGACTGAAAACAGTCGCTAACATCGCTATCTCCTATTACCAACTTTTGGAGATATTTGCGCTAAGCGCGAATATCTCCAAAAGCTAACACTTGCCCAGGAGCAGTTCTTAGCCATGTTATCCAATGGGAGGTGGATAACATGGCTAAGAGCATTTGCTCGATAATGCATGAATATCGCTGACTTTTCAGCGATATTCATGCATTGCGGCCGTTTTTTATCGCATTTGCGATAAACCTTGCTAATAGCAAGGTTTATCTGCGATAAAAATCGCCGATTTGCGGCGATAATTTTTGTCTCTAAACAAGTTAGAGACAAAAATTATCTCTATCGGTTGGTAATATGCCCCTCAGTATGTTGAGCTCAGGGGCCGCAGGGAGCGGGGAGTAGAGTGAAGTACGGAAGGAGTTGAAGGCATTGTGTATGTCCTCTTGTGAATAAAGGACAATACCATCAGCTTGGCGGATATGTGTTATGTGGGGTTGGTGCGACTCGTTTCGAATTAACCAGACCAAGAGTTGGCCTGATTTATTACCTTCTGCGTGGTATTTGGCAAAATATGCCCAAAAGTCCAAGCAGCGCTAACGTTAAAGCGTCTGAGCCACCTGTTACTGGAGTGTAGGGTCGGAGTTCTGGGTTGTCCACCGCTCTTCTCTCCAGGTCTATGTAGGCCTGTTGTGCTGTCCACAGGTATCAGTAAGGCCACGGCGCTCGTCGTAAATGGTGCGGAGGCAGAAGCCTTGGAGAACCACCTTGACGGTGAAGAAATAGATCCTTTGTTATGATCAAAGTAATCTATCATTTGGTCAGAAGCCATGGACTGAAATGCAGGGACTTCCAGGGCAATTGGCTGCAGCTTCCAGGTATTAATTGGGAAAGGGGTTTTCCCTCAGTGCAGGGCCATCAATAAGGGATTGTGAGGTGACAACTCTGCCTAAATAATCGAAGGTGGGGGAGAGACCAAATGACATATTGAAGTGGAGCACACCAGGCCGTTCAGATGCACATAAAGGTCAAGGACAGGAGAGTAATATGAATACTGTGAGGTGAATGGATTGAGGTTTTCCCAAACATCACTAAGGGACCTCTGAAGAAGCCAGGAGGCCAAGTTGCTGGCAATAGCCATGCTAGGTACTGTTGGCAGTGGGTGGATGTTGTTGCACATGTGGTCGAGCGAGGTCTCTAGGATGCCAATAAAGTCACCAGCTATAAGCCATGACAGGTGGGTCTAGTGTGCTCGGTGATGTAGAAACATCTGGCCAAAATTGTGGACATAGACACTACTTAACAGCAGGGGTGTACCTTATAGTCAGGCCTCTAAAAGGGTAAAGTGACCCTCTGAGTCCGTCTCCTGTGCCGATACCTGGAGAGGGATACCTGCCTGTATCTAGACAAGGGTGCCTCTGGAGTGCGGCGAATAGTTACTAGAGTAAACTTGGTCACTCCAGCATCTAAGGAGATGCTCAGCTTCCAGATGTTTAAGATGGGTTTCTTGGAAGAGTACTGAGGGCCTTATTTATGAGGCCTTGCGACAGTTTTGCGTTTCCATTGCGTCACTTTTTGTGAAGCATCGGCGGCGTAAAACATGCCTCCTGTTGCGCCCTATTTACAAAGTGACGCATCTAAGCAGATGCTTCACTTTGTAAACCCCGGCGTTACATTATACCTGCGTCAGGTATAATGTATGCAGGGTGGGCGTTCCCACTTAAGTAAGCCTCATAAAGTGAAGCAGTGAAATCTACCAGATTTCACTGCGCCACTTCTAGGATGCAAATGCCTCAATATCTTACACCTGCCTCACAGCAGGCGTAAGACTGACACAGACCCTTTCACATGGGTAGCGCAGATGGTTAATGTGCCTGCTGCAAAGAACATGTACCATGCAGATCACAAAGTGCACATAATGTAAATAGGTCAGTGGGTTAATGCTTTTTTCAGTGGGATCCTTTTGTTACTTGCAGTTTATAAGTCAAAATCATAACATAGAACAATGAGCTATTAACTGTCATCTAAGACCTGCATGCAAACTGCAAGGTATAAATTGGAGCGTTGTGGTATTCCCCCCAGTCTTTGATTACCCTAATGTTGGAAAAAGGGTTCATTTGAATAGAAATCAGTTTTGGTTATTAAAGAGAACCCCACACCATGGCATTACGTTTGTGTCTCCAGACAAATCACAATTAAACTAATTGCCTAATAGTATGATTGCCATGTGACTCTTACACCTTATAGTCCTTTGTCTTATGTAACATTTCCTATACAGTGATAGTCTCTGTGTAATGTGTGTGTTATGTAAAGTGCTCTGACTCCCTTCCCTTTAATGAGTGACGTTATAACATTAATTAAATGCATCAGAGAGACTGTCAAAGGGTCGTAGGGAGGGAATCCGTAGCGGAGATGCTCATTGGGGGCGCCCAAAAACAATGTTGCACTGGGCACTACCAGTGCTAAAGCCGGCCCTGGTAACCTCCTCCCGATGTGACTTGAGCAGATAGGAAACCTCCAAATTCAAGAGTCGGGAGAGAACTCTGGCATAGGATATCTTGATAGTTACCTGAAGAATCATGCAAGGGCCTCAGCACGATGTAGAGAGCCACACGGGCTCTCCTATACAATGTTGCAGATTCTACACGCATCCACGCATACCCCGGGGCGGGCTCGCACCAAGGTATAAATAATTAAGGCGGAAGACCGCTCGAGGTCTTTCCGGCTAATTACCAACTGAGTGTCTGTGTTCCCTTACTTTAGTCCACCCTGCCAAGTGTCAGGCCCTGACCCGACACATTACACTGGCGACGAGGCCGGCTTACCTGCACGCGTGCCCGGCTGTTTTGTCTGAATCTCCGCAGCGTGTCTGCTCCCTGCCGCGGAGCCCACCAGCCTACGCTCCTGTGCTGATCCCGGCTCCGAGGCCCGCCCACGCGTCTCCCCGTCGGGAGCACCTTCAGCTGGCGGGACTCGCCGGTGACTCGGGCTGTGACGGTCTGGCCCCGAGAGGCACGGGTGAGTCTTGCTCTTTGCCGCCCGCGCGCTCCCGTGCAGCCCAGGAGAATTTCCCCGGTGGTGCGGAGCTATTGACCGCGAGGTGGCCTGCAAGTGCCTGCGCACCCAGTCAGAAGGGGCGGAGCGACGCAGAGCGGCAACACACGTGGGCGCTGGGAGGCCCAAGGCTCAACCCTGCAGCGCGAGGGCTGTGATCTGCACCGGCGCGTAGAGCGCCTGCCGCCTGGCCCCTGAGAGGAGGTGAAGACGTCTACATGGGGTCAAAAAAGCACAGGCAAAATCAAGGGACAGGGCGGAAACCCCTGGCCCCCATGCCCACAGCGTTTCTGGCCCGCAATCAACGTAGGCCACGTCAGGCAGCCCCAAAGAGGGGGAGGAGGATCAACCTTGGCCTCAGCATACGGCAAACAAGCATTGGCCAGCTCAGCCGCCCGAGCAAGAGAGTTTAGTGCGCAGAGATCACCCAAGCACACACAAATAGGCCTGAAAGGGACAGTTTCATGTCCACCGCAGCGCCAGGAGCAAGCCAAGATGGGACAGGGCAGAACATACCTGCGGTGGTCGCCCCACCACCAGGTCAGAACCAAGCCAGAGCCACTGCACCGCTACCACCCACCCACCTACACTCGGGCGCAGTGCCAATTCCCCCATTGAGCGAGGCGGCGGACCCTGAAACGGCGGCGTTGAGATGGAAAGCATGGGTCGGAAGATTGAACCTTTACTTTAAAGGCACCAGAGAAACTGACGGGACAGTCAAAAGGTCACTTCTCATCCAGTATGAGGGTCCAGAGATCTACAAGTTGTTCGAAACGCTCCCCAACACTGGACCCGAGCACGACTACGATGCTGCGGTCGCTGCGCTTAACACCCATTTCGATCCCCAACTCAACAACGACTTTGAGAAATTCAAAAGAGCATGGCAGACTGAGTCGGAATCGGTGGACATGTACTACGCCAGGCTGCGCCGGCTGGCCAGCACCTGCCCGTTCAATAACCCGAGGGAGGAAATCCGAGACCAAATCATCGTGGGCTGCCGGTCAAAGCTGCTGAGGAAACTCATCCTCCGCCAACCAGGCATATCGCTAGACGAGATACTAATTCTGGCCAGGTCGCACGAGCTGTCGGACGCGAGAGCGGAAGAGATGGAGGCGGCACTACGCACATCCGTAATTACACCGGCCATAGCTAGAACCCCGCAGATCAAGGAGGAGAAAGTTGACGCTATCCAAAGGAGACCCTCTGCGGGCCACCCACGAGCCGCCACCTCCCGAGGGAGCCAATACGGATACTGTGGTGACGACCACCCAACAACAGCAACGTGTGGAGCAAAAGGGAAGACGTGTCTAAAATGCGGGCGGCTAAACCATTTTGCCGCAGTATGTCGAGGGGGAAAATATAGACCAGCAGGTCCAAGGTCCAGGACAGTGACGCAACGCATTCGACAGCTGTCACTCGACCAAGAACAACCTCCCCCAGATAACCAGGCCCAAGATAGGCGACCTCGGTATGAAGACGACGAGGTCTATGTCATCTCCTACGTCAGCAGACCATCCACCAAGAGGAGGCCACCGCCCATGTGTTCAATATCCATAGAAGGCACAGAGGTGAAAGCCCTCATAGACACAGGGGCCTCAGTGAACGTCATGGACTCAGACCAGTACGAGAAAATGTCTCCCAAGCCCCTTCTTGCTCCTTCCAATGCCAGGATCTACACCTACGGCAGCACTGAGCCACTACCACTGAGGGGAGTAATCCAGACGACCGTCGTGAATGGCGATTATTCCACTGAAACGCGTTTTCACATTACGGAAGGGAAGAAAGGCATCCTTCTGACCTGCCACACGGCAGAAGACCTTGGCCTCGTATTTTTTGCGAATCAAGTGCACCAGGCACATGCAGACATCCTATTGAAGGACTTCCCAGCACTGTTCCAAGGCCTCGGAAAACTCAAAGGGCGACAGTTTAAGTTGCATATCGACACATCTGTACGACCAGTAGCCCTCCGGCACAGACGGGTGCCATTCAACCTGAGACGCCAGGTAGAGGAAGAATTTCAAAAATTGGAAGACCTCGGAGTGATAAAAAAGGTGTCGGGCCCGACACCCTGGGTTTCCCCGTTGGTAGTAGCTCCTAAACCAAAACAACCTGGGGCGATCAGGCTGTGTGTGGATATGAGGTTGCCCAACGTCGGTGTCAAGCGGGAGAGACACATCACCCCCACCATGGATGACATAGTGGCCGACCTGAATGGGGCGAAATGGTTCTCGAAACTGGACCTCAACTCGCGGTACCATCAGCTTGAACTGGAGCCAGCGAGTAGGTACATAACTACCTTCTTAACCCATGTAGGGCTTTGTCGCTACCGATGGCTGAGCTTTGGTGTCTCCTCCGCTGCAGAGGTGTTTCAAAACGCCATACGCGAAGTGTTATCCGGCCTGACCGGAGTAATCAACCTCAGTGACGACATCCTGGTATACTCGGCGACACTTGAGGAGCACCATGCTCACCTGAGGGCAACACTCCAAAGACACGCAGACAGTGGACTGACCCTGCACCGGTCGAAATGCGCCTTTTATCAGGAGTCGATAGACTTTTTTGGCTAAACATTCACGAGGGAAGGGCTGAAAGTCGACCCCAAGAAGGCAGAGGCAATCAAGGCAGCGAGCACTCCACGGAACCCCACCGAAGTGTGCAGCTTCCTGGGCATGGCCACATACTGTGGCCAGTTTATACCTAACCGGGCAGCTCTTGCAGAGCCCCTAAGAGCCCTCACGCGTCTAGATCACAAGTGGGAGTGGACAGTCGCAGCAAACAGAGCGTTTCAGGACATCAAAGCAAACCTCCTGGACACGACCGTGATGGCCTACTTCCAACCCCGTCGGAAAACGGAACTGATCGTGGATGCCAGCCCAGTGGGCCTAGGTGCGGTGCTCTTGCAAGAGCACGGACTAAAAGTATGGAAGCCAGTAGTGTATGCCAGCAAAGCATTGTCGGACACTGAGACCCGGTACGCCCAAATCGAAAGGGAGGCCCTGGCCATAAAGTGGGCGTGTCAACACTTTCACCTATATCTGTGTGGCCACGAATTCACCGTGGTGACAGACCACAAGCCACTGCTGCCATTGTTCGCGGGATCCTCCAGGCTGGCACCCCCACAGATTAAGCGCTGGGCCGTCCAGCTACAGGGATACAACTTCAGGATTGTCTTCTGACCTGGGGCGCACAACCCTGCTGCCAACGTCCCCCACAAGAGGAGGGAACGGAAGCTGAAGAATTCGTCCAAATGATCTCGCAAGCAGCGTGCCCAGAAACCATGACGCTGAAGGAGATTGGGGAAGCAACCGCAAGTGATGAGACACTAGTGAGCGTTCGTCATGCTCTTGAAGGGAACCGCTGGGCCCATTTCCTCGATGGAGCACAAAGCCTTCGACTGGAAGTAAGCCACTCGCGCCAGCAGCTGTGGCAGATCCGAAACGAACTGAGCGTGGGGGACGAAGGAGTCATTCTTAGAGGACATCTGATCATAATGCCTGAGAGCCTCCAGCAGAGGGTGCTGGCACTGGCGCACACAGGTCACCAAGGGATGGCCAAAACGAAAGCCCGCCTGAGATGCAAAGTATGGTTCCTCGCCATGGACCGTTTAGTCGATGAAATGGTACGATCCTGCCATGCCTGCGCTATTACCGGCAGCGACCCGGCCCCAGCACCGGTGATCACTGAAGATGCTCCACAGACGCCGTGGACCCACCTCAGCATCAATTTCGGGAGATTCCCCGACGGCCGGCACACGTTAGTCCTCGTTGATTCGTTCTCCAAATTCCCGGTGGTAGAAGTGATATCCTCGACGGTGTTTACCCAAGTCAAGAAGGCGCTGAATCGAGTCTTTGCCACCATGGGACTCCCGGAAGAAATCAAATCAGACAACGGGACACCCTTCCAGGGGAGAGAATTTCAGAACTATCTTGAAAGCCTCCGAATTAAACATAGAAAAATCACCCCTCTGTGGCCCCAGGCAAACGGGGAAGTTGAGCGACTGATGAGGACACTCAATCGAGCCCTGAGGTTCGCAGTAGACAACGGAGAGGACCCCGAAGCGGCCCTCGATCAGTTCCTAGGGGCCCATCGGCAGACACCACATAGCACCACCAGATGTGCACCTGCCCATGCACTATTCAAAAGAGCGCCCCGGGACAGCATCCCGACAGACAGCACCTAGGTGCCTAAAGACAGGAATGACGAGGCCATTCAAGCTCGAAGGCATATCACCAATCAGAAGGCGAGTGTAGCCCGTCATGCCAAAGAGCCTACACTGCAAAAGGGGGACACAGTAATCGGCACCCAGGATGGAAATTCCGAACGCCCTACGAGCCCGAGGTGTGGATCGTAGACAAGGTCCAAGGGACCATGATCACCGCTAGGCGAAATGAGCACATGGTGACACGCAATGTGTCGTGTTTCAAGAAGGTGAGAGAACCGGCTGGAAGGCACGAAACAACAGGAGGTCAAGAGACTGGAGATGATGATGGTCTGGATCTCGGAGGATCGCTCCCAGGGTCCACGGAGGCTAGGCAGAGGAGAGAAAGCTCACCCAGGGCAGCATCACACAACACCACCGTAGAATACAGCCGACCACGTGGGATCCCATGCGGGGAGAGCGAACGAATGTCCCCGGCTGGGGTTGCAACATCTCCAGTAGCCCGAAGCCAACGCTACAACCTGCGATCCAACCCAAGACCCAGCCAGAAGCTGAGAGACTTTGTCTGTACATCTCCCTGAAGCGAAGAGCATGGTTGCTGTAAGGACAGACTAAATTGAAGGAGGGATGTAGAGAGCCACACAGGCTCTTCTATACAATGTTGCCGATTCTACACGCATCCACGCTTACCCCGGGGCGGGCTCGCACCGGGGTATAAATAAATAAGGCGGAAGACCGCTCGAGGTCTTTCCGGCTAATTACCAACTGAGTGTCTGTGTTCCCTTACTTTAGTCCACCCTGCCAGGTGTCAGGCCCTGACCCGACACATTACACACTGGAAGTCGAAAAAACGAAGGCAAGCGCCTCCCAAGCTCCACGGAGCTTTGGGGAAAGTGTTTGAAGGCACACAGGCCTCCCTGTTGTGGTCAGCTCTGCGAGTAGTGGCTCGGAACGCAGGAGGGGGCCTCGGCTGGCCTTGAAGGCATCCATGGGCTTCTTCGGACTCCTGTAGCCCCACTGTAGGTGCAGTCTCAGGTGAAGCTAGGCGGGGACACTGCGGCCTCTCCGCCTTGTGGTAATTAAAGTGGCCAAGCATTTCCGGGCTGCGCTGGGTTCTCCAGTGGCCTCTGCGTCCTTCGAGAGGGTCGAACTGCTGTCTTCCGTGGCCGTGCAGAGGTAATGATGTGCGGTAGCACAACCACACACCTCGCTGTCCGCTTCCCGAAGCTGGTCCCTCAGAGGCATCAGTCTTGCTGTGAGAATGCAGGCCTGAATGCCGCCCCCTATGGCACAGGGGCAGGATCCATTTCACTACAGCCTCACGCAGGTCTTGCACATTCCCCGTGGTGCCCCCAGCATAGGAGAGCAGCTGTGGGTACAAATGTGGTCCGGCGGCACTAGGGATTTTGTTTAGATGTCGTGCCTGGGCCAGGAGCTCAAAAGCTAGGTGGCCGCCATGATGGCCTGGCTAGCCACGCCCACCTGCCTTACCAAAAGTGTGTTCTTGAATCATCTTTGGACTTCTTTAGCCAATTCCATTTCCCAACCTGCAGACTCCAGATGGAGGACTCACGTTGTCAGTTTTTGTATCACTCATCCTCGGTCTTCCTCAATTTACTTTCCATTGATGCTAGTGTTACATCAATTGAGGTGATTTTCAGTTCTGTGTGTTGTAGTTTTACTCTGTAGGTCACTAACTGCCACCAAAACGAGGAACTCCTTGTCCAAACCTTCTGTGGCTCTTCTCTAATGTTCACATCTCCTAATCGGTCTATAGTTGGGGTTGCAAGCGAGTGCAAAAAAGGTTTTCTTAATCCCCTTCCAATGATTTTTTCCATCCTCCTGAAGAAAGGGCAATCCGGTAAAGTCACAGCTGTTACCAGCTGTCCTGGCAGACTTCTGCAAATTTGCCTCACACACCTGTGGAAAGCCAGGGCGAGGTAGGTGTCTAGGTCCAACGCATCGCGTTCACGTCATACACAACCGGACAGATAGTAGTTCTCGGCCGAAAGTCTCGTGCTACCTTGGGCCCATTTATTTGTACCCTAGGACCGAGCCTGGTCACGAGTGGTGCTGGGATGAAACATTGTAGAGTAGTGGCCGGAGGACTCTCTACATCCCTCTTTTCTTTTAGACAGATATACTCAACTGGAAAGAGTGGAAAAGAAAAGAAGAAAGAAAAACAACAGAATGATGCACAACTATCACTGCAATAGATTATAGTCTCTGATCACCAGCATGGCTTCAACAGGTGCAGGAGTCGCTTAACACATAAAGTCTCTCAATCTTTGGCTGGGTACTGGATTGGGTCGCAGCTGATACTGTTTGCATCGGTGATTTGCTTTTTCTGTCGTTTGCTGCTCCGTCGGTACACCCCGCTGATTCCTCCCGGGACACTGGTTCCCCTGGGTTGCTCCCAGATGTACAAGACTAGGAGTGTGGTGCAGAGGGTGTGGGATTTTGGTGTCTCTCGGGAACGGGCAGCATTGTGATGCCCACAGGATCTTCGTCCTCCTCTCGAGATGCACCGTCGGGTATAGGACCACCAGTCAGCTCCTTGAACCAGGACACGTTTCGTACTACTGTGTGCCCGCCTCGTCGTGCCGTAATCATGGTGCCATCCGTCCCGTGCGTGTTACAGTCCATATCTTGGGCTCGTATGGCGTGCGAAATTTCCAACCTGGGTGTCGGTCTCTGAGGATTACTTTGGATCCTACCTGCAGTGTTGGAGCCGTTGCTCTGTGACTCTCAGTGGGTTTCACGTTAGTCATCCTCCGTTTTTGCTGTGTGTTGTCAACATCCAGGCAGGGTGGCACCCATTCTGAGTTCTCTGGGATTTGGTCCCGCTACGATCGTTTGAGCAGGAACAAGGCTGGTGCGCACCAGGTCATTGAGTGGGGTGTTTGTCAGTAGGCAAGCAGGAACTGGTGCAGGCATACTTCCGGGTCTTGGTGCTGATCCACTCCAATTCTGAGGGCTCTATTGAGCGTCCTCATAATTCGCTCCACATCACCATTGGCTTGAGGCCATTGAGGTGTCATGCGGCGATGAATGATGGCTCTTTGCGCCAGGAAGTTGTGGAATTCTAGACTTTGGAAAGGAGGCCCATTGTCTGACTTGATTTCTTCCGGAAACTCGAACATGGCCAACGTTTTCTCCAAGGCTGGTCGAACATGGCTGAATGCCGGGGATGGCACCAGTTCGACAACAGGAAACTTTGAAAACGAGCCCAGGATTACCATGGTGTGCCGCCCATCTGGGAAACTTCCAAAGTCAACACTAACCTTCGTCCAAGGTGTGATGCAGGGTTCTTCGGTCAGTGATGGCACATGGGTGGCAGTGTTTGACCTCTTCGTCCACCATCTCGTCCATCTTGGGGAACCACACATTTGAGTGCAATTTAGCCTTTGTTTTGGCAGTCATGGCGAAGTTCGGTATAAACCTCCCACAGTATGTCACCATCCCCAGGAAACTCCTGATTTCAGTAGGATTCTGTGGGACCGGGGAGTTTCGGACAGCCTCTGCTTTACGTGGGTCAACACAGAGTCCATCCTGCAAGATAACGGATCCAAAAAAAGTCTATTGACCCCTGGCACATTTCTTTTTGTGTAGGGTAAGACAGCAGTCTGCCAATCTTTGTCGGGTCGCTCTCAGCCGGACATGAAGTTCCTCCAGGCTCTTTGAGTATATTACGATATCAACACTCAGAACGATCACTCCGACCAGGCCTGAGAGGGTTTCCTTGATAGCGTTTTGAAACATCTCAGCGGCGGAAGACACATCAAAGCTGAGCCGGGTATTTCGTCGGAGGTCAATGTGCATGGAGAACGTGGTTAGGTAGCGGCTTTCTGGCGCCAACTCCAACTGATGATACCCAGAGTTTAAGTCCAGCTTGGAGAACCAATCGCCCCGTTGAGGTCAGCCACAATGTCATCTATTGTCGGGGTCACGTGTCTCTCTCCTGATGGCTTGATTCGTGAGCCTCATGTCGACACATAGCCGAATGGCACCAGGTTGCTTCGGTTTCGGTGCGACTACCAGCGGGGACACCCAAGGGGTTGGGTCCCGACACCTTTTCAATCACCCGAGTCCTCTAGGTCTTGCAGCTCTTTCTCCACCAGGGGGCGGAGATAGAAAGGAATTCACCGGTGTCGGAGCACTCTTGACTCTATTTTTTGGTCTATATGCAGTTTTACTGGTTGTCCTTTCAATTTGCCCAAGTCGTGGAAGAGCTGTGGAAACTCACTCAACATGTCCTTTGCGTAGGAGTCATGAACTTGCTTGGCGAAAAACACCAACTCGAGATCTTCCGTGGTGTGACACCCCAGCAGCGTTCCCTTCTTCCCCTCTGTCAACTGGAACTTTGTCTTCAGGGAGTGCTCGGAGCTTGAGACTTCGACCTCGATCATTCCCAATAGGGGGATGGGTTCCGTACCTACGCAGGTGTATATTTTGGCCAAACTGGGTGCCAGGAGCTGTTTGGGCAACAGTCTATCAAATTGGTCTGAGTCCTTCACATTTACAGAGGCACTTGTGTCTATCAGTGCATGCATGGAGGTCCTGTTGACCAATATGTCACACATCGGAGGGGTGCGCTTCTTGCGACCAGGACTTCCTGCGACCGAGATGACAAAAGTTTCATTGTCATCCTCATAGTCGGCGGTGGCATCTTGTTCCTTTGGTATGTATGTGGTGTCGTCCTCTTCAAACGTGAGGTGCCGAAGGGTTGTCGGGCGTCCTCTGGCTGCCCCTCATCTGGAGAGTACTCCTCCGCTTGAGCAGATGCTGGCATAGTGATTGGCTTTGCCAGATTTCGAGCAGGACTGTCCTCTAGCTGGACACCGGTCTTGTGCCTTGTGGTCAAACCCGAAATGTCTGCACGTTTCACCAGGCCGACTCTTGGTGCCCCGCCCTGGACCCGGGCCACCTCTGCACTACTTCCACTGTCTATTCCTTCATGTGGACCATTTTCTGCGTCGGATCAGCTGTGGTATTGCGCACCCGAAAGGCCTCCATCTCTTCCGCCCGCTTGTCCGATAGCTCGTGGGAGCGGGCAAGGATGAGGATCTCGTCCAGGGATGTTCCAAGTTGGCAAAGCATCTGACGCCTCAGTGCGACGGATTTGCATCCCTGGATGATCTGCTCTCTGATTTCCTCTATCTGGTCAATGTTCGTGCGGGACAGCTTCCTGAGCCGGGGGAAGAACATGTCTACCGCTTCTGCCTCAGTTTGTTGGGCCTGGTGCAGCTTGAACCGCCCGTATTCTGGGTTCCTTTGCAGGTCGAAGTACTTGTTGAGTGCTGCGATAGTCGCATCATATTCATGGGACGACCCGGTGTCCAGCAGCGTCTCAAACAGCTCATAAAGTTAGTCACTCCCGAAGTGCATCAACAGGAAATGTTTGACCACCCCATCTGGTCCCGGTAAAGCAGTGGTTCAGGCGACCTACCCAGAGCTTCCATCTGGGCACGGCCGTGGCGGGGTCAGCAATGTGGCGGAATAGGGGTATTGGCGTCACGGATGCATAGGAGTATGGCGCAGTTGGCGCTTGTGCCTGCTGCTGTGGCGGCGGTGGATCTCCCATGGCTCACAGGAACCTGTTCCTTCCTGAGAGGAGTGTGGCAAGGTGTACCGTGAGTGGGGTGTTGTAGTAAACCTCTGTTCCCTGGACAGTGCGCCTGATCTCCTCCTGTGTCATGTCGCGCTGCTGCTAGTGCTTAGTGACACATTCTTTTGTGACCTTGTACCTGACCTGTGGGTTTCTGGGGTATGAATTCCTGCCAGTGCTCCCTTCTCCTTGCTGCGTGTCTGGTTGTGGTGCACTGGTTGCTGCTATATGTCCTGCTCCTCTTACCTTTTATTTTTCTTCTTTTGTGTTATTGTCTTTTTTTTCTGCAGGGTATCCACCACATTTTGTGCGACTTTGGACTTTTCTTTATTTATATATATATTTGTCTTCTTGCACTTACCTTTGCACTGCAGGGAGGCTGGCAGGATGAGCCTGCATGTGCTTCGGAGCCTCCGCCAGGTCCGGAGCCAGGCTGCTTCACTGGGCCTTTAAGACCCGCACTCGTGCCACGCGACTTGGCAGGCTGGGCCTCAGGAACAGCGCGTTGCGGAGCTCTTCCGCTCCGATGCATGGGTACACCACCGCGCGGCAGAGCAGATCCCAGCCACGAGCATTGGCATGACTTACCTCCAGGGCATGGGCTTGAATTGGCGATGCGGGGCGCTCTGTAGCCGCTGTGCAAATGATATCACCCACCAGATCAGCGCTGTAAGAGAGCGGGGAAGAAGAGCAAAGGTCCATACTGCCCTCGTCACCAGTGTGGAAAGCCAGCCAGGACAAGGTAGGTGTCTATGCCCAACGCAGCACGTTCATGACAAACACAACCGGACAGGTACTAGTTCTCGGCTGAAGGTCACGTGCGACCTGGAGTCCATTTATTTATACCCTCGGACCGAGCCCGGTCATGAGGGTTGCTTCAATGAAACATTGTTGTGTAGTGGCCGGAGGGCTCTCCACAACACCGATTCAAAGGGAAAGTCAACTGAAAACTGTGGTGGGCACATGTGTGTGTGTGTTCCAAAGCTGGGCTGCTTAGCAGCACTTATCAGAAATAATTTTAAATAAAGGGTATGATATTGGGCTTAAAATTGCATTTTAGTTATTTCGTTAGTTCTTTGTTTTTGCGCTTCTGTGATGTTAATGAGCGATGTCATTCAGTGCCCGTCCTGGTTTTCGGTTTTCAAAATCTGGTCACGCTAACCTAGGGGGCATTTCTATGTATGCAAAAGTGTGACCTGCAGATAAGAAAACCTCACTGTATTCGGCCTGCTGCACAGGAAACCTAATTCAGGCAGTGCTTAATTTGAGCCGTAGGTTTCCAGTGCTTGGCACTGGTGCTTAATTTTCAACACCGACATTTAAGACAGTATGTCACATGGTGGCACTGTTTAACACAGCAACAGTTGTTTATTAACACTATAATCATTCAAAATGACTAATACTTCCCACCGTAAAGACATTTGTATATCTTTGGGGGCCTGGAATAGTCTGCAATGTTACACTCTAGGGCAGAGAACTTCAATTTTTTTGATGCAGAGACCCCCTTAACAAACTTTTTTTAGGTGTAAGGACCCCCATTCAATAAAAATTTCCAGAACCTTGCACTCCTCATCATCGACAACTATCGACGCCCCCAATTCCATCAGCAAATAATTTTTACGGTGGGGTAATAATATTAAACAGTGTTTAGCAAACCAAAGGTCAGTGAGCTTTGGGGTGTAGTCAAATGTGTAGCTAAAAACAATGGGCCTCATTTATGAAGAATTGGCGTAGAGCAGCGCCGCAAGTCTTCTTGCTGCACTGCCCTATGCCAATGTGAAAGGGCAGGAATGCATCATATTTCTGAAATATGGTGCATTCATGTCCTTTTCCATTGCATTGGCGCACAATTTGCTGCCTAGCACCAACAAAGGCGGGATTGTTTTTGTACAGGAAGGGGCACCTTCCTTCACAATAACAATTCTGAGAGGCGTTTTCCTCTATGTGCGCTGCAGAATGCAGCACACATGGAAAGAGGACAAAACAAGGAGAAATTAAAACATTTCTCCTTGTTACGCCTCCGCTGGGAAGGTGTCTGTTTTTGGAGCTGCCCCAGGTTTTTGTGATTTTGTAAATATGGGGCAGCTTCAAAATCCATGGGTGTTGCATGGGAACCTCAGGCAAAGCCCATGGAACACCTGCTTGATCCAGAGTAAGGCAATGCGGTGACTTGCACTGCTATGTCGTACTCCATATCTATGAGGTCATGCAAAGCCATGCAGGGTGACTTTTCATCCCCTTATGGGTATCGTTGAGACGCTTACGCCGCCGGAGCGTCAAAAAAAGTGATGCCCTGGAAATGCAAGCCTCTCATAAATAAGCCCCAAAATATTCTGTACGTTTTTTAGGTCTTTCACCATCAGGTATCTACTTATAAAATAATGGGCAGTGTAAATGAAAAATACATTTTAAATGTAGTACTGTAGTACATTGTGAAACCTCTATTAGTTAATGCACTGCAGAGGTCTGTGTGTAACCAGAGAGCCACAGAAATAAATATTGATTGGTGCAGTGGAGAATTGTGACATGTATTTTTAGTGCTACGAGGTCACAGCCTATGACAGACAGCATTATGAATATGTAAGTCATTACTTTATACTTGGATTACACACAGAGTAACATAGAGTGCTGCAAAATGTGCAAATAGTTTTACAATTAAATGGTGCTTCCAAAATGTAGATATTAGTAATACCAGAGTGTATGTAATGCAATTTGTTTTTACATAACTTTCCCTTCAACACCAATTCATGGATCTCACAGCTCAGTTGTTAACTCTTTGCACTAGGACTCAAAAAAACAAATCTCTGTCCTCACAAAGCTTGAAGTGATTTGATCAATTAAAGCCAGAACCAGCTCCCAAGCACCCGTTACACTTGCAGATTAACTGATAGTCACATTTGCATTTCATTCAGGCAAGCAGGCACCCTGGCACGAAAACATTTCACAGCACAAGAGACTCAATTGATGGACCTTCAGCTGATAAGCATCTGTGGGGCATATTACCAACAACTAGCGATAATTATCGCTATGTTGGTTTAGCGCTGAGCTGCAGCGATTTTTATCGCTTAGGAACCTTGCTATTATCAAGGTATATCTCCTAAGCGATAAAAATCGGCCGAAATGCATGAATATCGCTGAAAAGTCAGCGATATTCATGCATTACCGAGCTAATGCTCTTAGCCATGTTATCCACCTACCATTGGATAACATGGCTAAGAACTGCTCAGGGGCAGGTGTTAGCTTTTGGAGATATTCGCGCTTAGCGCGAATATCTCCAAAAGTTGGTAATAGGAGATAGCGATGTTAGCGACTGTTTCCAGTCGCTAACATCTTGGCACGCCCACTTTGCATGTCATTAGTGATAAATATCACTGACATGCAAAGCGGGGCCCAAGATGGTCGTTATCACCTACTAGCTGTCGCTAACTGGTGTTAGCGACAGCTAGGTAATAGGGAGATAATTTTATCTCCGCTTTCTTGGCTTTTAAAGCCAAAAAAGCAGGGATAAACCCCCTTGATAATATGCCCCTAAATTAGCCATCCCAGCACTGCTGTCTTTTTCTAAAAGGAAAGCAAAGGCTTTGGATTGCAGGCACAAGTAAAGCTGGGGTATGCGCAACCCCCTTCCCAGGACTCCACGTTCCGCCTGGGGCTCGCGCCCCGCAGATTGAAGACCTCTGCTCTAGGATAAGATGGTTACTTGTGTTGATTCTGGCACTGGCGGCACTGGCAGGGGCACAGAGTGGTGCACGCTGCAGTGGTGTCCTGAGAAGGGCCCTGGCGCTTTTTCTTTTCAATTTTTACAAATTAAGCAGTGAATTCAGGGGTAGCACACAGACATTCTCTTTACCTCCCCCCTCATGCTCCTTGGTGCCAAAGGTCCCTCAAATCAGTGATATGTAGGAGCATTTAGGTTTTTTCCGATAGTGAGCATATATTTAAGCTCAGCACCCTCCATTAAGCCTCCACATTTCCTTCTCTAGGGACCACTTCTTGTAAGCTGGATGCATACAGCAGCACCATTTTGTTTCACACGAAACACTCCTTGCACCATATTTTAAGCCCTTGAGTCACAGTCTACATTTGATACCTCCACCGTTTCCTCACTGTGGGCTACTGTTCATCTTGGTGTCTCCTTTGCTTCTAGTGTCTTTTTCAGCTAATCGCTGTGCATTTAATTCGCTAGAGCCATGTCCATGCAGCTTTCCTATTTTCGCCCTGCGACTGAAACACAGAAAACCCTACTACACTCCTATAAGTGTGGAGGCAATTTTTTCCCTTTAAGTGTGTGCACTTTTTTTCTTTCCATTCATGAAAATTCTGTTTTCTTAGCAATGCACAACTTTTTTGACATACCTTTTTGACATGTAATATACTTTAGGACCTTGTCATTTTTCAGACTAAATTTATGTAGCACAACTTTTTATACACATTCTAGTGTACGTGCTATACTCTTCGCGCTGCAGTAAAAGAGTGTTGTGAAGGAACAGCTTCATTTAAACGTTATGCATGTGTAGAGAGAACGATTTGTTGGTCTGACACAGACTCTGCAGCCATGGATTCCTAGAGATAGTGACCCTGTAAAGATATTCAGGCTCTGATTATGACCTTGGCGGTCGGACCGCCAGGTGGCAGCGTGGAGAACGCTGCATTCCGAGTTATCCACTGTCCTGGAGGTGTGCCGACGGCGGTCTTGCAAAGCAGCATTTTTGTGTCTAACAGAGAGAGCCTGAAAGCAATGCTGCCGCACTGCAGTGTCTGCATTATTGTGCACGCACTGATGCCATGCTTCATGTTGTGCATGGCACACAGTGCGTGCATGACTGTGCAGCCATTAGAGGGCCCAATATGTCTGACCCAACCACAATGACCAATGGGCAAAATCGCCCAGAGGCCCTATTTGGGTCCCCTTCCTCAGCCTTTCTGCTGAACTTTTCCTGGTGGGGTCCCTGCCATGAAAAGGTTGGCGGAAATACAAGTCGTGAACAGCTTGGCATTGCCGGCATCCTCACCGCCACCATGCAGAGCCGCTTTCATCACTGCCGCCGCCACGGGATCCAAGATTCTGGCGGTTGCAGGGTGTTGTTGCTGTCCCACCGTCCTCCTTGTAATCGGGCAGTCGGACCAAAGAGGAGGAGGGGTTTGTACTGCCACCGACTGTAGAACGATCTCAAGGCCGCCATACTCGTAATCAGGGCCTTAGTCTAGTTTGTTGATTCCAAGGGTGTTTTGACACGATGAAGAAAAGTGTTATATTCAAACTTTTAGAAACTGTAACGAGCAATGTCTCAGGTGGAAGGCGCAGAGTGGCAGGCCAAAGCGTGCTTTGATGGTTGCCTGAAATATATAGGTCTTCTGCTGAAGTGATGAAAAGACTAAACAACCTAATGTCCCATAGAGAAAGGCAAGTGCACCAAGATGAACAGTACCAAAAAAACAAAAGCAGCACGTCTAAAAAGCAATATTTGCTTACAGTCACAACATATCATGTGATGCAAAAGCTTCAATTAGGTTCAGCAATCATATGAGAAAGCAATGAACAAATGCTAGCTACTTGTAATGTCTAATGGCACTTATTTTTATTTACAAAAAAAATCATACCTAAAAATAAATTATGTTTTAATGTTTATACACTGCTCTAGCAAACCAACAATATCCGTTGAGTTTTTTCAAAGTACGCGTTTTGCAAAGTTGTGCTTTTCCAGTTTAAACAAGAATTCATTTAACCTCTTGCCAAGGAACATGGAACGTGAACTGAATGCAAGGATCAGCACCGATTTTTGGGGCCGCTTCAAGCATAGGGCCTACCTGGTAGGGTTTTAGCATGGACAATGGTTTCCTTGGAGGAAACTCTGAACCTGTTCTTTCTAGGAAATACATTTATACAGATTTACAACAATGAAGAAACAGGTACGTAATTACACTACATGATGATGCAAAATAAACATTATGACAAGTATGTGCTCCAAAGATGGCACAATGATGGCGATTTGTGCAAGAATTAAACAAAAGGTGCGTGAAATTTACAAAAACAAATAATGTTGAATTAATATCCTCTTGATTTTTTAAACAAACACAGAATTGCAGTACAAGTCCAATGGACCACGGTAACCATCTGTTAAAGTCGACATAGCAGTGAGTTTCGTTTCGACCCCCCATAAAATAATTCCACACGAGTCTTCATCAGGACCATAGAGGTAGTAACTTCTCACCACAAGTAAAATGTACCAGGAATTATTTCTTGGTACTTGATGCAATTATGAATGACTGACTCCTAAGTTTGCTCTGGAGCAGCCAGCTGGTCACAGAGCGGTTCACTGAAATAGTTTTGCTTTTTTCTGCAGCATCAAATCATCATATACATCTTTTTTTTTAAAATAGCCCAGGAATCGAAAATGAACATTATATGTATTCTAAATAAAATTAATATTTCACAGTTCAGAATTACAATGTCATAGGTGACTGACATATGTATTTCTAAGGCAAATCATCTTTCTTTTTTTGGTACATAAGAAATTATTCACAAAAGTTAACACATTTGCTGGTATTCTTTTTACATAAATGTTGTTCGTCATAAATACAGACATATCAAAAACAGAAATAGTTTTAAAGGGGTCCAAACTTCGGCATATTTCATGTTGACTTTAACAGATGGTTACTCAGGGCACAAGTCCTAAATAAAGAAGTGGGGGGACGCTCAAAGACAGGAAGTGACGTCACAACATGAAGTGACGTCACGAAAGGTAAAAACATTTGACCAGAGACGCTGGACCTCAAAAAGGGAAATATAAGAGTCTCATATCATTAAATGTCACGACTAAAAATCTCTTCATTATATTTATCGATGTCTACATAGAATTCCAAGCCAGTTATCAGTATGATGCTGACATTTCGACCCCATATTAATAATGATGGGGTCAGCATCAGGACAGGAGATACTTTATTGCTTTCGAGGATCCATATGGCAATCACAAGGGAGCCAGCAAATATTAGGACGTCAACCCACCTTGACAGCTCACTGATGTGAGTCAAAAAGGAAACAGGATGCCTCTTGCACCCACCTGTGCTCACGCTCGAGAGATTTTATTCTCTGTATTATGTTATCACCATCTAGGTGACACTGCGCCTGAATCCTGTATCATGCCATTTCAGTGTGACCATTGTGTACTGCTTATTGTGTACAGCTTTCCCGTTTGAAAGGCAGTCTCTGTTGCAGAGGTAGGTGTAGCGTGCACTCGTCTTCTGTGCACCGTCTGCATTCAGTTAATGGCAAAAATACACACGTTATTCCTCAGCAAGGGCATCTTTGCAGGGGGGACGGCGTCTACCCGGTAAAATAAGGGGGGGGACGCTGTCCACCCGCGTGGTATCCCGACTCGAGCCCTGTGGTTACTGTGAGCCATTGAACTCAGTGTCTTCTTGATTTCTGAAACATAGACTCCGTATTAGAAAATAAGTCAACATTATTTGTTTTGTACATTTTGCACACCTTTTGTCAACTTCCTGTCCAGATTACCATCAATGCACCATCAACTCCTTGCCAAATTATTTAGCATCATGTACAGTAATTAAATAACTGTTCCTTCATTAGTTTAAGTCTGTAAATATGTATTGCCTAGGAAGCACAGGCTCAGAGGATCAGAGTTTTCTCTGGGGGAACCATTGTCCTTACTGTACTATATATACACCCAGGTTCCCAGGAATACTGGATGGCCCTGTATTCTGTTTGAGTGGTCAGAATGTCTGATCAGTTCAGTAACGAAAACTGTTAATGAAACCGCACATGTCCACTCAGTGCAAATCTTCGTCTTCGATCCGCGGACGCTTGCGAGGGTTCGTTTCCATGCTGGGGGGTGCGATGTGCGGCACAGTAGCTTGGGTATCCCGAAAACCCTGAGGCTGGGAGAAAAAGTAGACAAACTTTAGTTTTATGAAATATGGTAACATCGGGCAGATGTATTAATATACATCCAAGGTAAGGAGAAAGATTCAATAATGGTGCGTTCACAGTGAGCTGAAGGGCAGATTTCAATTGTAGCCTACAGCAAGTCTTAGTCTGACCTCCCTACGGACAAAGCTTCCCTACTATTCTCTCAGGCAGTCAATTAACAGACACGAGCGTGCAATACTAACCATGTGCATTACTGTGTTTGGTCCCGGATGCATATCTGAAACATCCCAAATAGGATTTTTTGTTGTAAAGTTTTTAACTGATTTTTACTGGTGTAATAACAATAACAAATTAAATCATCTGACGTACAAGGCGAGTACAATGTAAAATTGCGTTCCAGAAGAGACATACATGTGGTGCTTCGGGCCTTGTGCTATCAATCGCGTAGAGGGGTAGCACAATTGGTTTCAACATAGAAATGGGAACAATAGGGGAGGACTGAATGATGGGGAGGGGGGCGAGAGTCATTGTTTCACTGTAAAGTATAGGGGGCCTGGGTTGTATCCCATTGTGTTGAGTGTAACGAGCCCAGTTTATCGGCGAGGGAAAAAGTGGTTGATCTGGATTAGTGCGGGGTCGTGGGTGGAAGTGTTCCCCTTGCTGTCCCACCACTTCCATAGGCATGGGGGCCTGCACTGCCATCCCTCGCCAGTCCAGGAAAGGGTTCCAGCTAGGTTCTGTGGGGAGGAGTTCCCTCTCTTTGGGGCCATACAAAGAATTGCAAGGCATGGAACAGTTGGGTATAAAGCAAAGAAATTCCAGCTTTATGATGCAAGCAATTAGTGGTTGCCAACTGCGTATGAATTTCTTACGTGCAGGTAATCTTTTCCTTGGCAAGCACTTGCCACATTTTGAGGAACCGGAGGGACTCAGGAGGGGTCTCCTTCCTTTTCCAGCAAAGTGAAATACGTTGTTTGGCCCCTCCTGTCATATGGCGAATTAGTGTCTTCTCTGAGCTGGTTACACCAGTCATATTAGATGGCAGTATGCCCAAGAGGATCCCGAGTGGGTGTGCCTGGATCAGGTATCCTAGGGTACCTTAATATGGCCCAGTATTTCTTTCCAGTATGTTTGTATGAGTGCACCATATGGGAGGTGCCTTTGCTCATCTCCAGCAGAGGGTTGAGGCTGTAGGGATCATTTTATGACGGCATGTCAATGTAAGCCACCACTGAAACATGATTTTATATACTGATTCTCTTTGGGGGATGCTTCGTAAAGCTTCAGGTATATCCTGCCAAAACCGGTCCCATTCTTTTGTCCCTTTTGTCTGCCTAAGGCCCGTTTCCCAACAGTCTTGATAGGGATGCAGGGTTTCAAATATGATTTTAACATGTGTAAATAAAATTGAGGGTATATTTATGAGCCCCTCGCGCCGCTGGAGCGTTACTTTTTGTGACGCTTCGGCACAAACCTTGAAGGCATATCTATGAGGACATGCAAGGCCACTTTGCATGGCTTTGAATGGCGTCTTAGATATGGAGTAAGGCATTTCAAATCACTGTGTTGCCTTACTCTGCGCTCAGAAGGCGTTGCGGTGAGTGTTCCCATCAACACCCATGGATGTTGACGCGTCCTCAGATTAAAAAAAACATAGGGCAGAGCTGTGCCAAATTTGGCAGCACTGCGCTTCAACCTTTCCAATACGCAGGGTTGCACGGGCGCACCCTTATGTGCTCCCTAGCACTGGTGCTAAAATGAGCTGCCTAGCGCCAACGCAGGCACCCTTGCACCAAAGTGTCCCTTTCTGCACATAAGCAATCCATAATAGCTATTTGAGACTTCTATGTGTGCTGCAGAATGCAGCACACATAGAAGTAGCAAATCATCATTATTTAATGACTGTTTATATGTAGCAAGAGCCACCTTCCTGCACATAAACAATCAAAAATGGAGTTTTGCTCTTCTTATATGTGCTGCATTCTGCAGCACACATAGAAAAAGCACAAAAAAACCAGGAGAAATAAAAATATTTCGCCATTCTAACGTCTGCTCTAAAATGGTGTTCATTTGTGGCGCTGCCTCAGATTTACACATCCTTGTAAATCTAGGGCAGCATCGAAACGTAATGGGTGTTGCAGTGGAACGCCCACAGCAACACCTATTCCACGCCCCTTTTATGCTAAGTAATGCGTGAAAAGGAGCTGTATTTACAAGGCGACATTAAGCCACAAAAAGTGTTTTAACACCGCTTTGTAAATATGAAGGACATAGCGCCACCATAATGTCGCTAAAAGTGATGTTCTGGTGGCGCTACCCCCTTGTAAATATACCCCTATGTAAACCTGGGATGTGCCAAAACCTTACACCTCCCGAGGTGAGGCATAGCAAGAAAAAATAACTTTATTTCTACTTTTGTTTTCTTATTTCATGTGTGCTCACATGGAAAGAGGATAAAGCCTCCCAGGATTGTTTTTGTACAGGAATGTGCCCCTTACTGCACAAAAACAATCTTGCCTACAACCCAGGCACCCTTGCACCATGGTGCAAGGGTGCCTGTGTTGGTGCTAGGCTGCCGAAACAGCAACAGTGCAGAGGGAAAGGACAGGAATGCACTGTATTGAAAAGATATGGTGAATTCCTGCCCTTTCACTTTGATGTAGGGCAGCACCGCAAGGTGACTCACTGTGCTGTCCTGAGCCAAAACCCAATAATTGAGGGCCTAGGTATGGCCCAGTACCTGCGTATAGCTACTCCTATGTAGGGTTACAAATGTACTATCTGCATCACAAAATGGAGACTTCCTCAATACACATCTGCCCATATCTGACACGAAGCAGACCACGTACAGCTAAATTAAAGTTTTGCTCTTCATCTTATCATTCACACCTCATCCAGAAAGGAGGCACCCTGAGCAACAGTAGAAGCAAGGATTTAATGTTTCTTCTTTAGTTACATATGCAACTCGCTCTGTGCACAATACAGGACAGACAGACAGACAGACAGACAGACAGACAGACAGACAGACAGACAGACAGACACACACACACACACACACACACTTTTTTTTTTAAAAAACACTCTGACACTGTCAAATCTGCTTGTGCTCCTATGTTTATAGCCCATAGGACAGCGCTGGACATTTCTGTAAATGTAGAGCTGCATTGTGAGACTTAACGTCTCCTCCTCTCCCCTGCCTACTGTTCCTTCTCTTGGCTAGCAACAGATGCAGGGTAGCTTTGGGCAGAGTGGTTTCTAGTGCATTGAATTAGATTCGGCTGACTGAATGAGCTTCAGTTTCTACGTGTCTGCTTATACACAGCGCGTCTAGCTGCTCATCTTCTGAAATTACCATAAATGCACTGGTATCGACTTTATTTTTTCCAGTCCCCACAGAAAACCCAAGGCATACAACGATTTGGTAGTAATGGAATCACAGTTTCCGTTCACCACAAAAGCCCCTTATGAAGCTTTAAGGGTCGCTTTACATGTTATGGTTTAGCCTGCATGAATAAAAAGCCACAAATCGGAACAGTGATGGGAAAGAGGGAAGGATTAGGTAAGAGTGGGGAAGTTATGCCTATTAGTGAAGCACGCAAAAAGAGATAAAGGCAGAACCAATGTGCTTCTATTGGAACAGTGTAGGCCCAACTATTGCCAACAGTGTGTCCTTCCTGTGGCAGATACACTAATAAACCATCGTCCCATGCAGAATAGACAGACTAAAAATTCAAATATTCCTGCAAAAGTGACTGGAATTTAAATAGATTGTCCTTTTACTATAGAAAGGTTCTCTCTAAACATTACCAATTCATGTTACAAGCAGAACCTAGGTAAGGTGGTTGCCAATGTGGCGAAAAGGGCAGCCTTGGTAACATGATTGGCAGTGATCGTAAAAAGGAACCTAGGTAAGGTGACTTCCAGTGTGGCTAAGGGGAACAAAGGTAAGGTGATTGCTAATGTGGCGTAAATGGGAACCTAGGTAACATGATTGCCAATGATCGTAAAGGGGAACCTAGGTAACATGATTGCCAATGATCGTAAAGGGGTAACATGATTGCCAGTGATTGTAAAGGGGAACCAAGGTAACATGATTGCCAGTGATCGTAAAGGGGACCCTAATGAAATGAATGAAGTCAACAGGTATGCCTAGATGTGGTCCAGGTAGCTCACTGGGTCACAGGACGCAGTCTGCAACTCACCTTGGAGGTCTAACAAGGCTGTGACTGGTCTGGGCTTGCTTGTGTTTCTGTCAAGAGGAGACATGACATAGCTGGACTCTTCTTATCTGAGCAAGAGCACAACTGTTTTTCATAGGACTTTTCCCGAATAGTCCTAACACAGTAAATACAAAAAATATGGACTAGAGTTCCAGCCAAGTACAGACCAGTGCCAAATTCAAGCAATCTCCCATCACTTTCCGTTTTCTCAGCAGAGCAAACATCTTAAAAGAGGTTCTTGGGATACAACAATGTAGAATACAAAAATCTTTGGTTCACCAAAGAATTGAAACCTCTCAAACTGTAAGTGCACATAGTATGAACACATTGGTGTAGATAATATAATAAAAAAACAGAACACCAACATAGCTGCCACCTATAAACTTAAACTCCGGAAAGCCAAGAAAAACTAATTCTGATCACATCTTCCAAACTTTGAACCTTTTGGATTATTCCATAATAAATCACAACTAAGATCTTCTTCAACTACCTTTATCTTGGTTAATGGGTCGATTGTTCTTGATCAATCGTTCTTCAGCAAGTTTAAAATAATGTGTCAATATCTAGGTAGGAAAATTCCTGCACCTGAAAACCTTCCTCTGTCAAGTAACAACATCCAAACAGCCGATTCTTTAACCCCTTCACTGCGGCGGCTATTCCGCCGCAGTGCTAAGGGGCGGGGCGGCCGCGCGGAGGCCGCATGCTGGTGACGGAACCGCTCCGTCACCAGCGTCGGTTGAGCTATGCTGGTGACGGAGCGGTTCCGTCATGTCCCGCCCTGCTCAATAGAACCCTCAGCGCAGGCGCGGAATTCGCGCCGCGCATGAGCGTTCTATCGAGCGGGGCGGGCCATGACGGAACCGCTCCGTCATCAGCACAGCGCACCCGCAGCTGATGACGGAGCGGTTCCGTCATCAGCGTGCAAGGGGTTAATCTGTATTACTCCAATTGATGAGGTTGATCTTGAGGCTGTTGTTACAAGTTGTTGTACGACTGCTCATGCCAAGCTAAATTAATTTCATGAAACGTCTTCTTTCTTTTCGTCTGCATTCAACTGCTGGACTTATTTAAGTGTCCTTAAAACAAGTTATTTTCACTTATTGCATGGAAAACTGCAATTCTGAAACATCTTGAAAAAACAGAGCCCACAAGATCAAGAATTTCGGGCTATCGCTCAGCATTTATTGGCAAACTTTTGGCAAAACTAGTCTATAAACAGCTGCGTAGATTACCTTTTGGATACCTTCAAAGCAGGATTCCGGTCAGGACGCAGCAAGGAAGTGGTGATCCTATCAGTTTAGTACAACCTTTATTGTCAGGTCAACAATGAGGGTGCTGGGGCAATTGTACTTTTAGATCTATTAGCAGCTTTCAATACTATAGTTCATTCCATCCTGAAAAATCCCTAGTTGAATGGGGCTGGTGCTGGGCCGCTAAGTCATCAAATTGATTTCAAATTTCTACCTGACTGTCAGCAGATGGCAAAGTTACCAACTTTAGATTCCATACCTAAGCAAAGGAATTATGGAATCCCACAGAGGTCAATCCTGCCCCAACTGCTTTTTTACTTCACTCCCCTACAACACCTAGGTGCTTATTCCTATATGTATGTGGACGACACTCAGAAATCATATTTCAATTGTCTAATTGGAGTAAAATATGAACATTACAAAAGATGGAAAGACTTTGACCAACTGCCTTACATAAATACACAAGTGGATGTCTTCAAACTTCCTGAAGATAAATCCCACAAAAAAAAAGTGATGCTAACGCCCAAAACACCTCGTTCCTGACTCACATATTTTTGTTTATGCCACCCCTTCCATCCACAGCTAAGGTCATAAGCAATGTTGGTATCCATCTCAACACCAACCTATCACTCCAAACACAAGTGGGACCTTGAATATACCTTTACCTCACACTGACAGCTACTTAAACATACTGATAAAACAATGCACTGATTCAATTTAGTTTGGATTACACTATGACCTTTTATTTTTCCACCTATGGAAAAACTTCTCTATCGACTTTGACATGCGTAAAATGCCACTGCCTGTCTTATTTGGCATCTCAAAACCAGGATATCAACATTCTTATGAACCCTGAACTGGCTATCTATTCGGCCTATGAGAAAAACAACGAATAACTGTGGGTCTGAAAAAATAGGTCTAAGAGTGTGTAGCTGGCTGAGGGTCTGTTTCAGAGTGTAGAATGAAAACAGACTAAGGACAATGAACCCTGAACTGGCTATCTATTCGGCCTACCATCACCTTTAACCCTTTGGGTGCTGGTGTGTGTAGGAGAGTAGGGTCTGCTTCCTATGTTCACCCCCACTTTTTGCTCTGATCCACTGGTTTTTCGACTCTAGTGTGGCTGTGGGCCTGCTAATCAGACCCACAGCCCAGCTGTTCTCTCTAAATTCATACCATGTACTTTAGGTACATATCCAATTGGGTATTGGGTCACCTTTGTGAGCCCCTGTATAGTGTACCATAGGTACCCAGGGCATAGGTGCATCCAAGGCCTACCAGGGGCTGCAGCATGAATTATGCCACCCCTGGCTGGCCATCCAAATTGACACAACTGGCTGATCACTCAGCTGGGGCAAGGTCGTGTAATCACCCCTTACTTAGGTATAGTATTCCTATACCTACCATTATATATAGACACATATATACCTATAAGTCACTCCTACGGCAGGCCTTAACAATCCTGGAGGCAGAGTGCTTGGTTTTATGTGAGATGGTGCTCTAGCATGAGCTGAGCCTGTCTGCAGCTTTCGGAACCATGTCCTTACAGCTATTCTATGATAGAGCCATACCCTTTTCTCTTAAGTGCATTATAATCCTCGCGGTTATTGAAATGAAATGAAATGAAAATTAAACTTATGTAGCGCGTAACTACCCTGTGGCCTCGCAGCGCTTTAGCTAGAACCATTCAGGCGGCAGGGCAGGGCGCTACGCTCTTGCAAACAAATGCGTTTTTAATAGCTTTCTAAAAGCTGTCGGGTTGTTATTTTCTTTCAAGACCAACGGAAGAGCGTTCTACAACCTTGCAGCGTTGTGCGAAAAGGAACGACCACCCCAGCGGGATTTTTTTACTTTTGTGGTGGTGGCCAGATGTAGCACACTGGAGCGGAGAGCTCTAGAAGGGAGGTATGGAGTGACCAAGGGGAACATGATGGATGGACCTGACTTACGAAGAGCCTTCTGGACCAGGCACATAGATTTAAATTGTATCCTGGACGCTACCGGGAGCCAATGCAACTTCTTCAGGGCAGGTTTGGCCGACTGCCAACGAGGAATCTGAAAAAGTAGTCTGGCCGCACAATTTTGAGTAACCTGGAGTTTGGTAATTGTAGCAAGGTGGGCTCCAAGGTAAAGTGCATTGCCGTAGTCCAGGCGTGAGAGAATCAGGGCCTGGACCATGACTCTCCTCGCCTGGAACAGCAATAGAGGGAGAACCTTCCGGAGCATTCTCATAAGTCCGAAGCACATGGCAGAAGTCTTAGTAGCCTGGACAGTGAAATCAAGTGAACTGTCTAGCCAAACTCCCAGGCTCTTTATCTGGGGTTTGGGGGGAGGGGGGGGACCTAGACAGGAAGGCCAGATGGGGGTCAGGATGGTAGGTGAGGGGTTACCCAACAGCATGACTTCCGTCTTTTCCCCGTTTAATCTAAGACAGGAAAGTTCCATCCATCTGACGACAGCCTCAAGACATGGGCTCAGAGTGCTAGACGACCCCTCAGCATTGTTCAAAGATACCACAAGCTGAGTGTCGTCTGCATAGGTGACAATACGGACGCCAAATGGATGGACGATCTGTGCAAGGGGCCTCATATAGACATTAAAAAGTGTGGGGCTCAGGGCAGAGCCATGAGGCACCCCACAGCTGAGAGGCTGTTTGGCGGAGGTAGCTTCCCCTTCAAAAACTTGGAAGAAGCGTTCCTCTAGGAAGGAGGTGAGCCATAACAGTGCCGAGCCCGACATTCCCATGCCACTAAGACGGTGTAATAAAGTGGCATGGTTAACCGTGTCGAACGAGGCGCTAAGATCTAATAGTATGATGGTCGCTTTTCCTCCCTGGTTCAAAACTGTGCTGGCCTCCTCAGTCACTGCTAATAAAGCTGTCTCTGTCCCATGTTGGGGACGGAATTTAGTTATTGCTAACTTTGGTTTGGCTTTATCAAAACATGTCGTGTAAGGTGTCATACGCTTTGGAATACTACCCCCCCCCCCCCGCCAGTTCCGGCGGCGGGGTAGCATTCCACCCTTCTAGAGGGAGAAGACATGTAGTTGTAGCTTTACCCGGTTAAAGTTCAACAGAGCCTCAGCATCACAAAATGGATGCTGTTGCCACAGACACTAGTCTGACCTCCTGCAGCTGGGAGCCCTTCCAGCAAGGGAGGCCTGGACAATAGTTTTCCTGCCTTGGGAGGTGCTAGCACCTCCCCAGATAGGCTATAGTGTATTGGGGCAGAGTGTGTTGAAAGGAATGAGACACTGCCTGGGGCACACAAGGTGTCCCATGCATAGTCCGGTTCAAACCAGTTGCTGGGGCACTCCAGCCCCAGCTCTGGGGTGAAACTGGACAAAGGGAAAGGGGTGTAATCACCCCCTTCCCTGGTCCCACCCATAGGAGGGACCTAGCAGGAAATCCAGCCCCTTTAATTCGTATAAAGCTAGGAGCTGAGTCTAGAGACTTTAGATTATCCTGAACTGAAACTGATACGAAACTCTGGACCTTCGACATTCTACTGCAACTAGAAGACTGAAGAATCTCCCTTTTGGTCAAGGAGTGACCACCCTGTGCAAACAGGCACCACCTAGTGAATTGCCGGTTTGCCTTGTCGACGTTCCCGAAGGATCCAGACGACTCTGCTTCACAGGACTGGACTTCCAGACTTTTCCGACCCCGACCCACACCTCCAGCAAAGCTGAGACCCATGGCAGACACGAGAGACGGGGACCGGACACCTGGCCATTTTGCTCTTTGCTAAACTGTGCAGCTTGTGTGGCGTCCTCGAAGTTGTGCATTGGGACTTGAGAAGCCCCAACACCGAGTCGTAAGTGCACCGAAGCTCAGCCCTCCACACTCCACGAGTGCCATGTGGGGCCTGCTCTTGCATTTTCTCTCGAAGCGTCTTCGCGGTTGCTAGCCCGCTGGCTAGTGGCCATCTTGAAGACTCCATTTTGAATCAACGCTGCTTGCCTGGTTGCTCTGGGCTTGCTCCTGCTTTCCTGCAAAAGGGAAGCCTCACAGAGCTTGCTGGTCTGTACAAGAAGCCGATCTTCACATCCTGCATGGGTTGCCTTTGCCAAGGCTTGTTGACTCCAATCCGGAAGCCGACACCGCCAACAGCGAGATCATTCGTGGGACAGTCCGTATCCAGCTCCTGGTTGTCGTCGACGCCTCCTGGTCCACGTGGCTGCAGAGACAAGCTTTTTGACATCACCTGATTGCATCCAGACATCGCCTGGTTCCTTCCTGGTCACTGGCTAGTGACCCAGACTCTGTCCCCTCTGCTTTCGGGTTCTTCACTTCCTCGATCCACCCTTGGATCCACCCGGACATCTTCCTCCTGGTCGACTGCAGCATCTTCTTGCAGCTCTCCATAGGATTCGACGACGAAACCCGACACGACTTGACACCTATGCACCCGGCTTCCCTGGGTGAGGTAACTCGAGTACTCCGGTGCTCCTGTGGGTAATAACTATCCAAGTGTCCTACTTTAACTGGGTATTCCCATAGTCCACCAGGAAGGTCCAAAATCAACTAGTTTCTACACTTTGCGTTCCCATTGAAAGTCTATGAGAACCCGCGTGTGTGTTTAGACCCGGGGTCTCCAACCGGTCGATTGCGAGCTACCGGTAGCTCGCGGAGACCCCGGGAGTAGCTCGTGTAGCCCTTCACCCTTTCCGGCTCCATTTGCCCGCCCTCACCCAAACCAGCAGCTCGGATTGGAGCACCTGAGTTAAACAGAACACTCCTACCCAGTCAAAAGATCCGGGCTTGATCAAGCACCAGTGATGGATCAAGCCCTGATCTTTTGACTGGGTAGGAGTGTTCTGCTTAATTCAGATACTCTGTCCATCACCACCCCCCTTTTTGAATCGTTTTGGCCACCACAAGTGTGGAAGGGTATGCTCAGATGTGAGTCCCTTGCTCACTGCACCATCAGGATTCAAGCAAGCCGGGTCGAAGACGGCTGTAATGCCAGAAACCGGTCCCCGGAAGCTGGTTTCCTTTCCAGTAAAGAATTGGCTTGGTAGTTTGGTCTGCCCTGTTCCCATGATGCACTGGGCCAGGGTCAGACTAATTTGCATGTGGCCAGGTTCTGAACTGGGATGGTGCAGTGAGCTAAAAAACGGTGATGGATCAAGCCCTGATCTTTTGACTGGGTAGGAGTGTTCTGCTTAATTCAGATACTCTGTCCATCACCACCCCCCTTTTTGAATCGTTTTGGCCACCACAAGTGTGGAAGGGTATGCTCAGATGTGAGTCCCTTGCTCACTGCACCATCAGGATTCAAGCAAGCCGGGCGGAAGAAGGCTGTAATGCCAGAAACCGGTCCCCGGAAGCTTGTTTCCTTTCCAGTAAAGAATTGGCTTGGTAGTTTGGTCTGCCCTGTTCCCATGATGCACTGGGCCAGGGTCAGACTAATTTGCATGTAGCCAGGTTCTGAACTGGGATGGTGCAGTGAGCTAAAAAACGGTGATGGATCAAGCCCTGATCTTTTGACTGGGTAGGAGTGTTCTGCTTAATTCAGATACTCTGTCCATCACCACCCCCCTTTTTGAATCGTTTTGGCCACCACAAGTGTGGAAGGGTATGCTCAGATGTGAGTCCCTTGCTCACTGCACCATCAGGATTCAAGCAAGCCGGGCCGAAGACGGCTGTAATGCCAGAAACCGGTCCCCGGAAGCTTGTTTCCTTTCCAGTAAAGAATTGGCTTGGTAGTTTGGTCTGCCCTGTTTCCATGATGCACTGGGCCAGAGTCAGACTAATTTGCATGTAGCCAGGTTCGTAACTGGGATGGTGCAGTGAGCTAAAAAACGGTGATGGATCAAGCCCTGATCTTTTGACTGGGTAGGAGTGTTCTGCTTAATTCAGATACGCTGTCCATCATCACCCCCCCTTTTTGAATCGCTATCGCCTAAAAGCTGTCACTAACATCAGTTAGCGACAGCTTGATAATAGGGCGATAGAATTATCGCCGCTTAGCGTCCGAAAACGGCCGCCAAATCGGCGATAATTGCCTATCGCCCTGCTTAATAATATGCCCCTAGGTTCGCTCCTACTTGGTCAAGTTGTATGACTGTGGGAAAATCATGTACTGCCCGTCCCTTTGTCTACTTATCTGCCATTAGATCATGGACTGATTGGGCATTATCTGAATGAAAAGACTTTACACAGGGTCTAGGGCAGTTTTATTCTCTGGTCTTACATTCTTCCTTTTTTAGTATCTCTAAGAGCAAAGTCGCCTGTATACGTCACCACCCATGCCGCAAGTTTTGGCTTCCAGTTACCTTGTTAACAAATGGTGGCCTCACAGCAGTAGGTCATTGCTGCAAAGACAAGCGGAGAGGGGCAAGTAGTGCAGCAATGGTGCCATGGGGGGGTAACTGGGTCACCCCTCTGCAGGCAAACAGTCCAAAACAGAGCCATAATTTGAGTACTGTGGGCCCAATTACCACTGCACCTGCTGCATTATTGAAGGCTATATCCCTGAGAGGGACTTCTTCATTTGGGCCTGCCGCCATGGTCCTGCACTGCAAGGCTCAGGGAAGGGCATCCTCTGCCCTGAGCCTCACATCACCAGAACACAGCTGCAAGGCCCATGAAAGAGGATCCAGTGGCACTGCAATTTTGCCATGGGCTAAAATGCAAACTAACAGCCTCCTCCTTTTGCCTCGTCGACTACCTCCACAGTAAAGTACAGCCATAATTTGGAAGCATTCAGCACCCAATACCCTTGTGTGTGGTACCACTGCACCTGCTGCACCATTGATGGCTAGGCTTATGACATGACCTCAATTACACAGACATGGAACAGCTCTTTGAATCCCAAAAGAGGTGGCCACAATCCCCGGGCATCGCAGCCATGGCCTAGAGCTGGGAAGCCAGTGAAGGAGGGGGGGGGGGGTGCTTCTTCCCAGGCCTTACAGCCATTATCTAGCGCTGTGAGGCCCAATAGTGGTTAATCCGATTGCTTTGGCCTTGCAACCATGATCCTGCCTCCTCCACTGGGCCTCGCGGCCATGGTCTAGAACTGTGGCCCAGGGAGAGGGGCCCTGCTACCCTAGTCTTCACAGCCAATGCTGTGATCAAGGCAAGGAGAGCTGCCTTCCCTGGGATTACTCCTTTGGGCCTCACGGCCATTGGCTAGCGCTACAAAGCCCGGAGAAGGGGAAGCCCGTGGCCATTGCACTTATGACTCAGTGATGTGAGGCCAATGGACAGCCCAAGGAGTGCAAAACAAAAGCGCCTCTGACAGCTTCTAGTTAGATCGGATGGGGGAGGATTCAGAGAAGTAATAAGGGTAAAGAATGAGAGAATTTGTGGCACAGTTGTCTGGGGCCCCATAGTCGTGAACTAGGAGCAGGGCCTGGGCAGCTTCTTACATTGCCCGTGTGTAGCACCAGCCTTGCCAATGGCCAGGACCTTAATAATTTCACTGGATACACCAGAGGAGGGCTCAGAAAGACTTGCAATGTTCCCCACTGTATCTATTGAGTCTCCGCTTACATTCCAACTGAATATATGCCTGTTGTCTACTGTCTAACAATAATCAGCAAAGTTCTTTGCATTCTTACTTCGAAATTGTGCTCTGCTTTAGACTTTTATGAGTTCTTAGAGTAGTTTCATCATGCAGCAGCATACAGCTGGCTGTACTCCTTCCTCTGCATGGTTTTACCTTAAGAAAACTAGTAGCTGTGGAGGTGAAGCACATCAAATACTGGAGAACTAAGGTGCCCGATTTCCTATTTCAAGTGGACTTCAAGTGGTCAGGAAGGGTGGATCTTTCGGCTCCTGTCCCCATGAAGTGAAACCATGCAGTGGATTCACGGCAGTATGCAGCACACCCATACCTTGTTGTACTCCTCACACAGGTGGTGTAGAATGAGTGCTGCACTGGAGCCTTCAGGTGCTGTGCAGTGACAATTACCATGCTGTATCAGAAAAAGACACACTGAAAAGCCCAGCAAGTTACTGTAATGACCAACTAGCAGGTATCTTGGCGCTGGGGCGCGAAGTCTCTGTGGAAAAGTTAGGTCTTGAGCAAACGGCTGGAAGAGGAAAGGAATGAGTAGAAAAAGGCAAAACAGAGGATAGGAAAATGAGCAGATAAGGCAAAACAGAGCAGAAGAGGGCAAAACAGAAGGCAGAAAAACAAGCTGAGAGGGCAAAACGGAGGGCAGAAAAACAAGGAGAAATGATAAACTGCAGATAAACAAGCAAAAAGGGCAAAGCAGGGCAGAAAATGCAAAACACAGCAAGGAACGAGCAGAGGAGGCACAACTAGGTGGCAGCAGAGGGTAGCATTCTGGCGGCAACCTGGACAGGAGAACTGTCCCAGGGAGATCTGGCATGAGGACCTGCTCAATGCGGTCACGCTGATAGGGTAAGGCGATGGGTGGCGGGAGGAGGAAAATGGCAGAGGGAAGAAACTAGCAGAAAAGGCAAAATAGAGGGCAAAAAAACAAGTAGTAAAGCAAAATATGGGACAGAAAAAGAGCAGAAAGGCAAAAACGTTCAATCAAACACTCAGTGCCATACGTCACGTTATAGATGTTAAGATTATTTTAACCTCTATTTTAATATTTAGTTCACTCCTAAGCATACAAGTGAATAAACTGTCCGACGTTCCACTTCACATAAGAAAGTAATTATTTTAATGCATCATCCATCAAGTCTGGCGCATTTCCCTTAAGTCAACAATATCCTATCGAGTTATTGATCGGAAGTACTCTGTATATTACATTTGGGGCTTTTTATCTAAACAGGTTTAGCAGGTGACAGGGAGCAGAGCCTGGACTGCGCTGTAACTAGGATGTGGTCTATTTGTATTCATGATTGGACAACCAGAAAAATGATGAAGAAAATGGGAAAAATCCAAAAGTCAAATGCAAAAATCACAACAGCAAAGCCGCTGCACGGTCATCAATTATAGAACAGAAAGGGTTACAGGCGAAGCAGCATAAGGCTCTTTAGTTATTCACATCAAACAAAGCCGTGACACTTGAGGGTACAGGCCATCAAACACACCGATCCATAAGTCGGATGGGCAGATCATTAGACAGGAGTCTATTACTATTCTGACAGTGTACAATCGAAACGTTTTACAGAAGATAGATAGATATTGGTCCTTCCTTTGTTTTAGCAGTCAAATATACACAGGATTAACAGAAACTGAAAGCACCAAATCAAATGGTTCGGACTTCTATAGGTTTCTAAGAGGCCCACGTGTATGGATGGGCAGTCTTATGCAAGCATCTTGGGTCTGGTTGTGCCCACTAACGTGAAATCAATATTAAAACAGAGAGCGTTGCTAACAACACTATCGTCAAGGGAAATACCACAAATGTACTGATAATTGATAAAATCTTTTTACCCGAGGTCGAAAATGTTTAATCGCCTAAAGCTGCATACGAAGTGAGTGCTTCTGAATGCTTAGGAGCCTGCAGCTCTGTGACACCATGCAGGAATAGATCAAAGTGTGCCGGGCTGATGTCCCCTACCAGACAGAGCTCAGAGCCTCTGAGCAGGCCTTGCCGTTTCAATAATATTCATAACATTATTCAATAATAAACCACCGAAGGGCAATAAAGGCTAGCTTTTGGGTGAATCCAAAATAAAATACTGCATAGGGTGTACTTCTCTCGGGTGCATCGGCCAGCTATCGAGAGGGTTGTGGTGAAGAGGGTACCTTCCTCCACCCCCTGGTCTTAAACTAAGATCTTAGGGTCCTAGAAGGAATTAACTGGAATTCTTTGCAATTCTCTCAACTTCTTTGTGCCCCCTGCAGAGAGCAGGGTTGCAGCAATTTCTTTGGAGGCTTTGCACAGCCGATGTCCATTACAGGGTGTACGACCTCCCCAGGACATTGTCTGCAGACTCAGGAGCTTTATTTTTGGTGTAGGCGGAGTCAGTAAGTTAAAGGCCTCAGGCAGTGATAGGCACCAAGCCCCATTCCCTCCAAAGACTCACTCCCTCCCCTCCTGACATTGAAAAATGTTCACAAGTTGGCAGGTCTGACTCTGCTCCCGCTTGGAATTTCACACCGTACAGCCTACGAATGGTCAATATTGCCAAACGCTAACGCCTGCAAATACCAGTTCTTAGCCATGTTATCCAATGGGAGGTGGATAACATGGCTAACAGCATTTGCACGCTAATGCGTGAACACCACTGGTTTTCCAGCGATATTCACGCTAACGCCTGCAATATTATCGCTTTTGAGATAAACGTTGGTAATAGGACGTTATCTCAGCGATAATATTGGGCGAAGCGTGGCGTTAAAAAAACTAACGCTAAGCTCAGTTAGCGATAAATATCGCTAACTGTTGGTAATGTGCCCCCGTGTTTGCTGTGTAAATTGAATATACTGAAGTACCGTTGGCAGGGGCAAATACAGTACAGATACTATAGGGAAAGTGCAAAGATAACACTGATACTACAGGTAGCGTCAGATATAGGTTTTATGAGATACTATTTTTGGTTTATGAAGCACTTCCTTGTCACGGCTTTGGCCTCTTGGTGATACAAGAATACACAAATATAAGAAACTATAGAAATGATACAGTTAGAGCAAAGCTTCTACAGGGAATATGTCTATATAGTACAAGTACCATGATGAAGGAAGAGGCAGAAAATATATTAAAGAGAAGGGGAAATTATAGCATAGACACTACTGGGAAGGGAGAGATATTTAACAGATACTACAGGCAATGGATGGATAGAGCAGAGATAAGAAAATAATTTGTAGTCCTTGTTCTACACTATTCACATCTTTATTAAATTCATAAACACTAGAATGTTGGAAACAACCCCATTTTAGCCCTTTTTAGGTATTGCAGACCTGCGTTGTAGCGCACATGCGCAGCTCGCTCTGCAAGGCATATTGGAGTAGGGGAGGTTTTAGAAGTGGGGTTGAAGCCCTGTCCATGTTTTTGATTGGTTGGCGTAATCTTTTATGCCTAACGCAGGCTTTTGATTGTAAATGAAGCTTTTTAGTCCCTCCTTGTTACCGCCATGTCTCCTTCTAGGACGGCCCATCCAGACTGGATCTTTTGCTTGCGGCCTTCATAGTCTCCTTTATTAGGTGGGGCGCACTATATTTTTTCACAATGCAGACAGCTTGTTTAAAATACGCCTCGGGTGGGCTCTCTCACCTCGTCCTCAGACCTTTGAAAGAAGGCAGGCAGGGGGAAGGACGTGTTCCCCCGAGCCTGCCTTCTTTCACTTTAGTTGAGAATGTTTAAGTTTTATGTCCTGAGCCTTGTTTAGGAACGTGATGTATGGCATGTTCAACATCTATTTTATTTAAATGAAACCACAACGGATGGGCGTCTACTGCCGACTTGTTTGTCCCTTTACTGTGTTTAACACAGCACAGCGAGGCCGGAGCTGTGAGCCGTAGATGCGTAGGCACAACACATGATATGTGCCTGAGGCAGATAGTCACTTCTATCTTCACCTTCAGTCTGGCCAGGTCCGCACACCACACAATCCGTTTTGCTCAGTGCTCATTAATGTATTGTGTGAAATGATTTGCCGCTGATGAGGCCAAAGGGGTGACCCAATGCCATAGTCAGTAATAAAAATGTGGAGTGTAGGAACTTGACGGCATACAGTGCCCAGATGTCCCCCTACCCATTGCTTTAATACAAATAAGTGAGGGGGTAGCAAGGATGCCCCCCACCGCAGCCCTGGTGACCACTAGCTCACCGGGCTTTTTAAAGAATTTAGAAAGGGGGACTGCGCCCTCCCCGCAGCTCTGGGGACCACCACCTTCCCGGGGCAAATACAAACAAAGAGGGGGGCGTGCGGGCCTCCCCCAGCTGGAGGCATAGATGGCCATTGGGACTGCCAACCCCGGCAATGTCCGGGGCCTCAAGGACTAAAGTGGACTTCTTACCCAACCAGTAATGCACCAGGAAGCGCATTTTTAGAGTGGTGGAGAAAAGGGGCGTACCTCTGATGACCTCTTGGAAATCCAGCTGTGTGGGTCTTACTGGAGGTAACAGGAGGGGTGGAGGGGTAGTTGGTCCCCAAAGTCTCTCAAGAGCCAAGGGGACTTCATACCCCAACTAGTAGTGCGCCAGGAGATGCGTTTGCAGAGTGGTGAAGAAAGGGGGCATGGCCACCGAAAACCTCTCAGCAAACCCACTGTGTGGGACTTACTGGAGGCAACAAGAGGGGTAGTTGGCCCACGAGGACCCTCAATAGCGAAGGGGCCTTCATCCCCCTACTAGTAGTGTACCAGGAGGCACATTTGGCGAGTGGTGAATAAAGGAGAGTGGTCTGCGACAACCTCTCAGCAATCCTGCTGTTTGGGATTTACTGGAGGTAACATCAATTCCCACACAGCAGGATTGTGAAGAGGTCTTCGGAGGCCACGCCCTCTTTCTCCACCACTCTGCAAATGCACTACCTGGTGCACTACATGTTGGGGGATTAAGTCAACTTTACTCCTGAGGGACTTGGGAGCCAAGAAGCCCTCATAGTACCTCCTGTAAGTCCTACACTACGGGATTCCTGAGAGCTGGTCGGAGGCCCAGCCCCTTTTCTCCACCACTCAGCAAATACGACTACTACTTAAAAAAACATAGAAATTCACTGAAAAAAACAAAGGCTACAGGGACGTTTCAGTTAGGAATTATTGTTTAAAAAAACTTAGAAATTCAATGAAAAAACCAAAGTTTACAGGGACGTTATAGTTCGGAAAATGGAACATAAAAAAAAAACTTAGACATTCATTGGAAAAACTAATTGTTACAAGTACGTTATAGTTAGGCTCAGGTTTCACTCGTACAAAACCAGTGAAATTCAGCAGTTATAGGTAGCTGAGCTAAGTATAACTCGCGCCCCCGCTATGCACTGCTTATGATCTCACATATTACATCACTCATGACATGGTCAGTTACACCACTGATGACATCTCAAACAACAGCAGAGGCTGCGGTACTCCACTGCAAAGATATTGGAGGCAGCAGAGCCCCCAGATTGGCGCTGCCTGAAGGGGGCGGCCTGGCACTGCCTGAATGAGGCACGGAGCCCCCTGAATAGTGACTTTTTCGGCCAGGGAGCCGGCCTGGGCATCCGGCGGCAAGGCAAGCTGTTTTTAGGTTGTGATCTGCCTGCTTTATAAATCCTGGCAGTAGAGGAGTGCTGTGACGGCCGGCCCTCCAGGAGGAGTGGGGCACCGGTGGGCCTATGAGGCACGTGGGAGGCACAGGTGAGCTGAGGGATTCATTCTCTGGCTCCAACAGAAGACAGGTCGGGCACAAAGAGGTGGTGACAGTGGGACCATCACTACGCCCCTGGCACAATTGAAAGCGTATTGAGGGATACCGTTTGCCATTGTTTTTCAGGCTGCCTTGTTAGACGGACTCCAAGCCTCAGCCTGCACCGGAGTAGGGGCCGCCTCCATTAACGCTGCATCATAGCAGCAGCGCTATAAAGTGTCATCTTCCCACGGGACGCCGTTGGCCATTGTTTCTGCAGGCAACTCCAAGCCACAACCTGCACTGGAGGAGTAGGGGCCGCCTCCATTAACGCTGCATCATAGCAGCAGTGCTATAAAGTGTCATCTTCCCACGGGACGCCGTTGGCCATTGTTTTCTGCAGGCAACTCCAAGCCCCAACCTGCACTGGAGGAGTAGGGGCGGCCTCCCGCAATGCTGCATCATAGCAGTAGCGCTATAAAGCGCTTTTCATCTTTCCGCGACGCAGGACACTGTTGGCCATTGTCTTTTTAGGCTGTCTGGACAGGGGGACTCCAAGCCCCAGCCTGCTCCGGAGGAGTTGGGGCAGTTTCTCGCAACGCTTCATCATAGCAGAAGCTGTATGAAGCGATTTTCATCTTCCCGTCGCCGTCATTGCCAGAAATAGGCATGGCAGGGCCACACCCCTTGTCTTTTTTGTTATTATGGGCCATTCTTATTTATCTTTTTACTTGCGACTCAATAATATTTCATACATCTTATCATTTTCATCGTTTACGAAATAAAGTCTTTTTAATTTTCGCCCCTAACATTCCCCAACCGGCTTAAATGATAGCGGCTTGGCAATTACAGTGTCTGAAGAAATCAGGAAAAGAGTCTTATAGTCTTTGTATAAAATGTGCGAGAAAGCATCAATTAGGTAATCATCATTATGCAACACATCATGTTATACACAAGCCGTATATTGCTGATCGTATAATAGACTAAGCCCATGATCCGTCCCACCCCCCTCCACCGCCCCCCCGTCCTGTACGTCTCCTGGCACACCAAATCCAACGGGTAACACTTCATGCCGTAGATAACGAGCTACCTTGGTATATCATGCAGAATCACTTTAGGTACTACCTGCGCATTTATGTGATCCTGTGCCCTTATACTGCATGCTCCGACACCCACTAATAGGTCTTCCGTTTACAACTTATCAACCTGTGATGGCCCCAATTCCATCTCTTCCAGTTCCAACAACATATGTTCAGAATCTTGTGCAATTGGATACTTCCGCTGTCCTCTCTCCCCCTCCCGGCGTAAGGCAGCACCTTCCGCCCTGCCCCATCTCAACAGGTCAGATTTCCACACTGCTATTCCAGGAGTTCTGGTGGACTTCCATCTCATTGTTAAAGCTCTAATTGCTAGTAACAGAGCCAGGTCTAAGAATTTCAATTGAGCCTTATGGTGTTTAGGACGTTTACGATGCCCCACCAAGCAATACAGCGCATCCTCCTGCACCGGCAGGGCATTGACTGTGTGTCGTATAGGGCAAATTTCCCCCCCAATAACTGCGTAATCGCAGGCATGCCCAGCGCATGTGAAGAAGGCCAGCCTCATCTGCCTTACACAGAGGACAATGGTGGGGAGAATCCGGGAACATTCTATGTAACCTTTGGGGGGTAAGGTACGCCCTATGCAACACCATAACCTGGATACATTTAAATTTAACATTCCTGGACACTCTCCTGGAGTGCTCAAGGACAACCTTCCATGCCTTATCCGATAGGACCTCCCCTGTGTCTTGTGTCCAGGTATCTCTAAGTGTGGTGAGGGATGTGGCTGCATGCTCTCTAATCCCAGTGTAAAGCCACCATACCAAGTGGCCACCTGCCCCCATATAGTAGAGTAGATGAAGCAGTTCGTGTTGTGCAGGTTTGATTCGCTGTGGAGCCCATGTACATCTTATGTAGTGCGACACAGTGGCATGTAGCAGGTATAACCGTTGGGGAGCCCCTGTGGTTTGCAGAAAGGATTCATGATCTAGTAAAGCGTCATCCCCCAAAAAGGCCCCTACATCCTCCACCCCAGCTTCCGTCCAGGGCTGTACCCTACGTTGGTTAAGTCGTCCCTGCGGTTTTGGAATACCTAACAAAGGAACGTTCTCTGCGAAGGGTGTGGTCGTGGAAGTATATGCCAGTGCCTTCCTCCAGCACATCAGTGCTGTGTGCAGGAGAGAATGGCAATCTGGGTGAATCCTGGCCTTAGGCAATAACAGAGAGTGTAACTCGCCGTGTGCTAGTTGGTCTGTTGTAAAATTAATCTTGTGCAGATTCCTGCCCGACACCCAACGCGCCAGCCACTGAAGCTGGCTGGCATAATAATATCCGCGTAGGTCCGGCACTCCAAGACCCCCAATCTAGTGCCTAGTTGAAGCTTTCGGAGGCTGATACATCTCCGCCCGGACCCCCAAATAAGAGTTATCAAAATCGTATTCAAAGTATTGAATATCTGTTGTAGAAGGATGACCGGCAAGTTGACAAAATAGTATAACATGCGGGGAGCAGGACCATCTTTGAGACGGCGATTCTACCCATCACGGACAGGGGCAAGGACGTCCAGAACCCTACACTGCTGCGGAGGTTAGTGATGGCCCTTCAAACATTGCCCTCAATCTGGTCTTCGGGTATTCTACAGACTTGGATGCCCAGATATTTGAACGTGGACTGGGCTACCGGAATCCGATACCTCCCAAAGTGAACGAGAGGAGGGTGCGGCAATTATTGGCCATTCTTGATGGTAATCTTAATTGTTTTTTTCAGTTTTGTTCCTACTGATTGTTTGCTATGTTACGCCCCAACCGTAATTAATTAATTTACTTGACTGGATTCACACTCTGAGAAGAATGTGGCTTGGTGCATTCAATTTGTAGTGGAAATTACGGCTGTTACCAAAGAGTGCAGGACTGTCTATGATCAACAACAACTTTGACTTATAACCTGAGAGAGGTCCTTTGGATGCCAAGGAACTCCGCTTACTTCACCCATGCGTATAAGAGACTGGAACTGTGTTTAAATTCTGTGTAAGACTATTACCCGACTTTTGGTCATGGAAATATTTATACCAGATACTGGGGTAGTATGCCTGTATGCTGTAGTGTGCATTTGGTTATTAGGGCAAAAGTTCGAATTCCACAGCTAGATAGGGCGTATAGGGTCCAGTCTATTTAAGGGCTCTAGTGGGGTTGTTATTATTGTGGAGGGGTAGTGACGGAGGAGGGGGCAAGGGGGCTAAACTATCTAATTTTTGCAATATTCCAGAATTTAATGAGGAGTAAGATCTGGGTTTTGATAATTGGGTAATATAATTCCCTTTGGCTACTTGGACTATCTGGCAGTATGGGGAAGAGGAACGAGGTAGAATCAGCACAAAGTATTGTGAAATATGGTAAAGCTATTCGGCAAATAAACAGTCAAACCTTAAGTGAGATTGATCAGATAACTGAAAAGGTGGAATCCACTATTAGTGCTCAAAGTGGAGATGCTGCCACCAAAGTAAGTGAAACAATGCCCTAAAAAGTAATTTCCCAAAATCAGTGCTATAACCCCCTACCCAATTTAAGATCTGCCCAATTAGAATAAATAGAGGATGCAGTGCCACTCCCTGCCACACAAATAGCATGTCAAAATAGGTTTCTCCCCCTGATGGAGGAAGAGGGCGAAACTATAGTCACAACTGCTACTGATAAGGGTGCACTGGGGATGGGCCAAACATACCCTACTTCACTGATTTCTGATACGACCGCCTGTCTCCTTCTTATTATGGAACTGAAAGCTGACGTGGGAGAGTTGAAACAGATGTTAGGTCTCCTCATAGGTAACATGGATCAGATTTTGAATCTATGGCGGACACTGCCACAACAAGGTGGGCCACTGAGGCCTAGTACTGAAATGCAAGAGCAGCTACTTAATCAACACCAGCATTTAGGCCCATTAACAACTCTAGGGAGACATTGCTGAGCCAACTAATTTGATTCAAGTCGCAACTAGTCAACCACAGACAGGTAGACCAACACTTAATTCTGATATCCCAAGACTAGTCATTAGAAACACATACACTGCCCTTACTCAGGTTAGTGAAAGAGAGGGGATATGCAAGGGAGAGGAATTCTCTAAATAACCATTTCCAGACCGGGTTCCGATTGGCGATGACTAACGTCCCCAAATTGTAAGATCCTAGGGGGCATATTAACAAGGGCTTTATCTCTGCTTTTTGGCTTTAAAAGCCAAAGAAGCGGAGATAAAAATATCGCCCTATCAACAACAGGGTGCTAACAACCAAAATCTCATGTTAGCACCCTTTTTCACTACGCTTCCCTTTGCATCTCTAATGAGATGCAAAGTGGGTGTTCCAGAGCAAAATAATAGGAGAAATGTCGCTATTATCAAGCTTCACGCTAACCCTGTTAGAGACAAAAAAGCAGCGCTAACCATGGTTAAAGCTGCTTTTTAATGTCTGCTAATTTTCAGACTTAGCCATGTAATCCAATGGGAGGTGGATTACATGGGAAAGTCCACCATGGGCTATCAACAAGGATATCCCTATCCTTGTAGTTTTATCGCTGTATTACCAGCGATAACCTCCCAAAATGTCGCTATCGCTGGATTTTTTATTGCCTAGGCGGTTAGCGTTGTTAACGCGATAACCAGGCGATATTATCCAGCGATAGCGGGCCTTAAAAATTTTTACGATAAGCGCCCTTAGCGTTTATTTTCCCTGTTCCTTGTTAATATGCCCCTAGGAACTTTAAAGATGAATACAAAACAAAGCAGCCCATTGGATAAAACACACTAGGGGATGTTATTCAGTTATTAGAGATGACATCCTCGAAGCACAACTACAGACAAACCTCGCACTCAACCCACCGGCCATCCCCGACGATGGTGCGCGCACCCTCGGGCGATGGATGGACAACTGTGCCAACAATTTACCCCCGCTGAAAAAGCAAACCCTCAAAGACACCAGCAAGAGAGCCAACTGGTTCACCCCGTAACTCCTAGCATTAAAGCGCACCTGCCGGAAGTTGGAGAACATATGGCACAGCGAGAAGTCGCCGGGCAGCCGCGCAGCCCACAAAGACGCCATCTGCAACCACAACCACCTCATCAGGACCGCCAAGAGGACCTCCTTCAAAGATCGCCTCGACAACAACGCACACAACAGCAAGGAGCTCTTCAACATCGTGAATGAACTCTCCAACCCCAGCTCCAACGCCAATGACATCCCACTGCAAGCCCTCTGCGACTCCCTCGCCACCTTCTTCCACCGCAAGATCACCAACATCCACGACAGCTTCAACCCCTGGACGACACTTACAGGCTCCAACACGCCGTGCCCACCACACCCCACCAACCACGACCCCCTGACAACCTACCCAACGTGAGCATCGTAGACACAATAAAGACCATGGGCACAATCCACTCCGGCTCGCCGTCTGACCCTCTTCCACACCACATCTTCAACAAAGCCGGCAGCTCTATCGCACCCCACCTGATTAACATCATCGACCTCTCCTTCGAGACCGCAACCTTCCCTGAGAGCTGGAAACACGCCAAGATAAACGCCCTACTGAGGAAACCCAAGGCGGACCCAAGCGAACTCAAAAACTTCCTGCCCATCTCCCTGCTTCCGTTCCCAGCTAAGGTCATCGAGAATATAGTCAACATCCAGCTCACCCGCTACCTCGAAGACAACAGCATCCTAAACCCCTCCCAGTCAGGATTCCGCAGCAACCACAGCACCGAGACCGCCCTCATCGCCGCCACAGACTACATCAGGATCCTACTGGAAAATGGTGAGGTGGCGGCCCTCATCCTTCTGGACCTCCCCGCCGCCTTCGACACCGTCTGCCACCGCACACTACTCCACGATGCAGGGATCCGAGACAAGGACCTGGACTGGACCTCCTCCTTCCTCTCCGGCAGAACCCAGAGAGTCCGCCATCCCCCGTTCCGATCCGAAGCCTCCGAGATCATCTGCGGCGTTCTGCAAGGATCCTCCCTCAGCTCGACGCTCTTCAACATTTACATGGCGCCTCTCGCACGCATCGCCCGACATCACGACCTCAACATAATCTCCTACGCCGACGACACGCAACTGATCCTCTCCCTCACCAAGGACCCCCTCACCGCCAAAGCCAACCTCCACCAGGGAATGAAGGCCGTCGCCGACTGGATGGCGGATAGCCGCCTTAAGCTGAACACAGACAAGACGGAGATCCTCATCCTCGGGCCCAACCCCTCAGCTTGGTATGACTCCTGGTGGCCAGCATCGCTGGGGACACCCCACACCTACCAACCATGCACGCAACCTGGGAGTCATCCTCTACTCAAAACTCACCATGACCAAACAAGTCAACGCTGTCTCCTCAAACTGCTTCAACACCCTCTGTATGCTCCGCAATATCTACAGATGGATCCTGACAGACACAAGGAAAAGGGTCACCCAGGCCCTAGTCAGCAGCAGACTCGACTACGGAAATGCCCTCTACGCAGGAGCCCCGACCAAGCTCATCAACAGACTGCAAAGAGTCCAGAATGCCTCGGCACACCTGATCCTTGACGTCCCGCGCAGCGACCACATGAGGAACCTGCACTGGCTTCCCGTCGACAAAAGAATCTCCTTCAAGCTTCTGATCCATGCACACAAGGCACTCCACAAGACCGGCCCAGCCTATCTCAACAGTCGACTCTCCTTCTACGTACCCAACAGGAATCTCCGCTCCGCAGACCTGTCCCTGGCCACCGTCCCACGCATCCGTAGAACCACAGCCGGAGGCAGATCCTTCTCCCACCGCCCCGCCAAGACCTGGAACACCCTCCCCCTCAACCTACAACAAACCGAAGACCTTCTAACCTTCAGGAGACGACTCAAGACCTGGCTGTTCGACCAGTAGCAACAGCACCCCCCTACTCCCCACCCTCAGCGCCTTGAAACTCTTGCAGGTAAGTAGTGCGCTTTACAAATTATTTGATTTATTGATTGATTGACATCCTTGTGGCTAGAAGATGTTCCAATGCTGCGACACCCTTCAATACAATTGAATTAGTAGTAGGGATAAGCATATCGTGGATGACCTGGTCACGCTAGACATTCAGTCGTGCCCCCCTAAAAACTCAAGAATAGTTTAAATATATTGGTGCAGGAGGAAAGGGACTGGAGAAATCTAGTGAAATTGTCCACTTGTCAGATGCCAGGTCTGGGCTCGATAACAATGACTGACTTAGAGATGGTTTAGGCACTTTCCCTATTCCTTGAGTACAAATGGAAAGGGCCCATGTAGCAACATATATGTGCAAAAACCATCAGGTACTGTCACCGTTGGGGGGAGGGAGGAACACGTAAACTAATGGGAGTGTTGGAGGCTGTATCAGATGAGGGGGTGGATGAACCAGTACAAAACTATAACTCATCAAGACTTACAGATACGCAGATACCCGCGGAAAATAGTAATTTTACTTGTTTAGGTAGGGGACATGACGCAGGAGAACTATTACTTTCCGCTAATATCCAGATAGAACCTACCCCACTGAGTATTCAAGTAGACTCCACTGAGGATGGGAACGGTCTATCCATTTGTCCCCTTAATGGTCTGGTAGCAGCCTCTGAGGACCTGAAAATGGTGATCAGTAAAGCGGCACTGATTTTATTAGATCTATCCGCTGCTTTTGATACAATCCACCATTCACTCCTCATAAATCCGCTCCAATCGCTGGGTTTTAGGAACTCAGCACTGGCCCTGCTGAACTTGTTCCTATGCAACAGGCAACAGCTCATGGCGATGGGAAATTCCAGTTCCGCCCCCTTCTCCCTCCCTTGTGGGGTGCCTCAGGGGTCCTCTCTTAGCCCCACGCTTTTCAATATCTATGTTACCCCTCTGATTAATCTCAATCACAGTTATGGCCTTGCAGTCTTCTCCTACGGAGAAGAACTGGAGAAACAGCAAATCGTCAGAAGACCGCACATCCTACAAGAACACCATGACGGAATTCCACCAACGCATCAAAGCCACCAAAAGGACCTTCATTCAAAACAAGATACTTACCAACTCCAAGGAACTCTTCAGCGTCATCCAGGAATTCACTAAGCCCCCCAGCGAAACCACAGACATTACCCCTTCCCAGGACCTCTGCAACAAGCTCCGATCCTACTCACACCTGAAAATCAAGAGCCTCTATGACAATTTCAACGACCGAACACCTGATGCCGAAAACAATCCCTGCTCCTGCTCCAGCAACGGCTGCTAGCCCACCAACTCCTCCTGGACCCCAGTCAATACCGAAGACATCACTGCGACCATGAACGGCATCCACTCAGGCCCCCACGAACCCCTGCCCACCGCACATCTACCACAGAGCCAGCCATTGCTCCAGAACTGCGATGCACCATCAACGCCACCTTCAAGATCGCCATCTTTCCAGACGATTGGAAACACGCAGAAGTCAGACCCCTGCTCAAGAAGCCTTGAGCAGATCTCACGGACCTAAAGAACTACTGACCCATCCCCCTCCTCCCCTTCATGGCAAAAGTCATTGAGAAGACCGTCAACGCACAACTGACAAGATTCATCGAAGAAAACTCCATCCTCGACCCCTCCCAATCCGGATTCCGCAGCAACCGCAGCACCGAGACCGCTCCACTCGCCGCCACAGACGCACCCTCCTAGACCAAGCTCACACCATGGCCCTGATCCTACTTGACCTCTCAGCAGCGTTCGACACCGTCTCCCACTGCACACTCACTACCAGACTCCACGACGCCGGCATACGAGGAACTGCTCTTGACTGGATCCGCTCGTTCCTCAACAGCAGAACCCAAAGAGTCAGACCGCCACCTTCCTCTCCGAACCCACGGGAATCAACTGCGGAGTACCCCAAGGATCATCGCTCAGACCCATCCTCCTCAACATCAACATGGCCCCCTTCTCCGCCGCCATCGTCAGACAGCACGGGCTCAGCATAGTATCCTACGTCGATGACACCCAGCTCATCCTCTCCCTCACCAAGGACCCCACCACCACCAGACTCAACTTCAAGGAAGGAATGAAGAACATTGCATCCTGGATGAGCAACAGCTGCCTAAAGCTCAACTCGGAGAAGACAGAGGTCCTCGGACACTCCCCCTCTGCATGGGACATCACCTGGTGGCCCTCCGCCCACAGCAGCCCCCGACCCCCACGGACAACATCCAAACCTCGGCATCGTACTAGACTCCTCCCTCTCCATGAACCGACAGGTCAACGCTGTCGCCTAACGCTGCTTCAACCTCCACTTCCTCCGAAAGACCTTCAAATAGACCCCCTGTCCCCCCCCCGAGTAAGGAAAGGCAGTCACCCACGCACTCATAACCAGCAGACTGGACTACGGAAACGCTCTCTACAAACGGGATCAACAAGTCTCTGCTCCGCAAGCTCCAGACCTTACAGAAAACCGCAGACAGACTCGTCCTCTGCATCCCTCGACACAAATACATCACCCAACACCTGCAAAACCTCCACTGGCTCACCATTGAGAAGAGCGTCACTTTCAAGATACTCTCCCACGCCTACAAATGCCCACGCGCCTAAGTACTCTCGGTGACGTCATCACGTCGCTGATGACGCCAGTGACGGACGCGGAGCCGCAGGACGCCACCTACTGACGCGCAGGGTTACCGCTAAGCAAAACCTTTCCGGATCCAGTCTGAGGCCTGGGGACATTCTAAGGTAAGGAATCTATCACTAAAGTGTCTCTTTCAGATATATGATTGCCTTAAGAATATTCGTACTCATCCATCTCCCTTGTATGTATGCGTAGTTGCAAAATTCTTGGTGTTGATGTGGGTAAAAAGGAGGGCAATTATTGCTGTGAAGGGATTTTATGCTTTTGATTAGTGTATTATTTTGTAAAATATTTTATACTGGTTTTATTCTCTCACATAGTGTGAAATTGTATCAGTAATTTTATTGTGACTTTTTGACTTTACATTTAAGGGCGTGGATATTTGGGTATTTATTATCCTGTTAACTTTATTGTACTTTTTTATAATCTGTATTTATTAATTTGCTCATTTTTAGGGCTTAAGCCTAAATAAAGTTATTTATAATGAAACATCACTGATGACATCATTCACAGAATCACTGATGCAACCACTCATACCCCCATAGAACCTTTCATACACCCACTCAATCATTCACAGACCCATACAAGTACTTACACACCCACTCACTGATTCATAGATCTACACACACATCCACTCGCTCACCTATAAGGCCACTCATGCACCCACTCAGTCACTAATATAGCCACTGACATAGCCACTCATACACCCATACAGCCACCCACACACTGAGTCAGTCACCCATAGAGCTACTCACACATATGGTCACTCACTCATAGTCAATCACACAGCCACTTACTCATCCATACAGATACATACACACTCATATAGATACTAACACGTACTCACTCATCTACAGTCACTGACACACACACACTCACCCATACAGCAACTCTCACATTCACTCACTCACCCACACTGTCACTCATATACCCCATCCCTCACCTACATTGCCTTTCACATACCCAGTCACTCACCCATATACCACTGACACATCCACTTACTCACCCACACAACCATACACACTCGCCCATACAGCCCCTCACACACACCCTCACCCACACAGACACTCAGACAACCAATCACTCACCAATACAGCTACTAGCGTACCCACTCACACACCCATACAGCCACTTGGACACCAACTAACAGGCTGATACAGACATTAACACAACCAGTCACTCACCCATACATTCACTGAGACACCTAATCACTCACTTACACAGTCAATCACGCACACCCACTGAATCATCCATAAAGGCACTCATACACCCACTGATTCACCAATATACCTTGGTATATATACTTAACAAGTATCAAAAGAGGGAGGGAGAAGTTATAGTTTCACTCAACTTCTGTTAAATGAACATGTAAAATCAAAAGGAGTAGAAGAGTTGTGTTGAGACAGGGGGTGAGGAGGGCAACACCAAAATTGTTGTGAGACCCTCAACAGTGTTATTCCACCAAAGATATTTATCCTGTGGGCGTACTTAGCCACTCATTGGAGCGCCGGCGGAGCGCCGGAGGTGCGCCAGAGGTAAGCCCGTTTGCGCACGGGACGCGCCGGGGGCCGGACGGGCTGCCTCTGGACACACTGGTGCTCCCCCTCACTCGTACACCCGCGAGGAGATTCTGAGTTTTAAATCAGGCTCTGCCAGCATTCCGAGGGACAATGCCTCTACCAAGCATTCTGCAGTGGTTTCCTGCGGCTTGCTTAACGTGCGCTCGCTCGTTAAACATTGTGACGAAGTTGCGCTACTAATAGAGGCCCAAAGCTTGGACATACTGTTCATGACAGAGACTTGGACAACTCCATCCAGCTCTGTGGAACTGGGGTCTGCATGCCCCCCGGGCTTTAAAATAGTGCATACTCCAAGAGCCGGAGGTAGAGGAGGTGGAACTGGCATCATATTTAGACAGACTTTACATCTTGTGCAGCACAACGTGAAAGTCATTGCTGGGTGCGAAACACTGGCTTTTTCCATCAAGGATCTAAGTGGAGTGATATTTACAGGCATTCTATGTTATAGACCTCCGGCTGACCCACTAGCAGCCGTCCCTGAGCTCATTGATTTGATATACGACCTCGCCCATTCCCACACTAAAATGATGGTGTTGGGGGATTTCAATCTGTACTCAGAGGGGTCAACTAAGTCGGCCCATGAAGATCTGGTAGAAGCCTGTATTAATATTAAGTTACATCAACTAGTACTATCCAAAACCCATGCAAAGGGTCATATTCTTGACCTTCTTTTTGCGGAGCCCGGGACGACCTCTATTCGGGATATTCTACCGCCGTGCTGGACGGACCATGCTCTGGTTCAGTTCTCCCATGCGTGCACTAACATCAGTCTGGAAAGAGTGAGTGCGACTGGTACGAAAACGGGGAGACTGTGGTCCAGGCTCCTTAGACAAGCCGCCCCGCCCTCTCTGCTGCCAGATGGCTTTGTGTTAGGAGCGAGTGTGGATGAGAGTTATGAGACTCTCTGCCAGAAAATCTCCACATCGCTGGACTCCGTGGTTCCGAAAAAGAAAATCAAAGATAGACCCAATCTTGCTATGCCATGGTACTCGGAAGATCTCCGGCAGCTCAAGCTACAATGTAAACGGGCTGAGCGTACCTGGAGGAAACAGTACCTGGAATTGCATAGGGTCCTCTTTAGGCAAGTTTTGGCACGCTACAAGACTAAGATCAAGCAGGCTAAAGCCAGCTTTCTAGAATGCTCTCTGCTGGCAGCGGCTAATAAATCTCAGGCCTTATTTAAGATCGTAAAGGACCTGGCCCACCCCGGATGTACCAAAAACACCATTCCGGCCTCACAAGAGCTTTGCGATCAGCTTGCACTAGCCTTTGAGGAGAAGATTACCGGCATTCTAAACAATCTCCCTTCTTCAATCAGGAGTACTTCACATGATTCCATCTCGCCTGAGAGTGAGAAGGAACGCACTACCTCGGCAGAGCTAAGCACGTTCCCGATACCATCGTTTGAGGACTTTTGTTCGTTGGCCGACGGGGTGACCTCTGGTTCTCCTTTGGACCCTCTACCACCCAGATTCTGGAAACTCTGTCGTGATGAGCTTTTTCCACCACTGTTTCTGACATGCTGTCAGTCGCTCACCACGGCACGGGTACCAGACTGTTGGAAATTGGCGGTGGTTTCTCCACTGCTAAAAAAGGAGAACCTGGATCCCACATGTCCAGCCAATTTCAGGCCCATCTCCCTCTTGCCTTTTCCCATTAAGATCCTAGAGAAACTTGCCACAAAACATCTATCCCAACTTTCTCGAGCAGAATGATTGTTTGGATGTGGCTCAGTTCGGGTTTCGACCGGCACACGGGACAGAGTCAGCTTTGGTATCCGTTCTTGACGATCTTCGGACGCGAGTCGACATGGGTCAGGCAACCTTTCTAGTGTTGCTTGACATGTCGGCCGCGTTCGATACGGTTAACCATGTGACTCTGATCAGGAGACTGTCCGAGGTGGGGGTGTCAGGGTCGGCTCTCGAATGGGTGATATCTTACCTCGAGCAAAGACATCAGGTAGTTGCACTACCACCCTACCAATCTAACATCAAGAGGGTAGGTCAGGGTGTTCCCCAGGGCTCGGCCATCAGCCCCATTCTCTTCAATTTGTACCTCCGGCCGTTAATCACACTGATCAAGTCCTTCGGCATCACGGTCACCAACTACGCTGATGACACCCAGCTTATCTTCTCGTTGGAGGGTAAGGGGGGGGTGTCACAGGAGGTGTTCCATCGTTGCATGAGGGCCACGGCTGTTTGGTTAGGGAATAACTCCCTTCAATTCAATTGCTCGAAAACAGAGGTTCTACACTGCTCCTTGGGTCGGGCTCCTAGACCCCTTCCCCACGGTTTTTGGCCGCCTGACTTTGGGGGTGTAAACCTGCCGGCTGATTCCGTTCGGAATCTGGGGGTGATGTTCAGCTCCGATCTACAACTGGGCTCCGCAGTAAATAAGACTGTGGCTACGTGCATGGGCCTACTGGGATCCTTGAGAAAGATCTTACCGTTACTCCCAGCACCGGTAAGACCAGAAGTAGTGCGGAGCATTATCCTTAGTCGTCTGGACTATTGCAACGCACTGCTTCTGGGGGCTCCAACTACCGTGCTTGGGAAACTTCAGCGGATTCAGAATTGTGCTGCGAAGTTGGCGCTTTCAAGGCGCCGCTCGGATTCCTCCACTAAGGCACTCAGGGACCTTCATTGGCTCCCAATTTTCCAACGGGTGAATTTCAAGGCTCTGTGTATTGTCTTTAAAGCTTTGCATCATCAAGGCCCGGTCCCTTTACAAGATCTGTTCTCCTGGTATAACCCCGTAAGATCTCTTCGGTCGGCGTCGGCCTTCTTGGTGGTGGTACCCAGGTTTCGGAGGACCAGGATGGGAGGTCGCTCCTTTAGGACAGCCGCGGCGCAACTGTGGAACTCCTTACCATTGAGCCTCAGGAGCGTGGAAACCCTTCCCATCTTTAAAAAGGAGCTAAAAACGTACCTGTTCCCTAGGACAATGTAGTATGTGTAGAAGCTGGTAACATCTCGCTCTGTGTCAGAAACAGTCGTAGCGCCAGGATGCCCGGTGGGTGACAGTGATAGCGCTTTATAAGAACGCCTATTAAATTGTTCCATGATTAGGTCTTCGCCTCCACCAGGAGGGATTGTCTCTTGAATCTGAGACCATCCCCACCCCCTGTCTCAACACAACTCTCCCACTCCTTATGATTTTACATATATATTTAACACTCAAACTTTTTAAAAACACGAACAGTCACCGGATAATGTTATCAGTGATGTCGTTTGAGATGTCACCAGGGATGTCACTGGCCATGTTATGAGTGATGTAATACGTGAGGTCATAAGCAGTACATAGCGGGGCCACAAGTTATAGTTCGCTCCACTAACTATAACTGCTGAATTCACTGGTTTTGTATGAGTGAAACCTGAGCCTAACTATAACGTCCCTGTAACCTTTGTTTTTTTCCATACATATAAACACAAGTTTAGGTGGAGAGCTGCCCCTTTAAATGGAGCTCCCTACAACACCACCGATACTAAATCTGCACTCCTCAAATGCATGTTTCCCTGGCAGAGTTTTTAAGTATAGGATTAGCACAGAATACAACACTAGAGAGTGACAAAGCCTGAATGCCACTTTCTAATCCTATGCTTAAGGCTTTAGCTGTAAAAATGGCAAAGGGCTATTTCACTCAAGACATTGTCTTCATTTATTTTGACTTAAAAAAAATAATAAGGAAAAAAAATATATATATATATATAAAACACACACATATATATATATATATATATATATATATATATATATATATATATATATTCACTGAAAAAAACAAAGGTTAAAGGAACATTATAGCTAGGAGAAATGTTCAGTAACAATGTAACGTTTCAATCGTTATAGTTATCTTGAGTAACTATAACTTGTGCCCATAAATTAATAAAGTAACTATAACTCTTGCCCTCGCCATGCTGTTTTCTCATCAATATTTTCAAATGTTAAAATGATATTATCAATGATGTCATGAGTGATGTAATATGTGGGGTAACTAGCAGTGCATGGTGAGGGCGTGAGGAATTGTTACCTTAAGGCATATATATGTATGGCCTAAGATACATTGGAAGTACCAAGCTGCAAGTGCATGCCAGAATATTATAGCACCTTAGGGCTATCATTAACAATGATCCTTCATACCCAGTAGCACAACAGGGAACTCTGCGCACGCTGCAGTCCTGAATTGAAACGTGCGCTGCTCTTTTGAACCTACCTGCGGTCTTCTCTCTCTTGTGCTTCCTGAAATGTTGGATTTATGGGGCTTTGCACGCCTTACAGGGAGGATCCACCGCGACCCTGCGGGTCTGTTCGAGCTTTGAATTAAGCAAGAAAACAAACAGAGGCAGCAGCGCACGTTTTAATTCAGGACTGCAGCGTGCGCAGAGTTCCCTTTGACCACTGTAAAGCAGGGCAGTTCCTATGCCAGGTAAAATGCTTCGACCCACTGGGGGAATACTATTTGCCTAATCGAGTGAATGAACATTGCACCCAATTGGGGATTATGAACTACGTATACCAGGAGGCACAGGGAGTGCCACGCCCACAAGGGCAGGTATTTAAAGTAGCGGAATGTAAAGCGATGTTTTTATCATCGGCCCATTGCCACTGAAGAAAGGTCTTTGCAACCTGAAACGCGTCTGGCAGATGAAAAATGGAGAAGCCTGAATTTGGTATTTTTTTTAAGTTTGAAAAGCTTTATTGAATAATAAAGACAAAGTAAAACATCATTACAAGAGCAAAAATTGAAGTACAAAATAAGAATTAAGATAAATAAACCTAGCAATCAAAAGACAGAAAAATCCCATAAGAGGCTAAGATTATACTGAGAGAAAATGCTTTTATAACTTTTGTAATTTTGGGGGGAGGGAGAAGAAGAAAAAAAAGGGAGAAGAAGAGGGGGAGGGAGGGAGAGAAAAGGGAGATGAAGTACATATTGAAACAATGCAATGAACTGGCAAAAAAAAAATGCAAATGCATGTTTAGAAAGAAAAAACAAAGTAGGGAGATAAGCATCAATAAAATAAATAAATTATGGGGCACATTTAGAGAGAAAATCTGTTAAATTTGAATTTGGTATTTTAACTGCTGGCAAGTGCTCGAGTGCAAAAAAATAACTCTTTTGAAGCTACCTGCGGTCTTCTCTCTCTTGTGCTTCCTGAAATGTTGGATATATATATATATATATATATATATATATATATATATATATATATATATATATATATATATATATATATATATATATATATATATATATTCATTTGTATTTGTAAATATTTATTGACATGCGATATTTGCAAATTTAAGGAATGTATTTATATTGTCCTAGAATGTTCAATAACATCTATGATACACAATGACAGTAATAGAAAGGGTGTTCTTACGGAGAATTCATGCTGAAAGGATTTTCTCGTTGTTCACTAACACGTGTCACGTAGGAAGGGGGTGTGTACAATGCATTTACAAAGAATATGGCGATGTACGTGCTGCTTGCCAACTGTCCATGTTTATGTTTAATAAAAAGATATTTTAAAAAAATGAGTATGGCGGACCTTGTTCCGTGAGTGAACAAGGGCACTTGTTGCTCGAAACGGGTCATCGGAGTGAGTAGTGAGAAGGAATTAATACATCTTGCCAACCCTTCCCTGGGTGTCTGTTACACTCATTTCGCCGAGAGGAGGTCTTGAGAGTGTGGAGGATTGCGAAATATATACATATATATATATCTACACATACACATATATCACATGCATGCAATCGGCATGATCATACGTTGTAGGTTGACCCGCCAGTTTTATCTCTGGTTCCTTGTGTGCCCCATAAAAATCACATCTAGAGACACCACTGCTCTGGAGTTTCTCAGTTACTGCCAGCCACAGAGAAGAGGTGTTCACTCATAACTAGGTAAACCTGACCACACACTGGTGATCCATACATAGGCTATGAGAAAAAAACAATTGATCCCTCCATATAGCCTTAAAAACAATGGAACTTCAGGAGAGCCAGATCTCTCCTCCACAATGCAAGCCTTTGCCAGTATGGATCTGTAACTCCGGTCAAAGGCCCAATGAATCAGACTTACCGTAACCTCGTATGGCACTGTGGCCTCCTTCTGACAGGGAGATTTGTATAAAGTTGCCAACCTGTACAGAAAAAAAACAGAAGTCATCATGCGCAGCAATCTCAAACACTCTGGAAAAAACATTCATTCAACCAATGAGTATTTAACTTAGAAAAACCCAACATGCTATGTAGATGAGATTTTGCTTACTAGAAGAATACAATTATCTTTAAGACAACCTATTCCTCTAAGTTTCTGTCCAATTCTCGACGATTCGGTTCCCAGTCACGTACTAATGAAACCTTATACTGAATCCAAAGATGTTAAATCAGAGGCTTGTAGTGCACTTCCATTCATGCTGCCGGGTATCAGATGATACGAGCGTTTCTCTTCACATAATTGTGCTCTTGCTGAAAGGGCAGGCAAACTAAGATATGGAGTTAACATGAAAGCAACTTTATCCTACTCATACATCTAGACAACTTCCCATTATCAATCCTTGGGTATATTCCAGAGCAAGTGAGGAAAGAGAAGAGGACATTGGGCAGCTTGGGCAAACAATTTACACAGAACTTCCAGGACAAATTTAGAACTGCTCTGGGAGAAAGTCTTAAGACTGTACATTTGGGAGATTGCCAGTGGGCAGGCCTCACGTACCTGCACCAGCATTCATCTCAGAGAGGTACATTCCAACTTAGATATTGTGCAGTGTGCATAAACACCAGACGAAGGTTCAGCCACATGTAGAGTGTAACAATCAGTAATACGGTTGTGCACCAATGGAGTGAGCATCATCGCCCCCAAAAACTAGAAAGAGTTGGGTAGTAGAATGAAGGTCACTGTTACCACTGTGGTAGATCCAAAAAGGCATGCTTGCTGTTCAAACTGTGTGGGTATCTTCTACCCTAAAGGAGGATGTGCGCATGAATGGAATGACAATCATTAGGCCAATAACTGGGAAAGTCTTGGGGCAACAAGAAAGTAGTCTATCATTTAAAGAGTTTCAGGCTGCATGAGGTTAAAGGTCATAAAGGTTTGTGGATCAGTTTGTCTCAAATCAGAATGAGGTGCTGAGAGACCATTAGGTTCCCGATAAGAGAATTTTCTGGCAGTGGCCAGAACACCCAGGTTTTCTGTGGAGAGGCAAAGGTAGACAAAAGCTAACTTCTCAAGAAGCAGAACCCGAGGGTCATCACTAGAATGGGAGGATGAAACATGTACTTTCCATGGCATCATGGACAGAATGCCTCCCCTTCAGGGAGGACACATATAGTTCTTCAGCACAAGTTCCAGGATCAAACTCAGCAACACTAAGGTGACACCGCAGGATTGTATGAACAACTCTGATCTTCGCTGACAATCAATAAAAGGGGAGAGAATGGACCACTACGGTCTCAAGGCCAGAGTTTCAAGGATAGTTTCCTTAGAGACCCTCAACCACATGATCATAGTCTGAGGTGTATTTAATCACCGCTTAGTGTGGTTTGGTGGATAGCGTCATCATTGGGTCTGTCACTTTAGTGTCCTATTCTCCAAGTGACTGCGTAACCTCCACCAGGAGGAAGACAGTCTGGATATTGACAGTGATAAGTGTGTTAAAATGATCTCCTATCTTGCAGGTAAATCTTTATTTGGGGGAAAAGGAAAGATAGGGATAAGTCTAAAATCAAGGGTGGTGTTGCGAGGACAAGTCATTGATCTGCAACACCTGGTGATCGGGTCAATATGTTTCAGCCTAGAACAGCCCTAAGAGGTCTATGGCCTTCGTCTGGACCCACAATATTGGGGCCCTGGTTTCTTAGGGCTTCCCTGAAGGAAAAAAGGGGGGTGGTTCATTCACTTGTCTTTGTCTAAGAGCACCCTTTGATCAAGGCGGGAAGTGGTAATAGGCTCTGCCTTTGAGCCTAAATCTCAAGCAGGCATTCCTAATGCTTCATGGCTGTGGAGGGATATTTAAAGACAATGGGTAAAGTTTTGCTTGAAACTGTCCACAGCAGCCTTCCTGCGTGCCTCTCCCCAACCAAATGTTCATCTGGAGCTGGAACTGTTGGAGGAAAGACAGAGGAATGCTCCCATCAAATGCAAGATATGGCCATTCCTTAGTGATTTAGACATCCCTGCCCATTCAGAAGGCGTATTGATCAAACTGCTCAAATGGGTGGCTGTATTGTACAGGAGGTCGATCCCAGTACAGTGTGCCCATTACTTCAAAATAGTCCAACACTGAACTCACCAGTTAGCGTCTCATAGATAGACACAGTTCTTGAGTAATATGCAATTTTGCAACTTTGGCAAAATAAGGTTTAACAAACTTTTATTATCAAAAACATTTTATGATAAAATAATGCACACTTAGTAAAACACTGCACGAGGAATGCATGTGAGAGAATCTAGATAAAGGAACAAAATAAACAATCTAACACTGCCCTTACATCCACTCTGATGTTGCATGAGATCCAAGTCCAACAGTATCCTCGAACTGCATCCAGGAAGAGTAGCCCAACTTGTATAAAAGTCATTTGGTCTGTCGCCTGTACTAAATCTCTTCATAAATGTAAATGGTGCAGTATTAAATATGATGACATTTATCTCTTCAAGAACTACCTAGACCCTGGCTGCTCAGTCATCACATGACCGTACAGGTGTTTTCACCCACTGCATAAGCACTCCTTTTCTCTTCTTGTCAAGGACCGCCCTTCTAGCAAATAGGCACGCGCTTCCAATCTATACTCGTGAATTCTGCACATAACATATTACAATGCTGTTAACTCTTTGTGGCCTTCACACTTCATAGCATCAAGCTAATTCTGGGAAACCAACAAATAGTTCTAAGAGCTTTCCAAGTGCTTCCAAACACTACTCCTACACAGTGCTGAAGACATCTATGGCCGGGTGCCCCATGTCCTCAGTGATGGAATGTAGGGCTTCACAATAAATGTTCTGCTTGTATTGAGAGTAGAGACAATATCTCCAATTGCCTGTCTGACACTAGTTCTGATTGCTCTGTGTAATGCACCAAGCTTTGTGGGAACCAGAGACACTTTCTCACACAGAAACATTCTGGGCGTTGTCCATGTGTACAATCACTACTATGTATCTCCTCTCTCTGGTAGGAAGGCTTTCAGTGTTAGAAAGACAGCCTTCAGTTCAAACATGTTTATGTGGAGCGAGAAATCTACTCTGTCCCACAAGGTACTGCAGTGGCTCCCTATAGCCCCAATTCTCCAAAGAGTTGGGTGTGACTCCAAGATGTGGATTAGCCAGGTGGAATGAGAATGTCATCAAAAGGTTAGCTTATAGGGAATCAAATGTTATAAAGGTCCTGCAATTCAAGGAGAGATGGGACTCTACTTCATTCTGTGACATTGTTATGATAAGAATGTCGTCCATGGAGGAATAGCTGTGGATCTGCAGAGGCAGCTTTCGGGATCTTGGTAAACAGAGGATGGAGGAGGGGAGCTAGCTTTTCTAATCGAAAAGGCAGCCTCCTGTACTACTAGTTTCCCACCATGAATTAAAGTACTTCCTTTATCCTTTCAGAATGTATAAATTGAAATATGTGTCATCAGAACACAGCCAGTTAAAGTTTGCCTTTACACCTCTGTAATAGAACAAAGAAAATTGTATTCTGCATGTAACTCGAGTTTTGTAGTTTTGACATCTTTGATCGTCGCACATGTTGGATTTTTTTCCTTGTGTCAGGCTGGAAATCTTCGGTTAAAAAAAAACAAGGATTGGCAATGCCAATAGGGCTTGTACGTTTGACTTTTGAGAGTTAGAGCTATTGGTGTTGTAAACGACAATGTCTTTTACTGATGTGTTTTAGCTTGGAGTGGATGTATGTATAGCACCAACAAAACATGTGAAAGAGGTCTGAATGATTTACATTAACGCTCACACTGAATTGGCTGCTAGTAAACACTTTGTATACACTCCTCGCCCGCACTGCTGAGAATCAACGTGTACATGCATGCCCGGCCGACACTGTATGCACCGTTGTTAAACATGTGTACACTCCTGGCATGTAATAATGGTAAAAATATTACACTCTTTGCCAGCACTGTATCCCACTGGTAAACACTGCTGAGAATACTCCCAGGCAGCAAAGTGCACCTCTGGGCCTTGTACACTCCTGGCACTGGGACAAACGCTGTATACACGTCTTGTTCCCTTCTAATTACCGCCTGAGATAAAGTATGGCCAGAAAGGACCCCAAGAGTAAACACAATCTCAAAAGAAGGTGACGCAAAACATCAGGGAAGGGAAACAGAGAAGGGCGGGGGAGGCTGACTTTGGTCAATATGAAAGCCAGCTAGGCAGGGAGGGGGCAAATAAATATTCTCTGAAGGGTATTAATATTTGAACACACTGGGCTCAGAGAAGCCACGTGATTGCCCCGGGTGCCCAAAGAAACGTAATTAGTTTCTAAGCACACCTTTATGGAAATCTCTCTGGCACGGTCCAGTACGGCCCCAAAGGGAACTGGTCTCCCTCATTTTAAAATCAAGATGGGTATCACATAGGGCTGCATATTAGCACTGCTTCCTTTTTCACTCTTTATCAATGGGGTAGAGGATTTGCTCCAGATAGTTCAGGCAGGTGCTCCTGTTGTTGGAAAATGCCCTGTACCAAATCTTATTGTACGCTAACAACGCTGCCCTATTATCCAGGACACCCATCGGCTTACAAAAATTGATGAACACCTTTGGGGACTTTATGGTTTCTAGGAAAATGAAAATCGACGAGGCAAAGACTTTTTCAACGGTATGTGGGAAAGTGCAGAAACATATGATCTTTTATATTGAGGGAGTCCCAATTGTTAATGTTTACTCCTCTTATCTAGGGGTCTTATTCATGAACAGTGGATCCTGGGCCCAGCATATTTCAAGTACACACATGGAATTGAGCAGAGTTTGAGAGGGAGTGTTCAGGTTTTCCCATAAGACTGACAGTCGCCCAATTAAGGCTATGATTGAAATGTATACGGGCATTACTACCGCTACTCATGGGGGAGGCCTATGGGGCTATGCTCCCAGTTAACTATTACAGGTGGAAGCGTCCCGGTTTCTCAAAGGACTGTTGTGCACACCCAGATCCGTGTCATCTTTTATTTACATAAAGAGCCTGGGTTACATTTCTTAGAGGCCACACCAGCTTTAAAACCCCTTTTACTTTGGCACTCTATATGGTCAGGGCCGGACTGGGCACCGGGCGTTTCCCCGGTGGGCAGCTAGTGTGGGGGCCAGTTTTGGGCCCCTGGGGGGACGTTTTTGTTACCAGGGTCGGCAATATCGCCCCCCCCCCCCCCCGTAACAAAATCAGCCGAAACGGACTCTCGCAAACTGCTTGGCTGCACCCTCCTCACCCCAGGGGAGGGGAGCCGGCCGAGCAGTTTGCCAGGGCTGGTGTTGGTTTCCAGTCTGGCCCTGTATATTGTCGAAAACAGAAACAAACTTTACGAAGTCAATCAATCCGACCGTTTAGCTCTTGACCACATGTTGAAAATACCCTGGCTTTCCTATATAAATGGGCTCTATAAATGGGTTTGATTTACCCATTATGCTCAACCCTGCTAGTGGTGTAGATCACTTGATGAATACAAGAAACATACTGTCGTTTTATATGTATCAAATCAGTTATTGGAGGGACGTCAGCAATATCTGATTGGGGTGACTAACACCCATCATCCTTTTGTGTTAACCAGATTACGAGTGAGTATTGTTCACCATTTGGTCACCTTTTCTGAAGTTAAAAAGTATCCATCAACTACTACACATTGTCCTTGCAATGATGTTTCAGCTCAAAGCACACAGCACTTTATGCTATTTTGTGGATTTTACGACGGTTTAAGAAAATATTATCTAAAACCACTTCTCCTTGAAAGTAATATCACGGATTACAGAGTGGCTTTAAAATTCTTATTTGCACTAACAAACCCTTTGGTCTGTATTAGAATTGCACTTTATAGTTGGGCTGCCATACATCTCAGGAGGATGTATGACGTTACAACGCAGGCTATTACAACGCCTGCCTTTACAACGCGGTTTTTACATCGCAATCCATTACAACGCATAGTGCTTTTGGGTGTTGGATAGTGAATAGTTTAATTTACTATTCCAACTCCAGTCCCCGTGGACACTAGGGAAGGTTATTGGATAGTAAATTAACCTATTCCCTATCCTAGAGCGCCCCCCAGAGCAATGCGTTGTAATAGCGTGCGTTGTAATGACCGTGTTGTAATGGTAGTGCGTTGTAAAAGTTTCGTTGTAAAGGTTGTTTACCATCTCAAGAAAAGTATGGTATTGTAATGTATTATAAGTGGGAGTTTCAAGCTGGTTTTAATCTTCATTTTAATATATTGTTGTGTATTTATGTATTTTATGATTATGCTTTCTTTATGTACTTGTATGGCCTTTTATTTCTCAGCTGAATCAAGTTTTAAATCAAATCGACCTCAAGAGTAAATACACTCCTAAAAGAAAGTGATACATAACATCAGGAAAGGGAAACAAAGACGGGGTAGAAAGGCTGACTTGGGTCAATATGGAAGCCAGCTAGGCAGGGAGGGGGCAGAGAAATATTTCCTGGAGGGTATTCATATTTGAATACCCTGGGCTGAGAGAAGCCATGTGAAATGAAAATTCTCGAGGTGAGCGATGACATGACAGATTAATGCCAGAAGATGCTGAGGTTTTAGGGGCATATTATCAAGAAGGGTGTTAAAATTATCGTCGCTTTAGCGGCAGGAAACTGCCGCTAAAGCGGCGATAATGGGCTTGATAATATGCCATTGAGAATTCCAATAGAAGCCCATGTTCACACCAGAACATGGGCTTCTATGGGAATTCACAAGGGCATATTATCAAGCCCATTATCGCCGCTTTAGCTGCAGTTTCCTGCCGCTAAAGCGGCGATCATTGTAACGCTGTTTGTTGATAATATGCCCCTTAGTTCTTTAAACTATGATAAACCAAGGAATGGCAGTAAACTAACAAATACCAAATAGCCACAAAAAATGCACATTTCAGCAACAAAATATATTTTCTTGTCTCACAAAATACTCAATTCAATTTATTTCATGTTTATTCGGACCATTGGTCCACAAACAATACATATCATTAATTAAAAATTCGTCTTAAAAGAACATTTCATTAGCACACATAAGTACATCCTAAAACAGATTGAATCTAAAATCCCCACTATTACCCAAATTGCTTGAGGATTGGCTAAAATTCAATAAAAAGGTATAAAATAGCCTTCACTTTTTGCATAAATTTCCCCATAGCCACGGCAATATCTAAATAGGCCATTTCGGTCAACAGTCTCGCAGCCTGGGTCCTAGTTTTAATCTTATATTTCATAAATATTGGTTTTAAAAACATAATACGCAAGTCCAGGAACTTCAGGCAATCAAGTAAAATATGTGGCAGATCACATTGAGTACCCACAGAACAAGTACAGCCTCCCAACTTATTTATCATAGCACACTTTACCAGATTGTTCATATAACAAGGGTTTACCCCAATTCTTACCCTCAGCACTTCATTTCGTAATTGACAGTCCGGTATCTTATCAATATAAGGGAAACATTGATTATTTTTCCATGTAGCAGCCATGAAACGTGTCGAGATTTTATTTACAAGGTAATTTTGATCCTGTGTATTGGATATTTCCATCCCCATCAAGCGGAGTGTCTTCTTGTCGATATTAGTCATCTGGACAGTGGGGCATATATTAACTCCCATCTTATTACACAGCTTTGTTATTATCCCCCTGGTCTCCCTTGCCCATTTTAGTTCGCTGTTCTGTATTTCATTTTTACACAGTTGAGATATTTTAGTGTTTACGCCTATATCTAAGCGTTGCCAGAAGCGTAATAGGGCCATACCTGCTTGAACACCCCCATGAAGTCAAGCCGAGTTCCAGCCTTATGGCCTGAATCATTGCTGACATGGGGAGACTAAATAACTTTTTTAGGTTTTTACCTTCCTCGACATCCCAGTTTTCCTTGCCACTTAAAAATAACAGTTCAGCACCATACAAAAATTGCGGGGGTACAATAGCCGAATATGCTTTTAGCACTGGTCTGTCGGTCATTGCACCATAGACTTTGTTAAACAATTTCAGGCCGCTAATCGATGCAGAGGTTCTTACTTTTGACGCCTCTAGGTGGGTATTCCATTTCAAACTTTTATCGAACCATAGCCCTAAGTATCTATACTCAGTAACTGATTCCACTTTCTCAGCCCCTATCCTCCAAGAGAACCCAGTTTTCTTACGGCCGAAGCTTAGGGTTTTGGTCTTATCCATATTGATCACAAGTTTTTTCCTGGAACAATAGACATTAAATAAATTCAATTTCCTTTGCAGGCCCACCTCAGTCTGATCCATGATCACCAGATCATCCGCATAAAGTAAGCATGCGATCTGCTTGCCATTTAATTTCGGGCTTGCCCCAATGGCATTACCCAAGATTAATGGCAGGTCTGCTAAAAACAAGGAAAACAACAGGGGGGCCAATACACATCCCTGCCGTAGCCCATTTCCAATTTCTATTTTCCCCGATAGACTGCCATCTGTATCTAAGATTATCTGGGCCCAGTTTTTAGTGTGGAGCAGTTGTATTAGCCACAGTAGGTCATTTGGAATTCCATAGCTAATTAAGGCCTCCCACAACAGCTCTCTATCCACCAGGTCGAAGGCTGCACGGAAGTCTACAAAACAGCAGAATAGTCTTCCCTGTGTTTCCATCGACTTCCGTGCTATAGCCCAAAGAGCAAAGCAATGATCAATTGTGGAATGGCCAGCTTTAAACCCTCCCTGTTCCGAGGGTATAATCTGATTTTCTTCTGCCCAGTCTTTTAAGGCATTCAATATACTTTTTGCGAAGACTTTTTCCCCTATATCTAAAAGGTTTATCAACCTATAATTTTTGGGGATTTTGTGATCACCTTTTTTATATATTGGCCTTACAATTGCACCCTTCCAGCTTTCAGGTACAATTCCTGTTTCCAAAATAACTAGGAACATTTTAGCAAATAACTCCGCCCACCATTCCGGTCTTGTTTTAATTATCGCTGCCGGGAGGTTATCTGGACCTGCAGCACGGGTAAGCTTCATACTAGCTATAATTTCAGTTATGTATCTTAGGGTAAAATATTCCTTAATTTCATCCCTTACCTGTAACCAGTCTTGGGTTATTGGCTGTACTTGTACCTGCCATTTTCCATAAATTTCTCCCAAGTAGCCTACCCAGTCATCTTCATGAACCATACAGACCAAGGGTCCTGTATTCCTACCCATACTTTCTTGTACTAATTTCCAAAACCCTCTCATATCTTTGGATTCAATTATTACCAGCATATTTGCCCAACACTCATCTTTATACATCCTTTTTTTGTTTCGAGTTAATGTTTTATATTTTAACTTTAGATGCTGAAGTGCCTGATATAGATCCACCTTAAACATGACCCTAAATCTTCTCTCCTTCTGTCGTATCTGTGCCTTGGCTACCCTGCACTCTTCGTCAAACCAGGGCTTCCTATTTTTATTAACAGTGTGGCTACCTAATCCTATCTTTTTTGTCTTGAATGCCTTTTTTAGGGAGTCCGCCAGCTTACCTATGGTTGATTCGAACCAAGGGATTCCTACCTTAGGTTGAATTTCTTCAGTTGGGATTGACTGCTGGATTAACTTTAACTTTTCAATATGCTCAGCCGATATACAAATTGTTTGCCGTTTTGGACAGTACACGTGGGTCTGTAGAGCCCTCTCTCTACTTCCACATTCCAGTATGTGTAGTTCTACCCTCAGAGGGAGGTGGTCACTGCCTGTCGTTTGCATCACCTCAAAATTTTTTATTAAATCAAAACACCAAGCCTGGCAAAACACATAATCTATTGGACAAAGTTGCTGGCCTCTTACAAAGGTCCGTCCCGCTGGTTGGTCAGGGGTGTGGAAATTTTCAAATAATCTACTTGTCCATGGGACAAAATGCTAAATAAATCTACATGTCCTGTAAGACAGTCCACTTGTCCCACCTATTCACAAATCAATATTGTGGGATGACAAAGCCATTGATGACATTTTGTTTTAATAAAACTGAACAGTGAAAACTTGACTTTATTGCTGAGAAAAGTGAAATTCTCCTTAAGTACTGAAACACAACAATAAGTTATCTTCAATAAATCAATCAAATGACACTTATTAAAACGCCCAGCTGCTTCGAAGGTAGTGTCCCATCACTCTAGAAGACAGTAAAGGCAGGCCAAAGTAACAAGAAACTAAACTGAGTCAAATAGCCAAGTTTTAAGTTGTCTTATGAAGGCTGACAGTGTGAATTAACCGTAACAGAAAAGGAAGACTGTCCATAATTTTGCAGAGTGCACAGTAAAGGGGTTGCCGCCACGACGAGACTTCAGAAATTTTGGAATCCGTAAAAGATGATTATTGTTGGATCTAAGTGCCCTCTTTGGATTATACCGAGACAGTCTATTCAGCAGATAATATGGGGCCTCACCATGGTAAGCTCTGAAAGACCACATTAGAGCTTTGAAGTTGATATGCTATTCTATAGGAAGCAAGTGCCGATGTCTCAAATGTGAAGAGATATGATGGCGCCTCGGAACGTTCCTGATTAGTTGTGCCACTGCATTTTGAATTAGCTAAAGTCTGTATCAAATATGCAGGAAGACCAAGGTAGAGACTGTTAAAGTAGTCCAGATGGGACATAATTAAAGAATGAGCTGTTTTCCTAGTTTCTTCAGGAACCAGATCAAGAAATTTCGTTATCATTTTCATCTTCAAAAGACAGACAGACGAAATCTGTTTAATTTACGATGTAAAAGAGAGGGTAGAGTAAAAGATAATGCACACATTTCTAGCATCCCTGGTAAGATTAGGATAGGCTCGGCATGCCACCATATAGAAGGTGGTGGGGGCCATTTTGGTAAAAAACAAAATTCTATTTTGTCAGAATTTAGTTCTAATCAATTTTTACCCATCCAAGTTGGGACTGCTCTAAAACATTCTTTAAAATTGTGAAAAGCTGCACGGACTTAAGGTTTGGCAGTTCGGATATACTGGTCCAAAACGCAAGCTGAACCATATTTGCACATCCATCCATGTTGGTTGTATGTGGAAATATCTACTGCAGAAACATCATGCTGCCAAAATATTGAGGACCAAAATATAGTGTCTGGAGTTAAGAATAGTAAATCTTTACTTACCAATTATCTTCTCAAAATTTTGACCCTCAATATTTGGTATATAATAATCTGGTAGCACGATATTCTGAAGTCAACATTAAGGTGGAATACCTCAGTGTTGCAGTAAAAAAGAAATTGATGAGAAATTCTGTGCAGTTGGGGAGGTGTTGTTGTCTGTCACGAGACGTCTGGCCTGTTGCCAGTCTAATTGGTTCGTCCTCTTTCATCTTGCCTCACTGATATTCTCACTGCACATACACACAACCCAACTGCTGGGACACACACTTCTGGACAGACAAACACACCCACTGCACAGAAACATAGCTACACTACAGATGCATGGGCTCATACGTCACTTAAAGTATAGACTTAAAATCCCATGCAGGACCACACCCCGAAGACCTACCCCTGCGAAGACAAAGACACCCACTATAGAAAGACCCAATCACTTCCTATTGACAAGCAGTTCCCAACATGAAAGGTTTGCATAACATGTGTCTAACTTGATCCTGACTGTAGCAGAGATACTGCCTGCAAAGATATCCACAGATTTCCAAAAAGGTTGGAAGAAGCCACTCCTTTTCAATTCTAAGGAAGGACATTCTACAAATGTAAATGAAATACAAATGTATGTTGCAGAAGGAGAAGGATTCTAAGGAAGTTTTGGATTAGGGGGCAATGATGTCCAGCCATAGGTCAGTGAGGGGAGGCCAGAATCCATGGCCAGACTTTCAACATTTCCACTGACTATTCAAATTAGTTCCCAGGAAATTAAATTAATATTTGTTTATTTTATGATAATTCTATAAATCTAGCATGGGTTTAGTCCTCCTTGGTACACGGTGGACACCCCTAGTCTCTGGCTGTTTAGGATCTCTAGTTTGCCAATGCTTATTTCAATGTCGGTTCACAAATAGCACAGATTTTCAGTTTGTTAGGCTCAAAGTGTAGATGTGCACTTGTAAAAAGATTCACTTACACCTACCTTTTCTTGTGAATGAATATTTTCTGAGAAGTGGGTGTTTCAGGGTCGGGATGCCCTAGGACGTTTGTGGACACCCACAAAATAATGCATTTAAGAGTACTCACAAATTTTTCCACAGCCCATTCTCATCATGGACATAGCCAAATATTTGCTCATATCAAAGATCAGACAAAAACTGTGTCCAGGGTGAAAGTGGGAAGAAAACACCACCTAATTTTAGGTGGGATTGTAGGAAAAGGTCTCACTGCTTCCTTTGTAGCTCATTTACCAGAGAGCATGGAGAAAAATGGAGACCGTATTACTGTTGGGCAAACTACATGTGTTGATTCGGAAGTATGTTAATTTTACTCTAATGCGTAATGTATCATTAAATGATACAGTCTGGAGCAATGATTCTCCTGTAGAAAGCAGCTATGTGTTTTGTCAGTGCTTAGAAATGGTAAAAGTGCGAGATGAAGCACTATATGAAACATTGTTGCTTCTTTTTATGGGAAAAAAGTATTCTTCCACACCTTTGAAGAATTATACTAATCCGATCTAAAAAGAATATCCTGCCCTGACCCTTATCATGGCAAAGTATTTTTGAGAATTTAATTGAATATATTCATACATTGATTATGGTAGATTATATACAATTCTAATATTCTGCATTGGTTTCTCAGTCAGACAGCCTCACTTTCTTTACTTGTTTTCTTTTCAACACATGCCCAGTAGGCTAGACTGTCAACTTCAGTGTTTTGAAGCAGTAAATTGCTCCAAAGGGGTAATTTCGGATATGCATTTCGTTACTTGGTCTTCGTTATTCGCTTTACTCACAATAAAATGTCACTCGAGGTGTCCAACATTTATCAGTAGACTGTCATTCAAGTACACTGAAATCACAGAAATGTCACACAAACAATGAAAAATCGGCAGCTATGAGCACCACATCACGCAAAGGGCCTTCAAAATGCTGGGCTAAGTGTGTCGCTTAAAGAGCCAAAAGAATAACTCTTAAATTTGACAAACAAACGAAGACAATGTCAAATATAAATACCCTGAAATATGAAACTGTAATACCTAAGCACACTGAAAACGTGGCAGCGCCTCTCACAAACTCAAGCTCACCTTTCAGCACCTGAATTAGGTCAGCAAATCTGGGTCTCTTGGAACATGGAGCCACTTTCTAACTCCACTGCCCCCTTAAGCACAGCCACAGGCGTCTGCTTCAACCCTGGCATGGCCCCCATGGCCGGAAAAGGAGAGAATCTGAGACAAATGGGACCCCGCACGCCAGATGTGACCGCCCTCTCCAGTGCCACCGGCGCAGGACTGCTTCCAGGCACAATAGTAGATAAGGCTTGTAAATACATAGGGGCAGATTTATGTTAACTGGCGCATCCCCAGGGATGCGCCAGTTAATGTGCGCCACAGTGCGCCACAGCTCCGCCACCCATGGTGCGCCGTATTTATAATGCGGCGCACCATGGGGCAAAAACGGCCCAGATGCGTGACGCATCTGTGCCGTAAAGGTGTCGCATTGCTGGAGTTGCGTCGCAGCTCCAGCAAGGCTCAGGTGTGCCCCATCTTAACAATGCTGCGTCAAGACCTACGCCTGCTTCAAGCAGGCGCAGGCTTTTGACGCAGCATTGGCCTGAAAGTGACTGAGTGAAATCTTATAGATTTCACTCAGCCACTTTTGCGAGGCGCACCTGCCCCGGAACGCCCACCCTGCGCCGGAACGCCCACAAGCGGCGCAGGGCTTTACAACGTGACGCATCTGCCTAGATGCGTCACGTTGTAAATCGTTCGTAGGGATGCGCCACGTTTACGCCGCCTTGCGTGACGCAACAGCGGCGTAAACATGGCGCAAGTGCCTCATAAATCTGCCCCATACTTACTATCCTGCATGAGCAATCTTCACCAAACTTTCGATTTCTTTAGACAGCAGCACCACAGGAGAAAGAGAAAATGGACAACAAAATGGAAAGAGGAAATGAGTTACCGTGCCTCAGCCCATTTTATATTGCCTCTTGTAAAATTGTGGCGATTAGTACAGAGGCACAACTAGAGCTATATTTCTGGGGTGAGGTGGTGGGCGGGGGATCATTCTTCCAGCAATAGGCAGGTGCACATGAAGGGGTGAAAAAACAACAAAGCCTCGTTAACGCGTAAATGGTCTTTTTAAAGACCTGTGAAGTACTCGGGTGCAGCTGAGATTAACTCAAAGACTGTGTGCCCGGGAAGCTGTCTCAGCCCGGGCTGACACACACGACGGGGTGGGGTAGGGGAGGGGCCATTTGGGGGCGATTCGTGCCTGAATTAGTTAAAAAGAAATACATACATACTGGCAGATAGTAGATCCCGCTCCTTGCTCATTCCGGTTTCGTTCTCTTTCTACCAAGCCTCATTCCTCTACTTCATAAACTTGCAGAGCAAAAGGGCACTAGCTACACCGACATTAGCTGCTAGGAGAACACAAAAGCGTGTTTTTAAAATACTTGCCTAGAAGGAAAATAAATTGGGCATTTTGTATTCGGCATCCCATTCTATCACGCATACTAACTATGGCATTAGTAAATCAAGTGAGAGACTTGTGAGCAGTCATAGGCAAACCATTGCTCTTGTGTGCACTCGTAATATGCAAAAGCTATGCCTGCGTGCAGAAGCTAAAAAAAACAATTAGAGAGAGGTTGCATCTGATGGAACACTACCGGCCACACACCAAGCAGATAGCTGAGGGGCGGGACCGAGTATGGGGCCATCCCGGTTTACTTTGATTTAATGTCTAGTTGTCCGTGGGACAAAATAGACATTAAATCTTCTTGCCCCTGACAGAAATCAACAAGTCTCGGGCGTCGGGCGATATGAATTCCCCACCCCTGTTGGTCTAGCTGGAATCTCCCATTTGCACATACCATGCCCAGAGACCCCATTAGCTGAGTGAACGTCTCGTCCTGCTGTGACATCTCCCCCTTTGGGAAGATTGCTACTTCAATATGGTGGGATTCTAAGAATTCTTTGTACCAACTGTCCACTCTTCGGGGGTTTAGTCTATGGTTAAAATCACCTAACACCAGAATAATGTCCTTTTCTTGTTTAGCACTAATGGACTCAATATCTTCTTTTAATTTTCCCAAATTTCCCTTATATTCGTGGTCCTTTCCCTTCTGTATATACACATTTACGATGCATATACCCTCATAGCGGGGGTCTACCTTCTGCAGTAGGATTCTACAGCCCAACGCCCACTCACAAGGTAGATTTAACCTTTCAATTTTTCTAACTATCTGTGAGGCAACCAGCGTAAGTTGTCCCCCTGATGGCCTCCCCAGATTATTTTTCTTTGCTGCTTTGGAGTGTTGGGCAAATCCTTCTGTAACTAAGGATTCTAGGGTATCGTCACACAGCCAAGTCTCCTGTAGGCACAAGATATCATTACTCTTTATAATTTTATCGAACTCGATCTGTGCCGATAGTTTGCGTTGTAATGACCGCGTTGTAATGGTAATGCGTTGTAAAAGTTTCGTTGTAAAGGTTGTTTACCATCTCAGGAAAAGTATGGTATTGTAATGTATTATAAGTGGGAGTTTCAAGCTGGTTTTAATCTTCATTTTAATATATTGTTGTGTATTTATGTATTTTATGATTATGCTTTCTTTATGTACTTGTATGGCCTTTTATTTCTCAGCTGAATCAAGTTTTAAATCAAATCGACCTCAAGAGTAAATACACTCCTAAAAGAAAGTGATACATAACATCAGGAAAGGGAAACAAAGACGGGGTAGAAAGGCTGACTTGGGTCAATATGGAAGCCAGCTAGGCAGGGAGGGGGCAGAGAAATATTTCCTGGAGGGTATTCATATTTGAATACCCTGGGCTGAGAGAAGCCATGTGAAATGAAAATTCTCGAGGTGAGCGATGACATGACAGATTAATGCCAGAAGATGCTGAGGTTTTAGGGGCATATTATCAAGAAGGGTGTTAAAATTATCGTCGCTTTAGCGGCAGGAAACTGCCGCTAAAGCGGCGATAATGGGCTTGATAATATGCCATTGAGAATTCCAATAGAAGCCCATGTTCACACCAGAACATGGGCTTCTATGGGAATTCACAAGGGCATATTATCAAGCCCATTATCGCCACTTTAGCTGCAGTTTCCTGCCGCTAAAGCGGTGATCATTGTAACGCTGTTTGTTGATAATATGCCCCTTGGTTCTTTAAACTATGATAAACCAAGGAATGGCAGTAAACTAACAAATACCAAATAGCCACAAAAAATGCACATTTCAGCAACAACATTTATTTTCTTGTCTCACAAAATACTCAACTTGGTGCCTCATTATTCTAGGGGTCTGTCTCTAGCACATATCTGGGTCCTGAAATCATTAAAATGCAAGAAAAGTATTTATACTCCTCTTCAATGGACATACGTAAGTGCTTGCGCTCATGGCAGTAGTTTCCTTGAGCATAAAAATTATTACTGTTCTCAGGAAATCCCAAATCCACGTATTTCGTGCAAGTAGGTTATGACGAGATGGATCGAACATAACGATTGGTCAGCTGCAATGATTTAGCAGCACATCTGTGAAACCTGATGTTTCTTGTTTCAACCACAGCACGATCATCTTATCTTGTCATCCTCCTTTGAAGTGGATGAAATGAAATCCAATTGTAATACGATACAGGGAGATTGAGCAAAATTAGGTATCATTTGCATCAAGCTGCAAAAAGAACGTTTGATATGTGAAATTAGCGTCATGACCATGGTAAATGGAATCTAAATAACAGCAACAGAATTGCTTTGTAAAACTGCTTCGTATTCATTTATTGGTTTCGATCCATAGGCTCTTCGCCAGAATTGTTGTGAAATCTTATCTAACATAAAGTGCAAATAGTACATGTTGCAAATTGCACAATGAAGTTTCAACCACATTTTGCTGCGCATCTCTCGTTGCATTGTCTGCACTGCATGTTCGCCATTGAAGCAAAAGTGACTTGATGTGTCACGTAAAATGAGATAACATTGTTCCATTACTTTGAAAGTATAACAAAATTAAGTGTGGAATCCTAAAAAAGAATGGGTGACTTCCCTCAGTTTGTGACAGCAGGTCACAGGAAACATGCCCACATACCTATGCGAATGATACCAACTTACCCCCTACGTGTCTACCTTTAATCTCAAAATGCGGATAAAGTCAGGCATTTACGATAGTGACCCCACCAAGGTCAATGAAGAATGCTCATGGTCTTGGACTGCCGGCCACCTCCCCCCTTGAACACTGACTGAATTACCCAACTCAACCAGTCAACACATGGGGGTCTTTGGAAGTCAAGGGGGGGTACGGGGCCCCCCCCCTGGCCGTATTTATTAAAATATAAAAACAAATCAAAAATTTTAATCAAATAAACATTTCTGATAATTATTAAAATGCGCACCTTTCAGAATATTAGATTGACATCCGTTTCGACATGGTATGATGGGCTAACCTTAACAAATAGCTAATACAGCGTGTCTCCTAACGTAATCTAATCATCCTGAAAATTAAACTGCATTCTAATATTTCCAATACTTAATAACTTTTTTTAACTTTAATAAAGGCCTAGGGCAAGGTCGCCAACCGGTGTCAGATCCTTTTACAGCTGCGCTCTCGCGTTGAAGATGCGCATGCGCAACCCAGGGCACGTTACACCCACGTGCGCTCCCCGAACTCCATTTAACCATAACAGGAGGGCCCAGACACTCGCGCACCTTAATGACGTCATAGTGTTGTGAGGGGTGGCTACCAGCCTGAGGAAAGCGTAAACTCCCTCCCCCGCACCCTTTAAATTAATGGAGACCATCTCCTGCCCCTGAAGTTCTGAGAGAGACCAAATGGCCCCTCCCGCGGGCGGCCCCTTTCGTGAATGGGTCCGCCCCCCCCGTAAGGACCTTAAAATGCTGCTCACCGATTAATGACCTTACCGCCAGACACACATAATAAATACGACAATGCTATTCTAAAAGGAAAAGAGGCCTAAGGATAAAATTGTTAACACACAGCAAAGCATAACATCACATATATAATTACTCCTGTAAGCGGGAAAAAAGGGGCCTAAGGAAAGAATTGGTTAAAATCACGGCACTGCACCAACGTTTAAATTCTGTACTTCCTTCCAGTACTCAGGAAATTCCAGGCCTACTGGATCAAGTCCCCCTTACATCTGTTCCGGCACATTGACAAAACCTGATACTCACCATTTTGCCAAGCCCCAAGGTCTGCTAAATAAGGGATGGAGGGTGGGGAAAATTAAACGGCCCCACGGTGGGGCGAGGAGCGAGCCCGGGGAGCGCGGGCACAAAGAGGCCGCTTCCCGCGCTCCCCAGGCTCTTAACCCCTTCGCCGCCGCGACCCCGCCCCCTCGCCCCGGAAGCACACCAGTACTTCCGGGGCGAGGGGGCGAGGAACGCGGCCCCGAAGGGGACGGGATGTGGGAGGGGCCGGGCCCCGCCATGCTTGCGTGGGGGCCTATTGGCCCCCCCTTGTATCATGGTCTTGGACTGCCGGCCACCTCCCCCCTTGAACACTGACTGAATTACCCAACTCAACCAGTCAACACATGGGGGTCTTTGGAAGTCAAGGGGGGGTACGGGGCCCCCCCCCTGGCCGTATTTATTAAAATATAAAAACAAATCAAAAATTTTAATCAAATAAACATTTCTGATAATTATTAAAATGCGCACCTTTCAGAATATTAGATTGACATCCGTTTCGACATGGTATGATGGGCTAACCTTAACAAATAGCTAATACAGCGTGTCTCCTAACGTAATCTAATCATCCTGAAAATTAAACTGCATTCTAATATTTCCAATACTTAATAACTTTTTTTAACTTTAATAAAGGCCTAGGGCAAGGTCGCCAACCGGTGTCAGATCCTTTTACAGCTGCGCTCTCGCGTTGAAGATGCGCATGCGCAACCCAGGGCACGTTACACCCACGGGCGCTCCCCGAACTCCATTTAACCATAACAGGAGGGCCCAGACACTCGCGCACCTTAATGACGTCATAGTGTTGTGAGGGGTGGCTACCAGCCTGAGGAAAGCGTAAACTCCCTCCCCCGCACCCTTTAAATTAATGGAGACCATCTCCTGCCCCTGAAGTTCTGAGAGAGACCAAATGGCCCCTCCCGCGGGCGGCCCCTTTCGTGAATGGGTCCGCCCCCCCCGTAAGGACCTTAAAATGCTGCTCACCGATTAATGACCTTACCGCCACAGGCCAGGTAGTTAACCGACTATCTGGCCCCCCCCCCAAACCGCCTACACTGAAAGGTCATAACTTCCTAATCCAAAAACCCTCTACCCCTGCTATTTAATTCCCTATCCCTAGGGCATCCCCAACCGTCCACCGGAACCCCCACCCTGTGATTGATCCACCGACTGTTAGTCTACTTGGTCCTGCGATGACCCCCTGTGGGATATTCTGCGCTTAATGTGTATGACATAGTTTCTCAAACCAAGTGTTGGTCCTCTTTATCGAGTGATTCTTCACCGAGTGACTCCTTGCACTCGCCTAGCCCCCCCCACTCCTCTTACGTTCAGCCTGGGGGAAACCGAGCCCCCCCTATGGTGCCGTCTGTGTCCTATCACCGTTACCCCATGCCCTAACATGACTGAGGGTGTGGGGGGCACGCCTCTCGAGGCTCCCTGCGGATGCTATGACCGGGGGAAACCTGGTACTACATTCTACCCTTCCCACTGGTATACTGTACAGTCTGTTAACCATCCACACCCAGCCATTACGCCTGGAAAGTGTTAAGTGCCTGATACTACTTTTACCATGGAAGTCCCCACTTCCTGAACCGGGGAAACGAGGCGCTGCATAGGCCTATCCTTCCTGGGGTTGCCGAGGCTAGGACTGCATACCCTTGTGTATTGTCCCATCTCTACCGTTGTCACTTACCAATTGGTGATCTATGCATATCTGACACTGGTGGCCCTGCGTGCACAGGCGCCGTTGCTGAGGGTACATTTTCCTGTGACGGCAAATACTGCAATTTTTTGTGAAGCCACATCCTGCTACGTTACTGCCGCCGGCCCCATATAAGGGCTTACACACCGAAACAATCAACTCTGTGTTGGCACCTCCTGCGTTTTTTGATCGCTCGACCATCACACTTGCGTTGTTGTTTGCCATCCTCTACCTGACGTCAGCATTCCTTGGGCTGTCCACCTGTAGCAGCTTTGTGAAGCGGAGCACTCCAGATATCCACCATGGACCCGGCCATACATAAATGGAAAAGATAAACACAAACCATTAGTGTTTCTGGCGATAACTGCAGTACATGTGTTAGTCTTACATTGCCATCCCTTGCCACGTTTGAGATACGATTAGCGTCAGATGCCTACTCCTAAACACTTCCGACTAAGTGTTGAGCATAGCCTCAGCTTGTGTCCCCTGTAGCGTGACTGTATTAGTGTTATGACGAGTACCCTGTAAAATTGGCCTTCATTAACAAATACTACCCAGTGTGTAGTGTATTGACACAAAGCATGGAGTCCCCAGTGCATACCATAACGCCCTCATGACTCCTTAAGGGTGATTAGGATATCAGTTAAAAATGAACAGTCCGTTTGCATTGGCACCCACCCAATCACAACTTGATGAGATATACGTGTTCTAAGTATCGAACCCCTTGCCCCTGACTGTTGACTTGGATCGTGGCTGACAGTGCTAAACGCGTAATATAACTAAGGCGCAACCATAACCTATATATATTATTCTCATGATCCCAGACTGAGCATCATTGCCTTAACAAGTTGCGAGTAGCAGGTGGCCCTCCCGCTGCCACACATGATTGTCCAATCAATTCATATTATACCGCCCCCTATTGTAAATCATGATGCAACATTAGTTTCCACAGTTCAGGGTTTAATGTGTTACCGTTCCACAACCCATTCTGCCTCCCCCAGTTCAGCCCTGTTCATATGCAAATCTGTCTGACCCTTCTGCCCATTTAAAAGCACCAGCAGTATCAGAGATGGGACTTAGGCATTTGTTACGACCATCCCCTTTCGATCCACTCTACTATAGTGAGTCCTTTGCGTGCTCCATGTCCTCCGAGAAGATTACCTGAAACTAACAGGCATACTATGGAAGAGTTTAGTGCCAACTGCTGTTAACTAGGCACGCAAGTGCACCCAGGTGACCCAGAACTAGTATTGTCAATATTCCCGATAGATATATCCCTCACGTAGCCACTTTACCATGTTACTGTTGGTAAGTAGCATTACCTTGGTCCGGGGGCGTCAAAGGTCTTTTTTCACTGTAACCAGGCTTAAATCGCACTGTGCCTGGTAACTTGCGCAACACATCTCATAGTTTTGTCCTGTGATCAAATCGAGGCCTACCACCTAGGCATGTACGCACGCAAGTGTAACTTGAATCAGCAAGGCCACCGGTCACCCCGAACTAGTATTGTCGATTACGTATACCACTCTGCCATGTTACCGTTGTAGGTAGCATTAGCTTGGTCTGGGGGCGGATACCCAGGTGAAGCGGACACACAATATTGTTCACTGAGATCACTCCTGTTGAACCAGACAGGATCTATTATTTTATGAACAGTGAGGACGTTCTGAAACAACAAAAACTCCCCGCACCCAGAAAGGAATTTTGTGGGGTGGCAGGGTCAGTGCAAGGAGGGTGTTAAACAGGGATCAGATTACAGTGCCCGCCCAGCAATTATGGTTACATTGTCTAATTACCACATAAATAGCAACCACGACTGTCTTGTCGCTGAGTCAGAAAGGAAAAAACAAGGGCACAGTAATTGTCCTCCTAATGTCACAGCATTTAACCCCATGTGGGCAGCTTTTCATGCTCCTTGCACTCAACCAATCTGACAAATGATCGTTTAAAGTGTTCTTGCCCCAATGTAGGTATACAATGGGCAGCATCTCTGAGATTAGAGTTAACATATTAAATGCATTTAGATACAGTGCATTTAAATATAACATATCTTAAAGCGTGTTGATTATCCTGCAATCTGTCATGGGTACAGCCCTCCTGTGCCTACATTGGCCATTCTTGATTTAAAGAAAGAGATAAAGATCTTCCAATTTCAGCAGGCAATTATTTGTGGCCCTGAACCATCCTTTTGATTAACTTGTGAGCTAAAAGCCCCACTGCCCTATTGCTATCCCCAGTAGCAGGTGGTCATCCTGGCCAACTATTTACTGAACCAACTTGTTTGTAAACAGGTGTGATAGGATGTGGGATAGTACTTTACCTACCCACACTATTCTACTTACAAGTCCCACTGCCTTATTGCTATTCCCAGTAGCAGGTGGTCACCCTGGTCAACAATTTACTGGACCAACTTGCTTGTAAACAGGTGTGATAGGATGTGGGATAGTACTTTCCCTACCCCACTATTCTACTTAAATGAAAATTCGTGAACATCAGAGGCTGGCAGTTGCTGGTAAATTGAGCCCAAAACCCGCAAAGACGGGGGATTGACTCCTGGTCCCGGGCTAGACCTCTGCATCAGGGTCTGCCACTCTAACCATTTGAGCCACACTTCTCCACCAAACTGGAGCCAAACAGTACTTGATATAAACGTGTAAACATTAATACATCCACTTTGGGCATTCGAAATTGAACTGGACTGATCACGTCACTTCTAGCATCAAATATTATTCCACTGTGGCTCTTTATACAGAAAGGAGTTGAGCCTATCATTTTTTCAGCTTTCGTTGGCTATCCACCTTAATCACAAGATATGTGTTTTAATGTCAATTTAAGCATAATTGATGTAAAACATAGGGACAGGCTAGAATTTAGTGTACAGAATACTCTGTCACCCACGTGCAGTAATACTCTATCCACCAACCCTCAGTTTTATAGAGATAATGTCTGACAAAGGGAGACACACAATAGCCGCTAACTGATGACCCAGGTCACGGGGCATAATCAGATACTGACAATTATAACAGAAAGCGTGAGGGAAACAGTCCCGCTGGGGAAGAGAAACTGCCCTTACAGCTGTATAAATATCTCGAAATATCTCGAATTATTATGCTCTGGAATAAAGTACCTTATGTTGTACATTATAAGGGTATAAAGGTTGGCAAGCCAATACACTTGCGGGGAGAGCCGAGCCAAGGGTCTGGCTCAGATAGCTGAGCACGTGCCGAGCCCTGAAAATGTTTGCTAGGCAAGTCACACAACAAGCATCACGTAAAATAAGATAAATGCGCTTCTCTATTAAAATTGTGTATTTCTATAACATATGAAACTTTGAGGTTAATAATACGTCAGATCATGGCACTGCACTGAGAAGTACTTACTAAAGCAATCGTTTTAAAACAAACGATTAGTGCAAGGCACTTGCGTGTAAAACCGGTCTGTGGTCCCCTATTGGACCAGAGCAACATCATAGTCTATTAAATCAAGCACAAAAGTTTTTTGTACAACTAGTATTCTGAACTCAATAGTCGAAAGTGCTTCCATACACAATAATGTAACTGGTGGTGCTCATATAAAGCGCTTCAGTTTGGCGTTTGGGACGAGCTCCCGCTATATGAAAACTGCCAAAAACCTAAACATAAATAAAGATAGTAATTTCTTGGCTGATTTGTACAAAGCGAAACTAAAAATTAAAAACTGGATTCATCGTGGCTTCGCCGCTTTAATTTTGTGATCTTGGGCAAATATTTTATTTCACCAAAAGCTTTTCTTCATTACACGAGGTGACGTTCATTGCTCAGGAATAGGGACATTAAGGGATTTGACCAGAATCACATGAAGATGTGCCAACACCGAGACTGGAACCTGGTTTCCCAATTGTAAAGTCGTCAGCACTGGCCCTATAGCCACAGCCTGGGTAGAGGGAGTGAGAAACCAAATGAAAGCGTCTTTTTTATGTGCTGGTGGCTCTAAAAGCACCTCGAGCTGAGCCAGGCTTCCGGCTCGAGTTTTCAGTGGCTCGCCCATCTGCATGAGAATATTGACCAGTCACCTCTGACTTACGTGACCTTATAAAATGAACTCTACATTGGGCCCCGTTCCTCATTAACTCTCTAGGCGGGTCACGGAACTCCTCAGTGACATGCTATATGCTTCCGCGCCGCTTACTGAACAACAACAGGACAAGTTCAATACCACCCTAGTTATAAAATAACAGTTTAAGCACAAACTCTACCCACAACACCATCGGGTAATGTTCACGCTATATATAATTTGCAATAAATAAATAGCTCAGACAGTACTTATATGCAATATGTCACAACACATTTTCTTCAGCACATTTCTGCCAATTTTAAAATTATGCAAGTGACTCAATGGAAAGGCAGAGTTGACCTACCCAAACTCGAACCTGCCGCTGCACTATTCATGTTATGAAAGCTTCTGCACACCGAGCCGACATACTCACCACCGCAATGAAGTATGACTGGCGCAGCTGTGCCACGTTCTCCCGCTAAACTAGGCAGTGCCCCATGACCGTTCCGTGGACTGCCCGACCCTGGGGGCACTATTCTGCCCCGTAAATGAGATGGGGCCATGCTTACATACCCCAACAAATCGAACCACACGGTACCCGCAGCCCTTGCTCACCTTCAAGCAAGCGCCTTGCCGAAGTCAGGGCCAATGCACCACAGCCTCTGTCCGCACTTGGGCTCCGGTAACCTCCGCTCGGCGGTGCGCTCGCTGGGTCTCCTCGCTCGCTGCTTCTCCCTGCTCCACCTCAGTGGTGTCCCGACTGGCAAGACGTTGGCCTGAGATCCTCGAGACAATCACCGCAGTCCTCCGGAGGTCGGATTCTTCAAATCGCCCCGCCCGTCACGGCGAAATCTCCCGCTCCTACAACGCGCCGGCCTGAGATGCAGGAAACCCCCGCAGTCCTCCGCCGCAACGTAGTACACCTGAAATACAAAAGAAAGGAAAATTAAACGGCCCCACGGTGGGGCGAGGAGCGAGCCCGGGGAGCGCGGGCACAAAGAGGCCGCTTCCCGCGCTCCCCAGGCTCTTAACCCCTTCGCCGCCGCGACCCCGCCCCCTCGCCCCGGAAGCACACCAGTACTTCCGGGGCGAGGGGGCGAGGAACGCGGCCCCGAAGGGGACGGGATGTGGGAGGGGCCGGGCCCCGCCATGCTTGCGTGGGGGCCTATTGGCCCCCCCTTGTATTATATAGTCTTAACGTACTATGTTAAAGGAGTGGCTGCCTCCATGAAAGTGCATTTTGTTAATCTATCTGGCGGGTTTCTAACCCGCTTTGAGATCCATATTTTTTTCAATGATTTGCACAGATTTACCGGATATTGAGGATGCGCTCTGACAAGAACCTAGTTCTCCAGTGCCAGGACGCTTCATGCCGCACACCACCAGTGTGTACATGATGGACCCATGTTGGTAAAGACAACAGCACTGGGGACTAGAATTACACTATCGAATGGGAGAAATGGTCGGTCAACACAGTAGTCGAAGTGGGCAGGATCGGACAAGATAACTGTCCCCGAACAGTTAATTCAGACCGCTGAAATGCTCAAGCGGAAGTTCAAGCTAGGAAATCTCCTGTGTTTTGAAACCGAGGGAGGAGCAGACAGCCAAACAAGCCTTCATGCCAGGGTGCCAGGGTGCCTGCTTCCCTGAAAGAAATGTAAATGTGCTCAACAAGTTAATCTGCGAATGTAAAGGGAGCCCCTAAGTCGGTATCTGCTTTAATGAATGGAATCACTTGACACTTCCTGATGACACACATTTATTATTTTTGAGTGGTATGGGAAAGGAGTTACCAGCTGAGCTGTGAAGTATGTGCTGTGTAAGTCCCTAACTATTCTCCACTTCTCCAACCAGGATTCAATTACGTGGATGTCTGGGTACAGATGCAGACCTCTGCATTGCATAACTAATAGAGGTTTCATAAAGTACTTGATAGTGCATTTCCCACTGATTAACTTAACTTGTCTTTATATTACATTTAAGTTGTTTGTTATTTTATATATACATACCTGAAGCTGCAAGACCGAAAAAAGTTACAGAATGAATATCTTTTTAACTACACCCTTGACCCTACCCCCATGCTTATTCGCTTCGCCCGCATTGTGCACAAAATCAAAATCCCCTTACTGTTTTTTAATGCACTTCGGCTGCTCTGTCAACACCATAGCTGCGAGGAAATGGAGAACTGCCATCCGTACCTAAATCAAACAGAGCACCGAGCACTTAATTATGTTTGCACCCATGCCCAGGAGTCTGCAGCACTAATGTTCCCGGCTCACCCCCCCCCCCCCCGCCCCCCCAAAAAGAACTACAACGCCTTCTACACTCCTTCTGTCATCTGCTGTTGAGGATGGATGGCTGATTAGGCCCCTCATTACCAAGAAAACTATAAAGGGCAGTATTCAGTGAGATCAGCAAACCGAATACCTGCAATGCTGAAGCCTCGACCTGACTCTAGCGACCACTAAGGATCGCTTCTTTTGACGGCCTTGAATGCAGGCAGCTCACAGAGGAAAGACAATGGGGTAGTGGGCACCTAGCCCGCGCACTCAGGAATTCGCCAAACCTGTCACCACTTTATTCAACGTAAATCCGCAGGAACCCAGTAAGGAGAGTGCCGAAAAACAAGATTTAAAAATAAACGTTATTTACCAGTTTCATAAGAGATACAGTCAATACATGAACTCACTGAAGGCTTGTAATTTTACAAATCATGATGCAAAATAGACAGCAATTGTATTTCTTGCGTATCCTGCCCTCTTCCCCACCCCACCGCCCGATAACAAATCCTTCATGACCTTCTTCGCTCCACGCAGCATCCCCAATTACTAACAGGGGGAACTGCCCCATCAGTAATCCCCTGGATCCTGAGCGACATAATCTAACCGATGCTCATGGGAACTATGGGCCTCATTTATGAGGCTGTGCGTCACTTTTACGCTGCCGGTGCGTCAATTTTTGTGACGCACCAGTGGCGTAAAAAATGCACCATATTTACAAAGTGACGCATCTAGGTAGATGCGTCACTTTGTAAACCCCTGCGTTACATTATACCTACGCCAGGTATAATGTATGCAGGGGGGGCGTTCTGACGCAAGAAAGGGTCATAGAAGTGACGCAGTAAAATCTATAAGATTTCACTGCGCCACTTCTAGGACACAAATGCGTCAATTTCTTACGCCTGCCTCACAGCAGGTGTAAGACTGATGCAGGGCCCTTTCACATGGGGTTTTCCCCATGTGAAAGGACACATTGCTGGAGTTGCGTCACTTTTATGACACACTCCAGCAATGCGTCACTTTTGCGCCTACAGATACGTCAAAAATACTGACGTATCTGTAACTCCTTGCGACATGATGCATCATATTACAAATATGACGCAATCAATCATGACGCAAGAAGTGCGCACTGAGAAGTGACGCATCGCTGCTTTCACGCAGCGATGCGTCATTTCTCATAAATGAGGCCCTATCCCTTTAGTTGGTTGAGCGTCAGGAAGAGATTTTGAAGCCAGCAAATAACTCTTGAGGGGTCCCCAAATATCTTTCGGGCAGGACGCCAATGGTTGAGTATTAGCTTATAATTCACTATTCATATTGCAGTATGTTAAACTGTTGAGCCAGCCTTTTAATGTGGGTGTGGATTTTTTGCATCCACATTTAAGAGCTATTTCCCTCTTCGGCAGCAGCAACGCGATTGCTAAACTTGCAAATCCCTTTCGGGAAGCCAAGCATGCATCCCAACAACGCAGTTTCAGGCAATGGTACTATCTCCAGCTCTTTCATTTCCCCTATTACTCTAAATACTTCGAACCAGTATGTCTTAATTTTCACACAGTTCCAGGCAATGTGCGCAAAATCAGCATGTGGCGCCTCACACTTCAAACAGCAGTGCGGTCTATCTGGATCAATACTATGTAACTTCTCCGGTGTCATGTATATTCTCCTCAGGAATTTAAAATGTATCAATATATGTCTGCTATTCTGCGAGAACTCTTTAGTTTGTGTGCAACAATGGAGCCATTGCTCATCCAGAATGGGATGTCCTAGATCTGTTGCCCAAGCTTCTCAAATCCTAGCATCACTACTGGGCATCAGCGCCGCACACACCACATACAACCTAGAAATGAGGTGCTCTACCCCTGTCAATTACTGTGGTTGGAGAGGCAAATGGCGCGGGCTCCAGTGGGAACCCCGGTATCACCACTCGCAATGCGCAGCGTACACGATCCATAAAAGAGGCATCGCTGAATTTCACCTCCTCTGTGCTGGAGAAGACATAGCCCCCAGTAAATAGGTCTCCAATTTTACCTATGTCGTATTTGGAAAGTATACGTTGTACCAACCTCTCTTCCATGATGGGTATCCACGGGTTGTTAGCAATTGGGAGCTCGGGGGAATATAAGATGTGGGCTCCAGTGACTGTATTCAGTTCAATTTTTACCAGGCCCAGCTGGTAGTCGACCCAGTTTGTATATCCCTAGGGTCCCTAGGATACCCCGAGGTAACACCGTGTTTAGGGAACCAGGTAAGATCAGGTCAGCGTTCGGCCTAATGTATGGAATCCGGGCATCTGGATGAAACCAGGAGTGTGCATAGCTACATTGTGCAACTAAGTAGTATAATTCAAGGTTTGGGACACTAAAACCCCCTCTATGATACGGTAGGGTCATGAGCTCCCAACGGACTCTAGGTCTCCAAACCCCCCAAACCATTCCTAATAAGATGAGAGCGCAGTGTAAGAAAGAAACTATTGGGGAGTGGAATGGGAATACTGTTAAATACATAAAAAAAAATTGGGAGGACAATCATTTTTATTAATGCGACCCAGCCCGCAACCGAAAGGGGGAGCCGCAGCCATCTTTCTACCTGTAATTGTAGTTTGTGTATAGCCGGACCGTAATTCAGATGGATAATCTGCTCCGTTTCTTCGTGGCTATATATCCCCAAATATTTGGGCGAGTCCTCACACCACTCGAGAGGAAATTCACTGGTCCACTGTTTGGTGCTGCTAGTGAGGGGGAATACCACTGACCTGTTCCTTATAATGCCCAAGCATGAGAACCGGACAAACCGTATGAACTCTCTAATGAGAGGCTCAAGGTTCGTCTGTGAATGCTGGACATGGGGGATGATGTCGTCCGCATATAAAGATACAAGGAGTGGGCCAATTTAAACTGAATTGCTCTCTGCATATGTCTTTCCTTAAAATGTCTGACCAGAGGGTCTATTGCTATTGTAAAAAGCAGCGGCGATAATGGGCAACCCTGCCTGGTGCTACGTGATAGAGTGAATGAACTTGATAACGTACAGTTTAATCGCAGTCTCGCCATCGGAGCGGCATATAATAGCGCTTTAAGGTCAATAAAGCCTTTTGGTATACCCATCCTCCTCATCACTGCCAGAAAAAAAGGGCCACAGTAAAGAGTCAAAGGCTTTTTCGGTGTCTAGGAGGACCGCTATCGCTGGGACCGCCAATCGATCCTGTCTCGAAACAGGGCCAGCCTTAATACGATCATTTTGGCCAAAATTTTGTAATCTAAATTTAGAAGGGAAAGTGGCCTGTATGATCCGCATTCTAGCGCGTCTTTTCCCAGTTTGGGAAGTAGGATAATTACTGCTTCTCTCAAAGTGAGGGGAGGGGCAACATTTTCTGCTCAAGCGCCTCGTTGTATACTTCTAGTAGGCGCAGTGCTAGCAGGTCCTTAGAGGACATATAAAAGGCCCCCGTAAAACCGACAAGCCCGGGGCAGTGGAGCCATTCAGTGCATCTATCGCACTGATGAACTCACCAGTAGAGAAAGGTTCCGCAAGGAAGTTTTGTGTACATTTTTCCAAATAGACCAAGGCGATCTCAGCCAGATATTCCTCCTGGTCAGATGCGCTATGGGTTGCTCTGGACATGTATAGTGTATCATAGTATGTAAAAGAATTCATCTTGTATTTCTTGGGTTTCTATAAGGGTCTGGCCAGTCTGGGATCTAATCTCAGTGATGCACGTTCGTCCTTGTGGAGACCTCAACAGTCGTGACAATGTACGGCCAGGTCTCTCGCCCTCTCCGTAGCGGCGAGCTGTGGCGTATTTACTCAAACAATGGATTTCCCTTTCCGCGACTTCCCTAAATTCTTTCAGGAGAGTCAAACAGGTGTCAATTCCCGCTGGATTCGGTTGCTCAGTTTGCTCCCTGTCCAACCGCTCCAATTGCTGCTCAATGTGAGCCAGTGTGGCCCTATGGTTCTTCAATACTCCTGCATGTTTAGCAATACAAACGCCTCGTGCATAGGCCGTGAAGGCCTCCCAAAGCGCGGCCCAAGACTGGACTGACCCGGTATTTAACTTGAAATATTCCACTATTGCTTTGCGAAGTTCCGTCTGGAACATGTCATCCATGAGTGCTCTACCCGGGAATCTCCAGTCTCTCGCATCCCTCAGGCCTGGGAACCCGAGCCCTCAATACAACTGTGGAGTGACCAGAGTATGTTCTGGGGAGCACCTGGGCATTTCTATACCACGGCGACAGACCGGGGGTGACCAGCCAGAAGTCAAATCTGGTCCATGTATCATACTGGGCTGAGTAGTGAGAGTGGGCTGAGCTGCCTCCAGATATATAGCAGCCTCACTGATTCATATAATTCTCGGCGCACACGCGGTTTCGTGTCAGGGGAGGTAGAAGACCCATCCAGGGCAGGTACTAATAACAGATTAAAATCACCCCCCATAAATATGTGCTCTGCGTCTAACCGCAAAATTTGAGAATGCAGATCATGAAAAAACTCTGGACTGTGAGTATTAGGGGCGTATATGGTCACAAATGCCACGCTATGAGCCATCAGCCGCCCCACCACCACGGTGTATCTGCCATCTCTGTTGCTGTGGAAGTTGTGTGGGTGGAAGGATAGTCGCTTATGTATCAGTATCGCCGTGCCCCTTGCGTGAGTGCTGTAATTTGTAAAATACCGATGTGGGCCCCAGCTAGACGCTAAGTGAGTGACATCTGCTATGGGTAAGTGGGTTTCTTGTAAGAATGCGACATCTATCGTGTGTCTCTGCAAGTAATGTAATATGTGGTTCCCTTTTCTGGCGTTATTAAGAGCTCTGACATTCCATGTAATCAGCGACAGGTCAAAGAAGGGGGACAGGTTATTCAATGTTGTCATTTAACCTAGATCTTAGTAAATAATGTTTTGCAGCAGAACAATATCTCTGCATTGAACAGTGAGTATACTGGTGTACAGTTTGCAGGAACGAAAAACTGTGAGCATACCCCCCCACCACCCCTGTGCCACCCTACACAGGGAAACTCCCACTTCAAACAATAGTCTAATGCATCATGTAAACACCCTAGATGTATAAACAGGAGAAAAGTAATATACATTACAATCCAATAACCCCCTTTACCATGCTAAACACACAGGGGTGAGGCAACGCCCCGGTGGGTTTACAAGATTGCTGTAAGCAAACTTATCATGATATTTAACCTATCACACTATACGAAGTAAAAAAAAAGGAAACAATACCCCCGTTTGGAAAAGGGCAACAAAAGACAAACGGCACATTCTCAGGATTATTCAGTCGAAAAAGTTTGCGCTGGCCACCCAGCCGCTGTGAGGAAGGGAGGACCTAGTTGCATCAGCGTACTTTTGGCTGCTGTTGTTTTTGTAGCTCCTACAGACCTCCTGCACCGCAGTGGGCGTGTCGAAAATCCAGGATATGCCCTTGATATCCATGAGGAGGCGAGCTGGGTATAGCTTGCCATACTTAAGGCCCAGATTTCTCAGCGATGACCATTATTGTAAAGTCCGGAAACAGTGCCAATGTCGAACCCTGCCAGCTGACCACGCCATGCTCTCTTGCTAAGCGCAGGGCAGTGTCTCTGTCCTGGAAGTTCATGATGCGCGCTATTATGGGTCTGGGAGGGTAGCCCGGATTGGCCCAGGGAACGGTGCACTCGGTCAACGACAAAACCCTGTGTGAAGGCGTCCCTACCAAACAAGTCACCCAACAGTGTTTCAACAAAAGATCATTGCTGCCAGTGTTGGCCGACTCAGGCACCACAAGAATGTGAATGTTATTGCGCCTTCTGCGCGCTTCCAAACCTTCGTTATTTTATGGCAGTCTCCTTGAGGATCTTTTCCATGCGTTCCAGGCGCTTTATAGACTGAGCTGCCCCATCTTCTAGGTCTGAGACCCTCCCTTCCGCTGTATCCGGCCTCTTATCATCTACCTCGAGTTTAGCTCCAAGATTGTCCAGACGCTTTTCCAGGGCTTCAAACCGGCCAGCAAGAGCCCTGAAGCTGGTCCTCAGCTCATGTAGCAGGAAGGTCAGGTTTGTGTTGAGGTTGCCCAAGGGTGCCGCTTCCTGACCGCCTTTAGCCATACTGCTACTTGCTTCCTGTGTTTCTCTGCAGCTTTCCCAAATGGTAGTAGTCGCTGCTTAGGGTCTTTCCGACTCATGTCTTCCTGCATATGCCTGGTGGCTGGAAGCATCTTCCAGCAGCAAGCCTGTAGTTGAAATTGCTGGCGGTGTGTCCCAGATAATGGCGCCCCCCCCTCCCCGTATGCCGATCCGCACAGCCAGGTCGCTGTCTCCCACGCTCACCCGGGGTCCCTGTCACCGCTGGGCCTCCGGAAGTAATGCGGATTGGGAGCACCCGTGCTGCTTAGCGCAAGGCTGATAATGCGCATGGAGGGATCGCGGGGGAGGCACACCGGGAGCACTCACCTCGATTGTGGCGAGAAGGGAGACCAGCACATCAGCTTTGGCTGCTTCGGAGTGTCCAGTCCAACGTGAGCAGCGGTGAGGCCTTCCAGTAGGCCTTGCTGCGTCGCAGCAGCTGGATCCTCCTGTGGAAATGAGCCTTTTTAAGGGCCCACCTGTGCAGGGGTTCACCCTTATCTGTCCACTGGTCCTTAAACCAACAAAATAGAGATTGGCACTGAAGCTGGAATATTAAATAACTTTATTAATCTCTCATGAGTGGGACTACATTAATACAACACCCTCAGGCACTGTATGAGGTATTACATGGAATACAGAAACCAAGAATCTTATATACCCTGTTCGTTGCACAGTAAGCATGGAGACTCAAATAGGAATAGCTATCGACTAACATGGTCAGACAAATATCATTTAGTCAGCAAAGTGGGAGGGGGACAGAACTGCTTACATCAGTTGGAACAGCCTGACAGTTACAATCTAAAAACAGGTGCTTTCTAGCAGCTACAGACCTTTCTGAGCTCATATATTGCACTGGCTCAGTACTGAAAGAGTTAACTACAGTTGATTACTGAAGCCGAATAAAAAGGCAAGCAACAGTGAACACGGCAGAATCACATGGCTAAGAAAATGGGTGCAACAACCAAAATGGCTTCAGCTCATGCTAACAGCAATTATCTGCGATTTCCACACACCCTCGATCTGTTCCGGGCTGAAATTGAGCGGATTTCTTTTGTTGTGGCGGTGTCCGAGGGCACAGCAGGAACCCCGCTTCTGGAGCTACCTGGGCAACTGCCACGGCACCGCTTGGGCATTCATTTCACGTGGATTAGGTCACGGTTGCCGGGATCATCCGGCGAAGCTTCAGTGCTGCGTGGCCATCTTGGTCGGCAGCCTGGCCACGCCCCCAAAAACAAGATTTGTTCAGTGAATGTGCCATTGAGCTGCACCTTGATCGCAGTCGTTGCTATGCTAGGAAATGCAGGTGACACCAGGATAGTCGTTGCGCACAGGGCCGGCGTTAGGCATGGGGAGTGTGGGCAAGTGCCCAGGGCCTCACACTCCAGCATGGGGCCCCAAATCAGTTCAGCACACCACCAGTTCTCTGATACTCTTGCCGATTCAATTGAAAGAAAGGCGTCTCTTTGCAATTGGGTCCATGAGAGGGAGGGGAGGAGGCCCTCCCTGGGCCTCTTAGGGATGCTGTCCCAGTTGCAAGGAGATGCATTTTGCAGGTTTGTCCTACAATTAGGCCTCCTGCCCGGCTGCCATTCAGAGACACTGCGGGAGGCCCATTGTCAGCACTTTAGCATCCCCACAGTTTTAACTCTCAGCCCCCAAGCAATTTGCACACCTTCATCCCGACATGGGCTGTAAAATAAATAATAATAATAATCCACATTTGTAAAGCGCACAATCACCCGTTAGGGTCTCTAGGCGCTGGGGGCCGTCGGGAAGATTAAGCGAGCTATTGCCCAGAGTCACATGGTGCTGGGCTAACCTGCCGCCGGAGCCGGGGATCGAACCCTGATCCCCAGATTCCAGCGTCAGTCGCCCTGGCCGCGGCGCCACACCTCTCAGAGATGCTCATAGGTGGCTGAGAGGAGGAGATGTAGCCCAGGAGAAGTCTGAACAAAGCAGCAGCTTCTGGAGCCCTGAATATGTCATGAATGCAAATTAGAGGGGCCTTGCACATTCCCTTTTGGCCCAGGGCCCAAAAAAATCCTAGAACCAACCCTGGTGGCGTACCTCAGTACTCCATCCGCTACAGCCAAAGGGGCGAGTCAATAGCTGCAGGATCGAACCTGTGACAAATTGCACAGGCCATTTTGTGCTGCCTGGGTATTAATTCACCCAGCTATCACAAGCAGCTTTGACTTTTCCTGCGCCACCCGAATTGCGGATGTGAAAGGGGATGCTGGCGGGCAAGACGCCTACTAAGCAATTTAATATAGGAATGGGGGAGCTGCCAATCTGCGAGCCGTGGCATCCTGCAACCACAATTTACCCTCTCTTCACCACTTGCTCCTTCTCTTCACCCTGGCTTTCTGTGACACGAGAATCTCAATCGCGAGAGGCGGCTAAAACCCTTCATAGTCATGGTGGGAACTATCGGGTGGATGCGCAAAAGCAGCTTTGCAGAGTCCTCCCTCTACCGGTGCAAAGTATGGCTGAGTTGTCTTTTTATGTGTGACAACAGATCCAGCACAGCAATTTTGCGATTGGAAAGGCAGAAACTGTAAATAAAGTCATGTTCTGTGTCGGCCAGCAGCTCGGCTTCCTCGGTGTTCAGGAAGGTGAAGGTTTGAGAGCTGGGTCTGTACGCCTTGACACTCATTCTGTGGCTGGGCCTGTCCTCAGGATCTGGGCGGAGGATGAGGGAATGAAACATAACCGAACACCCCAGCGTGATTGAAAGGAAACCCCCTGGAAGCAGCGCAAGCGACCAACGGCTGGAAGTGGCGGACAAATAAAAAAGGGGGGCCATTGGCCCCCCCGCCCGCATGGCGGTGCGGCGACCCCCCTCTCCTCTGCTTCCCGGTGGTGGGGCATGACCTCCCGGCGTCCAGTGACGACGCGGGGGTGCCTCACCACCGATTGGCTGGCACCCGACCGTGACCCGGAAGGCGACTGAAGACTTCCGGGTCAGGGGGGGCGGGCTGCTGAAGGGGCGGGTGGAGGGGGCGTATTGCCCCCTCCCTGCTCCCCTGGAATAAAGGGGGGGGAGCGCGCGGATGGCCCTTGTTGCCCGGACGCTCCCCCACACTGGTCGTGCCCCGCGCTCGGGGCTACCTGATTTTTCTTCTTTTTTGTTCCCCTGCAGGTCCGCGGTTCCACTTCGGGAGGCGGCAGGCGTGGTTGAACGGCGGTACGGGCGGCGGAGTGCAGGCTTTGTCAGGACGAGTCGTAGCGTCAGGAGGCAGTGGGTAGGCGTTGTAAAGGGGGAGCGAAACAGTGGGTGCTCGGCCCGATTGCAAGGTAAGAGTCGCAGCGCTTGTGGCCGGCTGGGGGATCCGGCGGTGTGAGAAAGGATATCGGGTGCTCCGCCAGCTAGATTCCCGATTGTGGGTGCTAAAGAAGGGGAAGCGGAGTGTGTGCTTCGGGGACACATAATTTGACTGTGAGTCTGGGAAAATCACTTACTTCCCCCGCTTTTGTGGAGTGTCTCCGTGTGTATGTAACCGGCACTCATGTAAAGCGCTCCAATACCGGTGATCACGAGGGTAAGCGAAGCAGGGTCGACCAGGGCAGCAGGGAGAAGGGAGACCACTAGAAAAAATAAAAGTTTTAGGGGATTGGCTTGCTATTATTAACAGATGTTTGGAGAACATCGTTTTTTAAGTGAAGGGTGTTTGTGAATATGCCTAACTCAGTGAGTGGCGCAGTGTATATATAAGCTGCGGAAAGATCCTACAGTATTTAGGAACACCTTGGGGGGAGTATCATACTGCTCGCACTTACACGAGTACGGCATCTTCGGGTTGCTTCAAGGCGCCTTGCCTGCTAGCTGCACAAATCAAGTAAGGGCCCCCCCCCTTTTTTTCTCTTCGCATTTCAGTTCGTTGAAACATATTATTAACGTGCCTTTCATTTTAGGTGACACAAGTACGGGGTCTTTTGCAGTTGCTGGCGCGCGGGTTCTGGACGTTGGACGAACGCAGGGTGGTGTCCGGTCTCCACGGCGGGTAAGGGGAGTGCGGGGGGCTTGCATTTCATTGCTTCTTGTGGCCGCCGGGTGAGTTTACGTTAGAGTTCACTCACCCCGGACAATCGGGCAAGCCGGTGTGTTGCGGTCATAGTTGCATGGTGCTTACAGCCCCTTGTACATCCTCCATCTTTGACCAGGTATAAGTGCACACGTGCACTAGGGGGCGTTAATAGGAGTGTAGTTGCATTTGGCGGCAATATGCCTGGGGCAAGGGGTGGAAAGAGGTCACCAATGGAGGTAATGATGCAGGCAATGATGCGTAGAATGACCGCCATGGATAAGAGGTTGGGGAAGGTGGATGAGTTGGGAGATAGGATGGACCGCTTTAATGAACGGCTTGATGGTCCGTCGGAGCCACAAGTTAGGCCCAAGCGTCACATTACACCCCCTTTACCAAGGGGGGGTTTCGCCACCTCGCCTAGGAGGGGCAAGGCCAAAAGATCGGGGAACGTTTCTGCCCCTCCCACGCTCCCCTCAGGTCCTTCCGCTCCCACGCCGCCAATGCCTCCACAGGCCCCGGCCGTGCCCCCGGTAATCTCTCTGGTGGCACCGCTCCCGGGTCCGCCAATGCCTCCACAGGCCCCGGCCGTGCCCCCGGTAATCCCTCTGGTGGCACCGCTCCCGGGTGCCCCTCTGGTTCCCGCACAGGTGGTTCCAGTGCCAGCACTTGTTGCGCCCCCCCACGCCAGTAGTACCAGTACCAGCCCCGATAACGCCATTGCCCCCGCCGATTGGCCCACCAGTTCCTTTAGGTGTACCGACGGGTGGGGTGGGTGTGCCTGCTGTAGTGCCAGCTGTGAGTGCCCCAATCCCCCCTGAGCTAGAAGCCCAGTTGGCGGCAGTATTGCCTTGGTTACAGATGGGGGGCGCATCAGATCATTCCGCGGAGGCGGCGAAATTATTGGAAAAGATTAGAGCAGCGACTGCCGCAGATAGTGCTGCAGGGCCCTCTGTTTCTCCCCTTACAGGTTCTAATGCTGCCCAGCCGAACGGAAACGGAGTTGTACCGGCCCAAGTGTCCGGAAATGGTAAGGATGTGGCTCTGCCTCTCTTGGGTGACGGCTCAATGCCGTCCAGGAGGGAAGATTTAGCGCAACATGTTTCCCAGACTGTAAAAGAGATGATTTGGGCGGGAAAGTATATATATATTTTCTCCCTGTTGCTGGATAATAGGGAGATGGAACATGCCAAGACACAGAAGGAATGGATGCACCCTAGTGAATGGAGGGCGCAATGTTCTAGATTTAGGGTAGAAGAGACTTTGCTTAATTGGTTCAGGGCCTTCTCAGTCTTTACGGCTATCACGACCGAACGCACTCCCGATGTACATGCAGCAATGGCTTGCTACCAGAGTAGGATTGCGGGGTGGAGTGAGCAGTACCCTGGGGACGCATGGAAAGAGTACGATGTTAATTTTAGGAAATCCAAGGAGTTTAATGCATCATTGACATGGGACAGGGTTGACTCAATGGCTAGGCACAAAGAGTTCTCAGGGAATACATGCGCAACCCAGTCCACCAGTACGGTCAAAGTGTTCTTTGCCAGACCCCAGCAGCCCTTTCGGCCAGCGCAGGGGAATGACTTCCCGGGAAAGAGTGGGGGGGGGGGGGGTGGGAGGGGGGTGTGCTGGGATTTCAATAAACGAACTTGCTCGAGACCGGCGGGCACGTGTAGATTTAGACATGCCTGCGGAATTTGCGGTCACCCATCCCACCCTGAAACAACTTGCAGGTCCAAAAATGGGAATCAAGGTCAGAGAGGGAGAAGGAAACCAGAATAGAGGGGACAGATTAGTGGGTCACACTCCTATTGATGTCCTAGCGATGATACCATGGTTGAACAGATACCCGGATCACACAGCGGCTACCCTACTTCAGGAGGGGTTCTCCCAAGGTTTTAGGATCCGGCTGGGGGGTACGTGGGCAGCGCACATTGTAGAAACCAGTTGTTGTCTGTGAAACATAATCCTGCAGTAGTGGCGGCCAAGATTAAGAAGGAACTGTCACTAGGCAGAATAGCTGGCCCTTTCCAGGATGTCCCTGTCCCTAACTTTGTGTGCTCACCGCTGGGCGTTGTACCCAAGAAAGAGAAGGGAGAGTTCAGACTCATTCACAACCTTTCAGCACCAAGAGGAGGCTCATTGAATGATGCAATTGATGATGCTATATGCAGTGTGAGATACGCTTCATTTGACCAGGCGGTGGAACTGCTGCGGGGACTAGGGCCAGGGGCATTGATGGCAAAGTCAGACATTGAATCTGCTTTTCGTCTCCTCCCAGTCCATCCTTTGGATCACCACCTCCTGGGTTTCACTTTCGAGGGGAAATTTTACATGGACAAATGCATGCCAATGGGTTGTTCCATATCATGTGCATATTTTGAGACTTTTAGCTCTTTCCTAGAATGGGTCATGAGGCAGGCGACAGGCCATCAGCGGGTCATGCATTACCTGGACGAATTCCTCTTTCTTGGGGCAGCGGGCACTCGAGAGTGTGCTTGGGCATTGCAGGAATTTTGCGTGCTCATGCGGGCTTTTGGGGTCCCGCTGGCGCCGGGGAAGACGGTTGGCCCGCCCACGTCTTTAGAATTCCTTGGCATCGAAATAGACTCAGTGGAAGGGCGTTTCAGGTTGCCCAGGGACAAAGTTTCAAAGTTTGGGGCAGCACTTCAGCAATGCTTACGCAAAGACAAGGTCTCCCTGCAACAATTGCATGAGGTGGTGGGGCAACTGAATTTCGCATTGCGAGTCATCCCCATGGCGCGCCCTTTCTCACGCTCCATTGCCCAGGCCATGAAAGGACTACGGGAGAAACACCCCCGCACTAGGTTGTCAAGTGAGGTTCGCCAGGATATGCGGATATGGTCGGCATTCCTGGAGACCTTCAATGGCAGGGTGGTGTGGTCCGGCCCGCCCACCACATCAGCAGAGTTGGGTTTGTGGACAGACGCTGCTGGTAGTGTGGGTTTTGGCGCCATCTTGGGGACCAAATGGGTTGCGCAAGGGTGGCCAGAGGAATGGAAGACCTGGGGTCTGACCACCAACATCGGCTTCCTGGAATTGTTCCCGATATGGGTAGCACTGATGATCTGGCCAGAACACCTATGTAATCAATCAGTGGTGTTTTGGTCTGACAACATGAGTGTGGTGGAATGCATAAACCAGCAGGCTGCACGCTGTCCATTCATACTGCGCCTGGTGAAGGAGATTGTGCTGCAGTGCTTAAGGTGGAACGTAGTTTTCAGAGCTAAACATGTGCCAGGCGTCCTCAATCATGCAGCTGATGCCCTTTCTCGCTCTAAAATGCAGGTATTCAGGGAACAGCTTCCTGCAGCAGACCATTGGCCAGCGCATTTCCCGGCAGCACTCTGGCGGATTGGTGCCCCAGATTACAGGACCTCGTGGTAGCTAGCCTAGCCCCCAGGACCAAGACAGCATACGAAGGGGCGTACCGTACATTCCTGGGGCGCGATTGGGAGGTTAGGTGGGCACAAGTGGACAGCTTTGCGACTTACCTAGAACAGATGCACAAGGAAGGGCGCTCAGCGGCAACGGCGAGCAGACATAGGGCGGCGATTTCCTTCTTTGCGCAGGCCAAGGGCGTGAGGGACCCCACTAACACTTTTCTAGTACGCAAAGCCTTGAGGGGTTGGCGGCGCATGCAGGGACACTCTGTAGATTCAAGAAAACCAATAGGGCTAGTGCGATTAGCAGCCTTATTGTCAGCACTGCATAAGGTCTACGTTCAACTTGGGAAGTACTGTTGTTCAAAGCCGCGTTCGCATTGGCGTTCTACGGGGCATTGAGAATAGGCGAGTTGGTAGCAGCTTCTAAAGGAGACAAACAGGGCGGCCTTCACTGTGCCTGCGTCAAGATACGGGAGGATACAATGTGGGTAACAATTCAAAGATCGAAAACAGATCAGGAGGCACGGGGGACACCATAGTGCTCCACCGGGCTCGGACCAATCCTTGCTGCTCGGTATCGCACGTAGAGGTCTTTAGCAGGCAGCGGGAAGGGACGGCGGGGGGTTGCACTATTGAGTCACGCCGATGGGACACCATTGACCAGGTATCAGTTTAGGAGAGTCTTGGAGTCGGCGATCAGGAAGGCAGGCTTGGACCCCAAGGAATTTGGTACCCACTCCTTTAGAATTGGGGCTGCAACTGAAGCAGTGAGTAGGGGACTCCCAGCTGAGAATGTTAAGAGAATTGGGAGATGGTCTACTGATTGTTACAAGCGATATGTACGGATTGACATGTTGTAACCTACCAAGGGACTCACACCGGGTGTTTTTTCTTGTTTTTTGCAGTTTCTCAAACCTGTTACGCGGGGGAGGAACTTGCCGTGGGGCGTCAAGGAATTTCAGCAGCTCAACACAAGCGACAGAAGGAGCAACGGATATTGGTGACTTGGATTGTGGGACACTCTTATGTGAGGCGCGCTGAAAATGTCTTTCTTTCAGGTGACAGTAAGAAAAGGGCTGAGCTAAAGGGGTTTTCAGTCTCCTTCTTTGGGAGGGGGGTTTATGTCTCTGTCAGTTTAGAGATTATTTTCAGAAAATCCTATCCCAGCAGCCCGCCCCCCCCAGTCAGTGGTGATACTTCACCTGGGGGAGAATGATCTGGCCAAACTAGGTAGGCGTATCCTTATCGAGGAAATCATCTCCACTGCGGGGTGGGTGGCCAAGACATGCCCGGGTTGCACGGTAGTTTGGTCTCAACTTATACCTCGATGGCAGTGGCGAGGGGGGGACTCGGTTAAGGCGTTGAATCACTCGGTAAAGAGGATCAACACGCAACTGGACAAATTGTTTCGAGCCCCCCGGTTGCAGACGATCCCTCATGGGTGTATTTGGGGGGAACATTTCTACCTCCGGGATGGTGTACATTTGACAGAGGCAGGTAATGTCCTGTGGGCCAAGAATATACTGACATGGTTAGAAGGTTTTGTAAGGGGAGTATGACCTTTCTAGAGTAGGAGGGGGGGAGGCCAGATCGTCGGGTAACAATGCTGGCCTGTGGCGGTAAGGTCATGACCGGTGAGCAACTATTTTAAGGTCTGGGGGGGCGGCATCATCCTCGGAGGTGCCCGCCCAGGGGGGGAGGGGCCAGAAATGTTAGTATGCAAAATTAAGATGAGGATGTTAGATTCGGTTAGGAAACAATCTGTATTAGAAGTTTGTTAAGGTTAGCCTCTCATACCTGTTGAAAATATTGTATCTAATATCCTGTTATTTTGCATAGGAAATGTTGATATTTTTTATTACAATTTTATTGTTTTATATCTTAATAAATACGGCCGGGGGGTCTTCGGATCCCCCGCCTTCCAAAGACAATTATGTTTCATGTCTGTGTTCGGGTTGGTGTGGGTCCATTGGGAGGGGGCGGTAGCCGTCACTGACCATGTAAAAAGGGGGGGCCATTGGCCCTCCCGCCCGCATGGCGGTGCGGCGACATCCCTCTCCTCCTGCTTCCCGGTGGTGGGGCGTGACCTCCCGGCGTCCAGTGATGACGTGGGGGTGTGCGCCTCATCACCGATTGGCTGGCACCCGACCGTGACCCGGAAGGCGACGGAAGACTTCCGGGTCAGGGGGGGCGGGCTGCTGAAGGGGCGGGTGGAGGGGCGTATTGCCCCCTCCCTGCGCCCCTGGAATAAAGGCGGGGGGAGCGCGCGGATGGCCCTTGTTGCCCGGACGCTCCACCACACTGGTCGTGCCCCGCGCTCGGGGCTGCCTGATTTTTCCCCACCCACCATCCCTGGAACTATAAGTTGTTGTGCATTGTTTGATACCAGTTTATTGTGTAAATATCTTGTGTAAGTTTTCTTTAGGCCTTTTTTCCCAGTTTACAAAGTGGTGTTGATATATAATGTCTGGTTACAATTTTGTTAGGCCTTTTTTCCCTTAGTAGTTCGACAATGTTGGCATGACATGGTGATTTAGTTAGTGTAGTTGTCCTTTAGTTCTTTTTCCACAGGTCGTCGCATTTATTAGGTGTGGACATGCGGTAAGGTCATGACCGGTGAGCAACTATTTTAAGGTCTGGGGGGGCGGCATCATCCTCGGAGGTGCCCGCCCTGGGGGGGGGGGGGAGGGGCCAATGGCCCCTCCTAGAACTTCAGGGGCAGGGTCAACTGGTGCTTCAAAGGGGCACGGGTGAGTGAGTCACGCTTCCCATAGGCCGGTAGCCACCCCGCGCGTACTCATGACGTCAGCGAATGGCGCAGAGTAAGGGCCCTCCTTTAGTGGGTAAATGGAGTTCACGGCGGGGACCGAGTAATTAACGGGCTCGGCTGCGCATGCGCACCTACGGGGAGGCGCAGCTAGTGGGACTTGACACCGGTTAGCGACCTTGCCATATGGCCAGAAATGTTAGTATGCAAAATTAAGATGAGGATGTTAGATTCGGTTAGGAAACAATCTGTATTAGACGTTTGTTAAGGTTAGCCTCTCATACCTGTTGAAAATATTGTATCTAATATCCTGTTATTTTGCATAGGAAATGTTGATATTTTTTATTACAATTTTATTGTTTTATATCTTAATAAATACGGCCGGGGGGTCTTCGGATTCCCCGCCTTCCAAAGACAATTATGTTTCATGTCTGTGTTCGGGTTGGTGTGGGTCCATTGGGAGGGGGCGGTAGCCGTCACTGACCATGGTGGGAGGAGGGCTTAGACAGAGCTGACGGCAGAGTGCGGCCCGCGCAGGATGTGGCAGTGACAATGCATGGTGGGGATGTTTAACAGCTCCTTCGTAGCTCTGAGCGACTAAAAACAGCAGCGCTCCTTTTGTGTGAGAATTTATTGCTGTTCAACCCTAATTAGTGGTGAACTGATGATCAATTGAGCATTAAAAGAGTAATTTTACTTAGCAGACATCTGTCAAAAAATCATGAAATGCAACACACGGGGCAGACTTTACTTCAAACAAAACATATATTTACAGCTTTATCGCCCAAGCCTCCAAGGGTACATTGGGTTTTCCCATTTTTTTTACACCTTTTGTGTGGGAAGCATGCTCCCTCGGCAGGGAAAAAGAAAACTAGCGACTGAAAACACAAGAGAGCTGAAAACAAACCAAACAAATAGTTCCAAAACAGATGCTATGATGGTAACTAGTGGAGTGAGATTGTGTTTAGTCCCTGCTCTCAGGGAGGGAGATATACCACAAGAGGCATGACAAATGCATGCCATAAGCAAATAGGAAGAAAGAATTCAAGAGTGACAATGCAATCATCTCTTCACAATCGGACAAGGTTAAAACAGGTTGTACTGCACCTGGGTAAAGTTGGTCATGGAAACCGGTTATTTAGTCTTAGCTAGGGTTACGTGCACTACTTACATAGGGGTTGAATGAAGGCTCATAAATGTGAGAGGAGGGTCCATAGGTGAGGTGCCTCACTACCTCATCAGCAGAAAGGGTGTTCAGGACTGCAACTGGTGGCCGAGAGCAGATACTGGCATTCGGATTCTTTTCCCCATCTTCCAAATAATTGAATCCAGTGTGACTAGCTTACCGCAGCCACGAGCAAGCCAAGACATAATGCATACTAGGTGACCACTTCTCAAACAAGAGATACAAAGTGTATGCAAATCAACTGTTACAGTTGATGACAACACTCGTAACTTAATGTTAATGAGGATTTTCCAAAAAAGAACTCCGGATAGGCTCTCGCCTAGGAAATTCTTACACGGATCCTGATCCACTTTTTATGGCAGTGAAAAGGTAACTTGCAAAAGTGGGGATGGAAATGGGCATGTCCCATACAAAAAACACATTCCTTTGCAGTTCAAGCACAAAAACCTCATTCTGATTTTGAAGCAGTTTCCGGTTATACAAGTTGGCAGGTAAACCTAAACGTTGCCAAAGGAAAAGAAACAGAAAGTAAAAGTACAAATGTATCTATGTTGGAAGGTGCTGGTACTTAAGCAATGGAGCACTATACTTACTGTCTGTATTAAATAAATAGGTAAATACCGTTTGTTAATTAGACATGGTTTACTAAACATGCAGAAGCCTAAATCATGGAAAACAGTCACAAATTTCACAATAAAAAAATTAAGTTTACTCGATTACCCGATAAGATGAGAGTTGGAAGCAAATTTATGACAGAACTTATGTAGGAAACCATAATTACTTTAGCAAATACCGAAGACCATAATCCTAAATTTGAGAATCGGAGTTTGATTATGGGTGCCCCAGGGAGGGTATTTATTACATCTGTAAGCTTGCACAATTTTTAGGAAATTTCCAAATCTGGAAACAAGCAAATTTACACCTGTTCAAGACAAGCTTCTGAAGGCTTTGGAAAGTTGCATAGAAAAAGAGAACACCTACATATTTAAAGGGGTGTCGGCCGTGCCAAGTAAAAACCAGTTTCAATGCGGTAGTATATTTTTATGCCACAAGGTCCCCAGCGCCTTCAAGCATGCTACGGTTGTTCCCATTATAAAAAAACCTGTGGGCCGACTCTAGCAACCCAGCAAATTACCGCCCCATCTCCCTTTCCTGTCAAAACTACTAGAAGCTCATGTGGCCGGGTGTGTGTCCAGCTTTATCGAACGCTCTAACTATTTAGAGCCTAATCAGGCTGGTTTCCGCCCGTCACACTCTACGGAAGCCGTGGTCCTTGCAATCTTGGATAAGCTTAGAGCAACTGCAGATAGTGGTGACCATCAATCACTGGTGCTTTTGGACTTGTCGGCCGCGTTCGACACGGTCGACCATACCATCTTGTTGAACCGTGTTGAGCAAGGGGGCCTTCGGGCCCGCCACTCGGCTGGATCAAATCCTTCCTTGCTGATCGCACCCAAGCAGTAAGGTTGGGGAATTTCACCGCCCCAAAACTCACCTCTGCCTGCGGGGTCCCACCGGGTTCTTCCCTGTCCCCGCTGCTGTTCAACCTATATCTAAGACCTCTGATCCACTCATTAAAAAACAGAAACGTCACCCTCTTCAATTACGCGGACGATCTCCAACTTATTTTCCCACTCTGCTCCCCTAAACGCCATAGCGGAGTTCCAGTCAATTATGCTCCACATCCAGCGCTGGATGGACATGAACCATCTTAAGCTCAACCCGGGTAAAACAGAGTTGATTCTGCCAGGGAAAAGTGAGAAAAGCTGGAGTACGAACTTTTGGCTGGTGGAACTGGGGTCTCCCCCTATCCCCACCTCTTTGGTGAAAAGCTTGGGTGTTATTATCAATGCTGACCTCTCGCTCCACGGACAGGTGGGAGCCGTAATCTCCTCAAGTGTCCACCAACTCCGGAAAGTCAAGAAAATCGCTCACCTGTTGACCCATTTTGTTCTAATACAGGTGGTGCTAGCCCTCATACTCTCACGGCTCGACTTTTCCAACTCTATCTACCTGGGATTGCCGATCGGTCTACAAAAAAGACTCCAAATGGTGCAGAACCAGGCAGCGAGACTGATTGGAAAACAACCCAAATGGACGTCCGCAAGACCAGTTATGAGGAAACTACACTGGCTCCCGATAGCCCAGCGTGTAGCCTTTAAGACGGGATGCCTAGCTTATAAGGCTCTGCAGGGCAATAGCCCTAAATTTATCAGCAGCATGATCACCAAGCATTACCCCATGCGCAACCTCCGCTCTGCCCATCTTAGCCTGCTGACCACGCCGACCTTTAAACGGAATCGACTGGGAGGTTTCCGTTTTTCTGGCTTGGCCCCTAGACTCTGGAATTCCTTCCCTCTGACACTTAGAAACTGTGACAATCTTCTAAGCTTCAGGAAGGCTTTAAAAACATGACTGTTTGAGCAAGCCTACGTCTAGTAACCTCTCTACTGCAGCACTTGTTTCTTAGCGCCATGAAACTCAAGGGTGTACGTGCGCTATATAAGCATTTATAAACATAACAACATAACATAACATTTACTCATGAAGAATGTTCAGACAGACAGAAATTAGACCTGAGAAACATATGAATTGGAAAATTACAGGAGGCATCAGAGTAAACCCTATGGAAGAAAGTGTTTGAGTTATTAAGTGGCTTCTTTAAATTGTGCATTCAGCGGCCAAGCGGTAGCGCTAATCCAGTAGCTGACACACCATGTTTAAACAATGCAGTTTCTACAGTTTCTTTAACAGTTCTCACTTTAGCAGATTGTATACAGTATAAATTATATAGTGCTCACTCCGCCTAAGCCGGGAGCTGAAACACTTGCCTAAATGGGCAGCAAGCGACACCATATTGGGGTGTGGTTGGAAGAGAGTTATCTTTGTATTGATTCTATGTTGGAAGTCTTTCTATGTTGTGTGCGAGGACCACAGAGATGTGTTTTTTATGTTATGGAACACAGCACTTAGAAGGGTGATAGATGAACAAATATGTGAGAATGGTGCAAAGTTTATGGTTTATAGTAAACTGTCAGCTTTGAGCTTCTCAGTAGGTCCCTTGCTGAACACAGTCCCCTTAGCTGGTTACAGCACATGGATGTCCATTCTGAGATATTTTGTTTAACGTTTGTGGTCCTCAGAAGGCATAGCTTAGAGGGAGAAATGGTGTAGAGATCTGTTGGGGTAGACTTTATTACTATCATCCAATTTCCGACTGACACTGTGAGATTTCAAGGAGCGGTCGTAGTATGTAGTTTGTTGGTAGCCGCAGTAGGGGACTAAATTAAAGTTCCCTGTTGGCCAGCAACATGTGGCAGATCTCAGCAGGTGTTCCATGCTTGTTCAACAGGTTATGGGTGGATTATTGCTGTGGACTGGTACACTACTAAGCAATGGACTTGACCTGCAGCAGTCTTGTTTTATGTGAGTGTAAGAGCAACAGGCAGTTTAACCCCTTCCATGCTGGTGACGAACCCCAGCCGTCACGCTCCACGGTGCTCGTGTGCTGATGACGGCTGGGGTTCATCACGGCCCCGCCCTGTTCGTGCGGTTGCCGCACACGGGGGGAATCGCGGCCGCACGGAAGGGGTTAAGGAAATTATTAGGCAGCCTGCATGAACTACAATTATCTGCCTGACCATTGAGGTTATGGTATTGGTATTAGGGAAGGCCAAGAGGACTATAGATTGTGTTGTATTGCAATCGATTTAGTATAGCACTTAAACACATGACGAGGCATTAAAGTGCTTTACATCAGGCAGTGCACTGCTCCAGTACCCAAGGTTAGTGGTTAGCACAATGGTTACTGGGCATTGTTATTGGCATTAGTGTTGTGCTCTTAAGGAAACCATTTCAAATATTTCCTCCAGTTTCTATATGGAATATTAAATGAATAGGCATTAGGTGTGATCTTTAGTGAATGGGGTAGGTCAATTCATGTTAATGGCTGGGGATATTAACAAATGAGCTTGTATGCTATCTCAAAATCCCTCCCCCCACTATATGCTAAAGCCCTGCTTGAAAATCTGACCAGATTTAAAACTGTTGATTGTTATCTCTTCTTTTTTTCTTTTGAATGACCACCTCCTTGCCCGTCTTCTACAAACCTCCTCTTTAGCTATAGCCTACTCCAAGTTGTATGATTTAGTCTCCTTTATTGTGGGGTTCCCCAGGGATCTGCCTTAAGCCTCTTCTTTTCAACCTCTCACCACTTACAGCACTGGTGGAATCCTGCAGTGTGAGGGTGGTATCCTACGTGGATGACACCAAAAGCAGCTTCCGATTGTTCCTCGAAGGAGAACTGGTGTTCTCCTTCAAGGAGTGACCGGAAGCTGCTTTTGCTAACTTCAGAAGATGCCTGAGTAACAACTCAGCCTGGTTGACACTGAATTGTCTCAAGCTTAACTCGGATAAAACCGAGGTACTCTTCTTTAACCACAAACCTCCCCCACTGCGCTTTGGTGGCCACAGGAGATGAATCCTCCGTCTGAGCCCGTTGATTTGGTGAGAAATCTGGGTATCCGATTCAACAATGAACTCTCCTGTAAAACTCAAATCAGGCAAGTCTCTTCCTCATGCTTTGGGAAGCTACGTACAATGCGGAAATTCCTCCACTGTCTTCATTTGGAGTGTCGTAGGACAGTAGTCCATGCACTAATCGCATCTCACCTGGACTACGCCAACAGTCTCTACCTGGGTCTCCCCGTCTATCTGACTCGGCGTCTACAGAAAATCCAAAAGGCTGCTGTCAGATTGATCTGCAAGATAACTTTCTGCCACTTGATCACTCCCCACCTGAGAAACCTTCACTGGTTACCTGTGATCAGGAGCTTTGAATTCAAGGCTCTTACCCTGGCATTCAGAGCTATCAGGGGACTGGACCCGACATACCTGAGAGCCAGACTCCAGCATTATCATCACAATTGGGCTCTGAGATCCAACAATCTATGTCTCCTCGTCTTTCCCCACTTTCGTAAGGCAAGGACAGGTGGCAGAGCCTTCGCGGTTGGAACCGCTAAACTCTAGAATGCCCTGCCACTCTCCATCCGCTTATCGGAGACAGAACTTACTTTTCGTCGTGCCTTGAAAACCTGGTTCTTCACCAACACCTAGTCCCTTCCGCGCCTGTAATCAGCCGACTGCCTCAGTGCCCGGACACCCCCGCTGGGGATAGATGCGTGCTCTACAAACTTCTAAATATGAAATGAAATGAAAGGGAATTTATATAGCGCAACTATGCCCATGGGCATCAAGGCGCTAAATATAAATAATAAATATTGTACTTCTCAATATTGCCTGCACGTCATTTCATTGACAACAATTACCCTTTTTTGGAACCATATCCAAACAAACTAACAATATCTAATATCCTATAGGCTATCTTTCATCCCATTATTTGCAAGCCCCACTAATGATCATACCAAACTCCTTTTATTCTAATGTACCACAATGATACTGGAGCAAATATGTGGAATGATTTCCTTAGAAGCACATGACTAACCCAAATAACCAAATAAAATCAACCACTGGATTAATCACAAACCTAAGGTGCCAGATTAGTATTTACTCACAGTAAATCGCTTCAATATCTCACCAGGGCCAGTAAGCGCTATCTAAATTCAATTACAATTACATTAAAGTACCCCCTGCTGTACATTATAAAGATATAACAAGTGATCAAGGACTTTATGACCATTAGAGGAGCAATGCCACAGGTCAAGGTCCTTTTTATGGTCACTGAACTGTGAGGTGAATTGCATCATTATAATGTACAGCAAGGAGTAGTACTTCTAAAACATGGTCACACCATCACCTGTCCCGCAAACTGCGTAAATTCTTGGCGTTCTGCACTTTCATATGAAAGAGGTAAGATGTTTGTAAACATGAAGAATAAAAGTAGACGCTCTAGTGCAAACTTTTTTTAATTCTTTTTATTAAATTTTCATCAACACATACCACAGTGCAGTACAGTCACTCCATTCATTCACATACAGTAAGAAAAGAGCTCAACATGTTTCATTTCTAACCAGCATTAGTGCAATTTGACATGGAGAATCTGGTACATTACTTATGGCATGCTATCTTACAACTTTCTATGATTCTGCAGGATGAGTTAATAAACATGTTGTTAATGAGATCAAATACCCCTGGGTATGGAAGTTTGTGGTAGTTCCTCTGCATATAACTCGAGTTGCTCTTGGCAGTTGCTCATACTCTTCAACTCGTGATCTATGTTAGAGACCAATCTCCCCCAATTTATTGCCACTCTTCTTTTAGCCAGCAGTAGTGCCACTGCCGCTAGCTTACGGTTTGTTCAGCCCAAGCAAACACATTTGAGGTGTACATTCCACTGATTCGAGAACCATTTCGGTGAGGGACTTAACCACTCGAGAACAGAAGTGACCCACCCTCCTACATTTCCATGGCATATGTCGAACGTTGGCCCCATCTTTCCCACATCGTTTGCACTGGACGTTGTTTCTTAACCCACAGCAGAACAACCCAGCAGGGATGTACTATATTTGGTGCAAATATTTAAAGTGAATAATGCATAGGTTGCAATTCGCTGTGAGCATACCTGTCAGTGTACAGCAAAATCTCCAGTCCTCAGGACTAGGTCTAATGCAACATACCATTTTTCCAGAGCAGACTGTGTTAATTTCTGATTCTCTTGTTGTGATATAATGTACAAATGTGCAATTAGTTTTCTTTGTGATGTGCGGCCTTCAATGTTGGAGGTTCAGCTGGAAATCGCGGGTACATATCTTTCATAACGGATCTCAGTCTCATGCCTGATTTCAACGTTATGTGTTAAAGTGATAGGTATATTAGATACAAAAATGTTGGTAGAACAATCATTTTTAGCACAGCTATTCTTTCAGCCAGCAACTGAGGCAAGCGTATCCATCTTGCCACTCGGTCTCCAAGATGAGATATAGACCTTTCATAATTATAACAGAGCACAAGGTCTGGGTCTCTGTGGATCCATATCCCCAGATATTTAACAGGTTCTGTAATCCACTCTAATGGAAAGTCTAGTTGATATGGTAATGTGCTGTGTGTCAGTGGGAAGATGGTTGAATAACACTCCCTCATCACTGATTCCAGGTGTGTCCGCAGATTTTGAATATAAAGTGCCATGTTATTTGCATATATTAATATGATCAATATGCATTGATGAAATCTCAACATGGCTGCGGTGTGTCGCTGTCTAATGATACACTCTAAAGGTTCCAGGGCCAACGTGAATAATATTGGAGACAGCAGGCACCAGTCTCCTGCCTCTTGATATATTCAGTGGGTCTGATGTAACACCATTAATCCGCACACTGGTTTGTGGGACAGTGTATAAGAGCTATATCCATCTAGTGACTGTTTAAGGGATACACAATCGTTGTAAAGCTGTGAGCATGCATATCCATTCTATCGCATCAAACGCTTTGGCCGCGTCAAGCAGCACCGCCACTGCTTTCACTGTTTGGAACCTTGCATCAGCTAGACTCAAAATGGTTTGTAAATTATGAGCTGTGGACCTGATAGGGATGAAACCAGACTGGTCTGGTAATATATTTATGAGTAGTGGTTGGAGCCAAGTAGCCAGCACTTTGGCCACGATCTTTGAATCTATATTAATGCGTGATAGCGGTCTGTAGGAGTCACAGTTCTCGGTGCTTTGTCTGGTTTAAGCAAGGTAATTAGGAGGGCCTCTCTGAAGGAAGGAGACAGTGTCCATTTAACGTATCCCTGTTCATATACATTTAGTAAATGTGGGGCTAAAATATCCGCAAATTCTTTATAGAACTCTCTGGAGAGGCCATCTATTCCAGGCGCTTTACAGTTGGGCAAGGAACTAATAGCCTCTTTTACACCCTCAATGGTAAGTGGTTGCACCAAATATCCCCAGTGACTCAGCGAAAGCCATACCAATGCCATGTCTTCTAGGTAATCTATGGTCTTGGCCGCCGAGGCCGTACTACGCTGCTGATACAAGTTTTTCAACACGTTTCGTATGTTCAGGGCTTCTTGCTCTACTATGATTTTATGTTCTATAAGTTGTTCGCTTATGGAGGATAGGATGTGGGGACTGGGCGCCCTTTCATATTGGATTTCTAGATTACGGAGTGTCTGTTCTATTGTTTGTAATTGAGCGTGCAGTGTCCTGAGCATCCCGGCCTGAAAAACTATGCATGTACCCCTGATGGCTAACTTAAATGCTTCCCACAGAACATCCGCCCCTCAACCAATCCTACTTTGTCTGCAAAGTAATCCTGGATTACAACCCACAAACCATCCCTGAACACTGAAAGCAGAGCTGTAGGTTGAACTCTCCAGGCGAATGTTGTAGGGATATGCGATGGTAACACCACTACTAGTTTGACTGGCGCATGGTCGACACTGGGTCAAGCAGAGCTGTAGGTTGAACTGTCCAGGCGAATTTCGTAGGGATATGCGACTAACTCCACTACCAGTCTGACTGGACGCATGGTCGGACAGGGATCGTGGCATGTGTTGGACTATGGTCATCCATGTGGCAACCTCCCTGGTTACTAACCAATAATCTAATCTTGACCATGTCCCTTAAATAGATGAGATAAATGTCTCCTCCCGTTTCCCAGGGTTCCGTAATCTCCAAATGTCTACTAATCCCTTATTCGTCATCTCCTCACTCAATACCTGAGCAGGATGGCTGCCTTGCCAGTCTCTCGCAGCTGAGCTATCTATCAAAGTGTCCAAGTACAGGTTGAGATCCCCCAGATTATTGCGATGGGTTGTACCATGCGTAGTTTATGCCATATGCGTGTGTAAAATTTGAAGTAATCTATGTTCAGTCCATACGTAGTTATTAGGGTGATTAAGGTACGATACAATCTGTGCTGTAACAACATAAACCGTCCTGCCTCGTCTGCTTCAGAAAGCATGAGCGTGAATTGGACTCCTTTCTTTATTAATATAAGTACCCCCCTGGAGTAAGAGGAATAGGAGGAGGTGACTTGAACACTTGCCCAACGAGCCCCCACTCCTCCCGCCATCTGTTTCATAAGATGTGTGTCCTGTAGGAGGGGAATCTGTGCATGATACCTAACCAAATAAGCCAATACCTGCCTCGTTTTCCTAGGATTGTTTAGCCCATGAACATTCCATGTTAAAAATGTCACTGGTTTCTCACTGGAATTCATTGCAACACCGATAGATTTTGATTATGGATCGCTCTCTTACTATGCATTCCCATTGTAATTTAGGTTTGAAATATGCGACTGCACCATGGTGTAAACATGAAGAAAAACTATAACCCCCCCTGCCCCACCCACTCTAGCATCCCAAAACTGCTAAAGGCAACAGTATACCTCCCCCCCATGAACATGCACTATAGAATTACAACAATGATGCTAATCTGCGTCATCAGCACCGTACAAGTACAAGAAAGAAATATGAAGTGCACCTGCATGGGGGGGGGGAATAGCCAGGGCACAACTAGCCTCCCGGTGGTCAGGAGGTGGCAAGGAATAATTGTGCATTGGCTCCTGTATGTTATTACAAAGCGCATTTTAAATACCACAGTGCCAATCCCAGAAGTAACAATTCTCAATGTCTCACCTCAGAGCAATAATCGTTCTCACAACACCATTACTAGCAGGGCCGGACTGGGAACTGAAACCAGGCCTAGCAAACTGCTCTGCTGGGCCCCCGAGCTGTTTGCTGGGGCCGGTTTCGGACGATTTTGTTTCAGGGGGCCGATATTGCCGAACCCCGGTAACAAAAACGGCCCTCAGGCGCCCAAAACCGGCCCCCACCTTGGCGGCCCACCAGGGAAATGCCCGGTGCCTGCCACGGCCAGTCCGGCCTTGATTACCAGTGAGTCCAGCAGCCACAGCAGATATCACCACCAGTCTGGCCCACCTATATTGACACTGTAGTGGCTTTTGATCTTCTCTTCAGTTCTGTGGTGAAATTGCTGTCTTGAGTCGTTTTATCAATACTGATGTAGGGTTCAGCTATGGCGGACAGATCGTTTAGTGGTTTAGTCAGCCTGATCTTCCAGATCTAAGGCAGTCTTGTCCGAGCGTGGGGAATAGTTCAAGTTCATTAATTTGTATAGCGCACTACTCACCCAGAGGGTCTCAAGGCGCTTCGGGGAGGATGGGAGCATTACTTATCGAAAAGCCAGGTTTTGAGCTGCTTTCTGAAGGAGAGGTGGTTCTGCGTAAGACGGAGGTGAGTGGGGAGAGAATTCCAAGTCTTGGCCGCTAAGTAGGAGAAGGATCTTCCTCCCATGGTGGATCTATGGATGCGCGGAATTGCGGCGAGGGCTTGATTGGATGAACGTAGTTGGCGGGAGGGTGTGTAGAAGGATAGTCGTGTGTTGAGGCATTCTGGTCCTAGGTCGTAGAGGGTCTTGTGTGCGTGGGTGAGGAGACGGAATGTGATTCTCTTGTTTACTGGGAGCCAGTGGAGGCTTTTCAGGTGACCGGAAATGTGGGCATGACGGGGGATGTCCAGTATGAGTCTGGCTGAGGCGTTTTGGATGCGTTGGAGTTTTTTCTGTAGTTTGGCTGTGGTTCTGGCGTAAAGGGTATTTCCATAATCCAGTCGACTAGTGACCAGTGCGTGGGTGACTGTCTTTCTAGTTTCGGTGGGGATCCAACGGAAGATTTTTTTGAGCATGCATAGGATGTTGAAGCATGAAGATGAGACGGCGTTGAGTTGTCTGGTCATCGAGAGCGAGGAGTCTAGGATGAAGCCCAGGTTACGTGCGTGATCTGTAGGTGTGGGTGCTGTACCCAGGGCCGGTGGCCACCATGAGTCGTCCCAGGCAGAGGGGTATGATCCTAAGATGAGGACTTCCGTTTTGACCGAGTTTAGTTTTAGACGGCTGTTCTTCATCCAATCGGCTACTTCTTTCATTCCTTCGTGTAGATTGGTTTTGGCGGTGTTAGGGTCTTCGGTGAGGGAGAGGATCAGCTGGGTGTCGTCTGCGTAGGAGATGATGTTGAGGATGTGTTGTCTTGCGATGGATGTGAGGGGGCTCATGTAAAGGTTGAAGAGGGTGGGACTGAGCGATGATCCTTGTGGTACGCCGCAGATGACTTCGGTGGCCTCTGATTTGAATGGGGGGGAGGCGGACTCTCTGGGTTCTTCCGGCGAGGAACGAGATGATCCAGTCCAGAGCTTTTTCTTGTATTCCGACATTGCTGAGGCGTTGTATGAGGGTGTTATGACAGACTGTGTCGAAGGCGGCGGAGAGGTCAAGTAAGATGAGGGCAACTGTTTCTCCGTTGTCCAGTAATGTTCGGATGTCGTCTGTAGCTTCGATGAGGGCGGTTTCGGTGCTGTGTTTGGCTCGGAATCTGGATTGTGAAGGGTCGAGGGATTTGTTGGATTCGAGGAAGGCGGCGAGCTGACTATTGACGGCTTTCTCAATAACTTTGGCCGGGAAAGGGAGGAGTGAGATGGGGCGGTAGTTCTTAAGTTCAGAGTGGTCTGCTGTGGGTTTCTTCAGGAGGGCGTTGAGTTCGGCATGTTTCCAGCTTTCCGGGAAGGTAGCGGAGTTGAAGGAGCAGTTGATGACATCGCGGAGATGGGGTGCGATGATGGAGTCTGCTTTCTTGAAAATGTGGTGGGGACATGGGTCGGTTGGTGAACCTGAGTGGATGGAGTTCATCAGGCAGATGGTGTCTTCAGTAGTGACTGGGTTCCAGGTGCAAAGGTTGTGAGAGTGTTGTTTTGGTTCGGAGGTCGGAGGAGTGGTCTGATCTTCGGATTGGTGATCAAAGCTGTTATGTATGTCGGCGATTTTGTTGTGGAAGAAAGAGGATAGAGAGTCGCAGAGGTCTTGGGAGGGAGTGATGTCGTTGGTGCCGGCGATGGGGTTGGTAAATTCTTTGACGATGTTGAATAGTTCCTTGCTGTTGTGGGCGTTGTTGTCGAGTCGGTCCTTGAATGCTGATTTCTTGGTGGATCAGATCAATTGGTGGTGTTTGCGGGTGGCGTCCTTGAAGGTGGTCAGGTTGTGAGTGGTTGGTTTTTTTCTCCAGGATTTCTCGAGGGTACGACATAACTTCTTGGATTTCTTAAGGTCATCGTTGAACCAGGGGGCCTTTTTGCTACCTTGTTTGATCTGGTGGTTTTTCATGGGTGCTAATTCGTCAGCGCTGTGGGTGATCCATTGTGTGAGTTTGGTGGCTGCTTGGTTTGGGTCCGATGATATGGCAGGAGGGTTTAGGTTAAGCGATGAAAGGAGTTGGTCGGTAGTGATTTTGTTCCAGTTTCTTCGAGGAATAGGTTGTGGGGGGTTGTGAGTCGTGGTCTTTTTGTAGCTGAAGTGGACGCAGCTGTGGTCCGTCCAATGAAGCGCTGTGGTGTGATCGAAGGAGATGTGTTTGCTGGAGGTGAAGATCGGGTCTAGCGTGTGTCCGGCTAAGTGGGTGGGGGTGTCAACAAGTTGTTTGAGTCCGAGATTGGCCAGGTTGTCCAGAAGGGTGGTGGTGTTGCTGTTGTTTTTCTTTTCCAGGTGGAAGTTGAGGTCTCCCAGTAGGATGTAGTTCTCGGATGTGAGGGCATGTGGGCTGATGAAGTCAGTGATGTCTTCGTTGAATTGTGTGCGGGTTCCTGGTGGTCTGTAGATGAGGGTGCCTCTAAGTGTGGTCCTGGAGTCGGTGTGGATCTGGAAGTGAAGGTGTTCGGCGATCGCGAGGTTGACGTCGGAGCTGGTCGTGATTCGGATGGTGTTCTTATGGACGCTGGCGATGCCTCCTCCTGTTTGGGTGGGGCGGTCTTTTCGGATGATCTTATAATTGTCCGGGATGGCTATGGCTATGTCGGGTGCTGATGAGGCGTTCATCCATGTTTCAGTGAGGAAGGCGACGTCCGGCGATGTAGTGTCGAGTAGATCCCAGAGTTCGGTGGCGTGTCTGTGAACCGAGCGGGTGTTCAGAAGGATGCACTTCAGGTCGTTAGAGTCGGAGCTGAGTTTGGAGGAAGTGGATTTGGTGTGGGTACTGATGCAGGTGAACTTGCAGGAGTGGCAGGCGAATGGTCCGTGGGTGTGTCCTGAGGTAGCTGCGCAGCATTGTGGTGTGTGTCCGGGGTTGAGGGCAAAGAGGGTATCGGTGTCGTACGTTATGCGGGTGGTGTGGGATTTGCGAGGACCAGGAGGTCTGGCGCTGGGCGCGGTACAGGCGCGGACGGGCGTAGACGGGCTTACCTTTGGCGCACCTTCGGCGCGCATGGGGCGCGACCGCTGCGCGTGAACGCTGCACGCAAAAGCATCTGCCATATGTGGATAGTGGAAGGGGAGGGGCGAGGGAGGGTCAGCTGGGAGGCGGGGCGGGCTGTAGAGGACGGCCTCCGAGGCACAACAACAACTAAAATGGCAGCGAAAACGAAACTAGAGATAGGCTGGGGCACAGAGATTAATTAATGACTGAGACAATGTGTCTTGAGAGCTCGACAATGATCGAGTGAAAAACCAGGCAATGCAAATTCCAATAAAGCAACACAAATAGCGCTACAGCTGGGAAAGCGCAAATCAAAGAACAGTGCTAAAATCTCCTTAAAGCGCTACAAATATTTCTATTATTCCACAATGGTAATCGCGTTACAGCGCTATGCTATATAGGAGCCAGCAGATTAGAGCAGCAAATCAGTAAAGAGCGTAGTCAACGATACCAGGTGAGATACCAGGTGAGAGCTGGGAGCAAGGGGAGCGACCGCTTCTGAGAGCGTCAGGACGGTCACAGCGCTTTCGGGTGTGGGAGCAGGCTATGCAGTCCGTGGGAGGGAGGGTCAGCTGGGAGGCGGGGCGGGATGTAGAGGACGGCCTCCGAGGCACAACAACAACTAAAATGGCAGCGAAAACGAAACTAGAGATAGGCTGGGGCACAGAGATTAATTAATGACTGAGACAATGTGTCTTGAGAGCGCGACAATGATAGAGTGAAAAACCAGGCAATGCAAATTCCAATAAAGCAACACAAATAGCGCTACAGCTGGGAAAGCGCGAATCAAAGCACAGTGCTATAATCTCCTTAAAGCGCTACAAATATTTCTATTATTCCACAATGGTAATCGCGTTACAGCGCTATGCTATATAGGAGCCAGCAGATTGGAGCAGCAAATCAGTAAAGAGCGTAGTCAACGATACCAGGTGAGATACCAGGTGAGAGCTGGGAGCAAGGGGAGCGACCGCTTCTGAGAGCGTCAGGACGGTCACGGGAATGAAGAGTTTTGACATATGCCCATGCTTTCTTGGGAGTTGTCAGTATTTTGGGCGATAATCGGTGCTCCACACGTAGCCTAGTGGGGTATAACATAACATATCCAATCCTTAGTTGTTGCAGGCCTTTTTTTACTGGGACAAATTTCCTGTGTGCCACCTGCACGCCTGCTGTAAAGTCTGGGAAAAAACGCCACAGTGTTACTTTAATATTGATGTTCGTCTTTCTCGCGCCATGCAGAGACCCGCATCGAGATCGCAATAGTTGAGGAGCCTGGTGATGACTGGCCGATGTGTTGTTCCCGGAGGTCTTTTCACCAGGGATCTGTCGGCTCACTCCACCACCAGCATGGCCGATGGTGGTTTTCCGTTCAAAATACCATCCGAATCATGCCTTCCACGCAACGCTTCATCAGGTCTATGTTTGTGAATTCCGGTATCCCAGCAATTCTCAAATTGTTGCGGTGGGAGCGCACTACAAAATCTTCATTCTTCGCTCGTATCACTACCAGCACCTCGTCCATATTTAGGCACTTTGATGTAACAGCCTGCAGGTCATTTCCGCATTAGATATTCGCTGTCCCATAGCTGTTATTCTCGTGGTTTGTTGATCTAATTTGGCCACCATGTGGTCCATTTCAAGGGGCTGTTAATGTGCATTCAGTCCGTCTGTTATCAATACGGGTGATATTCCCTTGCTCTCACCTTTTCTCGTTGTCTGCTGTTGACTCCAGCATCCCCAGGCACACGTGGTTCCCAATGCCAGATCTCTGCGCCCGGGATACACCCCCCCACTACTTCGCCACCAGCTGTGCCGCGACACACCGGCACATCGGTCCCAGCATCCCGGGCCTCGTCACCTTCAGTGTCTGGGCTCCATCTTGTTTCTCTGATGCCTCCCAGGCAGTCTGCCATGTTTCTTTCATGCTGTGTGTTACAGTGGCGCCTACGTCAGCCTCTGCCCCCCTGTTTCCCACAGACAGCTGCCTCCCTGGACCTCGCCGGTCGGAGCAGTGCACTTGTTTGGGTCTTCGTGCTTAGTGAACCCTCCCCCATGCCATCACTGCCAGCCCTACCGCAACATGCAGGTAGGTCCTCCTCAGCGCCTCATGTCCCTGCTTTTCAGTCTCCCGAGTTCCGACTCACCTGATCCAGGGCCGCTCCGTTGTTCACATAGGGTCAAGTAGTGTCTTATCTTAGTGTCACGTAGTGCCACACGTCGAAACAGCTGCTATCCACTCCTAAGTCTCTTGTCCACTGTCTTCAGCTAATTTCGGGGTGATCAGGCGCCCCTCATCTATGTGCGCACTGTGCCTTTAGTTGCAAGGTCGGACGTCCACGAATGAGCAGGATTATGGACGGATTTTGAGTACCCACCGGCAGAGGTGCACTGAGGTGCTGCCATCTTGCCGTCGGCTCTCTAGTGGCCCCTCCCCTCTAGTGCAAAATGTAACTAAAAAGTAGTTAGTCAGATTTAAATACTGTATTGCTCAGAACACGCATAAAAAGATAGATTCTGCCTTTCCTATAATTACCTGAAATCAAGTTGCCATAAATGTCCCCATTCTGCTTATCACTGTTCATCTAGAAAAACAAAGCAGCAGAAGGAAAAGCCAGGTCATTTCGTTCTTTAAACCGCAGCTTTAATTATACTCCAAGCCCTTCCTTTGGTTGCTGGCTCTGGGAGCAGGCATTTTGACGTTGGAACTCAACTTTAATTAGTTATTACAGTTGAACAGCTCAGTGATTACTTTATCATAGGCGACCAGAGAAGTGCCAATTCGCCTTTAATAAGGACATTAGAGAGGGGCTTTAAAAATACAGGTGTTGCCGTCCTCCTACAATCCCTTTATAGAATTTCGCTAATCTAGAGATCGAGCGAGGCAAGGTCACGATGCTGCAAGTACGTTGCTAAAAATTTACCGTGGTAGTTTTCGTTTTAAAGATTGACCGCGCGGACGCGGTATGCCACAATGCTCTTTCCAGCCCAGCAATACCGCCAAGCAATCCCCCTGTCAATTACAGACCTCTCACGGTAGGTCGCATAACTCGAGGGCCGTCTCATGAAGGCCAGACCCGTTGTTCAGAGTTCACTGCTCTTTCAATAGGGCCCTCTTCTGGGAACTGAAGCACCCGTGACGTTGAGGGCAATCCCTTCTCTCCCCCACGCTAACGACTTCTGACCAGAAATAATCCAGTCACCGTCATTTGCATTTCAGCCCCGCTAAATCAATGTCACGAGCTGAGAGGGCTCTAATGAATTCCCAGCCAGCTCATTATTCTCCAAAGTTCAAGGATTTGGTAAACTCATCAATATTCTCCGCGCTATCCGGTGGTGAGGTAAAGGCCTGGGCGGTGCTCCCGGAACCTAAAGCGGAGACGTGCAAAGCTGACATCAGCCCCCAGAGGAGGCCCGCGCCGCGCGCTCCCTCCTTTGCAGCAGTAATTGAGACGCTCTGCCAAGGATCTTGTTAATTATTTTTAGTTCTTTTTTTGGTGCCGTTATCACGGGGAGCATTTAATTATAGCCCGAGGACATTATCGCTGAATATGAGCCACGCGGGGAATTCCTCCCCACATGGCATTGCGGGTTCCGCTTTGCAGCGCTGTGGAACGTTCATGGAGCGGGAAGGCCGGGTTTAATCTCTCAGTGTGAGATCCGCAGCCGAGCCGGTGACTCACCGCGCCTGGTGCACGCAGCAACGAGGCGGCCCCGCTCTCCGAAGAGGGGAGAGGAGGAGAGGGGAAGAGGAAAGCGAACAAGACGCGGAGGAAGAGAACAGGAGAATAAAACGAGGAGGGATACGGCAAAGCGCAAGAAAAGGGGTGCAAACTGTAGAAAGAGAGACCATACGTGGAAAGTCGGAAAATAGCAACGAAGGGTTGGTGGGATAATACAGGAACAAACGGGTTTGGAATATGTGCATTGGGTGAGAAAGGCGTGCGGAAACAGAAGGTGCACGCGAGTGCAGGTGGAAGGAGAGCCCACGTACTGGCAAAGCCATAGGTCTGGGCAGGGCTTTAAGTGGGATGAAAAAACTAGGGGGTATCTCAAAGGGGCTTGGCCAATGTAATTAAGGGTGTAGCTTAAAAACACGTACGCTAAAAATCTTTGCTTAGCATAGTGTGCCATCCCACTTGTATTTTGTTGTTTCTGTCATTGCATCCGGATAAATGATACAAACAAGAAACATCATACAACAACTCATGACTATTGGCTTTGTCAATGGTTGTTAGTTGCATACAGTGCTTGGAATGGAAAAAGAGAAGTGCAGGTACTCCTGAGCAGAGTACCTGCTTTTTTCTGAGAAGTGCCAGTACTCTCCAATTCAAAGTATAGCATTTCTCTTGAGAAGTGCCGGTACTCTCCTTGTCAAAATAAACAAGCATTGGAAATGCAATAGGGCTCGCATTAGGAAAGTTTGAGCTATTGGTCTTATAAATGATTTTTTTTTATTTATGTGTTATTTTTTAAAACAGCTACATTTTTAGCTTTGTCATTTAAAATGCCAATAGTTATAACTTTCGCAAACACCTATAGCATTTGTAATGCAACATGTTTAGTATTTACGTGACTTAGATGTATTGATATTACAAATAACAATGGCTTTTAATTTTTTTTAAATAATTAATACTTAAATAATTTATTTAATTTGTAATGGCAATAGCTTAAACTTTTGTAAATAACTTTTGTGAAGATTATGTTCAGTGTTTTTTATTGTGACGAAAAGCCAAGAACAGAAGTGAAATATTAACATCTTTTTGTGATTTGTAATAAAGCATGAAAGCTTGAAAACAGCATGAAACATTGAAAGCACATATTTGAACCAGTGATGCTGTGGTTGCGCTGAGTGATGCTGTTGTTGCGCTGAGTGATGCTGTGGTGGTGCTGAGTGATGCTGTGGTTGCGCTGAGTGATGCTGTGGTTGCGCTGAGTGATGCTGTGGTTGCGCTGAGTGGTGTGTGCATCGGTGGAGCTTAGTGGGTGCATTGGTGGAACTGTGTGGTGGGTGCATTGGTGGAGCTTAGTTAGAGCATCGGTGGAGCTGTGTGGTGGGTGCCTCGGCGGAGTTGTGTGGTGGGTGCATCGGTGGAGCTGTGTGGTGGGTGCATCAGTGGAGCTGTGTGGTGGGTGCATCAGTGGAGCTGTGTGCATCGGTGGAGCTGGGTGGTGGGTGCAGCGGTGGAGCTGGGTGGTGGGTGCATCGGTGGAGCTGTGTGGTGGGTGCATCGGTGAAGCTGTGTAGGTGGAGCTGTGTGGTGGGTGCCTCGGTGGAGCTGTGTGGTGGGTGCCTCGGTGGAGCTGTGTGGTGGGTGCATAGGTGGAGCGGTGTGGTGGGTGCATCGGTGGAGCTGGGTGGTGGGTGCATCGGTGGAGCTGGGTGGTGGGTGCATCGGTGGAGCTGGGTGGTGGGTGCATCGGTGGAGCTGGGTGATGGGTGCATCTGTGGAGCTGGGTGATGGGTGCATCTGTGGAGCTGGGTGATGGGTGCATCTGTGGAGCTGTGTGGTGGGTGCATCTGTGGAGCTGGGTGAATCGGTGGAGCTGTGTGGTGGGTGCATCGGTGGAGCTGTGTGGTGGGTGCATCGGTGGAGCTGTGTGGTGGGTGCTTCGGTGGAGCTGTGTGGTGGGTGCATCTGTGGAGCTGTGTGGTGGGTGCCTCGGTGGAGCTGTGTGGTGGGTGCCTCGGTGGAGATGTGTGGTGGGTGCATCGGTGGAGCTGTGCGGTGGGTGCCTCGATGGAGCTGTATGGTGGGTGCCTCGGTGGAGCTGGGTGGTGGGTGCATCGGTGGAGCTGTGTGGTGGGTGCATCGGTGGAGCTGGGTGGTTGGGGAACGGTGAATGATGGGACGGTGTCAAGCTGTCGCGAGACAGAGAAGCGATGATAGAGAGCAGAAGACAGGCAGGCAGACGCTCGCTGAGAGAAGAGAAAGAGGACAGACAATGAGACAGCCAGACATGAAGAGCAGAAGGCAAACAGAGACAGTCCTGGAGGAGAGGAGAGGGCATTCAGACAGACTGTCACTGTGGAAGAGGACAGGCAGAGAGACAGCCAGATATGAGGAGCAGATGGCAGACAGAGAGAACGCCCTTGAAAGCAGAGGACACTCAGACAGACGGCCACTGAGAGGACAGAGCAGGGAAAGAGACAACCAGATATGAACATCAGAGGAAAGACAGAGATATTGGAGAGCAGAGGGCACTGGGACAGGGGGTCACTGAGTAGAGAGAAAGGAGACAGACAAAGAGACAGCCGTACACGAAGAGCAGAGGGCAAACAGAGAGACAGCCCTGGAGATCAGAAGGCAGTCAGACAGACTGTTATGAGAGGCGAGGAAGGGGACAAACAAAGAGACAGGTAGACACGAGGAGCAGAGCGACGATAGAGAGACAGTACTGGAGAGTAGAGGGCACTCAGACAGACGGTCAATGAAGGAGAGGACAGGCAGAGAAAGTCAGAGATGAAGAGCAGAAGTCAGAAAGAGAGTATGCCCTAGAGAGCACAGGGCACTCAAACCGACAGTCACAGAGAGGAAGAGGACAGACAGAGAGAGGCAGCCCTGGTGAGCATAGTGCACTCAGACAGACGGGCACTGAGATCAGACAGAGACACAGGCATAACGAGCAGAGGGCTGGCAGAGAGACAGTCCTGGAGAGCAGAGGAAAGTGGAAGAGTACACGCAGAGAGACACTAGACATGAAGACCAGAGTGCAGACAAAGAGACATCCCAGGAGAGCCGAGGGGGGCAGGCAGCCTTGGAGTGCAGACCAAAGGGATGCAGATGGCCTTGACGCCGGCAGAAGAAAGACAGGCAGCCACTGAAGGCAGCGGACGTGTGGTCTGTACGAGCAGCAGACATGGGGATCTCTGAGGGGAAGACACAGCAGACAATCCCTCAAATGAGATGACTAGCTGGTAGCCGGTCAGGGTGAGCGCAGGACAGCTACACAGTCCTAGACAGCAGCGGACAGACTGACAATCACAGACAGACAGTCCTTAGAATAAATACTCTTATCCACTGAAGCAATAATAAACATACAAGGAAAGACCAAAGGCCAGCTTAACAGCAGACACAGTGAGAGAGCTTAAAACATACGGACAGAACTGGCAGACCAAAAGACAGACTGAATCACACACACATATATAAACAGATACTTACAACTACTAATCAGAACACACCATGAAGTACAGCCAGAGGAAGAGATAATTAGACACGTAAAGAAACCGTGACGGAGAGATTGCTTTAGATAGGCACAACACATGTTGAAAAAATAATTGATAGCAAAGCCTGAGATAAATACTGACACCAAAACGTGCTGAGAGAACTGAGGGACACCGGTATTAAAACGACAAAGGCATTCAGGCAGGTACGCATTTAAGGCATACACTAACAGTAGGAAAAGTACCATTGGGAACTAATCGCACAGCAAAAAAATTACCTAGAGTTGTGATGTGAAACATTTAAAGAAATGTATTTCTTCTAACCTCACAATCTTATTTTGGACAAAAATAAGATAATTTATTATGCTCGAAGGCAAAATATTGTGTTGAGTACAAAAACATGGCGAAATCAAACAAACCTCTAAAGCAGCAAATATATACTTCTTGAGCTTTTCAGACCCACAGTCTTGGTCCCTTCATTAACAGTTTCACAAAAGGGTATCAGCACAAAAGAGAAGATTGGGCTATGCAAGCAATCCTGAACCAATACGTAAGTGCACGCTTTTCATTTACCGGTCCTTTTCCAAAAAGCCAGCAACTGAAATGATGCCGTCCTATCACAACAAAAACAACACGAATCCCTATAAAGCCCATTAATTACCTCTGCTGCAGTACCATTCATGAGAACTGTTGCTGTGGTGGGGAGGGGGGGCAGGGAGAGGCAAGAAGGGAAGAATAGAGGAGAGTATGGGTGAGGAGACACACGGGGAGCAGCAGCCTTTGATGTGCTGGCCGGCCGTGGGCAATGAATAATTAGGGGAGGAGAAATGCAAGAGCACACGCTGGGGAAAGCTTGTGGGAGGGAGGCTGGGGGCTTTGATGCTGTGCACGTGCTTTTTCACGGGCACAGCATCAAATCGCCCCTTTGGATAAGCTCTGGATAAGCCCCAATATGTCTCGACATCTGCAATGCTTGCGCATTGCCAGAGGTCGAGCCCTAAAAAGTGCCGGTACTCCGTGTAGGAGAGTAGGATCTGCTTACTATGGTTACCCCCACTTTTTGCTGATGTTTCACTGTATGCACCCCTTACTGAGATATAGGTTACCTATATCTACCTTATATCACTGACACATATAAACTTATAAGTCACTCCTATGGCAGGCCTTATCAATCCTGAAGGCAGAGTGCTTGGTTTTGTGTAAGAGGGTGCCCATGCATGAGCAGGACCCCTCTGCAGCTTTAAGAATCACTTCTCTGTAGCTGTTCTGTGATGCAGCCAGATCATCTACTCTTAAGTGCATTATAACCTCGCGGTTAATGCTAACTTTGGAATGGCTGCATGGAAACATGTCGTGTTTGGTGTCAAACACTTTGGAATCCTACCCCCTCACCAGTTCTGGCGGCAGGGGTAGAATTCCACCCTTCTAGAGGGAAAAGACATGTACATACTTACTTAACCGGCAACAGTTTAAAAGAGCCGTGGCATCACAAAATGGATGCTGCAGTGACAGACACAAGTCTGACTTCCCACTGCTAGAAGAAACTCCGGCAGGGGAGACCTGGACAATAGCTTTCCTGTCACAGGGAGGTGTAACCACCTCCCAGACAGGGTTTAGTGTATTTGGGGCTGGGTGGGTGCATTCAGAGAATGCTTTTCACACAGTGCTGGGGGCACACTTGGTGTGCCTGTGCATATCCCATTTCAAACCAGTTGCAGGGGCACTCGGCCCCTGCTCTGGTGCGAAACTGGACAAAGGGAAAGTGGTGTAACCACCCCCACCCTGGGTCCTCCCATAGGTGGGACCCTAGAGTAAGTCCAACCCCTAAACTTAGTGCAAGTATAGGAACCCAGTCCTTAGGACTTTAGATTACCCTGGACGAAACTCTGCAACATATATCCTGGAAATTCGACATTCTATTTTGACTAGAAGACGGAAGAATCTCCCTTGGGGTCAAGGAGTGACTCCCCTGTTCAAACTGGCACCAAAGAAGCATCTTGCTGGTCTGCATTTCCAAGGCTCCCGACGGATTTGCGACACAGGACTAAGACTGCCAGACTTCTCGGAGGCCGACACGAGATCCCAGCAAAGCTGAGACCCACAGCCCTCACGAGGGACGTGGAATCAGAACCCCTGAACACAGTCCACATTTGCTAGTGCATCGACTTCACGAGCTTTCCCGAAGTAGTTCATTAGGCTACTTGTAGTCCAAGCCCCGAGCATCATTTGCACCAAAGATTGTGGGCCTGCACTCCACGAGTGTTCCGTGGGCCCGCTTCTAGCATTTCCGCTCAAGGCTCCTTGCAATACTTGGTCCGTTGACTGGTGGGTACCCACAAAGGTAACTCTTCTGTTTCTTGGGCTTTCCTGGTTGCCCTAGACGTGCCCTGACTCCCTTCCAAAGGGTGAGTCCCTCAGACCTTGCTAGTCTGCACCAAAGCCAATCTTCGCTTTCTGCATGGGTTGCTGGTGCCAAGGCTTGTTGGGTCCAATCCGGAAACCGACACCGCAGCACTCGACATCCTTCGTGGGACAGCTCGAATCCAGCTCCTGGTCATCGACAACGCCTCCTGGTCCTCATGGCTGAAGAGTCAAGCTTCACCTTCTTCACCTGAAATCACCCGACATTGGTTGTCATCTTCTCCTCGCCTTCCTGGTCACTGGCTAGTGTCCCAGACTCTGTCCCCTCTGCTTTCAGGTTCTTCAGATCTTCGATCCACCCTTGGATCCAGCCGGACACTTTTGACTTGCTCACCAGCAGCACTTGCAGCAGATCGCCATTGATAACGACGACCATACCCCACACCAAAAGACACCTATGCACCCGGCTTCCCTGGGTGAGGTAATTTGAGTACTTCGGTGCTCCCGTGGGTATTGACTCTAGAACTGCCTAGTTCTAAAGGGGTTTGCTCCAAGTCCTCTTCCAAGTGTCCTTCCTTTGTAATGTTCCAACCGAAACTTTCTCCATAGAAGTAAATGGTGATTCGCGGCGGTGTTTAGACACAACATGCGTCCCACGTGGGTCCCCTGTGTCACTACCTTGGGTGGTTCCTGGTGGCCCCAGCGGTTCGAAAAGCTCTAGGCCTTGTATCTATGCGAGTCGTGGTTCTTATACCACTTTCTTAGTATATGGTTTGTGACACCCCTAGGGCTAATCATATATTGTGCTGATTTACTGTGTGCTAAATAAGTTTACTTTATGTACTTTTGCCTCTAGTCTCATAAAGAGACTAGAGGGATGTGTTGTGTTTAGAATAAATACATATATTTTATATATATACCTGGTATGGTTCTCCTTTCATTTGGTCATTCATGAGATTATAGACTGGTAAAACAAGCTGCTTTACATTCCTTCAAGACTTAGCCTGAAGGCTGCTCTCCACAGCTACCACTAGGATAGCTTTCTATATAGGTTGTCTTTAAACCTACCATCAATAAGGGTCGTTAGGACTGGTGCAAGGTGCCCACTAGAATAGTGAACAGCATATGCCGGGCCACCTTCTCACACTCACCGGACAGTATCGAACCATTTAAAGCACTGGTTGCATATGACAAATCAGCAGCAAATATGGCTTGTATATAATATTGACCACGAAGACCGGACTTGCCACCGGAAGTTAATAGCTTTATGGTGGTGTTGGCGGGTGCCCCACCACTTGAAAGGGGTGAAAATGAAAATTTCCAATTACTAAAGAGGAAAGTCATCAAATGGCTAAATTGGAACAGACCATTACCGCCCCATTTCAACAATGAGATAATCATGGTCAGAAGGGTACCATGGCTGGGAAAGACGAAGAAAACAATAATTGGGGACTGCATTATGGTGTCTTTTCGAGACCCTGGTACTGTCTTACATATCTGTGCAGGGTAAAATAGATCACTGGACTCCACCATACAGTCTCTGCCAGTCTCCTTCTTCTTCCCTCCCATTCACATGCACCATGACCCTCCGCTAAGCAACTGGACAAGGGTAGAACGGAGACCCAGATATAAGGAGTATGCTGCACGTTCAGCTTACCAACCACCTGATACTCCCCTTTTCCACTACAACCGTTTTAATTGTCTCAGTGGGTTGGATGGGGTTGATTGACTGTCCCCAAAATCAAACTCCAACCCGGTGACCCTGGATAATGGTTCCTGCGACCTCTCTGAGACAGCTGGACTTACTGTCGATAACGTTCTCGAGGTAGTAACTGGTGCAGTACCTGGCACTGGCTCCCCCCATACTTCCATCCCTGCAACCCCTCCTATTGAGCACCTGAGATTAATCTGGTGGAATGTGGCTGGATTAGCTAGCAAGCTGACTACTCCAGACTGGGTAACTTATATTGAGACTGGGGACGTTTGCATGTTCCAGGAGACCTGGGCAAGGGAGGAATACAGGCACCAGGGCTACCAGCCATTTTCCCTCCCGGCCAGGTGGGAGGGTAGAGGTCGCCCTTCAGGTGGACTAACAACGTGGGTAGCATCCCACCTAGGCTGCGAAACTCGCCCTGATTAATATCTATTCTAGGCCAGTGGGAGTTGCTAGGGAGTCGCCCACCATTGAGGAACTCTCAGTTTATTTAGCCAAAATACCAAGAGACCTACCCTATGTAGTGGGAGGGGATCTAAACTCCCATTTTGAGCCGTTGCCTGGCCTCCTAGAGGGTTTCCCGATGGAAGAAGAGGCCAGGTGGTCGGTACCCTTGGTAGAAGCCCCTCCCCCGAAGGCATGGACACCGGTAGCATTGCAGATCACAGCTCTCACCCTAAGATTTGGAATTAGAGCCTGTAATGGGCGTACTAATTCCGATTTACCTAGCAGAACTACCTATAACAGAGCGGGAAGAGAATCCCGCCTGGATTATGTCCTGGTACAGATAGTGAACTGGCCATCTGTCCAGGATTTTAGGGTTACTGAAAGGCTGGACAGTGATCACAACGCCTTGGAACTTGATTTTATTCACCCCGGCCTCCAAATTCCTATATCAACTATGGAGGAGAATAAACCTGAACTCCTATTGGCCAATAATAGGAGAAGAATCAGGTGGGAAAAACTAGCCTCAAGTCAGGAGAAGCTTCCGAGGCTATATGCAGGGTTAATCCCTATTTTGGAGACTGTGGGAGATCTAGCCATTGAGGCGGGCAATAAAGATTCACTTGGTAGATTACATCAGGCTCATGAGGACCTCATAAAGGGAGCTGCCCCCATCTTCTTTAGCAATGTTCAGAACCAGAGGAGGGGGCAGCTACACAAATCCTCATGGTATAATACAGCCTGTAGAAAGGCAAAGGGAGAACTTCTCAGAAACATCAAGGAGGGCCTAGGGGGTGAGAAGCTAAGAGTAAGCAGACAGGCATATAAAAAACTAATTGCCCATGCTAAAACTGAATGGGAGGAGAATCAATGGGAGGGGCTTACTAATTCCCTTGCAAAAAGAGACCATCAAATGTTTTGGAGAGTAGTGAACGGGGGGGTCGGGGAGCCTCCACTCAGCTATTGAGCCTAACATCGCAGCAGGGGTGTGGCAGGCACACTTTCAATCCCTTTATAGCTCTGAGTTGGGAGAAACTAGGATTGACACCGGTATTGGCCAGGCTGATTACGAGGGGGATCCAATAACAGTGGGGGAGGCTAGGGCAGCAATAGCAGGACTGACTTCGGGTAAGGCGCCAGGATTGGATGGCTTGCCCGGGGATTTGTTCAAACAGGAGCCCGATGTTTGGGCCCCCTACCTTGCCGCTCTGTTTAACGGAGTTCTGTGTGGCATGGAAATCCCGGGTACCTGGCTGGGGGCAGAGGTGGTTCCCATATTCAAAAAGGGCTCGCCTCTGCTCCCAGCCAATTACAGACCAATCAGTTTAATTGATGTGCCACAGAAGCTGTTTGCTAGGGTACTGCTGAACCGGCTTCAGGACTGGGCAGAAGAAACAGGGGTCCTTAGTCCCTATCAGGCGGGCTTAGGAAAGGGAGTTTCCACCGTGGATCAGGTCTTCCGATTGAACATCATCTATTGGAGGGCAGCGATATTCGAAGGCGGCAGCTTATACACAATATTTGTGGATCTGAGGGCCGCCTTCGACCTGGTGCCCAGAGGGAAACTTTGGAGTGTCCTGGCCGAGATGGGCGTACCCCCGGACATCCTGATAATCTTACAGAGATTGCATCATAATAACTATGCTCGAGTGAGGTGCGGGAGGTCTGGGGAATTGACTGATAGATTCCCCGTTGACAGGGGGGTTAGGCAGGGCTGTGTATTGGCACCGACCCTGTTTTGCCTCTTCGTCAACGGGGTAATCGCCCATCTGAACGGCACTGAATATATTGACGCCCCAAAACTGAACGGCAGCAGGGTGCCTGCAATCATGTTTGCAGACGACACCCTGCTGCTGTCTAAAACCCCTATGGGGATCCAGAGGATCCTCGACTCATTTATGACCTTTTGCACAGACAGGGGCCTAGAAATTAATGCTGCAAAAACTAAGTTCATGGTCCTGAATCCTAGCCAAAAATTGCGCCCGAATCCATGCCTGGGAGCATCACAGCTAGAGAGAGTCTCCACCTTTGAATACCTAGGTGTAACCCTGAACGAAAGTATGTCCTGGGGACCACATCAGACTAGGGCCAACCTCAAACTAGTACAGACTACTGGGGGTATCACTCGAATGATGAAAGGCTCCACATACCGCCCATTGGGGCCACTCATCCAGATCTACAAGGCACAGGCCAGGGGTGCTACTATGTACGGGGCGGAACTTTGGGGCCATACATCTTCCCGCAGTATGTCCGTAACTGAGAACAACTTTATCAGACAGATAGTTGCACTTCCGCCCAGCACCCCACTCCTTCCCCAGAGGCTGGATCTGGGACTGAGACCAATATCTGACGAACTAGGTCTCAGACCCATAGTCTTCTGGCGAAGGCTATGGAGTAGCCAAGAACTCTCTGTTTATAGGGCGGAATTGAAGGAGCTTCTAACTCATCCTAAAGCGTTACAGATCCCCTGGATAAAATATATTCAAAAATCCTGTACGAGACTGGGGTTTCCTGACCTCTGGTCTGATCCTGCTAGCGCCTCACTAAACATCTCACGGAGAGCTTTATTTATTTTTATTTATTTATTTATAGTGTTTTATATAGCGCGAACAAGACCCGTGGGTATCAGAGCGCTTAACATAGACGATTACAGATTGACATTATAGTAGCAATTATAACAACAAAAACAAAACAAATGAGGTAGATGATGATATACTATCTAGGGCGATTTAGATAAATAAATTCTTAACGCCTGTGCCATTAGCATTAAGAGGTGCATAACGTAAAACTTGAGTCATAGTCAAATATTTGGCTCGGTGAGGTAGGGTTACATAGTATTATAAGTACAATTATCTAAGTAGTTAGCACTGAGAGTAGAGATAGTTTAGATAGTAGCGAGGATCGTAAAGATAAACAAAGTAAGGTATAGGTAGTATCTTTCAGGTGGGAGATACAGTGTAGAGATCATATAAATATGAGGTAGCAGTAAGGTGTACAACCGGTGTTTGCGCGGTAATCAGTCCTTTGTCTTGTCGATCTTCAGATTATTCAAGATGAGTCTGATCCTCTTTTGGCATAAATGCTCACACCAGTAGTCTGTAGGGATCTTTATGTAGGGTAAATACTCATCATGTGGTTCTTCAGTTCCCGTTTAAATGTTGCAGGGTTTTTAATCTTCCTGATGTTAGGAGGGATTGAGTTCCAGACTCTGGGGGCGGCTCCGGAGAATGCTCGGTCATATGTCTTTTTCTTTCGGAAGAAGGCCGGCTTCAATAGCAACTCTTTAGCGCTTCTGGTTGGTCTGTTACCTCCCGATAGTTTAATTTTCTTGGCTAGATATCTAGGCGTGTTGAAGTGGATCGCTTTGTGGGAAATACAGGCTATCTTCATTTTAATTCTAGCTTCATAAGGTAGCCAGTTTAGTGCCTTCAGGTGAGGAGATATGTGGTCGAATTTCCTGGTTCCCGTGATGAGTCTTGCCGCTGCGTTGAGACAGGCCTTTAATGGTGCCGTCGATGTTTTCGGTAGGCCAGCTAACGTGGTGCAGCCATATTCGATCCTTGAAATAACTAGCGATTGGATGGCAAGTTTTAGATCCGCTTCTGAGATAAAGGGTTTCAGTTTTCTTAGATAGTTCAGGTGGAAGCGGGCGCTCTTAGCCATTGAGTTGATGTGTTCTTTCATGTCGAGGTTCTCATCTAATGTAATTCCTAGTGATTTGGCTGAGTTAACTAGGGTCGGAGTGCAGTTGAGCGCAGTCACCAATTTAGCCCATTCCTTTACCTCTGGTTGACTCCTTGTCGGTGAGATTAACAGGAATTCTGTTTTGTTGGCATTAAGTTTCAGATGGTTGGTTGTTAGCCATTGCAGCGCTTTCTTTAGAGTTGCATTCAGTAGGTCTATGTCGTCACTGCAGGTGATCTTCATATATATTTGCGTGTCGTCTGCATACATATGGTAGGAGATCTGTGATTTTCGAAGAATCTCCGTGAGTGGTTCTACATATAAGTTGAAAAGATCTGGGGATAATGTTGAGCCTTGTGGTACACCCATTGCGTTAGGGCACGGGGAGGAGATTGCTTGGTTGACCAGGAATAGCTGAGTCCTGTTCTGCAGGAAGGAGTTAAACCATTTCAGTACGTTTCCCGATAAGCCCATCCTGTCTTGTAGCCTGGTCATCAGGATCTCATGATTTACTGTGTCAAATGCAGATGACAAGTCTAGAAGGATCAGTAGACACGCATGATTTTGGTCAAGGGCTTGTAGGGCGTCGTCCACGATATGCAGGATCGCGGTTTCAGTACTGTGCCCTGTTCTGAAACCTGATTGGCAGTCATCTAGTAGTGAGAACTTAGCGATGTGTTGACTCAATTGGCCCTGTACGTATTTCTCAATAAGTTTGGCGAGTAAAGGGATGTTGGTCACTGGTCGATAGTTATTCGGGTCTGTTGCATCCGCTGTCGGTTTTTTGATGATGGGGACTACCTGCCCTGTTTTTAGGCAGTCAGGGAGGGTCCCTTGTGTAAGTGAGGCATTTATTATCTCAGTCCAGATCGGAACTAGAGTGTGGTTGATTTCTCTTACACATTTTGCCGGTAGCGGGTCTTGATAGTGGTTGTTCGGTCTAAGTACAGCTAGTGTTTTGGCGATCTTTCCCTGGTCGTATAGTTCAAATGTGTCCCAGTTTGCCTTATTTTTTGTTAGGAGATCTTCCGAGGTCCCATTAGTCTCATTTTCAGATGAGGGAAAGGTCATGATATTAGCAGCGGCACTTGTAAGCTCAACTTCTAGCAGTTTAGTTTTATCCGTGAAAAATGAGGAGAATTCTTCGCAGCTTATGGGATTTTTCGGGTTCTCTTGAGTCGTTTTAGCTAGTTTATTTGACTGTTGTTTTAGGATCTCAAAAAGTTTTCGTGGTCTGTTTTTGGCATTGTCCAGTTCCGCCCTTATAAATTCTTTTTTGGAGTTGATGATCTTTTTGTTATATTGCTTCCTTATTTTCCTGAGGGCTTTCAGCTCGGGGGAGGATGGATGTTGTCTCCATTTCCTTTCAGCCATTCTCAGTCTTCGCCTGTCCTCGTTCAGTGCCTCATTAAACCAAGGATTTTTTGGCTTTTCCGAGACTCTTTTTAACTTTTGAGGCAATGTGTCATTAACTATCTTATCGATCGACGTTAGGTAGTGATTCGTCATCTCATTGACATCCTGCCTGTTGTTACAAGGCTTCAGGTCTTTCTCACATCTTTCGACCAGATGTTCAATATTAGCTTCTTTTGTATCTCGTATCAATTTTTTGGACTTATGGGGTTGCACGGTCCTGCCTTTTTTCATTGTACGTATTGTGAATGTTATGGCGTGATGATCCGACCAATCACACGGGTCTATAGCAAGGATTGATGTCTCTTTGTTTCTTGAAATAATCCAGTCTAGAGTCGCTCCTTGTGAGTGAGTGGGCTGGATGCATGCTTGTGTAAGGTTTAGCTCGTAGAGGAAGTCTTTGATCGAGTTAACTAGTTTGTCATTGTCGTCGTCCCAGTGGAGGTTAAAGTCCCCTAGGAATATGTTGTTGGCATCTGGGTTAGAGTTGGCAGTTATAATCTCTATAAGATGCTCTGTGAACTTTGCGTTATCTCCAGGTGGGTGGTAGAACGCGTGTAGGTTGTAGCTTTGATTTTTTGGTAATCTTACATTAAGACCAAGGTATTCACAAGATTCTATAGGGTCAGATTGGAATTTGTTGACCTCGATCTCTGAGCGGTGAATACACGCTATACCTCCTCCCACTTTCCTCGGTCTGTCTAATCTGACAATGTTATATTGTGGTGGTACTAGGAGATCCATGGAAGGAGAGGATGATTCACTGAGCCAAGTTTCCGTGATGTCAATGTTTATTATGAACAGAAACTAGGCATTGCCCTGGATTCCCAGGGGGAGGGGTCATTAACATCCGCATTAAGCAAGGACTCCTATAGGCTGGAGAGGGTTCTGGACGCTATATCCCCCGTGCTGGCCAGGAAGCTGTTTCTCCAATGGAGATATGGCACATTGCCTCTGCGATCTTTTACCAGCTACTGGTCAACCCCGCCCTCCTCCAAGCAGTGCCCGGCATGCTCCCGTGCTGAGGAAACCGATTTACATGTGGTCCTGTTTTGCACAACTTACAAGGCAGCTAGGAAATATTGGCTCCTTCCACTTATTAGAAACCTTGGTTGCAAGGAGTATCTCCCGATGTACAGAATTTTAAAAACCGACGTCTCAACTCCAATCGTTTTTGCATTAGCAAAATTTCTCTCCAATGTCTGGCACACCCGCACTCGTATCCTGAAGTCGCAGTTTCCCATTTAATTTTAAGTCTACAAATCCAAATGTGATTTTAGTAGTTCAAATTACAGAAATGAACAATTTTATAGTGTATAAATTTGTATTGATTGTGGATGATTTTATAATGATTGTATATGTTTTATTGTATATCTTTGATGGCCACATGGCCGAAATAAAGATTGCTAAAGTAAAAAAGTAATATTGAAAAAGCTTCCACTTAAAGCCCTGGTGACACCACAACAATGTTGCTGCTCCCGATTTTCAGAAAGAGAAAGGAAATCTGGAGAGAAAATGACTCACTTTAAGGGATTTCCCTTACCCTACAATGCTCACCTGGCATGACGTCATGCTGTAACTTCTCCACTAGTGAGTAGTGTCAATAGGCGCACATCAATGTGCCTGCTGTCACTGCAGTCCGGGAAAAAATGGACCACCTGTGTCAGGACATAAAACAGAGCCCGATAGAGACCTCTTTCGAGGCCCCCTTTAAAAAACTGCGGGTGCTCAGCACTGGTGAGACCCGGCCCACTTAAAGCCCTGGCTCTGATGTGCTAATTCATGCAGGGTTATCGCATGAGGACGAAACAAGGCATGAAGCCAGAAGGACTGGCTAAAGAGGACTATCGTCATAAAGTAATCTCATATGGAGCTCACAACAAGCAATGGAGTGCTGACAGAAGGATACAACCAAACAGCTAATAGCATTATGTGAGAGACAATGGTTTTTAGACCTGGCACCATTGGCGTGGGTCTCCCTTCCATTTCTTTGCTGTTGCCTCCTATGTTTTTGCTTGTCTAGATGCTTTAGGCACTTGGTCACTGCTATTCAGTGCCAAAGTGCAAGTGCTCCCTATTGTAAATTGTTGTATGGATTAGTGATTCCATGATTGGTTATTTGAATTCCATGTCAGTCCCTAGTACAGTGCACCATGTGTGCCCAGGGCCTGTAAATCAAATGCTGCTGGTGGGCTTGCGGCACTGATTGTGCCACCCACAGAAGCAGCTAGTAAAATGTGGCTCAGGCGTGCCATTGCAGAGCCTGTGTGCAGTGCGGGACAGCCATGTCGACTTGACAAGTGTACACTTGCCAGTTCCTAAACCTTCCCTTTTCTGCATGTTAGCCACCCCTAAGGTAGGCCCAAGGTACCCCTGTGGGCAGGGTGCGTTGTATGTGATAGGTAGGACATGCCCTGATATGTGTGGCGGATGTATGACGTTACAACGCATACTTTTACCACGCATAACTTTACAACGCGGTTTTTACCACGCATACCATTACAACGCATAGCGCTTAGAGGTGCTGGATAGTGGTAAGTATAATTTTCTATTCCAACTCCAGTCCCCGTGGACACTAGGGAAGGTGTTGGATAGAAAATTAAACTTATTCCCTATCCTAAAGCGCCCCCCCAGCGCAATGCGTTGTAATGGTATGCGTGGTAATACCTGCGTTGTAATGGTAGTGCGTTGTAAAAATTTCGTTGTAAACGTTGCATACCATGTGTGGCATGTCCTGATAGTGATAGTGAATTACAGCCAATTTCGTATTTCACTATTGCAAGGCTATCTGTTCACATAGGCCCATATGGGCTGTTTGATTATAACATCTTATAAACATAACTGACCCAGGGAACAAGATATGAAAATAAAGTTTAGTATGCCTGAACTCAGAATGATAACGTGCATCTTTTAGTGTGGGTGATTTTAACATTCTGTGTTTGAAAATACCACTTTTACAAAGTAGGTATTTTCTTGCCTAACCATCCAGTATGCCTCTGCTAGGTTTGTGTATTGCATGTCTGGTTTCTGAGTGACAGGGGGCTGGAGAGGGCTGTGGCTCCAGCAGTCTGATGGGTCAGAGCTGGGCTGAATAGACCTGGGTTGAATAGAGTAGGGGGGAGGAGATTTCCTTTCAGCTACCTGGGCCAAGTCTGCTTTCAACAATGCTGTCTCTATCTCCTGCCAGGAAGCTGCACCAGGGAGGACAGTACTGGTTTTGACTATGTACAGACACCCTCTGCCTTTAGAGAACAAAGGATTTAGTAGTATAAACATTGGAGCCCAGACCCCAGAACTTTAGATCACTTCTGGGAATCAAGACAAACCTTTGCCAAGGAGAGAAACCAAGGAAGCTGAAGGAGGAGACTGCCCCTGCGCTGGTTACTGTTTGGAGTTGGCTTGCAGTGGTTACTTACTACCAAGGAAAGGAGAAAAGGAACTTTGTGTGTACTTTATCATCTTGAGGAAGATCTCCAAGGGCATGAAGCTGAGCTTGCCTCCTGTTCTGAAGTCTCAGGGACACTAAGACTTCACCACCAGCTCCCCTGAATTTCCCTGCTGGGAGGTGCCTGCTGTTGTTTTAGGACCTCTAGAGACTGTGTGTCGCTGGGAACTGGAAGCGCGACGCAACGAGGAAGAAGAGCGTCGCCGCTGCAGCTGTTGCCGTCGCATCGCCGAATAGGCATACCACCACCACAGCTGTTTGCCGCCGCATCACCGAGTAAGCGTGTCGCATCGCCAGAAAAGCGTGTCGTCACCACAGAGGTTGCCGTTACATCACCGGAGAGGCGTGTCAGTGGGCCTGCCACGGCTCAAGAAACCATCGATTTCGCAGCACGGTCGTCGGGCGTGCACACATCATATCAAGTTGTCGCATCACATCAAATATGCCATCTTGTTATTCGCACCGGATTATCGCATTGAGGCGCAATCTTGTTGCATCGTAACCGGGACACAGTAAGAAACAGACGCATCCCCTCCTCTTCGGTTAGGAACAGACGCATTACCTCCCCCGGAGTAAGGAACTTCCCTGCGCCCCTTTTGTTTATATTGCGTTACGCATCCAAGGTACTTTGAGAGTAAAGTGTTGCATTTACCATCTACATTGACCTAAGCTATTTTTACCATTTGAAAGTCATATTATTGAATACTGTATTGTGGATTTTTTTCGTTTGGTCTTGTGTTAAATCTAGATAAAGATTACTTAATTTTCTAAACGGGTGTGGTGTCCATTTGTAGTGTTTTCACTATATTACTGTATGTGTTAACAAATGCTTTACAAACTGCCTCAGAGATAAGCCTGCCTGCCCGTGCCAAGCTACCAAGTAGGTGAGCAGGGGTTATTTTAGGAGTGTATCCCCCTTTCCCTGACTAGTTAACGGCGCAAAAAAGAGATAAAAGGATGCAAAGGGGAGATACGCAATGGCACATGGATATTAAAGAAGCACTCAGACTGCAATGGAGAGAGAAAACAAGAATAGAGTACAACAAAGAACAGTGACCAAGTGGGGGAAAGGTAAGAACACAGGAGAAAAGGCAGGTAAGTCACATGCAGAGAGTCAGAAAGAAGTAGGAAAACTGCACCAGGGGAAAAAAGAAAACAGCAATGGAGGATAGGAGAGAGAAAGGGAGCACCATGAGAAAGGGAGTGTGGTGACCGTCAATGGGCAAGGAAAGGAGTACACAAACTGCAAGCGAAACACCAGAACAAAGAAGACAGAAACCAGCAGGAAAAGGGGAGGGAGGAATAGGTGATATCAGAGGAGGAAACAGATGATAGAACAAGCAATCGGTAAGGAAACTAATGTAACAAGCACTGGCAAAGCAAATATGTCTGAGCTCTCATGGGAAAAGTATACAAACACAGACATGCACAAATGCTGTGGCAGCAGTCATGGCAGTGGAAATAGCAATGGTTCCCACTGGAATATTATCAAAAACATTTAAAAAGGCTGTTGTCAGACCTAAAATGGGTTTTGTGTTTATTGGGGAAGCGTTATAACGAAATTTGAGGTTTTATTTCGGCCCTACTGGGATCTAGGACCTTCTGTTTTTCTTTAGAATGCAATTACTGTATCTGCCAAAGCCTTTCTTATTGTAAATAAAGATCTATTATTATTTTTCTGAAGCAGAGCTCTGCTTCAACTGACTGAGTTTACTGGGTTGGATTAAGATGTCATAGTGTATTCTGAGTTACAAACCGACAGTCCTCTAGTAGGCCAGATATTCCCGGTGCTCAGTACCCTCAATCCCTCGCCCCTCGAAAAGAAAATGATAGTAAGCATTGGCAAAGCCAACAGGTCAGGCTTGCATTATGAGTACCAACTAAAGCGTCTTAAAAAACCTGTTGGGGGAGGAGCTACGCTTGCAACCAAGATGGCCGCATAGGCTCCCGGCTCCGCCGACCTCCGTCCCCCGCCGGTAAATCCTGCTACAAATCCTGAATTTCCACCCTACCTCCGGGTTTGGGAACCGCTACGTTGTATTTTGGTGCGATCCCGGGATTTTTCCTAGCTTTGTGGACGAAGCTACGTCGAGTTTTAGTTTGGGGCCTACACCAGCTTGTGAGCCGGGGACTCGAGTACTGGCCCAGCCGGGTTCCAGTTGAATAACATCGGCTGTGGGCGATCATCAGGGTCTGGTCCCTGGACGTGGAAAACTTTTTAAGCCCGATTTTGACGGCGGTTGCTGCTCAAGCCTACCATCGATGGAGGGTTGACGAGGCATGACAGTGCGCTGTGGGTGTGAGTCCCTGGCCCGGAGACCCAGTTTGCCTCCGCCGGTGTTTGCCGGGTTGGGATCTATGCTTGTGGTACTGGAGCCTGGATCGCGACCTTGGTAAGTCCTCGGTCTCCCTCCGTGACAGTCTGTCCCAGATTTGCCGATTCCCCCGGAGTAGGCCGGGCCTCGAGGGGACGCGAACATGGGTGTTTCGGAACAAGATTCTGTGGGATGAGCTGAGTCGGAACCGTCAATACGAACTGTATTGGCAGCTATTGGGGCACTACATTCCAATGTGGAGTCCATTGTCCGGAAAATGATTGCGGTTCCACACGGATTCAGACAAGTGGGACCGGACCCTGCACCGCTTCAATATCCTGATCAGCCTATATCTCCCACGGCGGTTCCTGTAACGGCAGTGGGCCCTGTGCCACGAAAGGTGTCGGAGCTTCATGGCAATGTGATGGCCGATAACCGTGTACTCGACGTGCTTTACGGATTGCCAAACCAACCATCATCGCTTACCGAGTGTGCTTTAATTGTTGCTCCCCTTCCGGAAACTTTTGATGGGAACTATCTATGGAACGCTTCAGTGTTTTACCCCTCTTCGGCGCTTCCATTATCATCACAGAGACAAAGACGTTGGGAGCTCTTGTCGATGAGGGTCATAGTTGATGCCGATACTGACCCCAGGGACTTTACAACTTTGCCTCGCCTCATACTGTACTATACTGAACTGTTTTCACATTCCGACTATCCTGCGGATGCGAAAATCTGTCTGGAAGGGGCTTGTACCACTGTTCGGAAGGGTCAAGGATGAGACTGATTGTTGGGGTTTGGCACCATGGGTTTCCTGAAGTGGGATTCGTTACCATTATATTTACGGGTGGTAGGGTGGTGTCCACTGTTTCCCCTGTTTAGTTTTAAATTTGTATCTCAATTGAGTTGAGTGTTTATTAAGGGGATTCTTGGTTCTGGCGGGGGGAGGGGGGACCGGGGGCCTGTACTGAGATGTCCTCCTCCAAGTTTTACTACATTTAGTACCTAGTTAGATGGGGCGACAGGCACGCAGCTAGTTGGGGATAGGGTGCAAGCCATATGCTGGGGTGCAGGGTGGAGGGAGGGGTGTTTGTTTAGTTAATATTTGTAGTTTTTATGTTTGAAATCCTTCAAAATCCTGATATAGGTGGTGAGCTTTAGTAGCGGATTTGTGTTATGGGGTAGACTGGTTCTGTGTAGATATCACTTGCGTGAGTTAGCCAATTGTTGCGTAATTTATTACTGAGTTCGGTATGTGGATGTAACATCGTAACCTTCTTATTGCTTCACCCTACCCCCTCCCTTCTATTCTGGGCTGTTACTCAATGTTTATCCTGTTTTCCTGGGGAGGAGGGGTGGGTGGTAGGCGTTTGTTTTAAATATCCTGATTGTAGTGCGGCCACATATCAGATGTAACACGTGAGCAGACTTTATTGATGATTCTTCATCCATATACCCTGTATGTATATTATTGATCCTTCACTCCGCGATGTAAGCCACCTGATATTATTTTTTTTCCTTTTCTTGTTTATTCAATAAAAAGATTTACTAAAAAAAAACTTGTTGCAGTGAATATCTAATTACAAGGGATATGTAATATAAATGATTCAATTTATGAAGAATAATTGTACTTTTGAGATGTGGAATAGTCAATCATTCACTGCAAGGGTCAAGGTAAAGCCGGAAGACGCGGGTGCTCCAGGCAGGTGATCTTGGTTTTCCCTGGATGATGTCCCCTCACCCGGCAGGGAGACTAGCAGACCTTTGCCCCCTGTCCTGGTCACAAGCAGAAGTTTTGCAGAGTTTCCCCTTCTCACACATCCTGTCTGGCTGCTTGGCAGATGACAAAGTTTGGGGTCTTCACATCCTCTTTCTATAGTCCATTTCCAAACACAAAAATGATGTGATTTGGGGTGTGAGCTTTTGAAGTTTTTGGTTGAGGCCCTGCTTCTTTTGAAGTGTCAGCTTTCCTTTTTCTTCTTTCCCCTTGAAAGGATGCTTGTCACAGCAGGAAAGACTCCAAAGCTGATTAAACCACAACACAATTCATTGGAATGGCCAGCGTTTATACCTGTATGTCAGCCGCATGATCTGAATATCAAAAGGTTAATCCCAGGCTATCAGCCCTACTTTTTATGATTCCCTTCTCAGCCCCATCTCCTTCCTGAGATGTGTCCAGACACCTTCCTTGTGCTCTATCACTAAATCGAATAACAACCTTTTGAAGTGTAAAAAGAGGGTCCCTTTCTCCCATCCCCCAGTGTGCATCTCACCCAGCTCCCAGGAATGCAGCAATACACAAATCTGCCTGGGGGAATCCCATCCTCCTCATGCCTTCACCAGGCAGGTCTGGGCTTCCCAAAATGGAACCTATGGTCCTCCATATAATGTACCATAGCAGGCACATGTGCGCTCAGTGTGTACATTCATAACACACTTACTCCTCAGTATTGTTACCTTGATGCATTGCACCAATATAGCAAGCATTCAACACATACATGCAGTCTGCAAGCACTGCTCAGTAGTGTAGCTTCTCTGTACTGTGCCAGGGTGTTCTATTTACAAACACACTCACCATGTACGGGCTGCACAACACTTCATCCTTCATATATTATACTTCACGCAGGCACACATACACTGAACAAGCTTTCATTGCGCACACACTGCACAGCACTACATCTTTCATGTCATGTATTCCTCCAGGTACACATACTCTCAGGCAGATGCGCTACTATCACATATACTACACAGCACTGCTCTATCCCTGTACTGTACCCTTTCCAGGCACACATACATCTAGGGAAGAGTCACTACTCCAGAACTGCACAGCACTTCATATCTACTTGATGTAAGCTAAGTGGAGAGTAAAACACACAGCAACAGAACGTTTTTAAAGGTGTTTGAGCCTGTAGGCCTCACTCCAGTTACACAGGGTATAAGGGACCTGTTCACAATTACTGATCACTATACGGTATGCTGTCACCCCTGCTCTTGGTCTGCTTCACTCTTGGTGAAGGTGGTTGCCTTCCACCACGATGAACGTAGCACTTTGGGCTATAATCTATGAGAAAGTCCTATGTCATGGTGCACACGCATGATCCGTGTTTACCTACAATGCAAAGATCAGCATTAGGCGGTCCAGACAACAGTACAGTTGGGCTCTCTGGCAGGGGTACATGTCTTATACCATGGAGAGGACTTTTTCGTCGCAACAGTATATAATGACTAAAAAACAGACCAAGGTGGATGATTGGATGAGAAAGTAATAATTGACAGGGATACATCTGAGCAATGCAAACAAGGTTAAACCGAAGGGAATGAGCTAAGTTGTAGTGAACTCTGGAACAATGGTCTTGTTGTGAACCACTGAGAAAAGTGTGTAGAAGAAAACAGGCTCTGACTTAGCATAGCCATTGATTTAGCTCTGCTCAGACCTGATCAGCACAAAGTAACTGCAAGAGTCACAGAAGTCGTGTCAGTCTTTGCAGCAACACAGTCAACAGTACAGGGATTATAGAAACAGGTACTGAAATTCAAGTCAGAAAACCCTGAAAGGTTCTCAAGCAGAAAAAAAACAACTTTAGAATAGTGGGTCACCCTCAGAAGGTTTGAGGCCAGAGCATGGGACATGTTTTAGAGGAATGGATTTCAAAACAGGAGGCATAAAAGGGACTTTCAAGGTACTTCTACAGAGAGACCACATAGGGTGTCGACAACATCTGAGACCTGGAGTAGCGCCTAGGCTAGCAGATACAGGACTACCAAAATACCCACATTGCAAAAGCATCTGACAACCCACCAAGCACAACAAATCCGTTGCAGTGAATGGTAATAAAGATACTTCGTTTTCCAGTTTACACAATAGGGTCCAACACCAGACAAACCCATTTCTGAATGTTAAGCAAAATCTTACGTGCAAGTCATAGATTGGCTATAATCTGATCCCAGTTAGCAGGAGTGCATGAAAGCCCAGTAAAGTGTATGTTGCCCCCAGGCTGTCATAGGTCCATAAGTGGTTCAAGAATGGCATTCACACTATTTTGTTTTTGTTTGTTGGGAGGTGATAAGTTTGATAGATATATATATATATATATACACACACACACCTATAATCCATCTTCAAACATAAAACCAACTAACCTACACAATCAGCTGGAATAGAGCATTAGAAATTCCGGTTTCCGGCTAAACTTGGGCAAAAATCTGGGTGAGAGCTACTACTCCTTCATGTGTCCAGCATAGTCGGTCTGTAAGTCTCAATTTGACGAGAGTTTTCACATGGTACAGCTTTGTAGTCCATTGTTTGTGTATGCCAATATGTACAACCATCTATAAATGATTTTTTTTTAAAGAAGCATAAGCCACATTTAGGTGCACAAATACATTTAAAGTACTAAATTACCCCTAGAGCAAGAGTCCTGACTAAAGGCACCCTCTCAGAGGCCTTTTCTATCCAGGGAGTCCGGACAGTCAGGGGTGCCCTCTCTCACCTCTCTTATTCGCGCTGGCGATGGAGCCCCTGACCTGCCTCTTATGTGCCGACCCCCTAATTCGAGGATGGTCCTGGGATCCCCATCAAATTGACAAAATTGTCCTATACACGGACGATGTCCTCCTTTTTCTAGCTGATCCGGAGAACTCTGGCCCACGCTGCCTGGACGTCCTCCGTGCCTTTGAAGATGTCTCGGGTCTACAGCTCAATCCGGCGAAGTTCACCCTGGTCCCCCTCCATTCGTAGATGGCCTGCTTCGACTGGCAGTCGACCATCCCCTTGCGACGCCAATCGTTCAAATATTTGGGGATCTGGGTAACCTTGCTCCCGGAGCTGGAATGGGCTCTAAATCTCACACCGTTAGTCGCGAAGGCCAAAGCTGATCTCAAACGCTGGCAATCTCTCCCACTCAATCCCATCAGAAGAGGGGCGCTTTTTAAAATGATGATCCTCCCCCGTTTTCTGTACATTCTCCAAAATATTGCCTTTCATCCTCCGGCTGGTTGGTTCCGTGAGTTCGATGGTATACTCACCCTGTTCTTGTGGGGAGGTCGGAGGCCCCATATGGCCCTGGCTCGCTGCCGGATCCCTCCCATTGACGGGGGCATGGGTGTGACCAACCTTCACCTCTATTATCTGGCCACTAGACTTATTTTTGTTCACGACTGGTTCGCTGGTCCGACCCGGCTTATTGTACCGAGCTGAGGACCATTGACTTTCCGCAGCTCCTGGCCTACTTATACGGGCCCCCATACCACAAACCATCCTGCCTGTCACTATAGTAGTCCTAACGGCTTGGCGCCCTGCTCTGCGCTACACAAGGTGGGACAAGAAACTTTCTCAACATACACCCCTGTGGTACGGCACCTGGCTCCGCGAGGAGTCGGCGATTCGGGTTTTCAGCAGTGGGACTGGATCGAGATTTCACTCCTTGTGGATGTCTAGGTGGGAGATCACATCAGAACATTCTACGACCTGCAGCACCGCCACTCCCTTCATACCACCCAATTCTATAAATATTTGCAGCTCCGACACACCCTTAGTGTACACATCCCACCAGCCACTTTCCTCCCTGAATTCAGCCCGCTAGAGGCCCAAGTCATGATAGGGAACCTGGGTAGAGGGGGGGTGTCACGGATTTACAGCTCCCTGGTGAACAATGGCCCTGCGACCCAATACTCACAACGCACCCGCTGGGTTGGTTGGGTCCCGTAGAAGAAGCTGATTGGCGAGACGCGCTCATGGCTCCCAAAACCCTGACAACCTCCTCTAAACTACGTCTTGTCCAACTTTATTATCTTCACACGGAATACCTCACCCCTGCTCATCTGTACAGGGCAAAACTGCACCCCTCCTCCACCTGTGCACGGTGTAACCATGCCCGGCTGATTTTTACCACATGGTCTGGCAATGTCCTCTTCTTGCTTCATTTTGGGCGGGTGTTGAGTCAGAGGTCACATTGACGTTGGGATGGTTGTTTCCCCAGGGCCCCTTGCGTCTAATCCTGGGAGTATTCGATATGCTAGACTGCTCCAGAGCCGAAAAACGCTTCTAGGGCACTGCGATTGCAGTGGCTAAACGCGCCATAGCGGCGGCCTGGTCTCAGGCCTAACCCTCTACTGTGTGTAAATGGCGTTGTGGGGTGGATTGGTGCGCGGCCCAAGAGGAACCCCTCTTCGAGGTCAGGGGATGTCCCGAGAAGTTTGAAAGGGTTTGGGACAAAGTGCTAAATTAGTTCTGATTATTATGCATGTTTCTTTTCAGTTGTACTACATCCACGAGGTAGCCCCCTTGGGGTCCTTGTTTCTAGGTCTGATTTCCCGCTGTCTATTGTCGATGGACTTTGATACAGTGTACAAGCTCATGCTGTCTTGATATGTTTCGTTTATTTCAAGTGCCAATAAATCTGATTACAAAAAAAAAAGTACTAAATCACCTTTATAGCAAATTTAATAGGAGTGTGGCATTACATTTAGGTGAAAAATCACTCAGGTGAGCAAAATACAGAGATAGTGCAGTAATAAAAGGTTACATTAACTGGGATGGTAGATCTGTAAAACATCACGTTTGGTTGACAGCCCAGTAAGGTGCAAAATCAACTTTGGTGCAAAAGCAGTGTGAGCGTGGAGTTCACATTCATATGCAAAATCACCCATGATGCAAGATCAATCGGAGTACAAACACTTATAGGAGCATAAATCACAATAGGAGCATAAATCACAATAGGTGCCTAATCACTTACTCAAATCAGCCAACCTACTTAAAAGTGGGTCATTGGAAATTTCCAATGGACCATAGCAAGATGCACTCACTGTAAAGGGGGACTGAGAATACTTAACATCGCTAAGATGTTGACTGTGATTGCTTGTGGAGACCCAAAATATAAAGTTCAAACATCACTGCTCCATGTATACCGAGCAATGGATTCTACATGCGGCCACTCCACTTTCAACATCTCATCACCAGAGGTTAAGAAGCGTAGGCTCAAGCATTTCCACCACACCTCTTGTTTTAGGTTGACTAAAAAAGAGAGATGGGGAAAAAGAGAATTGGCAGACTGAATAAAGGGCAATAGGAGAACTGGCAATGAAGGGGATAATGAAGGGAGAACTGAATATAGCATAGGGGAGTAAGCAGGAAAGGTAGGGGGGATAAAGTCCAGAAACCCTCTGGCAGCCTGCTGAGACCAGTAAGGCAAAGATAAGTGTGGGAAATGCAAAGGAAGAAAACTTCACGCACAAACTACATAACAAAGAGAGCACAAGAAAAGAGGAAAGGAAAAGGCAGTAAAGGAGAAGAGGGAGAAGAGAGAAAAGATGGAGAAAATGACCATTTAATACCACACATCGCAGGAAAATATTACTCCTATTGGCATAAGCAAAAGTTCCTACTAGGATTGAATTACTGTAACCTGAAGATGTAGTTTAAACACAGCCCTGGTACTGAAGTGCACATAAGGATGAATGCAGTCATTGGGTTTCGTCATAGTATTTTATGCAAACATGTGAACTGAGAAACAATGTCCTAAACATCGCTTACAAAAATACCATCCCATTGGGGTCAGATTTTCTAATAACTGCAATAGGGCCCATATTTTTTAACTATATCTAGTACACAAAATGTCGGTCAAACGATATACGGACAATGATATTCTGGTACCCCCACCCCATCCTCCCAGTGCAAGACCGCCTTCGGCTTTAGAAGGCTGACCCAACGCTCCAAGCTGTGGTGTGCCCGTGTGCGACAGTAAAATGTGAGCCGCCCAATGGACGAGGAGGGTCGACCGAGATCCTCTCTATGTATATATTTTATTTATAATTTATGAATGTCATATTTATGTTTTTTTTTAATGACGTGGCTTAACAGACAAGCCAGGCAAATAGGTGTCCAAAAACGATTTGGTAAAAAAAAAAAGTGGATTAAGAAATAAAAAGGCCCAGAAGAGGCAGCGAGCACTCTAGCAGAGGAAAAGAATTGTCACGGTCCCGCTGGCGGCGGGCCGTGTCTGAGCAGGCGCCATGGTAACAGAAGAGGCCCAGATGGGTCTGGCTCTGTGCAGGGCTCCGTACCAGATGCCGCGCTTTCCACTCCGCGGAGGCGAGAGGCGTTTATCTGAGACGGTCACACCGATTAGCCCTTCAAACCCAGTCCTCTGGCGCTGAACCGGCGCTGTCGCCTTCTCAAGAAGGGTGCACTGCCAAGATTGGATTACGTTTCGCCAATTAACCCCCGGAACGAACAATCTGCATTTATCCTGTACATCTCTCAACCTGTGAGGAAAAAGACGCTCTCCCTCTGGTTTTATAAATGCCCGTGATGGTTCAGTCCCCCCCGTGTGTGCACAAACACAAAGGAGCATGGGGGACAACAGAAGGGGGCCGGCAAGGGGGGTGCAGACTCAGCCGCAGCAGCTTTAGGATGAAAGGATGTGGAATTCGCGCAGAACCTCTCCTGTAAACTGCACCTCTGCCTACGAGGCGCGTGGGCAGTGATTAGCAGGCTTCACGAGACACAGGGCGGGAAGTAATGGAAGGTCAGGAAGCACCAAGGAGTTAGAGAGACGATCAAGGACCAGCAGCGATGAAGGCAGCTCCACTAGGCACCCCGCCTCTGTTCCCCAGTAAGCGAACCCTAGGCCCCCCCTGAGGTGGCTGTAGGAATGTAGGCATGGCGATGAATAGTACGTGGAGGAGCATAAGGGTTCATTTGCTCTTCTTCAGTTCATGCTAGTCCCAGTCTGCCCCGTTTCCCATCAATATGGTATCTTCTGCTTGCAAGCTGCAGCCTTACCTTTGTCGGTTCTCCCAGTGAAGGATCACGCGTATGGTGGCTGCATGTCCCCAGCTTTCACCTAAGGACAGACAAAGCAGTCATCAAGCATTTATTTAACAGACATAGTTGAGGACCACAGACCAAACATGTGCATAGTGCCAATACAATTACATTGCTTCAGAACTCACCCAGACAGCAACAAAACAACAAAGGCAGGTGGGGGGGGATAGGAGGGGGGTGATATCCAAGCAGAAACTGATGTCAACAGGGTCTACAGTCTACTTGCACATCTGTACGCCTTCCACCTAATATATGCTCCAAATATAGCTATGAGAGCAAACACGTGCTATAGGAGCGAGGAGGGTTGGGAGTGGTCATCCAGAATGTCAGGTGCATCGCTGTTGGTGATGGTTGCAGAGGTGAGTTTGCAGCTGTAGTTCAAAATGGAGACAAGGTGGTGTCTGATGCCATGCCAAAAGGGTTTTAATACATAGATTCGGAGCATTATTTCTTGCAGCTTTAAAGCTATGCTTTGGCTTCTAGTACTCCATTCATCACCAGGCATGCTCAGTTTCTCTGCTCTCTTCACTGGCAGGTTTGAGATAAGCCCGCAGTAGCTGACGCAGCAGGTCTTGCTGATAATACCAACCTGCAAGGTCCCTCAGGTCAGGCTCATCTGATAGAATTTCTCTCATCTCTTGCGGCAGAGAGCTCTAAAAAACTGCCAGTGAGCGAGGAGGACGTTGCTACTGTCTGATCGTGAGAGGCCTAGTCTTAAGACGATGGCACACAAGTCCCATTTTTGTTAGGTATGGTTTCCCAGAGATAGATAATTCAGGGTCCACCAATATTTGTGTTTTTTTAAGGGACATATCGCTATAAATTGAAAGGTTGAGGTATTTTGGAACAGGTTGCGAGTTAGGTGAGGGAATGCTTCCGTGTCCATGCAAGAGACCCAGGATTGGATGTGAGAATGGTTACTGCTGCTGCAGATGACATCAGTTTGGTTGCATTGGGTTTCAGGTAAGTTTCCGCCATCGAAATTGGACTTTAAAAAGAAGGCAGGATTAGAGGTGGTGCTGGTTGTTAATTATTACAACAAATCTGATATTGGAGTGTTGTTGGCGTAAGAGTGCATCTTTAGGAGTCCAAGAAGACTCCTATAGATTACATGTTGTTTTTGAAGAACATCAGCAAGATGATGGATTCGAGTGATGACTGGAAGGGGTTATGGAGTTTAGGGGCTATTTGGACAAACTGGTGCCTGTTGCATAGGTTTGTCTTGAATGTCCATTTGGGGATGAAGGGGGTGTGCAGGAGTGCCTTGGGTTCAACTGTGTCAAAGGTGGATGTAAAGTCAAGTAGTACCCGGAGGTAAGGTTCACTATTGACCATCATGCAAAGAATATCCTCCATGCATTAAATAGTGCCAGTTTATATGCCACATTGCGCCAGAAGCCTGATTAATAGCCATGTTGGAAATAATGGGAATTAATATTGGTCTGTCCAGGAAAAGAGACCATCACTTCCTCAGGAAGGGGAAATGGGGAAAGGATGGGGTTGTCAGGCTAGTCGTTAGGGTTGTTGGAAAGGTTCACTGTGCAAGAGACGTGCTGACACTGTTGGGCATAGCTGTGAGTGAATCTTATGAGATTTTATACTAAAGGAGGGGAGAATGTTCTTCGCAGGACGAACATCCTTCAAACATCAAAATAGTCGGCAGAAAGCTTCTGCTGGGAGATTTGTTTATATGGTTGTAATTCCAAAGCCTGGTGTAAATTCATATTAATATGTTCAATCTAAATTGTCATTTTAAGGAAGGCAAGTTGAATTACAATTTCTTTATTGCTAACTGTTTTTTATAACACAGACGTGGCCCAAGAACATTAGAACACTACACATGAGCATCAGATTACTTTACACAAGGTCAGAATTATTTTTGGCATGGGGAGAATACGTGATATACCCTGAATCCGAGGTTGTTGAGTCAATGCCAGGACCCAACCCAGATTCCCCAGTTTCAAAGTTGGCAGTTCTGGCTGATGGGCCACACCATCTCTCCTATTACTCAAAAATAAGTCTCATCCTCTCACTAGCATTCACATGCTGAAAATCCTTGTCATAAGACTTCTGTTCTCTTTTAGCTCTTCTCAAGTCGAAATAGAATTACCAATACATTCTTTATCTGACTTTGTGAAGGCTACTAGTAAGTGCACTGTAATTCTCATTTCCTGCTATTATAGTACCAGCATGGGCCTCACTACCTGCAATAAGGGTAAAATCTTTGTGTATAGGCAACCATATACGAGAAATTATTCATTCTAAGAATCAGCTAGAAACACACGTCCCTCATTCAGGTAGGCTTATTATTATTATTATTATTAAATGGGTTTTATTAAGCGCATGCAACCCGGAGGCCTCGTAGCGCTGAAATGACTGGGGGGCAGACAGAGGCGATGTTTATTATTTGAAAAGGAGGGTTTTCAATTCCTTCCGGAATTTTAGGAGATTAGGTTCCCCGCGCAGGGAGATTGGCAGAGAATTCCATGCCTTAGCTGCATTCCAGGAGAAGGAGCGACCTCCCCATCTGGCACGTTTGACTTTGGTTTCTGCGGCCAGAAAGGCTGTGCTGGAGCGCAGCGCCCTGCGGGGAAGATATGGAGTGGCCAGCGAGCAGATCATTGCTGGCGCTTCCTTCCACATTGCCCTATGCATAAAGCACATTGATTTGAACATTGTCCTGGCTTTGATGGGTAGCCAGTGGAGTTTTTTTTAGGGCAGCTGTCCCTGAGTCCCGCCTATTTAGGCCCAGCAGGAGGCGGGCTGCTGCATTTTGCGTAACCTGGAGCTTCTTTGTAGTGGTGGCTGGGGCCCCTAGGTACAGTGCGTTCCCGTAGTCTAGACGGGACAGGATGATAGCTTGCACCATGATCCTGCGGGCTTGTGGGGGGAGAAGTGGAAGTACCTTCCTAAGCATACGCATCAAGCCAAAACATGTGGCAGATACGATTGTTGCTTGGTAGGTAAAATTCAAATTAGCATCAAGCCAGATGCCCAGGCTCTTTATTTGAGGTTTGGGCTGGGGCTGAGTGCCCATGCATAGAGGCCAGTTTGGTAACTGGCCGGGGATGTTTGTATTTCCCAAAATCATCAGCTCCGTTTTATCGCCATTAAGTTTTAGGTGGGAGCTGGCCATCCATTTGTTAACTGCTACTAGACATTCCTCGAGATTGGACGAGGAGGCGATGGTTTGGTTCAAGGAGACGATCAGCTGAGTATCGTCAGCATATGTGACCAGCTCCAGGCCGAATGAGTTAACGATGTCTGCCAAGGGGAGCATATATACATTAAAAAGGGTGGGGCTCAGGGACGAACCCTGGGGCACCCCCTGGTTGAGAGGCCAGGACCTGGATTGTGTGGAGCCCTCAACTACTTGGAAGGAGCGATTTTCTAGAAAAGATTGTAGCCATTGAATGGCTGTTCCTGTGACTCCTATTTGTTTGAGACGGTGAATAAGGATGGTGGTGTTTACAGTGTCGAAAGCGGCACTAAGGTCCAGCAAAATAATTGCTGTAGTGCCGCCCGAGTCCATCTGTTTCCTGGCTAATTCTGTAACTGTCAGAAGAGCTGCTTCCGTTCCCAACCTGGGGCGAAATCCTGCCTGGGAATCATGAAGGATGTTATTTGATTCTAGGTAGTGAGTGAGAGATGAGTTGATGTGTCTCTCGAGCAGTTTGCTTATCCAGGGAAGCAAAGATATTGGGCGATAGTTGGCCATGTTGTCTGGATCTAAGGAGGGTTTTTTCAGAAGAGCTCGTACTTGTGCTTTCTTCCAGGCCGTGGGGACTATGCCAGTGAAGATGGAGTTATTAAGGATGTTGAGAATGACTGGCCGTATTGTATCTATGACCTTTTTTAGGTGGCATGGGGGTGCGGGATCACTTGGAGATCCGGATTTGACTTTTTTTATAATAAGCTCCAGGGCGTCCGCTTCTACTGGGGGGAATTCTAACAGTCTGTGGGATATGATGTCAGGTGGCATGGTTGCTTCCGGGTTAGCTGAATCTGGGGCGCCAAAAGCCGATGAAATTAATTGTATTTTATTATAAAAATATTCTGCTTGATTGTTACATCGGGATTGTGCTTTGCTGGGGTCAGGGGGGTTAGATGGGGTATCAATCAAAGATTTTGCGATTTGAAATATTTCTCTGGGACAGTTACTGGCGTTATTAATTTTGTCTTCAAAGAAGCGGGCCTTGGTTGAGTTAATCTCTGCTTTATATTCTTTTATGGCATCACGATGGTCTATTTTGGCTGATCTGCAACGAGTGGCTCTCCAAGTTCTTTCTAACTTCCTACAGTGTCTTTTCATTTCTTTGAGTTTAGGGGTGTACCATGGTGATACCTTGGATTTAGTTTTTTCTCTTAGGGTTGTTTGTGGCAACACATCGTCAAGGGCCTTGGAGACCCATTGAGAGTAGCTGTCATACATTAAGATTGGGTCATCCGTAGCTTGTGGGATGTTGGTAAGTAGGGCATCTGTCCACCTGTCAACAGAGAGCTTAGTCCACTCTCTCCCCTGAAGCAAGTTGCGCGGAGGTGGTAAAGCAGAGGTGGTATGTTGCCATCGTAGGGGGACCAGGAAGTGATCAGACCAAGTGAGGGCCAAAGGGGTTCCTACTGCTAGTCTGTGATCATTACTAAATACCCCATCCAGAAGATGGCCTTTCTCATGAGTTGGTTCGAAACCCTTCTGAATGAGTTGGATAGCTTCCAGATTCTCTAACAAGGCTTTGGTTGAGGGATCATCTGGGTTATCCAGATGGATGTTGATGTCACCTAATATGGTGAGGTGTGGGCTAGTGATAGCTAAGTCAGCAACTTTGAGTTGTAAGGAGTCAAGAAAATCTCCCATTTGGTTTGGGGGGCGGTAAATAAGTAAGCCTGAAAAGGTTGCCGTGGGAGAGAGGTCAAGGGCGAATTGCATGCTTTCGCAGTTAGATATCGAGCCTGCGATAATCCTACATTGATATTGCTTTTTGTAGAGGATTCCTATTCCTCCTCCTCTGCCTTCAGGCCTGTCGACTCTTTGTAGTAAATATCCCTGTTGTAGAAGGGAGGTGATATCCGGATCTGACGCCTCTTTGAGCCATGTTTCTGTGAGAAAAATGGCATCAGGGCAGCTGTCCTCTAAGAGGATTGACATTTGCACCGCATGTTTGGTAAGCGAGCGGCAGTTTAATAGAAACATTTGATATGTTTTAGTGGGTTGTGGATATTTTATCTGGCACGTAGGTTGGTAACTACAGTAGGTACATGCGTTGATGGGGTTGCTGAGTGCGATAGAGTGTAGGCAGCCGTCCGCGACGGGCGGCCTAAGTTTCAACAGAGTTTGGGAATCATAAGATAATATGGTGGCATGGTTTGAGGTCAGGTGAGCAGAGGAAGTGGCCCCTAGCCCCGTTCTGGCGCGGACGGGCGCAGACGGGCAGGACTTTGGCACGACTTCGGCGCGAAGTCGGCGCTCCCGCTGCGCTCGTCCGCTGCGCTTCCTCCATAGTGCCATTTGTGCTGGGGGATGGATACACTGTACCGCTAACCTGCCTGTTCAGCAGCAGGTCAGGGCGGAAGTGAAGTTTCCCAGTTGGGTGCCGGAAGTGGTGTTGCTGTGGGCCCGCCGCTCTAACGGCACCAGCCGCGGCGGAACGAAGCCCAGTACAGGGTGAGTGCAATACAGTTCTTAATCAACGTTGCACCGAGAGGCGGTGTTTGTGCAGAAAGCAATTTTTAAAAAGGTTTGCCTACAATCTAACAATCGTTGCGCCGAGGGGCGATCAGTTTTAAGTGACACAGATAAAATCAACAGTTTTTAAAATTTACATTTTTCCAATTCATTCTATGCGTGCGTGGAACCTACACGGCCTTCTCTAGCCGCCAGTCAGCCCAGTATGAGGGCTGCCGAGGTTTAAATACCGGTGGCACTTGCATCCACTGTACCGCTAACCTGCCTGTTCAGCAGCAGGTCAGGGCAGAAGTGAAGTTTCCCAGTTGGGTGCCGGAAGTGGTGTTGCTGTGGGCCCGCCGCTCTAACGGCACCAGCCGCGGCGGAACGAAGCCCAGTACAGGGTGAGTGCAATACAGTTCTTAATCAACGTTGCACCGAGAGGCGGTGTTTGTGCAGAAAGCAATTTTTAAAAAGGTTTGCCTACAATCTAACAATCGTTGCGCCGAGGGGCGATCAGTTTTAAGTGACACAGATAAAATCAACAGTTTTTAAAATTTACATTTTTCCAATTCATTCTATGCGTGCGTGGAACCTACACGGCCTTCTCTAGCCGCCAGTCAGCCCAGTATGAGGGCTGCCGAGGTTTAAATACCGGTGGCACTTGCATCCACTGTACCGCTAACCTGCCTGTTCAGCAGCAGGTCAGGGCGGAAGTGAAGTTTCCCAGTTGGGTGCCGGAAGTGGTGTTGCTGTGGGCCCGCCGCTCTAACGGCACCAGCCGCGGCGGAACGAAGCCCAGTACAGGGTGAGTGCAATACAGTTCTTAATCAACGTTGCACCGAGAGGCGGTGTTTGTGCAGAAAGCAATTTTTAAAAAGGTTTGCCTACAATCTAACAATCGTTGCGCCGAGGGGCGATCAGTTTTAATGACACAGATAAAATCAACAGTTTTTAAAATTTACATTTTTCCAATTCATTCTATGCGTGCGTGGAACCTACACGGCCTTCTCTAGCCGCCAGTCGCTTATATCAATAAAGCGTCGGAAATCACTCCAGTTCCAATTAATGTACAAGCTATAAAGCATTAAATACTATTGCCAAACAACTTCTCATCTAAGTAGCCCTCGAACAAGCCAGCACATAAGATTGTTTTCACTGAATTATGCTTCTCTGTAACAGGGGTACTGGAATCGGACAAACCTGTAAGGTAATCTCGTGTTTCTATAGGTGATGAAGAAGATCCCCCGCATTTGACCCAGGAACTAGTAGACACGCTACAGTAGATTTTTTTTAATAAAGACTCAAAATGTATGTTGTATTCTTCTACAAGTCATGTGAGAAATAATTACAATACTAATAATGAATAATTCAGTGATTAAAATAAGATGAGAGCAAAAACTAGATAGAGGTTAAACAATTCAAACTTCTTGCGCACACTTGCAACACCCTATACAACATAGGACCAGAATACCTAAACAGGTGCATACACTAACACCAACCCACCAGACACCCATGATCGGTCTCCCTCGCCCACAATCCCTGCATCCGCAAAAGCAAAACTGGAGATCAATCATTCCATCACAATGCACGCAAGACGTGCAACAACCTCCCTCAATGCATCAGAGCCTCCTCCTCACTTGAGTTCCGCAAGAAGCTAAGGATTTGGCTCTTTGTATAAGGAGGACCACAAACAACACACCAGGCCAATGACCTGGATACCCTCTCGGGTGATTAGTGCTCTATACACATCAATATAACCTAACATAACAATGTTCATCACATATTCTTAAGTCTTGTAAAACCTCTTGCATCCTGTATGGAACTCTCTCCTAACCAAGACGCATGTTCAACCTTCTTCCTCAGCCTTAAAAAAAGAAGTCAAGATGATCTTTATGAACAGATTACTCACCTTCATGACCGAACAAGGGCCAAACACAATAGCTTGACCTGATCACTAATATTAAAATGCACAAACACTGGCTAGCTGTCACTGTGCCCTGATCTGACAGACTGTGTCACTGGCGACAGAGGAACACGAGGCTACTAGCTATTTAATTATGAACTATTTAAATATGTGGTTTTAAATGTATGTAACACACTCCCATACCCCACGGTCATGTTCACGCTATATAAACATAAAAATAATAATATGTCAGCAGGCCTCAAATCGGATCCCCATTGGACAGCATTTTTCCAGGAACTAATCATTCGGCTTTCTGTTCCCAAAACCCCAGGGTCTTTTACATCTGTTCTGTCTTACGGTGCCTGCAGAGCAAGTGGGGGCAAGACATGCAGATCCTGCATTTTGCAACGAAGGGCTGAAAACAGTCTTCCAATTAATGTATTATGCATCACACAGACATTTCTTGGACCATTTAAATTCTGCTGGCTTGGAACTTGCACAAGATTAACATGCAAGCAGACTATAGCCATCACACAAACACATACTTTGTAAGACTGTAAAAATGAAGCTGAAAAACTCATGGTAATTTAGGTCTAAAAGAGACACAATATAGACATATGTCTACTGCAGGAGACCCACCTTAATGTCGTGCCATCCCGAGGCTGAAGCACAATAGGTGGAGCCACGTCTACTCCTCCATATATCCTAATTACTCGCGTGGAGTGGCGGTATTGGTTAAGCGGGGCTTGGACTGGAGAGAGGGAGAAATACATAAGGACCCTGAGGGGAGATTCATTATCATACTGGGCACACTGGGTGGGGTTTCCATTGTGATAGTAGCGATATACGGCCCCAACGTGGACACCCCTAGTTTCTTCCAAGACATCTGGGCTAGAGTAAGAGCGACTGGTTGCAGTACCGTTCTCTGGGGAGGAGACTTTAATACTATATTAGATGACAACCTGGACAGACGGGGGGCGGCCCGGGCCCTACACCCCTCTGCAAGCGAAGCTCTAAATGCCATACTCTTAGATGGAGACTTCGTCGATATCTGACCCTTCGAATAGAGAAGGCACCTGTATCTCTGAACACCACAGCACCTGGTCCCGCTTGGATTTTTGGCTGGTTTCTCGCAATGTGGCCACCTAGACCATTGAGGTGTAGCATCTGCCGCAATTCCTGTCGGATCATGCCCCATGCCTTTTGAAGTTGGCGCTTCCCGAGTTCCTTCCATGCGCATTCTCTTGGCGGCTCCCACCACATGCCCTGTTAGATAAGGCCTTTAAAAAAGAAATAAGGACAGATATAACCGATTACTACACTCTCAATGCCGGTTCAGTGGACACGGAGGCCTCCCTCTGGGAGGCATTTAAGGTGGTCATTAGAGGTCAGTGTATTGCCCGCCAAGCGGGAGTGTTGAAAGCCATCCGTGGCACGCTTGCCTCACTTGAGTCTCAAATAAGAGGACTTGAAACACAATTTTATTCCACCAATCAACTTGACACTATGGCCCTCTTGAAGACCAAACTGCTGGACTACGCTGAGGAGGCACAACGCGAGGTCAAGTTTCTCGGGAAATATGCAGAGGCACGAAGATATGGGGAGGGCGATAGGCCGGGACGAACGCTTGCTAGCATGATTCGAACCCCGCGTTCTACTACCCACATTCCTGAGCTGATTGACACGCAGGGAGATGCTCTTAGGGGGTAGGCAGGTATTCTTGATGAATTCTCCTCTAGACTTTACACGGCAACACAAGAGACGTGCCCAGAGGGAATACAGTCCTTCCTAGATTCTTTGGAGTTAATCTGGTTCAGTCAAAAGACACAGGGAATACATGGATATCTATTTAATGTAGAGGATGTCACTCAGGTCATAACAAGTTTACCCCTTGATAAGGCCCCTGGGTCTGACTGCCTAACCACCGCCTTCTACAAAACGTATGTGGAGGAACTAGCGCCTCATCTGATGGCATTATATGAGCAGGCCCAAACTACAGGTATATTGCCTCCAACTATGCGTGAGGCAATAATCATAACTCTGTTGAAACCCGGGAAACCTGAGACTAAACTAGATTCATATCGGCCATTGTCATTAATAAATGTGGATGTAAAGATTCTGGCCAAGTTGATAGCCAACAGGCTGCAGCCCCTACTTCCCCTTATCGCTTGCCCCGACCAGTCGTGATTCATCCCTGGGCGGTCTACTTCTCATAACCTTCGGACTGTCTTTTCGGTGCTACATTACCTCCACCCTAACGTACAGGCCGCTGCAGTTTTTCTAATTTGAATTTGAATTTAAAATTATTTATTCAGCGCTCGCATACCACGCGGTTTCATGGCGCTAGTGTTGATCAGTGGCCAGACGGCAGATAAGGATTAGGTCGGATATGCTTGTGTGAACAAGAAAGTTTTAAGCTCTTTTCGAAACAGAGGATAGGACAGTGAAGTGCGAAGTGTGACAGGGAGGGAATTCCAGAAGGTTGGGGCCAGGACTGCGAACCTTGCTCCGCCAGCCCTTTGCTTTTTAAAGCGCGGGATGGTAAGAAGGGCCAAGTGGGCTGAGCGAAGTTCTCTGCCTGGACAATATGGCTTGATAAGGGAACAGATGAACTGAGGAGCGGTGCCCGATCTAGCCTGGTATACAAGACAACCAAGTTTGAATAGGGCACGTTCTCTAACCGGGAGCCAGTGCAACGATTTAAGTAAAGGTGTGACTCGGTGATATCGGGGTAAGCCATGGATCAGGCGAGCCGCCTGATTCTGCACCAGTTGTAGACGGCGAATCAGGTATGCAGGAGCTCCGTTATAGACTATGTTTCCATAGTCTATACGGGATAGAACCATGGCTAACATGATGAGTTTTAAAGCTGGGGGGGTGAAAAAACGAGAAACCTTCCTAATTACCCTAAGAGAAAAAAAACAAGAAGAGACCACCGAATTGACTTGTGGGTGAACAGTGAGTTGGGAATTAAGGTAAATTCCCAGGGTTTTTACTTTAGTCACCGGGAGTGGAGGGGTACCAAGGGAAGAGGGCCAAAAGGAAGGGGTCCATGGACTGCAGCCACCTCCGGTCAAGATCAATTCAGTCTTGTCCGGATTGAGTTTGAGGTGGCTGCAGTTCATCCAATCTTGGATAAGGATCATGATGGTTTGGACATTTAAAGCAGATGAGGGTGAATGGGAAAGATTGAAGATTAACTGGAGGTCATCCGCGTAGTTAAATACGGTGACCTCCAGTTGCTGTAACATAAAAATGAGGGGAAAAATATAAAGATTAAACAAAAGGGGAGAAAGTGATGAGCCCTGGGGAACCCCGCATTCTACTTTCCGAGAGGTCGCCTTAAAGTCAGCCAGCCGGACTGCCTGGGACCTCCCAGCCAGGAAGGACTCCAGCCAGGAGAAGGCTAGGCCTTCTATGCCCGCCGCCCAGACACGGTTAAGGAGGATGGTGTGGTCCACCGTGTCAAAGGCGGCGGATAGATCGAGCAGAATCAAGGCTTGCGGGAGGTTGATGTCAATGCCTTCCCGCAGCTTGTCCATGACTGAGACGACCACTTTTTCTGTAGAATGCAGGGGACGAAAACCAGCTTGACAGGGGGAGAGGCAATGATTTGCTTCAACATGTGCGCTGAGTGTGGTGCTAATGTGAGTTTCCAGCACTTTCGCAAGGTAGGGAAGGAGTGAAATAGGGCGAAAGTTAGCGGGCAGAGAGGGATCGGCATCTGGTTTTTTGAGAATGGGGATAACAACTGCTGATTTGTGTAGGGTAGGGACGTGACCCAGAGTGAGTGAAGCATTGAGGAGGGTTAGGGGAGGGGAAGGACAAGCTAAGTAAACTTCCTTAAGAATACTGGCGGGGGCAAAGTCAAGAGGGGAACCGGATTTAATTCGGTGAAGTAGAGGAAAGAGAGTTGCAGTAGTAAGCAATGGGATGTTGGTCAATTTAAGAATGGTGGGGGGGATGTGGGGATCAACAAAATTGGCGGACGGCGGGGGAATGTTTTGTTTAATTTTAACTACTTTATCAATAAAAAACTCATTGAGTGAGTCACAGAGGGATTGGGACGGGAGAATAGCAGTAGTGGCTCTAGAGGATGAGGCAAGCTCATGAACGGTGGAGAAGATTTCCTTCGACTGCGATTCCGCGACCATTATCCTGTTAGTGTAAAACTCGGTTTTAGCTTCCAGGATGCTTTTTTTATAGGTCTGCAGAATTGCCAAGTAAGTTGTTTTTTTGGCAGGGTCGTAGGTTCTTCTCCAGGCACGTTCGGCCCTTCTAGCGGCTAGTTTTTTTTCCTTCAGATCGGTGGTAAACCAGCGGTTAGCTGCATGGATCCGCTTAACTGAGAGGCGCTTAAGTGGGGCAAATTCGTCGCCTGCCGTCGTGAGCCAGTTGTTAATGACGGCCAGTTGAGGGGTGACAGGTAAGTCAGATAGATCAGGACAGGTTTTGACCAGAGTGGAACAAAAGGAGGGCATATCCGTCTTACCCCATTTGCGGACCCAGGTGTTTTTGGGCAGAGGGGGTTTTAGCAGGGGTGCAAGGGAGAGGGAAAAGGTGATGATAAAATGATCCGACCATGAACAGGGGGATATGATAGGAGAAGTAAGTGGGATGTTCAACGCCCAGATTTGATCGAGCGTATGGCCGTGGGAGTGTGTGGAGCTGTGAATCCACGGGATGAAATTCAAACTTTCCATAAGGCCTGTAAAGTCCTTAGATTGTGGAGATTCGGCAGGATCATCAGGCCAATAGTTAAGGTCCCCCAGAACTAATACTGAGGAGTTATTAACAGCCAGAGTGGCCAAGAGGGTTTGAATATTAGGGAGAAAGGAAGGGGTAGATTGAGGGGGACGGTAAATCAGGACGATGGTAAGGGGAACTAGGTGGGAAGTGGAACGGGCTACAAGAAGGTCGACATCAGTGATGGGGGGAGAAGGGAGGGTCTGAAAGTTGAGATCCGAGCGGGCTATTAGAGCCACCCCCCCACCCCGTTTACCTTCAGGACGGTCTAGACACTACTAAAGCGTTTGATTCGCTCAAATGGCCGTATCTATTCGCTACCCTAGGCCGCATGGGATTTAGCCCGGTCTTCATTAATTTGATCCGATTGTTATATACTAAGCCCTCTGCTCGGATCAGGGTGAATGGCCTCCTATCGGAACCCTTCCCTATCTCGGGGGGGGGGGGGGTACTCGGCAGGGGTGTCCCCTTTCCCCCCTGTTTTCTGCGATTGCAATGGAGCCTCTTGCTGTGCGCATCAGGCAACTTCACACGGCCAGGGGGATCAGGTTCAGCACCAGGAGCCTTCTCATCGCGCTCTACGCAGATGATGTCACCTTATACATCACTGACCCCGTGACAAATCTAGAACCCATTTTGGGAGAATTCATTAAATTCGGAGACTGGCTGGTGTCTCCATCAATTGGGCTAAGTCTGTTGTGTTTCCCTTGACGGATAACACAATTCTGGTGATTTCGGATTTCCCTTTGAAATGGGAGGCCGAAGAGGTTAAATATATGGGAGTTTGGATTTGCCGCAACATACAGGAGGTGTTAAATTTAAATTATGTCCGTGCATCACTTGGTTGGAAGAGAAGGTTACAATATGGTCTAAGCACCCGTTATCCCTAGCAGGGAAAATCGCCCTAACGAACATGGTCGTATTACCGAAATTTCTTTATTTGTCAACAGTCTGATCCCCCTCACACATCATTTTTTCAAGTCCTTATGATCACTGCTAGTTTCTTTGGTGTGGGCAGGTGGGCAAGCTAGAGTTTCAAGGGATTTGCTGACAGTCCCGTTGAAACAGGGTGGGATGCGTGCTCCAGATATGCCCTGTGCGCTCAAGCTCAGTTCCTGCAATACTGGGTTCACCCGACTCCTTTCCAGCCTCATGTAGGAGTGGAAACTGACACCTTGACACCTGTTCCTATACAGGTGGCGCTGTACCAGCCATACCGCCGCCCCGAGACGGCATAGACACCTCAGAGACCTTACGTTGGGCATGGGATGAGCTGCGGAAGCGGGCGGGCGCCCCAGTACTATATGCCCCATCTATTCCATTAGCACACAACCCCATGTTGCCAAACATATAGGACGGACTTAGCAAATCAATGGAACAAAAATTGATCCTTCATACGTTTGCAGACCTTTACCCAGAAAACACGTTCAGGTCCCCTCTAGTTGCAGCTGAGGGTCAGAGGGTGCCATCTGCCGATATTTTCCTATACCATAAGCTATGTGCCGCCTGTCACACTCTGCATGATGGTTTTTCGGTGTCCCCACCACCCTTGTTAGCCTTAGAGAACCGGTTACGTTCACCATCGCTCTGTAAACTTGTCACACGCCTCTACACGCACATGCAAAACACTGCCCCATTGGTGAAGCCCAGAGCATTACAGGGGTGGAATGACGAACTCCCTGCCCCACTAACTGAGGATCAATGGGTATTTTGCTGCTGCCAACTCACCGAGCTGTCTCCCAATTGTAGGCTTCGCCCGATTCATTTCAAGTTCCTTCACAGGTTCTACAGGACATCTATAGGCTTGCACTGTATGGGGCTTAGGGACGATGAGAGCTGCTGACGCTGTGGGTTCCCTCCTGCTTCTTTCTTACACATGGCATGGGATTGTCCAAAGCTCACGACATTTTGGTCCACAATTTTTACATCGATTAACCAGATCATTGGTACGTCTCTATCCCCATCCCCCCTGTTGAGCTAGCTGAGCTACATCAAAGACACGCCAGTTAAGGTACGCAAATTACACGCATTACTTCTCTTATTCGCCAAACACCAGGTTGCCGTGCACTGGGGGAGGAGGAGAGTGCCTTCTGTTAAGGAGTGGATCAGGGACGTCACATATGGTCACTCCCAATTAAACACATTCTGGGAACTAATGCCACCTACTTCAAGACCTCGTGACATCTGGGAACCATTTACTGCTTGGGCCAGGGAGAAGCAGGGGACAGATGGAGACACCCCGACATGTACAGGGTCAGTCGAGGGGCTGTTGTAAAATGTTAAAGCTATCTGTCTTTTCACTGTTAACCTGCCAGCAGTACATGCGATATTAGACGAGTTTCTGAAATTGTAAACACATCCCTCAAATGATTATTTCTTGATTGACATTTTTCTGTCTAGCACCAGTGGGAAGGGGGCATATTGTACAACAGTTGCAACGAACTTACTATGCTGATTTTATATCTGGACATGCATCGCTAGCATACTGGATTGTTGTTTTGTATGTGTTTTTGTATTTCTTTTGAAAACACCATTTAAAAAAAATAAAACAAATTTAGGCCTAAAACGTAGGCATAGCCCACACATGCAGCATAAATCAAACAATCAGATCTATCCAATGCAAGAGCATGGACTATATTGACATGCATCAAGGCCTGTAACATATGTAACTTTATCAAATATATAAAGAAGCGGGGAGTGGCCAGGCAGGGAGGCGAGATGGCCGCGTAGGGCGTAGCTCTGGGACCGGCCCCATCCAGTCGTCTATCCTGACTTGAAGATCCGGCCTGCCTGATCACAGTATAATGCGTCGGAGTACCGCCTGATTTGAATCGGCTGACCACTGTCTCTCTCCGTCACAGGAGACCGCAGATCTACTCGCAGCGAAGGCGGGGCCTGGTGCCCGGGCTAACGCAGGGACACACAGTACTCAGTGGGGCCGCGACGGAGCTCTGCCGTATTTGGCCGATTTCCGCTGTGGCGCCACAACAGAAGAGTGCCACTACCGGAAGCCACAAGACGCTCCCGCATTGCCTGGCAGGGGCTTTATAATCGCACGGCGCTGGTGGATAACTCGGGACCGCCCAGGGAGAACGCTGCGGGCTGCCCATCTGCCCCGCGCAGCTGTCTCCCTTTTATACACGGGCGCCCATTGCAAACTGTTTTCCTCCTATCCCCCCTCCTTGTTGCTGATGTGAGGCCCGGCGTTTGGATCTGTGCCGGGTCCTACGGTGTGAAGCGGAGCTGAGCTGTGGCTCTGCAGGACTTGGCCTGCACTCTTTGAGGGGCCGCATCTGAAAGGGTCAACCTACAGACTGCACGGTACATCGCCATCTTGCCGGATTGGGGCCCCCGACCCAGCGGCATCAGGCGGCGGCCCGGGAGTGCCTTGGGAGGGGCAGGCGAGCTGCTCAGCTGTCCTGGGCGTGTCTGGTTCCTGTGCTGTGGTTGTCCAGGGTGTTGTGGGACTTCGTTCCTCCTCCCCCCTAAAACACAGCCGGTACCGGGCGCCGCAGGAGGGACGTGGCACCATCTGAAAATCCTCCACTGCGCCAGTACTGTCCTCCGCGGGGCTGGAGCAGCCCTTGAGGGAGCACTCAAGAGACTACTGGACCCTCCCGTGGAACGGGTGTAGCCAGTGGGCCCATGAGACCGGGATAACAACTGCCTGCGACCATTGGGAGCCTCAGTGAGTACACACAGACTTTATTGCTGGGCGGTACCCCTTGCACGGCCCTCGCGGCTGACGCGGGGGCGAATCTCCTTTCTGAAACACCTTGCGGAGGCCTTATTCAACGTGCCCAGGGACACTCGGTCACACCCAACGTCTACCGGCTCCAGGTTTGTGACTGTAAGTGGTGCCACTGCCGCCCTGGGGTGCCTGGGGCTGGACTAGCGGAGTACGCAGCAGGTCAAGATGGAACGTGTCAAGGCCGCAGGGACCCGTGGAGCTAAGGCTACGCAATCTAATAAACTGGACCGGTATATTGTCCCGAAGGACGCGCAGCAGTCCTGTGCACCCAGAGACTCCGGAACCAGGGGGTTGGGCGAGGAGGAGCAAGAAATCTCACTGAAAGATGTGATGGCCGCCATCAGTGGTGTCAAGGCTTCTTTGGACACTGTGGCAATTGATGTCAATCTCATCAGGGCCAATATGGGAAAATTGAACGAAAAGGTCAAGCAAGTTGAAGAGGATGTTTCTCAGCTCCAGGGAGAGATCCGTGACCTTCAGGACTTCCGTAAACTCACTGACCTCAAGCTGGATGACTATGAAGGCCGTTTGCCTGCGCATCCTGGGGGTTCCGGAGACATCAGCGGGGCAAACCCCAGATCTTTTTGTTCAGGACCTCATCCTGAAACATTTGCAACCCAAGGGTCTCAGTAAATTCTCCGTCATCGAGCGCGCCCAAAGGGTCTGGGCGGCAGTCCCAAAGCGGGTGCTCCCCCGCGGCCTATGTTGGCACGGGTCTTGAATTTCCGTGACTGAGACATCATCCTTCAAAACTCCAGAGCTGGCGCGCCCCTGCGTTACGAAAACTCGGACATATCCTTTTTTCCGGATTTTACACAGAGGGTGCAACGGCAGAGACGGTCGTTTATGTCCATCAAGCATGTCCTCAGAGAGCAGGGATTGAAATATTCCATGCTGTTCCCGTCCCGACTCCGGATTGAGGTGGAGGGGAGAGTGTGGTTTTTTGAAAATACTGAGGCCGCAGCAGACTGGGTCGAGAGCCAGGGAGCAAGAGGGCCGGCTGACCGTAGCGGAGGTGACAATGAGGACAGTCAACCGGCCTGAGATGGTACCTGTGCAGGTGTTGTGCTCGGACTAATTACGTTTAGTGGTGGGGGGTTACTATTTTCATTACTCTTGGGTTCGTGGACTTAATCAGATCTGAGTTAACTGCTTTTGGGTGGGTATAAGCTAGATTTTCGGGGCCGGGGAAGGGTTTGCTTTGATTTCCCCCCCCATTTCTTCTCTTTTCTTTCTTGAATATTTTTCTAGGGCGACAGGCACTTTGCAAGTTTTCTATGGGCAGTTCTAAACCCAGAATGAAGGCAGCAGGGTTGGGGGTTGTTGGGTGGGGATGTTTGGTTATGTTCTTGAAGTTTTTAATCGCATCAGCAGCTGCTATTGCTACATTGATTGGGGGAGTGGCACCCCATTCTGTGAATTTAAAATGTATACTTTGTTATGGCACTAGTGGGGTTAAACTGTTAAGTTGGAATGTCAATGGGCTGGGGGACAAAATTAAACGCAGCGTAGTTCTTCAATATATAACACGCTATGCCCCGATATCGTCCTAATTCAGGAAACTCATCTTGTTGGTAATGCATGTATGGCATTGCACAGAGGGGGTTACGTATTGCTGGGCCGTGCAGGTTTCACCACGGGCTCCCAAGGAGTTGGCATACTGATGAAAAAGTCCTTCCCCCTTGTAGTGCAGAATACCTGGTCGGATGTAAGAGGAAGGTATGTCGGAGTCTCGGGTACTTGGGAGGGACATCCTGTCACTTTCCTCTCGATTTATGTACCCCCCGGGTCTCCAGGTAACTACATTCAGGGACCTGGGTGCACTATAGCTGAATATCCCACTGGGTCTCTTTGTGTTGGGGTGAGACTTGAATTCAGTGATCTCTGGTGGCCTAGACCGTAACCCTCCACGGGACCTCGTCCATTCCCAATGCTTGCTGCCTGATTTCCTGGAATCCATGGGGCTGGGTGGATGGATGGAGGGCCTTCCACCCCGACACTCTTCAATACACTTTTCACTCCGGGGCACACAAGAGCCTATCAAGGATCGACTATATTTTGGTACCCGCATCTCAAATCATCCATGTCCAGGAGATAAAACACCTAGCTAGAGGCATTTCTGATTACTCACCGGTTGGGCTCCAGATGGCGCTTATTTATCAATCCGTGGTATCTCTGGGATCCTCATATCCGGCGTGAACTCCTCGCGACCATTGATAATTATTTTAACGAGGGCTCTGTGGAATCCCCACAGACGCTTTGGGAGGCCTTTAAGTCAGTGATTCGGAGGCAGGCCCTTTCCCTGATCTCGGGGAAGAAGAAGGAGCAGCGGAGAGAACTGGTGGCCCTGGAGGCAGAGGTGGGAAGATTGGAAGCAGATCTAGAATTGGAGGTCACGCCTGATAGGCTCCACCTTCTCAAACTTAAACAACAAGACTATAGGGCACTAGTGACAGACCAGGCTAAGGCTTTGGGGAGAGCGACGCAGGGGCGGTTGTACGAGGTAGGTGACAAGGCTGGAAAACTCTTGGCCTGGTTAGATAAAAGAGACCGGGCAAGTAGGCTAGTACCGGAGCTCCGAGGGCTAGTCACTGATGGATCCGCAAGCTATTGTGGACCGTTTTGCGGCCCACTTCGAGACAGTCTACACCTCGGCTGCCCCCTATCCCATCGATGATTCCCGCCAGATGCTCACTGACATAGTTTTACCCAAATTATCATTGGTCCACCACGACTTCATGGAAAGTAATATATCCAATGATGAAATAGCGGCAGCAGTGCGGTCCCTCAGGCCGGGTAAAGCCTCTGGCCCTAATGGGCTGCCGATTGAATTGTACAAACTGAAACCGGACAAATTGGCCCCGTACTTGAGAGCTATGTACGAGGACTCTAGGCATTCAGGGCTCCTGCCCTCAGACCAACGGACGGCCACTATTGTCACCATCCACAAGGAGGGGAAGCCCAAGACCGATTGTGGGTCTTATCGTCCGATATCCCTGTTGAACGCGGAGCCCAAGATCCTGGCTAAGCTCCTTGCTACTCACCTTTTGACGGTGGTTGAGACCCTGGTCCACCCAGATCAATCAGGTTTCATACCTCATCGCAATACCGCACTGAACCTGTGCAGGGTTCACAGGGTTTTGGGCAGGGCAGCCTCTATTTTGGAACCTGCGGTTATAGTCTCCTTAGACGCTGGCATGGCGTTTGACACCATCGAATCGCCATATTTGTGGGCAGTATTGGAGAAAATGGGGTTTGGTCCCAAATACATACAATGGGTGCAGTTACTGTACTCCCGACCCATGGCCCAAGTGGTGGTCAACAACACGAAGTCTGCCGCCTTTGAGTTTGGTAGGGGGACCTGCCAGGGTTTCCCCCTGTCCCCTCTTCTGTTCGCCCTGTCACTGGAGCCACTGGCAGATTGGATACGTAAGGATCCGATGGTTGGGGGCATGCGCTGGTCTCCGGACTGGGAAGACCGTATCTCCCTTTACGCGGACGACATCCTCCTGTACTTGATCTCTCCGAGGAGGTCTTTGTTAGTGGTTTTAGATATCCTTACGATACTCCGGCTACTCCATAAACTGGAGCAAGTCCCTCCTGTTCGTAGTTGCAGGCGAGTCGCGATTCCGCCGCGTGGGTGTCCTATTCAAACGTGTACCGAAGGATTCAAATACTTGGGTATCTTCCTTTCTCTGGATCTCTCTCTTCGTTATTCTCGCAACCTCCAGCCTCCTTTGCTTTGGCTGCGTAAAGATATCGATAGATGGAAATCACTTCTTTAAGATGACGTCTTTACCCCGGTTCTTATATGCACTCCAGAACTCCATGGACCCGATACCCGCGTCATATTTCAGGGAAGTCGAGAGCCTTCAAAGGGATCTATTGTGGAATGGTAAGTCCCGCATCGCTCTCGGCAAACTTTCCCTGAACTGGTATGATGGAGGCATCAACTTCCCTGATATTAAACTGTATTATTGGGCGTCATCTGTCCTCCATTAATCACTGCACTTATGCCCAACCTTCCGACCCGGGTTATAACATGGATAGGTGGATCCTCTCTGGAGGGACCTTCAGTAGAGCCCTATACTCTAGGCCCCGGAGCTATCCACTTACGGGCCTCACTAAACACGCAGTGCACGTCTGGAATTCGTTTCAAACTGTCCTCTCGCTCTCACAATCCACTTGTCTGCTTCCTGGTTTACATTAACAGAAGTTCAAAGTACCCAGTCAGACTGGGGGGGATTCATTTCAATCTGTTCTCACCTTCCACTTGCCTGCTTCCTGGTTTATGTTAGCAGAAGTTCGGCACGGGCCCACTCACGCCAGGGTGGGGACAGTAGCATGGTGACTCAGTATCTTTAGATCGCTGGCAGGCGGTGATGGGCTTGCAGGCAATAGGACAAGAAAGGGCAGGCAAGTTATGCGTATGGTTTACTACACGGTTCCACTAGCCAAGAGCACTGGCCCTGTATACACACTTGACTCTCTTGGGGAAGAGGGATCTGTTGCAAGAGATGAAGTCCTTCAGGTGTAAGTGAGGCAACAATTGGGGGCATGCGAGTTATGCTTTTGCTTGCCTAGTCCACAGGGTGTTTTGAAGAAGATGGGGTTTCAACCGCTAAAAGTGGGCTTGGACTTGTTTGCTGGACCGGGGACAGGCCCGGGTATCAGCTGGTTGTAGGTAAATATGCCTACCCTTGTCCAGAGTGGGCATGGACGGGTTTGTTAGGAGAGGCCCACGAACCAGCAGAATGCAGGTAAAGATGCATAGGTGCAGACCCCGAGTGTATAGAAAAGTGTGCAGTGCTCAATAATAGGGTCAAGCAACCCACCATTTCTTTATTTTCCCAGGATCTCTGGTTTGGGTAAATGGCGTTTCATGCAACTTGAGGGTGGCATGAGAGGCGGAATGCAGGAAACTGAGGCATGGGTGTCCATCACTGAGTTAATTTGATTGGGGGGCTTAGGCTTGTGCTAGAACAGCTTACTGAAGATAGCTGCAGCACAGACCGGGGTCGTGGGGGTCTCCCCTCCTAACAGTGGGACATATACTTGTGAGGCAATGAGTTGAGTTTCCTGGGTAGGAAGGCACTGCTGTAAGAAAGGAAGTCCTCCATGCGCAAGATAAGCAACTATTTGGGGGGCATGTGAATTATGGGGTCAGGAATTGCTTAGTGGGGCAAGGAGCCCGGTCAGGGGAAGGCCAGGAATCTTCGCTCAGGAGAGTTAACTGCGCCATGCGTAAATTCACTGAACAGAGTACACATTTTTTGGCTAGGATACCCGGGCATTCGCTGGACCTGCTTGCTGAAGAAGCTACAGCAGAGTCTTGGTGGGGGGGTTCCTTCTCCTAATGTGCTGGTCATACACCTGGGAGGGAATAATCTAGCATCTCTGGGGAGAAGGGCACTGTTACAAGCATTTGACGGTCACCATGTGTAATTTGAGCAACCAGCTGGGGACCTGTGACATATGGTGGTCTGGGATAACGCCCCGGCGTGTGTGGCAGGGCGTACAATGAAGGGAAGCCATGGAGGTCTGTCGCAGGAAGGTTAACAGTGCCATGAGGAAATTCATTGAGCAAAGGGGGTTTGGCTTCATCCGTCATGGGTTACTGCACACTATGGCGCAATGTGTTTTGATGAAGATCGGGTACACCTGTGCAGAGTTGGTATGGACCTGTTCCTACTTGACCTGGGAGAGGCCTTTGAGACAGCAGGGTGTAAGTAAGGAAGGCTATCTTGGTGGGGGGCTCTGGGGTGACGGTGGCCACACCCAGAGCTGTGGTGGAGTTACAGGGCGATCCAGAGGCTGTAAGGTACATACGGGTACCCTCTGCAGGAGCACAACAAGGGTGCAAAGGCCAAATATCTACAGGGAGGCCCTCGTGTTGGACCCTGGAGGAGCGACTGCGCCCCGTTAGCCCTACAGGGGTTGTGGACCTGAGCAACCGGGGGTTGCCTGGCAGGCTCCACCCCCTTATGGGGCTTGAACAAAGGTGTGGGCTATTGGCCCAACGGTGGGAGAGGTCTCCCCTCCTCAAAAATATAGCAAACACTGTTTGGCAGGGCCACAGTGTCATTTAGCTGATCAGGTGGCGAGTGGCTGCCTGCCTTGGGATTGCCAGTAAGATAACCCACCAATGTTGGCATATTTGCAATGCTAATAAACCTGCAGCAGTTTTCTACACAAAGAAGGTGTCTTGTCTGGTTATTGATCTAGGAGGATGCGGTATGGGGGAGGGTGAGTGTTTGCCGATATTGGCACTATGAACTCTTGCGGTGCAAGGGGCAGCTTTGCGCAGATCTTTCCACCAGTGTTTTGAAAGCAGTTACAGCCCGTCCCGTTAGCTGGGAAGTTTTTGAAGCTGAAAATAACTCGGGGAGAATGCCGCTGCACCCAGAGAAAACATTGGAATTGCAACTGATCATTCACCTTCAGCTGCAACGAGGCCAGTGATCTATGGGGGAGGAAGAGGGAGATTGAGTCCAACATAGTTTCTTCGTTTGAAGTTTAACCCAAAATAAATGCTTCATAAGGTCCCACCTGGATCTAGTGGCAGCTGGCATGTCCGGAGGGTGGTAGGGCTGGTTGGACATTAAAATATATATATATATTTTTTGAAACAGCTTACCTGGGAGCTCGACGTTTCTTCTCTCCTCGAGGGAGGCTCCAAACTCCCTTCACCAATCCTAGTGCTGCTCTCATCAGCTTGAGAGAAGTACTAAGATTGGTGGGAGCGGCTCACTCGGAGAACCACAGCACTCTTAAGGCTTTGACTTTCTCTAACCTAGCGGTCTTCAGACACCTGGGTTAGAGAGGTTTAAAGTACACATGTGTGGCTGACCTTCGCAAGACGGCTTGCCCAAAACACATGCGCACTTTAAACTGTAAGTGCCCTGCTTTCTCTGCTGCTATCATTTAGCAGCAGCCCCACTCCTGTCCTGATGTTCTGTTCGGGGCAGGGTGAAGAAAAATAAAATGGTAATGAATTAACTTTTTTTTTTTTCTGGGGACATTTCAGTGGGGTGACGCTCCTCTGCTCAAACGGAGGAGCCACCCATACCTGTATCATATATGCCAATTTATCTGTATCCATACCTTCGACATTTGCACAGTCTGCTTACGTTTGATGTTGAGATTGCTCATATGTCACATGTTCTACAGTGTGGTTCCGATGTGTGCGTGTGTCTGTCTATCTGTCTGTCTCAGGCGGTGCAAGCGCTCTTTCTGCCAGTGTTTGAAAGCAGTTACAGTCCATCCCGTTATCTGGGGAGTTTTTAACCTCTACCTGCCTTGCCTCTGCTACTTCCAAAGGGAGCAGAACTGGGGTTTTAGTGCTTGTGTGCACGCTTGTATGTTAATTCACTAAAAACAACTGTAGTGGTCTCTATATGCTTAGGATTTTAACATGGCTTTCAGCCATGCTGAACAGTAGCACTGCTGCTATTCAGCAGGACTAAAAGACAGTAACATTGATAACGGCAATAGCCCTCGGAATACTGAGACCTTTTGGCTTTGCCAATGCGTGTTTGCATTGCTGCCTAATTTGAAGAGACGATTGCCTCTGGTCCCTCACTGTTAGCTTAGACGCCATTCAGTCTTTTTCTAAAGGAAGTCATCAAGGCTCTCTCTTCCTTTAATTGACTGTCTTCTAGATCACCATCATTCCCACCTTTCACATCATCCCTGAGTGGAGGCCAGTACTCTTCAAATGAGGCCTCATTTCAAGCTTACATTTGGGGAGCTTTTGTGGGGGCTCACCACACTCTCACTCTCTCTGGGTCTTGCACTTTTTTGAATCTCTGCTTGATGCCTCTATTTTGCATTCAAGTGCCACTTCGGCATACAGCATGATCCTCAGGGAGCTATATTATCCATCATCTAAAAGTGGACTTGAAGCTGTATCTCCACCTCGTAGGTGATATTCACGAAAATATGCTAGTTTCATGTTTGGTTGAAAGATGGAAAAACAATTTAAAAAAATCGTGTGACTTGGCACCAACCCTCTTCAACATCTTGATTCACATCTAGCAACAATCCAAGGAGATGCATCTACTTTACCCCTTTGGAACAGCTCTCTCTTTATGCAAATAGCAGTCCGTTTACCAAGAACTGCCAATGAGCTTAGCTTGCATTTGAGAAATATTGTGATAAATATACTTCTAATGAATGCGAACAAATGCAATATTATAAGCACCAGCAAATCTAAAAGACCCATGCTACATTTTGGATCCTCTAGTGCTCAGTTACAGAAGGTTGATAGCTCCTACTACCTTCAAGTGTGCATTATAGCAAATGCACATTTTCTGACCATTTGCTGAAAGTAAAGGCGCCCTTGTATGCAGATATGCATCACTTTTACTTGTTTTAGTACAACTTATAACGTTTGTGCCCATCCCTGCTGATAAATACCAGGCAAAATATTATTCTGCTGCCTTATATGACATATAATTATGCAAAAACAGCACATTTGTCAACCTTAATATGTAAGAAAACAAGTTCTACAAGAATCAGTGCAATCTGATGGAGCAAGGCGCACTGAGCTGAATGTCAAGCTGACATCTGAAATGGAAGTTCTTAAAACAGTACTATACTGATTTGATTATCTGAGGTCCTTTATGTGAAATTATAAGAGGTGTTCTTCAGGACCTGCCCAATCTAAGAGCAGTTAGTAACTTACCATAATCGTTTCGAAGTAAAAACAATACTGTAAGCCATGTGGGAAGAATTTCGACGGAAATTCTCAGCTTTTCATTTGGGTATTTCTCTTGTCATATTGTGAAAGTATTAACATCCCAGCACTGGTTTGTGCAAGCAGGCAGAGAAATCAACGAAGCACTTAAGTATTTTTGGTCCATTTTACTTGGATCTATAGGAGATGTAGCATCTTCCACGGATTCTCGATCACCACTCCAGAGCTGTTGTTGAAGAGGTGATCTTTTATACAACAAGCCAACATATCTCTGTAAAATGTGCTATGTTAAATTATTTTAAGAACACTTTGAAGAAGCTAATGAAATTGGGTAAAGGAAGGCAAGCTTCAGTGTTGACCTTTTTCCTGATGGTACTCTGCTTTTCTCATTAGCGATTTGGCATAATGGTTTGCAAACACCATTACCTCCTAGTAAGTCTTCCTCGCCACATGATTAACGAAGTGAGCTTCAGCTCCATACCAGATTCCTCCAAAGCAAAAAAGTTTGGCTCCCATCCCTTTCCAATATGGCCGACCCATTACACCCCTGACCTCTATAGGAGGCGGGCCGGCCCAACCCATCAGCACGTTTTTTTCGTTCTGCGTGCAGGTTCTACAGAGCATGCTGTTGTATCAGGTAAGTGGGGGAGAGGTCCTGCTCTAGCAGGTCCCTGGGCCCTAGGGAGAAGGCCCTGCGCGAGCGGGCTCATGCATTGGGCGTTTCCCCCACCGTGTTGTGGCTAGTCCTCACACTTATTTGTGGCCTTGCTCTAGCGGGCTCTGGCGGTAGCGGGCTCCTCGGTGCGTGTTCAGCCTGCCCTAGCAAGCTCACCTGTTTGGCCATTTCGACTCTCTTGGGTCGCGTGCGAACTGCGGTGTTTCCGTCCTGCGCGCCTTTCCCGGGACATGCGATATTCGTTCTCCCTACCTGGATCCAAGGACTGTGGCACGACGTTGGGGCGGCCGGAGGCTTTTCCAGCCTCCGGTCTTCTTGTCTCCTGGGGGCGGCGCCTCACACAGCCGGCTTCCCACTTGGCTACTCTGCCGGGGGTACGTTGCCTGGCGTGGTGTGCTTGCTTCCCTCCCTCCTCCCTTCAGGCACTCTGGGGTGTCCCCGTAATTGCACGCGCTGTGTCTGGCCCCTCAGCCTCTCTGTGGCCTCATAGGAATGGGCTCTGGTTGGGGCTCACCGGCGGCTTCATTGCTTCTAAGCCCACGCTGCGGGCGGTTTGCGGGTTATGCCTCTGCCTCTCTCTCACGCTCGTTCCGGGGTCTTCTCCTTGCTACTTGGCAGGATCTCTTACGGGCTCAGCTTACGCCTCTGCCCCCGCACTTCCTCCTCCCACTTCTCTACAGGGAGTTGGCGGCCTGTCATGCCCTGCTCGGACACCGCTCCTTCCGTCTCAGTGGCTGCTGTCTGTCCCCGGGGCGAGTGCTGTGCCCCTGGTGGGGCGGGGGGGCATCTGGTTACTGTGGTGTAGGGCTAAAGGCACAATCGCGCGCTAGTCAGTTGCAGAGGTATGTCTGTGTTTGCCTAGCAACTTTCATGGTTGTTGTTGGTGTACTTTTCCACTGTGGGTGCCGTTTGGTCATTGTGTTTCCCCCATTGTAATCTAGTGTAAACGGACCTGCTTTAAAATTATGTTTTTCAGCTGGCAGTGACAGTTCCCTGTTGTTGGGAGCTCTCAATTTTGCTCGGGCCGGATTTGGTGGCTTGGTGGACTCATGCCTTCACTGTAGGGGCCTGTGTTCAACCTCAGGGTCACAGGTTCACATCCCAGCGGGTCAACTCAGCCTTTTCATCCTTCTGCGTTTGATATGTGTAACATTAAGTTGGGTAACAATAAAAATCTGTTGTTCACTGCCAAGATACCATTGGGTGAGCGTGCGCTTTACAGCTACGCATTTACTCTGCTGCTGCTGTCTCGTTTCATGCAATGCCTTTGTTTTTGGGTCATGTGGTCCCAGTGCTTTGATAATTAATCGGCGTACTCTGGGAGTGTGTTGTATGTTTCTATGCATATGTTTTTTCCTGTGTTTTTCCCGTAGTCGTTTCCGACACCGGTTGCAGATGTATGTATGTGTTTGACCTGGCTGCTGTTGTTTGTTCTTTGTTGTTAAATTTTCCAGTCGGTGCGGATTTGTCTTGGTTTTCCCCATCAATGCGACTAAATTGTGGGATTCACTACCACTAACCCTAAGAAACACTACTAACCTCCTGGCTTTCAGAAAGGCACTTAAAACCTGGCTTTTCATAATGTAATTGGTTATGTCTCGGTTCATGCCTATCAGTAGGGCTTCTCATAGCGCCAGGACACCTTCGGGTGTTAGTTAGCGCTTAATACATACAAATAACATAACATAACATCATACCCTGTGTTGTTGGTCCTGCTTCCAAACTCTGTACCTGTTGGGCCATATGAGCTATGGCTCGAGGGTTGGTATGGTGCCTCTGGTGGCGCCGGCACACACTGGACAAGAGTTTGTGTATTTCCTCTGCTGTGAGTCACTGTGGCCTAGTGGTTAGAGTCTCTGACTCTTACGCCAAAGGTTATGTGTTCAAATCCTGGTGTTTCACTGCTTGTGTGTTCTCAGTCAACAATGAGGGCAATTTTGATTTCTTGAACACCTCATTCTGTATTTGTGGTTTTTGTGCGTGTGTCTTCTACTTCTACATACTACTTTGGTTGCATAAATGTTGTGTCTTCTTCCCTTTTGGTCATTGTTATTCTTTTTGTGATTCCATACGTGCACTGTGGGGTGCACTGCAGGATGCAGCATTGGGGCCTTCTAGGTGTTTTTCTCAGTCTTTCTTATTCTGAGATTGCTATGATGGTTCCATCGGGTTGTCCTGCACACGTTATAGTGGTGCCGTATGTATTTGGTTTTTTTGTCCATGCTGATGGAAACACATACATTGAAGTTTTGGGCCTGTGGGACGTCCATCCTGATCTCATTTCTTGTGCGGGGTATCTCCTGGTCAGTCCTTGGTTGGTCGTCCTCCTGGGGATTCCGGGGGCTGTGGACTGCTGCATGTCTGATGGGGGTGGGCTGTGTTTGGCTCCTGTCCATTCTGGGCTGCTTCAGTTGTCGCCATGTGGGCTTTTGCTTCTTTTTCTGCTCCTGGTGGGCTTGTCCTTTCTTGTCAGGGTCCACGGCCGTGGCGCACCCTCCTACTCCTGCTCCCTGGCTCGGCAGGCGGCTCTTGCACCCCCATCCTGTTCGAGCTTCTCCTCACTACTTGGATCCATGGGTCCTGCCCACTGCCGGGCCGCTCCGGTTGTCTGTTGTTGGGCCCCCCTGCTCGTGTCCGAAGTGCTGTGGCTCAATTGGTTGGTCTGCTGCAAGGTCATTTTTTGGCTATGTCTCTGGTCCTTCTCCGTTTGTGCCTGTCCCCCTTCGGCGGCTTTCGTGTGGCCCCCTGGCTGTTCGGCCCCCTGGCTGTTCGGCCTTCCACGGGGGAGTGTTTTGGGTGTCTGGGTGCTTTGTTGACTGGCGTGGTTTGCCTGGTCTGTCCGTTGGGGGTCCACCCCGTCCCGTTGGTCTCAGTGCCTCTGGGCCTTCCTTGGTTCCGGTTCTTTTCCAGCTTCGCCTGTTCCCATAGGTGTCTCTTCTCGTGCCCCAGTGGCACCCTGTCTGCCAGTGCGGCCAGTGGTCTTTCTGTTTCCCCTTCCTGGGTGGCGACAGCCTTTGCCGTCCTGTGGGGTGTGCTTGGGTTCCCGGTCTGTGCTGAGTTGGTTGGTACACCTGATGCGGGTTTTCTCATCTGGCGCCTGCTGGCCGTTCTTTGGCTGGTCTGGGGTTTGTCCGTGCCCTGCAGGAGCTTCTTGTTGCTCTTCTGGGCAGTTTTTTCTCCTGCCTCGTTCTCCGTGGAGTTGCGGGGTCTGCCCCTTTGGCAGGGTTGTGCTGTCCTTGGCGGGGTCGTTTTTATTCCGGTTTCGGTTTGTGTCCCCGGTGTTGGCTCGGTCTGCCTTCTCGTCCGGGCTTCCGGCTTTGCGCTTTTACTCTGGTCCCTTTGCTTACATGGGTTCTGGGCTTGTTTGGCCTGGTCAGGGCAATTGCCCCATTGGGGGTGCTGGCCTGGGTCCTTCTCGCTTGGTTCCTGCTGCTGCGAGTGTTGGACCTGGGAGCTCTTGCTCCGTGGTCCGTTTTGTCGTTCTGGAAGCACTGGCTCGAGCAGGCCATGGGTTTGTCTCCTGTCCCTACTTTCCCTGTATCCCACGTTGGTATCCGTTCATTCGGTGCCCTTGCTTGTCTGGGGTTGCTGGGTTTTCCCAGTTTTCCTTCCCCGGGCGGGGCCCTGCGCTTCCTGTGTGGATTTTGTATCCTCTTATTTGTCCCTGGTTTTGCTGTACTGGGGCCTGCTGGCTCAGGTTTGCTCCCTGGTGTTGTTGACATTGCTTGGGCTCGTTTCACCCGGCTCCTCTGTCCTTCTCGCCTTGGGTGTGTTTCTGCCTGTGGCCTTGCCTCCCTGCCCGCTCCTGTTCGTGTCAGCTCTTCGTTGTCCGGCTGGGATGGGCCTGGTTGTTGGCTGGCTGTATGGCATTTGGCTGCTCGCTTGCTACTTGTGGAACATTATGGGGCGGTTTGCCTGGTCCCTGGGCGGGGTGGTCCTGCTCCTCTGGGCTGCGTTCCCTTCCCGGCCGGGTTCTGTTTGCTTTCTTGTGCATGGTGGCCCCTGGTGGGCTTTCGCTTCCTTTCTGGTGGCTGGGTCATGGGCCTGGTCCCTTCCGCTCTTTGGGCTCTGTGGGCATCCTTATGGGCTTTCTGCTTTTATGCAGTTGGCCGGTTGGGCTCCCTTGGGGGTCCGGGCCACTCCTGCAGCCCTCTCTTTAGTGTTGCGCCCCATTCCGGGAGGGTTCCTTTGTGCGTCTGCGGTCCGTTTCCCACCTGTTTATCTCCTTGCTGGTGGGGTTTTTGGGGTCTTTGTTTTTTTTTTTCGGTTGGCGTGCTGGGTTCCTTCTGCACCTCCTTCCATTCTTGCGGCTCCTACCAGTTTGTTTTGTTTTGGCTGGTTCCGCTGCTTCGGTCCTCGGGTGGATTCGCCTCCCTCGCTGTTGGTGGTCCACTGTTTGGTGTTGCTGTGTTTCGGTCGAGATGCGTCTCTTCCTGCTGAGGCTTTTTGTTGGGTCACTTTGGTAGGGTTGTCCTCTGTTCTGTACTGGGCATGTATGTTGTTGCTTTTGGCCCAGTACGGTCTGGTGCCATGCCTTCTCTGTCCTCCTTCAGTTGTTGGTTTGGGTTGATTTTCTGGTGGCCCTGCTAGTCCCGGGGGTCCGGGTTCTCTGCCCTCCCGGACTCTTTCTGTCCCGGGCTGGTTCTTCCTGCTCGTGGTTGCTTCTCTCGTGGGTAGTCCTTCCGCTCATCTGGTCTTTTGGGTTTGCCTGTTTTGTTGGCATCCCCTTCTGGTCCGTTTGTTTCTTGTGAGTTTCCATAAAGCCTCTTGGCTTTAGTATGTGCTTACTTCATTAATCATGTGGCGAGGAAGACTTACGAGGAGGTAATGCCCTGATTACTTACTAGTAATCTTCATTACTCCGAGTATAGTCTTCCTAGCCACATGAGTTCCCATCCCTCCCTTCCTGTCTGGCTATCGGTTACATGTTTATGCTTGGTGGTTTCAGGCTGATGGGTTGGGCCGGCCCATGTCTTATAGAGGTCAAGGGTGTAATGGGTTGGCCATATTGGGAAGGGATGGGAGGCTAACTTTTTTGCTTTGGAGGGTTCTGGTGTGGAGCTGAAGCTCACTTTGTTAATCATGTAGTGAGGAAGACTATACTCGGAGTAGTGAAGATTACCTGTAAGTAATCGGGGCATTACTTATCCCAGAAAGACTTCATCACCAATTAATAACTACCTGCCAAGGCCCTCAGTCCAAAAGACAATTCAAGAGGTAATCTCACAATCATTTACTTCTCTGGTGATTCTTACAAGCCTATGCATTCGAAAGGTCCTCTTATCTGCCAGGTCAAGGATGGACCAAGAACGCCATAAAGAGATCTAATAACAGACTTTTCTAACACTGCTATTTCACCCAACTCCCTGCGTTTTAAAAACCCACGCTCACAACAATTACAGCAACAGAACAACTTCAAAAGTGCTATTAGGCGGAGTCTACTAAAAAGAGCCCAGCTCCTTGTTTCGTTCAAGCTCAGCTCCATCAACACAAAAAGAAGCCTTATGCATCCCACACCTTCAACAGGCGACACACCAGGGCATGTTATTGGCCACGACAAATGACAGGTGGCACTTTTGGTGACTCTTGAGAAGCTGTAGTTTTGTCTGAAGCGTAGGCTTTTGCTGATTTCCTATATCTCTCATCCATGAAGTCCTCCGTATTGTTTGCCTGTGACGAGTTTTCTCAATGTCAGAGATGGAGTGTCCACCAGCCTCGGAGTATAGTTAAACGTCCGTGCCAAATTAGGCTCTCCTTAAGGTTGTTTGGTGATGTGTTGGCGCAAGAGTGTTACATGAATGAGAAGTGTATGTTCGGGACTCCAAAAGTATATGAGCAAGCGTGAAGGCCTAATTCCGATTGTTGTACCTCTCTTGTGTTCGATTATCTGCAAGACTAAGCATGTATGGAGATCCCCAGAGCAATTATAACCCCCCACCCCCCTCCGCAAAAAAAGGGCTAGGCTGAGTTCTACACGTGATGAAAACAAAAGAGCTAACAAGCCCAAAAGACAGCCGAGGCCCTGGTAAGAAATTCAGGTCCTACAAGTCGAAGATGCATTTCATCCGGACGACCCTAAAGGATTTGAGGCTGCTGAGCTTGAATCCCGAACCACCAGACCTAGATGTGAGAGTTGCCTAAGTGATGTCAATGTAATGGGGGAAAAACACCATTAATGTGTGGCGATGCATTAACGAAACACATTATCAAAATGCATATTGTAAAATGTTCTAGTAAGCCAAACCAAACAGCAGGGTGCAGAAACCGGGGTTAAATGAATGGATTAAAGATTCTAATGTCTTGACGGCCCCTTATGCAAATGAGCCTGGTTTGTCAAAATCTTTTGAGGTCAGTAAATGGGTTTCTGCTCAGGTGTACAGGTTGCTGTTTTTGGAGGGAAGCCGGATTCTGTGATGCAAGTCCCTGACTTGTGAAGAGCAGTCCAGCCAAGTATCACGCATCATGTGTGACATTAACGCATTTCAGTGTGGTGTTCCGCATCACCACACTGAAATGCATTGTCACGCTTTCATAGCGCCTCCTTAGTAAGTCGAGCCCAGCACTAATTACAACACACACTGACTGAGTACTTTACTTAGCAGGCAGCAGGCATCCCTGCGCTGCTTGCGGCAGGCTTGGGGGCTGGCTAATTTGGCTACACTGACTGTAAAGCATTCCCGGGTCACGTGACCCCAGAGCTGCAGCATATTTTATTCGCTCTGAAAGTCTTCGTGAGTTGAGTACGTTATACCCAATCAATAATGTTGAGTCATCCTGCCAAGACACACTGAATCCCGCGCACCTATAGGCTGTGGGAGAGCGAGGGCGTGGCATACTATAAACTTTGGAAGCCAGCGCAGCCGGGACTCGAGCCCGCCTCTGCTGCAGCTCCGACCGCGTTGTGCTGCGCTGCCGCCAGGGCTCCCAGCGTGGTAATGAACACTTATTAGAAGGCTACCAATCCCCGGCAGACTCATGGGGTGGCCGCCGCTGGAGTTGTGGCCTAGTGTTGTAGTACTGCGGCCTGGTCCCTACTAGGTATGTAAAAACTTAAGAGTTCCATGCCAGTCACAATGTATTTGCGTGTGAGTGTAAAGTATAAACATATGCACGGTACGTAGTCTGCCTCAGGTGTCCTTTTTCACACTCGTGAGCCGAAAGCGTCTGAGTATTTGTGTGCCTACTGCACATTTCTGAAAAGATGCTGCCACCACTCCGCCACAATCCTAGTTTCGGCACTTTTTAGACTGACACATCGCTAAACGTAAGAAAGCGGCGTTTCTGAAATAGCTGTTGTAATAGAGAGCAGGATTCATAATTTCTAGAGTTGCCACTTATAACGGGTGCAAGAGTATATTTTCAAAGGAAGTGAAACATCTAGAAGGAAAACAGCGGACCGAGAGGAAAATTAGCATGCGGTTCAGACAGGTGCATTTGCCTTGTGGCCTGGCGAGGTATGCTCCACGCAATAAAACGTGCCAATGGGCCTTTTGTACCCAAAGCCTCCCATTGCCTTACCCCCCACAGTCCCGTCAATCCTACAGTGCCGGCCCTCCGTGCAGCGAATGCATATATTGGGTCAATACTTAGTGACTTCTTTTATACAGTGTGTGCCACGCACGTTAACTTCTGATGTTTTATTTTTTGTTGTAGCTGCAGCCTCAGTAGGTTCTGCTTATGACTGCACCAAAAGTAGAAAGAAGGTAGCAGTGTGTTCTCTTTGAAGTAAAGGACAAACCACACTACACATGACAGACACATGCTGCTGTCTGGTCTGACCGCACTCTATGTGTGTAAGATCATGCTAGAGAGTCGTAGGTCTCTGGGGACATCCCACCTTATTCCAATACTTTGGCATTCAGACCAGTGTTTCATGAAACCAGAGAGTTTCATGTCACAGAGCACGACAGGATGGATGAAGGAAGAATGTCCCCGACCTCATTTTTTCAGGAGGTTGTGACAACACACTAAGACAGAGAGAAGGGGAGGGGGAGACCAGTCAAGAAAGGAATAGGAACATTGTATAATAAGCCAGTGGAGTACGATGTTGCAGAGCTATCGGAGAAAGGGTGAAGCTGAGAGGGAAAATGGTGAGACTTGGGAGAGAAGATAGAGCAAGGGAAAGCAGGTGCTGAGCAGGAATGAGGAAGAGACATGGGGCAGGGGAGAAACCAGCACTGAAATATACGGGACAAACGAGGAGAAGTAGGCACATGGTAAGCAAAACGCTAACAACTGGAAAGAGACAAACTGTGAAAGATGAAAAGGGCCACGAAAGAGCCGAGCAACAAAGATTAGAATAGCACTGATTTACTTACCAGAAATCAGTTTATAATTGGACACATTATCATGTATACTTTTTTATAATATAATGGACGCCGTCACCTTTAGCGAACTACATCAGGAAAGTATTCTCCAATAATATTGGGATTGGATTGCAAAATAAAAGGCACACGCCCTATTGTGCATTATTTGAAATGATATGCAATTGTGGGTTATAATCCTTGTATGACTGAATAACTTTATTTACATTGCTTTTTATGTTTTGTTTGGGAAGAGGCCAGCGTATCATCAATCAGCCTGTACTATAAGTAAAGTTACAGCTCGTCTGCATTAATTGCAGTCACTGTCTGCCAGTCTGTATCATGATTATACATTTGTTTAACAGTAAAATCAGTTTACAAGGGCTTTAAGTTAGTGCCCTTCATTTTCTGGTGCTTTTCAGCAGTTGTAAGGTTTTAGAATTTCTCGTTGATCAAATGGGTATAATTTCTAATATTTCTCTAATCTTTCTCTAAACAATAATGTTTCTCTCATCTTCATTGCTTGATTTTGCTCACGAAAAAGTGCCACTCTTAGTCGTTGAAATGTCACTCATAATTACTCTGAAATTGTGGAAATGTCACACACAGCAATCTGAAACCTTGGCAGCTATGGAAGAGCAAGCAGAAGAAAACGGGAAAACCGCTGCGTCCTCACTAAACTAACAACCAAACCCCAACGCGGTACTGAAAAAAATGCAGAACTTGCAGGTTAATGTCCGGGGATGGCTCAATAGGGTATTCAGTAAGGTTCTACAAAACCACACAATCAGGGCTATCCTGAAGCTTGCGCCCTCTGCATGCAGCACCAGACGGAATGTAACAATTACTCCGTGGCTTCCGGCACGGTTCAGAAGATCCGGGAGCGGCCGGTGACGTGTTTTCGTCGCGCTTCGCATCACGAGCCTCCTTCATGGCGGCTCCGTCCCGCTCCCTATCGACTTGCAGTTAATCTTCTCCGCCGTCAGGAGCCTGGCTTGTCGGAGTAACGTCCTTCTACAGACAGGGCAGTTTATGAGGCAGTCAATGTTTTACTTAAGCAGGAGGCACTCGATGAAGATAGACTGGTCTCTGGAACTGTAATCCAATTAAGAGCTTCTTTATCCCCAGACTAGAAAGTGAACGCATCGGTGTCCAGTCCTCGGCAGGCCCCGCTCCTCCAGCATGGGTGGGCGCAGACAGCGCCTCGCCTGTACAGCCCTGCACTACCCAGACATGGACCCCGGGCCCTGGGGGTGCACTGGGTGGCCGTGGGGCCCGCCAGTGTGGCGAAAATCGTATGTGTGCGCTACTTAAATACGGATCACAATATCATGTGTTTACTTCCGTTCCAGCAAACGCTTCGATTTGGAAGTACTTCAGCAAATAGCCGCGCTACAAGTAATATTGCGGCATTCGTTTCGCTCTTTTAGCAATCCAAATATGAAAGTATATATATAAATTTATATGTTTTTAATTCTTTCAATAAAGCTCCTTAAACTCAAATATGAAAGTCTACTTTTTTAAAACATGGATCTTAAAACCAACACCAGTTTTTGCAGATCTAGGAAATGCACCAAAAGACAGGGCCACCCAGGGCTCGAGTCGGGGTACCACGCGGGTGGACGGCGTCCCCCCACTTATTTTACCGGGAGCTCGATAACTGGAGCAAATGGAGCCACCACACATTCACTCTTTGGCCTCTCTGGGGCGAGATCGGAGCTCATCCAGAACGCTGCTCATGCGCTGGCTTCTCTGATGCAATCGCATGTAAGGGGTGAGCGAGGGGAGGCAATGAGTCTGATGGTGCAAGCCACCTTTCGTGACGTCACTTCCTGTCGTGATGTCAGCGTCCCCCCACTTGTTTTTTTAGGACTTGTGCCCTGGGGCCACCCATAAGTTGGGAGCGGGGGTGTTAGTGGGTGGGTCTGGGATTTCCCTTCCATCTCTGCCATGTACCCATCCAGGGAAGTGTTCATGAGGTAGGGCGTGGGCCACTGTCCAGGATCGGGAGGGTAGAGATGTTTGCCGATAAAGGAGTTGGAAGAATAAATGGTTATTTTTTGAAAACTAATCAACATTCTTGAAGCCTTTGAAATCTCTCTGTTAATTTTGTACTTTACCGGAAGAGCTTGCTAACAGCCCGTAGAAGAGTGTAAGAGGCGCATATGCGATTGGAAACCATCATCCGTAGTAAAGTGTCTCCTACACTGCACAGAGTCCAATAACGCAGCCTGGTGCAGTGATCAGTGTGTAAATGTTTTACCCGATTCCAGTGGTAGAAAAAAACCCTGGTGGGTTAATACACCTGCTGCACAAAACCAATTGTTTGAGAAGTGGGCCTGCCAGAAATGACTAACAAATATTAATGTCTTAGCAGCTGAAAAGCCGAGAACGGTGTGTTCCATTGATGGAACTGTTACTGTCAAGAGTCATATCAGACAGAATTTCCTATTAGTTGTGTTGTGTAGTCTATATAAACATATATAGGATCTGCGTGTTCAGACCACATACACTGCAGGATTGGTGTCCAGACTGATTCCAGACACCCCCACCGAGTATGTTAGCCTGTATACCAGCCAGCTCACAGTGCCACTAGAAACCCCTCTTACCAAGGAGAGAATAGGTCTTGGCAACTATCAAACACGACAACTCTGTCCCATCAGGGATCGTGGAATCAGTGCAATACTTTTCGCTCAGTCACTTGTGCTCACTTTGTCTCAGAGAGATGCACAGAATAAAACGGTGGGGACATTTTCAATAAGCGTTTATTGACCCAGCATCATTCTAGTGTAAAATAGGTGTGCTGAAACAACCATAAGCGAAAGGGAACAGGAGTGAAACCCATAAACCAAAATGGGACTGGGTATATAGGATATATAGAGTACAATGTCCCAATAGGTATCGATCAATAAGGCAGTTTCAAAGATGCACGCATCAAGCATTACAGGTAAAGAACAACAAGGAGTCTCAATACATTTGTGAAATACCTTTGTCCTTCGTGAGAAACGGATCTCACAACACGGATTCATTCGACTCCAGCGCGAGATTAATTCAGGCGCTGTACCGGCTCCAAACGTTGAGACCTGAACCCCCCCCTAGGAAGGATCACTGCTTCACCTCCTGATCGCCCGCTTTCATTGCTCCTGCACGACTGACTACCACTCCATGTCAGCGTCCTTTTTCTCCAGCACTCCTATCCATCATCAACCCTGTCCTGAAGAGGATCCCAAATCACTGAGGATCGAAACGCCGTCGACAATTACAGCGCAATTCCTTGGCGCATCACCTCTAGGCTCATAACTGTGTTCAATTTAAAACATTGGAATTATGTGTATTTACTGTGGAGCCTTCTACTGAATTTTTCCAGTCACTTTGCGCCGACCACGCTGTTCACCACGTTCACTTGCGTCGTCACTTTCACCTTGTTATCACCTTGTCACCAAGTGCCATTTGGGTTGTTTCATGAATGCTTTCATGTACAGTGCTGCTTTTTAACTGTATTCCCCATTTGAAACAAGTTGGTGATTAATAAGCCTTTCACAAATGTATTGAGACTCCTTGTTGTTCTTTACCTGTAATGCTTGATGCATGCATCTTTGAAACTGCCTTATTGATCGATACCTATTGGGACATTGTACTCTATATATAGAAACAACCATAAGACAGTAACAAATATAAATGATTATAAGCACCAATGGAGTAAAAGGATGGTAGAATTCTACCATAGCGCTAAAATAATGAATACAAGCAAGTATTAAAATACATGACAATAAAATGCGTACTCCTACGATGCAACCCTAACTAGGTGTACCTAGCGTATATGTAGGACTGGAGCCAAGAATCCCTCTAGGATAAAGTCAACCCATCACCTGAAGTGAGAGACTGTGGGACCCCGTCTTGGTCTCTAAATGGACACCCCACAAGGGATGTCAGACTTCTGCGAGCTGGAGTGTCTGCGTGCAGGAACTTCAGCGCCTTGCGTCAGTGTGTCCACATGGAAGCCCTTTTTCTCCTCTGATTACCTTAGCAAGATAACATAACATGTGAATGTTTAAAGCGCATTTTCACCCCAACGAGGTCTCTTGGCGCTGAATAACAGATGTTTATTGTTACCCAACTCAATGGTACTCATTTGATCGACCTCAGATGGATGAAAGGCTGAGTGGACTCGCCGGGATTTGAACCTGTGACCATGAGGTCAAACACTGGCCCCTGCAGTGGATGCATTAGTCCACTGAGCCACCAGACCCGGCAATATATGGTGTTTATGTACCCAAAGTGGTACCCTCAGGGGTTCTACCTTGCTGTGTCATGTCAGACTCAGGATGATGGAAGGAATGACCCAAATACATAGTTATTATGCAGGAGATGGTAGTCCTGCTGAGTTTCCAAGAATCCTCATGCAGAATGGATGAACCTAGGATTCAGGGAAAATCCTACATCCTGTAAGCAGTACCGTAACTAGGTGAAGGTCAGGTGAAAGGTTACGTGACTGCCTAGGCCTATATTGGGGTACCTATATGAAACATAATAGCTGTAACACACCACCACAGGTAGTGGCAGTTAATACCAATACTGATGACATTACCACAAGTGGAATCTCGAATAGTGATCATGTGAAATGAATGCCATTCATCCCACAGGAAGGCCCAGGGAGTGAAAGGAAAACTTACTAGTGGTATAAATCGGATCAATGCTCAATAACAGACTACATCAATGTATCAGCATCACGAGCCCGGTGATCCTGTCCCTTCCTACTCCACCACTGTGCTGTTCCTCTGCTCACTGCCAGTTCGATGAATGAGCTGCAGTCTCAAGAGCTTTTAGTCATATTAAACCCTTGGAAGTTGTATAACCTATCCCTCAAACCAGGAAGCTAGTGGGGCGCTAAGCTTCTATGACAGAGATCCCGTAGAAGTACCATTTAATTAACAAGCTTTTACCAATGTCAAGGGAAAATAGTGGAGAACTAGTAGAAGGTATTCTGAAGCTTGTATAGAAGAAACCGGTTACTAAACTATAACTACAGCTCTCCAGTGACTGTATCTTACACAGATTTGCCTGCTTCAGATATTCTACGTTTCCAGACTAGGAATCTCGGGTAATTTATTAAAGCAATAAACTGCATTATCAAGCACATATGCAAAATATGTTTTTAGAAGCACATTCACCGTATTAAAAACTGCCAGTCAAGTGAATGTAACTCTACCACGCCTAAAATTTTATTTATTTATTTTATAGTTTTATAGAGCGCGAACCAGATCCATGAGGGTATCAGAGCGCTTTACAGGATTACGGGGTAGTATACAAGCGTAGGGACGGGGGGCTTAAATTGAGAAAGGTAGGGGGTGCATTATACAAGAAAAGCACGCTGCATGTTTAAAGTCCAGGCTACATGTGATATAAAAATTAATACAATTAGATACAATTTACAAGAAGGCATGCAGTCTCAGCTATAGGTGGGATGTCCAGGAGTGCAGAAAAGGTATCCTCCATCTAAGCCATGGATATTGCCGAGGTGGAGAGTTGGGTAAGTCAATGCGGTAATTGTAAAGTATTCGTTAGGCGAGGTATTTTCCCATTAAGAAGGTTTTGGTTTCCTTCTTAAAGTGTGCCAAGGACGGAAGTCTTCTGATGGTGGGTGGGAGAGCGTTCCAGATTCTTGGGGCAGCCCTAGAAAAGGCCCGATTGTATTTTTTTTTTTTAAACAGATTTTATTGACAGATTGCACATACACTGCAGCACTCCGCACTCCGAAGTTAACTGCACATCAAATATAAAGCATCAAGAAATTGGCAATCTATAAATCATTTTGGATGCAAATGATTCATCAAGCTGAATAACTTGCCCCCCCCCGCCCCCCATCCGTCCCTCCCCCAACTCCCCCCACCCGGATCCCACCCACCCCGGTCGCACAACATAGTCTCTCAGGTCCTCCAACGCAAACTGCAGTCCAGCATAACATGTACACCTTCCATATGGCTCTCCTATCCCACCTCCTGATCCAGCTCCTGGTCTACGGGAGGTTCCAGCCAAAGGCCCCTATACTCTGACCATCTCTTCCATATCTTGTAGTGCTTTCGTGGGCACCCACGAGCTACGAAAATCGGCTGTTCCAGCCCCATACAGAAATCTAGGCCCTTCTTCCACTCCAGGACTGAGGGAAGCCGTGGGTCTTTCCATGCCTTGGTCACATCCCGTTTAGCCAGAGTGAGACCCAGTAACAGAAGATGCCTTTTGTATATATTGCCCCCCACCCCTTCCAGTACATGTAGCAAGCCTAATTGCGGTGTGCGTGGTAGCTCCCACCCTAGGACCTCCGTCAGGCAATCCCACACCCCTTTCCAAAACCTGGCTAACGAAACACAGCTCCATACCGTATTTATCAGTGTCCCCACCTCCCTGCCACACCGGAGACAGTCTGGGGAAGCAATAACGCCTGCTCGCCACAACCTTTCCCTCGTGAAATAGACTCTATGCAAGTATTTAAATTGGATTAGTCGTAACCGCATCGCTATGGCAGCACCCCTGGGAGCCGCCAGCGCCTCACGCCAGTCCTCTTCCTCAAGTGCCCCTACATCCCTCTCCCACGATTCCCGGAGCTTCGACAGTGTAGTGGAGCAATGTATGACTAGTGTGCGATAAATACAGGAAATCTTTTTTTCCTGCAAATCCTCCATAAAGACTTTGGCCTCCAGGGGGCTAAACTCTGGCAGAGAATCAAGACCCTCAAGACTCGGTGCGAGGGCATGGCGGAATTGTAGATACCTAAAGAACTGGGACCGGTGCAAAACGTACTCCTCACACAGGTTTTGGAAGGACTTAGGCCTGGTTCCTGACATTACATCCCCCAAGGACGAGATACCAATATCTTCCCAGCCACTGAAGCCCTGGAGAGACGCCAGAGCAGGTAGGCGGCCATTGTGCCACAGTGGGGTTTCTTGTGTCAGCCTGCCCCACCATCCCATGCGACGCAAGGCCTGCCTCCAAATTTGAAAAACTACCTGGGTGGCCTGCGGCAGCCCCCTTCGCAACTGCACCGCATAAAGGACCGTATGTAACGTATTGGAGCCCATGAGATTTCGCTCCAGGGCATATGCTGGATCACCTCTATCTCCATACCACCACTCATTCAGTACCAAGAGATGAGAGGCCTGATAGTATGAAAGGATATCGGAGGTTGCCAAACCCCCATCGTAGGTGGACAGAAAACAGGTGCGTAGCGCCACCCGCACCGCTCCCCCGGCCCACAGAAACTGCCCCAGTGCCGAGTCCACTTGCCGAAACCACTGGGTTGAGATCAGGTATGGGTGATTTTGTAGTTGGTAAAGTAATCGGGGAAGGGCCACCATTTTAAAGATGGCCAACCTGCAATAAATAGTAAGGGGCATTCGGGACCACGTCCTCATCTCCGCCCGGACCCTGTCCCATACCGGTACTAAGTTGCTCTCCCAGGATATCACAGGACTCGCTGAGATAAACATCCCCAAGTGCTTGATTCCCCCCCACTGCGACCTGCATTGCGGACGCCCAGTTTCCACCATCCGAGCTCCCGCCCAGCACCCATAGGGTCGATTTACGAGGATTCAGATACAACCCAGCGGTTTCGCCAAATATCTGCATTATTTCAAGGAGGCGCGGCCCCGACCTGTCAAGCTGTGTGAGAAAGAACAGGATGTCGTCGGCATAGAGAGCGATCTTATCAGTTGGGCCCTGCTCCCACACAAAACCGTGAAGCTGCACATCTAGTCGCACCCAAGCCGCCAGAGGCTCCATGGCCAGGGCAAACAGATATGGCAAGAGGGGGCATCCCTGACGTGTGCCACGCCCGATGGAGAATTTGGAAGATATGGCCCCTGCGACCCTGACCGATGCCGTCAGGTCTGTATATAAAAGTTTCAAATAGGATAGGAAGTGGGGCCCCAGGTTGAGTCGAAGCAAAAGCGCAAATAAGTAAACCCAGCTCAGGGAATCAAAGGCACTGTCTATATCCACCAAGAGAAGCGCCGCCTGGACCCCAGTGACCTGTATTGCTGATAATGCAACATGAGCCTTACGTATATTGTGCCTAGTTGCCATATCAGGCCTGATCTGGATGCACTAACCCCGCAATATGGGGTAAGAGACGATTGGCCAATGCTTTAACCAAAATCTTAGCTTCAACATTGAGGAGGGCTATGGGGCGGTACGAAGCATGCTGCTCCGGAGGCCTGCCTGGTTTCTGAAATACCACCACCTCTGCATGGCGCCAATCTGCGGGGAGGCTACCCCTCTCCCTCGCCTCTTCCAGTGCAGTACTATATTGTGTACCTAACTGCAGGTGATACCTCTTATAGAATTCACTAGGGAACCCGTTGGGCCCGGGGGCTTTCCCGGTGTTAAGTTCCCCCAGTGCCTATCCCAGCTCCTCTGCCGTTAAAGGAAGCTCCAGGCGATTTCGTACTTCATCCTTCACAGCCCGTGGCGGCAAATCCGCAATAAACTTGTCCACGATATCTGCCGGTAGGCACTCATTCGTGGCATACTGGGTCGCGTAATACGCCGCGAAACTCTCAGCTAATACCCGAGGATCTGTAATTGGATCCCCTGCCACATCCAGGAGTCCCGGTAGGGTCTGCGTCTGGAAAGCGTTTTGGCAGAGACGGTGCAGCATTGTCCCCGACTTGTCTCCCCATTGATAAATCCTGCTGCGCGTCGCCAACCACACTTGCCGCGCCTCGTCCAACAGTATCGACGCATCGGATTGCTGCGCCAGGAGAAGTTGCCCTACCGCCTGATTGTCTACACCTACACTACACCTGCGCTCCAGGGCCTCTACCCCTGACCAAGGCCTCCTTACGCTTCCGGCGCGCCGCCGCACACCATGCGATGTCTACACCTCGCAGCGTGGGCTTCAGGGCCTCCCACAGTGTCCCGGCCGCAGAGACCGATCCAGCATTTTCCTCCCAATAGTGTGCTATGGCGTCCCGCATGTGCTTCTGGTATTCATCATTCTGTAGGTGCCATGTAGAGAGACGCCATCAAAACGGCTGCTGCCCCCTATCTAAAGCAAATTCGATGGCGACTGGGAGTGATCCGAGAGCCCCCTAGATAACAAGTCAAGTCAAGTCAAGTCAAAATTTATATAGCGCACTACATACCCATTGGGTCTCAAGGCGCTTGAGGGAGGGGGGGAGGTTTACTTATCGAATATCCATGTTTTAAGTTGTTTTCTGAAGGCTAGGTGATTTTGAGTAAGGCGGAGGTGGATGGGAAGGGAATTCCAGGTCTTAGCCGCTAAGTAGGAGAAGGATCTTCCTCCCATGGTGGCTTTGTGGATGCGCGGAACAGCGGCGAGGGCTTGGTTGGACGAACGCAGCTGGCGGGTGGGGGTGTAAAAGGAAAGGCGTGTGTTGAGACAGTCCGGTCCAAGTTCGTATAGGGCTTTGTGTGCGTGGGTGAGGAGACGGAACGTTATTCTCTTGTTGACGGGGAGCCAGTGAAGGTCTTTCAGGTGAGCGGAAATGTGGTCTGTGCGGGGGATGTCTAGTATGAGTCTGGCTGACGCATTTTGGATGCGTTGAAGTTTTTTCTGTAGTTTTGCGGTGGAACCAGCGTAAAGGGTGTTTCCGTAGTCCAGGCGGCTTGTAACCAGTGCGTGGGTGACCGTTTTTCTTGTTTCGGTGGGGATCCAGTGAAATGTTTTTTTGAGCATGCGTAGGATGTTGAAGCATGAAGATGAGACGGCGTTGACTTGTCTGGTCATCGAGAGTGTGGAGTCCAGAATGATGCCCAGGTTCCGTGCGTGGTCCGTCGGTATGGGGGCTTTTCCTAGGGCCGTCGGCCACCAAGAGTCGTCCCAGGCGGAAGGGGATGAGCCTAAGATGAGGACTTCCATTTTGTCCGAGTTCAGTTTCAGACGGCTGTGCTTCATCCACTCGGCTACTTCTTTCATCCCTTCGTGTAGGTTGGTTTTGGCGGTGGTTGGGTCTTTGGTGAGTGAGAGGATCAGCTGAGTGTCATCAGCGTAGGAGATGATGTTGAGGTTGTGTTGACGTGCGATGGTTGCGAGGGGGCTCATGTAGACGTTGAAGAGGGTGGGGCTGAGTGATGATCCTTGCGGGACGCCGCAGATGACTTCGGTGGCCTCTGACTTAAAAGGGGGGAGGCGGACTCTCTGAGTTCTTCCAGCGAGGAACGAAATGATCCAGTCCAGTGCTTTTCCTTGAATTCCGATGTTTCTGAGGCGTTGTATTAGGGTGCTATGGCAGACTGTGTCGAAGGCTGCGGAGAGGTCAAGGAGGATAAGGGCGACTGTGTCTCCGTTGTCTAGTAGTGTTCGAATGTCGTCTGTTGCTGCGATGAGGGCGGTTTCGGTGCTGTGTTTGGCTCGGAAGCCAGACTGTGAGGAGTCGAGTGATTTGTTAGTTTCGAGGAAGGTGGCGAGCTGATTGTTAATGGCTTTCTCAATGACTTTGGCAGGGAATGGGAGGAGCGAGATGGGGCGGTAGTTTTTGAGTTCGGTGGGGTCAGCTGTGGGTTTCTTCAGAAGGGCGCTGAGTTCGGCGTGTTTCCAGCTATCTGGGAATGTGGTGGAGTTAAGGGAGGAGTTGATGACATCTCGGAGATGGGGTGCGATAATGGAGTCTGCTTTATTGAAGATGTGATGGGGACATGGGTCTGTAGGGGATCCTGAGTGGATGGAGTTCATCAGGCGAATCGTCTCTTCTGTGGTGATTGGGTTCCATTCGAGAAGGATATTCGGGGGAGGTAACCGTTCGGAGGTGAGTGGGGTGGATTGGTTTACAGGTGTGTTGTCAAAGCTGTTATGGAGCTGTTATGGATGTCGGCGATTTTGTCGTGAAAGAATGAAGCAAGGGAGTCGCAGAGGACTTGTGAGGGGGAGATGTCGTTAGAGCTGGCGGTGGGGTTGGTGAATTCTTTGATGATGTTGAAAAGTTCCTTGCTGTTGTGGGCGTTGTTGTCTAGTCGGTCTTTGAGTGCTGTTTTCTTGGCTGTCCGGATTAATTGGTGGTGTTTGCGGGTGGCGTTTTTGAAGGCGGCTTGGGAGATAGTGTTTGGGTCTGTTTTCCAAGTTTTCTCAAGGGAACGACACAGCTTCTTGGAATTCTTAAGGTCATCGTTGAACCAGAGGGCGTTCTTGCTGCCTTGCTTGGTTTGATGTTTTTTCAAGGGTGCTAATTTGTCGGCGGTTTGGGTTAACCATTGTGTGAGGTTGATGGCGGCTTGGTTAGGGTTCGCTGAATAGGCAGGGGGTTTTTGAAGAAGCGATGTTGAGATCTGGTCGATGGTGATTTTGTTCCAGTTTCTTCGCAGAGTTGGTTGAGGGTGGTTGTGGGTCGAGGTCTTATTGTAAATAAAGTGGATGCAGCTGTGGTCCGTCCAGTGGAGGGGTGTGGTATGAGTGAAGGAGATATGCTTGCTGGAAGTGAAGATAGGGTCGAGTGTGTGTCCTGCATAGTGTGTGGGGGTGTTAACAAGTTGTTTGAGTCCGAGATTGGCGAGATTGTCCAGAAGGGTGGTGGTGTTACTGTCGTTGCTCTTTTCCAGATGGAAATTGAGGTCTCCCAGTAGAATGTATTCTTCTGAAGGGAGGGCGTGTGGGGTGATGAAGTCAGTGATGTCTTCGCTGAATTTTGTACGGGGTCCTGGTGGCCTGTAGAGGAGGGGGCCCCTAAGTGTTGTCTTGGGGTCGGTGTGGATCTGGAAGTGGAGGTGTTCGGCGATAGCGAGGTTGTCATCTGAGCTCGTTGAGATGCGGATGGTGTTCTTGTGGACGATGGCGATGCCTCCTCCTGTTTGGATGGGGCGGTCCTTACGGATGATCTTGTAGCCGTCCGGGATGGCTATGGTGATGTCTGGAGCTGAAGAGGCATTCATCCAGGTTTCTGTTAGGAAGGCGATGTCCGGAGAAATGGTGTCGAGTAGATTCCAAAGGTCGATGGCGTGTTTGTGAACCGAGCGGGTGTTGAGAAGGATGCATTTTAGGTGGCAGTGGCTACACATTCGCCGACTCCACCCTACCTATTGCTGAGCGAGGTACAAAGATATAATCCAGTCTAGAGAAGGATTTATGGACTGCTGACAGGTAGGTGTACTCCCGCCCATGTGTATGCAAATAGTGCCATGTGTCCACCCAGTCCAGGCCCCGCACCAAATCTCCCAGTTTTGTGGCCCCACCTGCTATCTGACCTCCACCAGACCGACACCTATCTACCTGCATATCCATGACATCGTTTCAGTCCCCCCCCTCCTCACACCAATGGATCCCCGTTAACCTACCCATAAACCCAACTCCCCCCCCCCACTAGCCCTGGGCAATGGGGGTATAGGTCCCGCCTCTCGCTCTTCTCTCCCCACCCCACATTCAATAGAAGCAGCATGTCCCATACGCTACGTATACCACCAGCCCCCCAATAAGGGCGCACCACAGCGGTGCCTGAAGCAAACCAAGCACAGCAGATCACAATGACATCCAATACTCCCCTGTCCATATGCTCAGTGTTCAAGGATCCACTATCTGGGGATCAGGAGCGCCTCCTGTGGCTTTGGCAGCCCCCCCCTGAGTTTGACCGTCTTCTGGATCTGGAACGCCAGTTCCTACTCCCTTTCGGCCCTGGGGTCGTGTGTAAGCGGGCCTCATTCTGTGAGGAGTCTGAGTCAAGGCCCGGCGGGGTATGTACTCTTAATTTCACCGTCTCATCAGTCCATTGAAAGACCTCTTCTGGGGTGACAAAAAGTGAGTGTGAGACTAAAATACCACCCGCAGTCGAGCAGGATAGAGCAACGCATAAGGGAGCTTGAGATCCCGGAGCCTTACCTTTGCTGCTGTAAACGACTGCCACTGCTGCTGCACAAGTCTTGTATAAGCCGGAAATATAAGGATCCGTTGGTTGGCGTACATAAGAGGCTCCTTCGCCCGCACCTGCTGCAGAATAACATCTCGATCATGATAATTCAGTAGCTTAGCAATCACAGGCCGAGGACGGGACCCCACCGGCGGCTTCTGGATCAAAGCCCTGTGTGCCCGTTCTATCACAAAGCATCTCGAAAGGGAGTCCGGGGGGAGCCAGCTTTCCAACCACTGGGCCAAGAATTTCTCCATGCCACCCTTCTCGCAGCCCTCCGGAAAGCCCACGAAGCGTAGATTGTTCCGCCGGGCCCGACCTTCCGCATCCTCAGCCCGGAGCGCCAGGTTTTTCTGGATACTTTCCATGCTCGCAACCTTACGTTTCAGGGCCACCATGTCATCCTCCACCCCTGAAATCCTGGTTTCAGCGTCAGTGATGCGGGCCACAGCGTTGCGCAAGTCTTGTCGCAGAAGGGTAACATCTGCTCCCACAGCCCCTATTTTCGCATTCAACATGTCTCTAGATTGAGTTATGGCTGCTATCAGTGCTGCGTTATCTAGCCCTGGGTTGGGCTGGCCCCCTGCCGCCCCAGCTCTTCCACCCGGCCCTGTGAATTTGTCCATGGGCCCATGTATAGTAGTGGTACTGCCACTGCCTCCTCTCGTCATCATGGGCAGCGGGTCCAGTCCTACTCTGTGTGCGCAACCCCACTGATCACCAGTGCCCCTACTCCAGATATGAGCAGACCTCCTCGCAGCAGCCTGCTGGAGTACAGCTAACTGGTCGGCCGTACCTCTTCACCCCTATAGGGCTTCTCATCGTATGTTCCAGTCCTGCAAGGCCTCCAGAGGGGCTCCCACAATCGCCCCCTTCGGCGGGGATCACCCCTCGTTGTGCCCGGCCCTCCCAGGGGGCCGCGGCCTTTCTCCACGCCACCAGTCGGGCCCCGACTGCGCCAGTCCACAGGTGCTCGCTCCTCACACTCTTCCGTGCTATCGCGAGGCCAGGCCCGCTGCAGGTGCAAGGACCCCCCGCCTGGAGTATGTCCCCGTGAAGAGGCCCCCACCCAGATGTAAAGCGCCCCCTCAGAGACCACGAATCAGAGAGGGGGGGCCCCCGTGGATGCCCAAGCTGGCCGTGGGGTCTACTACACGTCTTCGCGGGTGGCGAAGTAGTCACCACCCGCTCCTCCAAACCTGCTGGCCGCAGGACCCCAACTCCTTACTGTCGGAGCAGCCACTGCCAAGTAGGATCGCTGTAGGGGTCGGCGCCCAGGACCGCTCTCCTAGGGGCACACCAAAATCTAGCCCCCAGCTTCACACTGCCTGCTAGGTCGCGCCGCCTCTCTTCTGCTCGACGCCGGCTCTTCCACTGGAAGCTGCCTCCGCTTCCCGATGGTCCGATGAGGCTCAAGGGCCGGGCCCGGCCGTCAGGAGGTCAAAGGCGCCCGCCTGGGACCAGCGCCACTCGCCCCTCGCTGTCCACGCTGATCAGCCACTGCCACCGGGACCCACGAAAATCGAGGTCCCCGGCTGCACCTCGCGGTATAGGCCCCACCGGGACGCGATCGTCGATCCCCGATTCACCTGGACAGCCAGGATCACTCACAGGGCTCGCCACCAGCTTCCGCCACAGGATCCACCCCTTCAGGGCACAATGGGGTGGGGGAAACCCAGGATAAATCGACGGATGTCCGGCCGGCAGGACGGAGCTCTCTTAGGCTGCGTCTGCCATGTTGGCTCCCTTGGCCACGTCCCTTCCCGATTGTAGGTTTTGTTCTTCTTGAAGCGTGCTGGTTGCAGCAGCAGGTCTTTGGCAGATCGAGAGTTTCTGGCTCCTCCGGATAACACGAGTTTTTGTGCAAGAAATGTAGGGGAATTGGATAAAAGAGCTTTGTGAGTGATGCAGGCCAGTTTAAATTGGATTCTGGCCTCTAGGGGAAGCCAGTGCAGAGCTTTGAGGTGGGGGGGAGATGTGGTCGAATTTCCTTGAGCCAGTAAGGAGTCTGGCGGCAGTGTTAAGGCAGGCTTTCAAAGGGGCCAGGGAGTTCTTAGGTAGCCCTGCAAGAGTAGAGCATCCAAATTCTAGTCTCGAAAATGACTAGTGCCTGAGTTGCTGTTTTAAGGTCAGCAACATCGAGGAAGGGTTTTAGGTTTCTTAGGTAACTCAAGTGGAATCTGGCTGTTTGGCCATTGAGTTGATATGGCTGCGCATGTTCAGGCTGCCGTCAAGGGTTGTTCCAAGAGATTTCAATAGTCAACAATAGTAGGAGGGCAGTTTAGCGCTGTGATGGTTTTGATCCATTCCTGGATGTCTGGATTGGGTTTGGGTGGGAAGATCAGGAGAAATTCCGTTTTACTTGCGTTGAGTTTTAGCTCGTTGGTGGTGAGCCAGTGGCTGTCAGCTTCAGGGCCTCGTTCAGGGAGAGAATGTCCTCATGGGAAGAGATTTATATGTAGATCTGAGTATCGTCAGCGTACATAAGGTACGAGATGTTGGCGGCACTTAGCACCTCGGTTCAAGGTTCAAGGTAAAGGTTGAAGAGGGTAGGGGAGAGGGTTGATCCTTGGGGGACTCCAACCGTAACCGGCGAGGGGGCAGATAGGTTACCGTTGATGAGGACTCTCTGTGAGCGGTTCTGGAGGAAGGATCTAAACCATTCAAGGACCCTGCCATCCAACCCCATCCTAAGTTTGAGACGTTCTAAGAGCATTTCGTGGTTAACCGTATCAAAGGCAGAGGACAGGTCTAGGAGGATTAGGAGACAAGTTTTGCCTTGGTCGAGTGCTTGGAGGGAGTCATCCACTATGTGGAGGAGGGTGGTTTCCGGGCTGTGACCAGGTCTGAACCCTGATTGGAAGTCATCAAGCAGGTGAAAGTTGTTGATGTGTAGGCTTGGCTGCTGTTTTTTTTCTAGAACTTTGGCAAGGAGAGGGATGTTGTATATGGGCCTTTAGTTCGCGGCAGAGGCAGGATCCAGCGTTGTTTTTTTAGGGTGGGGATAACTTGGCCAGCTTTGAGCGAGTCGGGAATTGAGCCCTGTAGGAGAGAGGCGTTGATTATTGAGGTCCAGGAAGGGATGATGGCCTGAGAGGCGGCAGCTAGGCAGTTAGAGGGGAGAGGATCATTGAAGTGATTGTTCGGTTTTAAGGAGGCAAGAGTTTTTGAAATAGAATGTTCATCATAGGTTTTTAATTTGGACCAGTGCGCTAGGTTTTTGGGTGTGGTTTGGGAGGACAGCGCGGAGAGAGAAGGTGGAGAGGGCGGATTTTGGTTTTGGTTGTGAGCAGCGGATTTAAGTTCCCCATAGCCGAGATTTCACAGCACAGGAGTTGAGAGAGTATCAGTGCAGTGAGCCATGGGCTGGGGAGGAGGAAGCGTCAGTGTGAATCTATTAGAGATAGCAACACTTGACAACTGTAGTTACCCGTAAGTAACGTATTTTCTTCCCTTGCACTGGATCCTTCATAAAGTCATTGTTTGAATGGGAGTAGCAAGCAGCAATTGTAGTAGTATGTAGGAGGTGGACGCAGGCTCATCTTCAGAAAACCTAGAGGCGCAGAGCTGCTTGAATTGTGAAGAAAATGCTGCTGCCTTCATGCTCACCCAGTGGGGTCTTGTGAATGTATGCCTGGTTCTTTTAGGATAAAGCATAACAAATATTGAGTAGCAGCACTCCAGCATCCAACGCTGTAGTCGGTGTCATGCTTCCTCTTCAGTGGGGGGTTCGGGTCACATTTTACCCGAGGGAACTGTTATTTTGTTGTGGAAAAAACGGATACGTGTAGAAATCCATCTCGTTCTCTTAATAACAATAATAACTTATTGATTTAAGCATGAACTGAGATCCACAATATTTTTGAGATTAGGCACCAACAATTTACAAATCATATCAGCAACAATTATTAGATTTTGAATAAGTTTGAAAACATTTAAAAAGGTTATAGCACACAAACCCACCCGGAGGAGAATTTACCAATCTTATCACTTTATCAAATTAAAAAAGTGTATATTTCTAACATCCACCACCGTCGTGTGCGGACAGCATGTTTTAGGTCTTGCACCCCCCACTGCAAAGATCACAAATTCAAGATGAATGTTCTGAACCATACCAACATTACATAAAATCATTTAGTGGTAAAATACCCAGTCTTAACATTATTATTAGTCATCGCACATTGTGATCTAGGCAAAACGATAAATATTTTGGGATTGCTTAAAAGACAAACTATCGCAGTGGGGCCTATATGTTTTCAATGTAAAACAGTGGGTGGTGTCGCTAGTGTAACTTAATCTAACTAAACAGTATTATTTTTTTTCTTTTCAGAAATAGCTTGAATTGCGATGGAGTCCACTTCTGGAGGTGGCCCATTGTGCATTGCCGTTGTGTAGTTGCAGCCCTAAGATTGTTATTAAGAGTGTATTTATGCATTTTTTCATTAAACGTTTCTAGTTTTAAAAGATCTCTTAGGGTGGCTGCTGCTGCGTTTATTAATTTGTAGGCCCATCCGACTGTATTTGCCAACGCTAGCGTGAAAGTACTAGTGAGGGTGAATATAACATTTCCTAGCTGTGGTGAAGGAAAGTCTCAATTCTATTAAGGACGCAGAGGCGATTGCCTGGAAAGGAACTGCCGGACTTAGAGAAGATGTATTAAGTAGTAGCTTTAGTTTGTATAGGTTCACTAATGACCAGTAACAGAGGGGAATGTACTCAAGAGCCAAGGACAGGGTGGGTGGAATTTTTGCTCAGGAGAGCTTTAGATAGCGATTGCCCGAGATGTTATCAAATTTTCTTAAAGCACTTTCTTTGCTATTCAAATGTGAAAGGCCATTACTTAGTGAGATTCAAGGGGTGAGTCTTCTATTTCCCAACCATCTCTGCCATGTACCCATTCAGGGGAGAGTGTTCATTAGGTAGGGCTTGGGCCACTGAATGACCAGCGTCTGGAGGGTAGAGATGCCTTGGAGCTAGTGTGTGATAGATGAGACGCATCTTCCAAAGATTGAGAGAAGACCCTTCCGCCCCAGTTTCATTTAAAAGGGTAATATTGCCCCTTACCTCTAAACAGCATCACCTTAGTCTTAGATTTATTTACTGTCAGATAATTATCGCTCACATATTTAAAAAGAGCATCTAAATTAGGTTGGATACACCTTGTTACATCTTGTTTCGTGAAGGGACAGCTCCTTCTTTGTGCTCCAAAGGAGATTAAGAGCTGATCTGAGTTTCTAACATCTTTGGTCTTAACTATGTAGATCCTTAAGCATATGTGGACATCCAGGGAGTGCAGTTTTCTTTCCACAACAGAAGAGTGACTACAAAAGAAGGAACAAAGTACTAACAGCTTGTTTAGCGGGAAATCAAAAGGCACCTTAGGGATGAACATAGGATTTGTTCACAGGCTCACTTTGCCTTTTGTAAATTGCAGGTACATTCTCTTGATTGTGTGCCTGAATCTGGCCTATGCAGGTTGCTGATGTCAAGGCCAACAGGAGTGCTGTCTTACAAAAGATATATTTCAGCTTCAACCTCTGAATTAGTTCAAATGGGTTGTCAGGAGTTGTCCGGGGACCTTGTTAAACCTCCTATGATACAGGCCAACTGTATAGTCGTGAAAATGACCTAAAAAGACTTCATGAACTCATTTCGCGAAAAAGTAATGCTAATGATATAAAGTTCTATATTGGCATAGTCTTTGCCCAGATGGTGACATGGCAGGATTTTGTGTGGTTATGACAAGTGTAGATTCAACCCACTTCCTTGTGTTAGCAACACAGAAGTGTTTCCACTTGGTACAGTAAGTTTTATTGGGGAGAGCAGTGCAGGCCTGCCGTAAGATCTATCAGCATTGGGGGGAATGTCCTAATACTACGAGGTCAGAAGCCAGGTCAGGATGTTCAGGGACTTGAGGTCAATGTGTAAACCTTTACCCTTTTACCTTGACAGAGCAGCTGGGTTAATTTTGAGCACAGAATAGTGGCTACCATGACACCTGCAGCAGATTGCTTAACTACTCCGCTCACCTTGTACTATGAGGATTAGAATACAGTGCATCATTTTGGCCTCTTTTCCTATTGTGTGGGAAAGGATGTTGGACCACATCATAAAAAATGTTCCTCCACTGCTTCAGAGTTGTCGGAGCACACAAGCAAAGAAATTGTATTTTCTGCACAGACATGTGGAGAAGTGATCCAGTTGATGCAGCGCCCATTGATAGCCTTCCAACAGGCAGTGGCTTAGGGCTTCAGCTTGATCACTGTTGAGACCAGGAAGATGCCCTGAAAACTGCACATGTGCTTTGCAACAACAGTTCTTATGCTTCTACTGACAATGCAAAACCTTGTGTCTCCTTGTTTGATGATACAAAACGAGTTTGTGTTGCCTGTCCTTATGAATACCTGATGTTTCACCTTGTGCAGTAATGCTTGTAAGTCAAACCTGATTGCCACCAATTAAATGGCCTTGGTGTGAAGCTTTTGTACTTCCCACCCACCAGTCATTCTTGGGTAGAACTGGTTGTGAGCTCCACAAACGTGTCCATTGTCATGATTAGGCAACAACGACGAGATTCAATGAAATCCCAATAGACTGATTCTCGAATGTCCTACACAAAAGCAAAGCCTCCTTCAAGCGATGGTAAGTCACCATGTCTTCTCAGGTTCCGAACACCTATTCTCAGTCCTGCTGCAGCTGTAGTTGGATGGAATACTCTGAAGCGGTAGAAAGGAATCGCAGGATGACAAAGACTGTCCTTGTAATTTTTGACAGGCATTGTGCTGCATTGCAGAAGTCCATGGCCATTAAAATGGACTTCATTATGTAGTCCTGCAATGGAAAACCCTTGACAAGAATGAGTCTAGAATGGACCCAGTGAAAAAAAAAGACTCTTTGAATGAAAACTAGTCAACTTGCTTTCATTCAGGATAAGTCACAGACACAGCAGCGTCCCGTCCCGTGTAGGTAAAAGAGGTGAGGCCGGTTTGGGGGGGCGGGGAGGATTCGTCATACGACCACGAGGGAAAATCAAATAATCAATTTCCCCTCGTCTATCAAAATCCCACTCAGCTGGCCCCACTGTTCTTAGCTGCACAGGCCGCTGCTGCCCAGACATCAGAAGACCTCTAAACATTTTAGACAAGCTTACATTCTGAGGGGACTGTGCTTACGTGAACCAGGCATCTCGGTACAGGGATCCTGACGGTCCTTGGGCAGACTTAAGACTAAAGGAAATGTTTTCAGCAATGATATCTGACCACAGGGAATATGATCTGTCATCAGGTTTGGTAGTATCAGGTTATGGAAGTACACATTGTGGAAATTTAGGAAGTCACCACCTCACTGTCCAGGAGCAAGAAGAGAATTTCCTTATGGGAGCGCATCCAGAATGACTGCTATTTAGGAATCTTTCTTAGGTGGAGAAAAGAACTCCATCCACCGGTTTTCTGCTTGACCATAAAGAACTTGGGAGTAGAATCTAAAATACACAGACTTGTTAGCACTTCATCTACTGTCCATATTGAGAAGCAGACAAAGAATCTTGCTAATAATTCTGAAGGTGTAGGCAATGCTTTTACAATGGCGAGTGTCAGAAAGCAAGCTTTCTGCAGACATCTTGGGGTACTGCAGGGCTCTACTCTTTGGAGAACTCATCGGATGAATATGATTTTCCATTCTGAGGCAAAGGCAGACATTTTTCTTCCCACTGTGTCTTGGAAATCGGATTGGATTTATCACTGTCTGCTGGCCTGTTGTCGGATTTTCTCTGCAGATCTTAGTTGGAAGGGTAACTGAGATCACAGCCAGACTAGCAATAAGGGTAATACTGTCGGCCCTGCATGATGTAGTCAGAGGAACTAACCATGTATGACTGGATCTTCTTGAGCCTCAAAAGGTGACTGCTCATCCAAGGATCATGCAATGTCAGTGTGAGAAGTTGGCCTGATATATAATGTTCACTATTCTAGTGAGCACTTTGTATCAGTCCAAACAACCCTTATTGATGATTGGTTGTAAGTCAACCTTATAGACCAGCTATCCTAGTAGCATGGATACGAGCAGTCTAAGGCTAATACTCTAGAGGGCGTGTTAAGCCAGCTGTTTTACCATCACATTACCCCTTGAACACCAAGTGAAAGGACACCACACAAGTTGTTATGAAAATAAACAGATATTTATTTATAACAAGTCTACCATGAACTCTTTATGAGTCAGGGAGCTAAGCACACAACAAAACTCTTACGAAAATACTTTAAGTAGCACAATTTACACAAATGCCCGAGGGGCACGAAAAACCATATATTACAAAAGTGGAATGCGAATTACTAGCAGGTAAGTAACTATTCTCATAGACTTTAGAAACGCTAGTCCTACAATGCTAAACACTTAGGGGCAGATTTATGAGGCACTTGCGCCACGTTTACGCCGCTGTTGCGTCACGCAAGGCGGCGTAAACGTGGCGCATCCCTACGAACGATTTACAACGTGACGCATCTAGGCAGATGCGTCACGTTGTAAAGCCCTGCGCCGCTTGTGGGCGTTCCGGCGCAGGGTGGGCGTTCCGGGGCAGGTGCGCCTCGCAAAAGTGGCTGAGTGAAATCTATAAGATTTCACTCAGTCACTTTCAGGCCAATGCTGCGTCAAAAGCCTGCGCCTGCTTGAAGCAGGCGTAGGTCTTGACGCAGCATTGTTAAGATGGGGCACCCCCGAGCCTTGCTGGAGCTGCGTCGCGCTTGCGACGCAACTCCAGCAATGCGTCACCTTTACGGCACAGATGCGTCACGCATCTGTGCCGTTTTTGCCCCATGGTGCGCTGCATTATAAATGCGGCGCACCATGGGTGGCGGAGCTGTGGCGCACTGTGGCGCACATTAACTGGCGCATCCCTGGGGATGCGCCAGTTAACATAAATCTGCCCCTTAGATTAGTTGCAGGAGGCCTGTGGACGTCGTGTGCAGAGTGGGAACTCTCACGCGTAAGGCGGGAAAAAGTCTATGGAAGCTAGTAAAGACAAAGTTACTGTTCTCGGGCGAACCCGACTAGGTGGGTCGAAAACGGGAGTGGATCCGAACACTTAGGGTGTTGGACTATGCTGGAGCACCGGAGTACTCAGGTTACCTAGCCCAGGGGCTGCGGCTGCATAGGGTTGAAGTTGCGTCGGAAACCCACGTTGAAGATCCAGGAGCCTGAAGAAAGAGTTGCTGGCAGGCGACCAGTGAAGAAAGTTCGTGGTGATCCAAGCCTGGATCAGGGAAGAAGAAAACCTGAAAGCAGAGGGGACCAAGTTCTGAATCACTAGCCAGTGATTAAGTGGGCACCAGGATGGCACCGGGCGAAGTCACCGCAGTCAGGTGAGTGGGCGCTGCTGGGCTCTGCAGTCTCTCGGACCAGGAGGCGTTGTCGGCGACCAGGATGGAGGTGCGAGCTGTCCCACGAAGGTTCTTGCTGTCGACGTCGCTGGACCCAGGATTGGGGCAACAAGTCTTGGCAAATGCAAGGCCCACGCGGTGGACCTAAAATGGCGTCTTGAGTGGACCAGGAGGGTCCAGGGTACTCCTCTTTTGGAGGGGAGCACGAGCTAGTCTGGAGCAACCAGACCAGCAGTGTTAGTTGTCGTGGAGCGTCGTGAGGGGGCCACTAGCCAACGGGCAAGCGACCTGGACAACGCGGTGAGCAGCAAAAAGCAGAAGGGCCCCACGCCGATCTCGTGGATGCAGGGGGGCTGGACTTCGGTGCTGGAGCTGCTCAGGGTCGGGGCTTCTCTTACCCCAAGGCACTCAGTCGAGGGTCACTCAGGCGTCGTGCTGGAAAAGCGTCGTGCAGTTCTGAAGATGGCCGGTCCCTCGAGGTCTCGTCACACCCACGGATCACAGCTGGGCTGATGATGTAGGTTGAGGTCAGAGGTGCCAGGGAAGCCGGTTCTCGTCGTGCTGGAGCAGTCTTGATCCGAAGGAGAGACTGGCAACAAACCGCGATGCTTGGTTGGTGCCTGCTGCTGCAGGGTGACTACTCCTTAGTCACAAGGGAGAAATCTTGAGAAGAGTCTTGAGTTCCTTTCGTGGAAAGTTGGTTCAGGATTCAAAGATGATCTGATTTGGAAGGGGGCCAGTTCCTACCTTTATCCTGCAAAAAGGGGCTGGCACGCGACTAAGTCCTGCCCTATGGGTGGGACTAGGAGGGGGGTGGTTACACCCCTCTCCTTTGGCGGGCTTTCCCCAGGCCAGGGGCTGGAGTGCCCCTGGAACTGGTTTCAGCCGGCCTATGCACAGTGAGCACCGGGGTGCCACTTGCAGTCACCTTCCTCTAAAGCCCTGCCTACCTAGGATACACAAAATCCTGTCTGGGACGGTGCTGGCACCGCCCCTGACAGGAAACCCTTTGTCCTTGCCTCCTGCTCTGGGAGGACTCCCAGCAGCAGGAGGGCAGACTTGTGTCTCGGTGGCAGCATCCATTTTGTGGAGCTAAGGCTATGTCTGACTTTAACCGGGGTTACAGGTTACATATATGTCGTGTCCCTCTAGAAGGGTGGAATGCTAACCCCGTCGCCAGAATTGGCGAGGGGTTAGTATTCCAATTCGTATGACACCTTACTCGACATGTTTTGATAAAGCGATACCAGAGTTGGCATATAACCGCGAGGATTATAATGCACTTAAGAGTATATGGTATGCGATATCATGGAAACGGCTAAGGGATGGATCCCGAAAGCCGCAGACAGGCCTAGCTCATGCCAGAGCACCATCTCACACGATTCCAAGCACTCCTTCTTCAGGATTGTTAAGGCCTGCCATAGGAGTGACTGATAGGAGATCTGTGTGTCCATTTAGGTTTAGATATAGGGATACTATATCTAAAGCAAAGGGGGAGTACACCACCTTGCCCCCAGCTGTCAAGCAGCCAGTTGTGTCTGTTTGGTTAGTCAGTCCAGGGGTGGCATAATACATGCTGCAGCCCCTGGGAGACTTCTGGGTACTCAAACAATTAGTGCCTCGCCCATGTAGACATCCTTATTTAACGTAGACCGGGTAGGGATATAAATTCTCACTCCTACCTTGAATATGTCCAATAACATATAAAGTAAGGTCTGGATGTACTTTTTTCACTTAAAAACAATGCATCACACAGGACCAAATCATTCACCAACAGAAAAGTAGTGAAGAATAGAGAGAGTACCTCACGGTAGAACAACCCGAGGGGGTTCCCGGTCAATAATTCCCGGTTTACCCACTTCTCATCATCGGCACCTCTCTCTATTTGTGAAAAAACAAACGTGCACTTGACAGAAAGATAGTGCAGACTTGAGAATAGTGAGAAAATATAACAAACAGACACAAATAGTGATTCAACAAAGAAGAGTGTCCACATACACGTCACGAAAACCCCAACAAACCACACCATAAACAAATAAGGTGAGTGGTGGTGCTTTGCTTGCTAGTACCGTTTTATTCTGATGCAGCAAAGCACTACCAAGTAAAATTGGTTATTTGTATACCAACACAGATTATCTCCTCAAGCCGACATGTTTCATCGCTCCTTCTTGTGGCGATTTCATCAGGGCAACTGAGGGGTTCGTTATTCTCAAGCTTTTCACTTTAAAAATGGACCTGTGTGAAACAAAAACACGCTCAGGGCGTGCTACCAATTCCTTATCCAAGGAATACTACTGATGCAGCAAGTCTCGACACACATTTTCAGACTATTTTACCTGGAGTGCGCTATGTCAGCACATACCAGCGTCACTCCTCAGGACACCGTGCCAATTGTCCACGTGTCCGTGACCGTGACCTGGACAATTCACAGTCACCTATGTAAGTTAAAAAGAAACAAAAGCAACATTTACAGCGTCCCCACAGATGTGTACATACAGATCATGTCTATCACCAACCAGGCATTTACGCCCTGTAATCTGAACACCAACCTATTCCGTTTCTATGGCTATGTCAATGCTGTATTGCGGTAAGGAAAACACACACAGCAGGCATCTCGCCCCTTGTTGTCAGAACCGTTCACCATCCCCCGCACTTTCATACAACTCACGTCGCATCTATTTTCGTGAGCTTCTCTGTACTCAAATATACCAGGAGTAATGTAGACCGAACTTCATCCCCACACATAAAGCCTTGCTCGCGGTAAATACCGCGTTCGTGCCCAAGCTAGGAACACTTTGTCAAAGGATCTGTAGCGCGGTCTGCAGTCCCCGCACTCAATCATTCCAACACAACCACACTCTCACTTGTGCCGCGTCCCTCCGGCGCTTCCGACGGTCCACAACAGCGGACTGAATGCCGGGAAGGATATAAACAGCGAGGGCGGAACCCCGCCCCTCGCGCCTGTATATGGCGGCCATCTTGGAACGGGTTAGTTTACACTAAGTGCATATGCATTTCAATAACAAATCTGGCATCTTTAATGGCTACAGTTATCAAAGAGGTCGTAAAACTGTGCACAAAGGAAACCCAATCTGCACTGCACTGTGCATAAGATGGTAACTTGCAAAATGGAACTAGTGAACCACTAACCAATTGCAGAGCATGAAAGCACGAACACTAGGCAGGCTGAATGCAGACTACTTGCGTTGGGAAGGACACTAATATGTACATCTATATATGTGCCTGTAACTGTGTCACTACCCCAGCGGAAAAGACTGACACTTTCCATAGGAGGGCGGCCCAAGATGGAAGACTGCTATTCATAAAGTCTGGAATATCTATTACTGCAGTCCACGGCAATGTTACCGGGGGACTCGAGAATGAGGCAGGGGGCTATGACAGAGCCCTGTCAGCGCCTGTTGATCTTATTCCACTCGATATTTTCGTTGAGTCCCTCCCGATCTGCCCTTTCCAAATATATCCATTTGGCCTCTTTTTTCGCCAGGATGTTTTCTAAATTATACGAGTCGCCCACCACTTTTTCCAGGACAGTCCACCTCAGATCCCTCAGGTCATGTCCAGATGTGTTAAAGTGTTGCACCAAACGCGTGGTCAACTTCTTGGCACGGATGGTGCTCAAATGTTCCTGCACACGTATTTTTATTTTCCGAGTCGTCAGGCCTATATAGTAGAGACCACAACTGCACATCAATCTATAAATGACATGTGTCGTATTGCAGTTGCTGAATCTATTGAGGAACCATGTCCTACCACCACGTAGATTAACCGTCTTGGTTGCCTCTGTGAGCCCACAGACCGAGCAGTTTCCACAGGGGTAGTGTCCAGTAGGTACAGTGCTGGTGTTGACAACGTCCCTGTTACGTGTGTGAACCAATTTATCCCGTAGGTTGGGAGCTCTCCTGAAGGCAAAACGTGGCAAGGGCATCTTATTCTCAGCAGTGTCAAGGATGGACCAATTCTTTCGTATGATCTGTCTGATTTTACTAGATAGAGGATCAAAGGTAGTCACTACTGGTAAGCACACTTGCTTCTCTTTTGTATTCCGCTCCAGTAGGGCTTCTCTGGGGGTGTTCAAAGCCCTCTTCCGGGGGCAATTTCTGCGTTATCGCCGGAATTGCTCATCCACAGAAACTTTTCTGGAGCAGTCCTCGGAACTTGTGACCAAGTTACAACAGCGGGATTACCCAGCCAAAGTCATCAGACACGCACGGAAGAGGGCTTTGAACACCCCCAGAGAAGCCCTACTGGAGCGGAATACAAAAGAGAAGCAAGTGTGCTTACCAGTAGTGACTACCTTTGATCCTCTATCTAGTAAAATCAGACAGATCATACGAAAGAATTGGTCCATCCTTGACACTGCTGAGAATAAGATGCCCTTGCCACGTTTTGCCTTCAGGAGAGCTCCCAACCTACGGGATAAATTGGTTCACACACGTAACAGGGACGTTGTCAACACCAGCACTGTACCTACTGGACACTACCCCTGTGGAAACTGCTCGGTCTGTGGGCTCACAGAGGCAACCAAGACGGTTAATCTACGTGGTGGTAGGACATGGTTCCTCAATAGATTCAGCAACTGCAATACGACACATGTCATTTGTAGATTGATGTGCAGTTGTGGTCTCTACTATATAGGCCTGACGACTCGGAAAATAAAAATACGTGTGCAGGAACATTTGAGCACCATCCGTGCCAAGAAGTTGACCACGCGTTTGGTGCAACACTTTAACACATCTGGACATGACCTGAGGGATCTGAGGTGGACTGTCCTGGAAAAAGTGGTGGGCGACTCGTATAATTTAGAAAACATCCTGGCGAAAAAAGAGGCCAAATGGATATATTTGGAAAGGGCAGATCGGGAGGGACTCAACGAAAATATCGAGTGGAATAAGATCAGCAGGCGCTGACAGGGCTCTGTCATAGCCCCCTGCCTCATTCTCGAGTCCCCCGGTAACATTGCCGTGGACTGCAGTAATAGATATTCCAGACTTTATGAATAGCAGTCTTCCATCTTGGGCCGCCCTCCTATGGAAAGTGTCAGTCTTTTCCGCTGGGGTAGTGACACAGTTACAGGCACATATATAGATGTACATATTAGTGTCCTTCCCAACGCAAGTAGTCTGCATTCAGCCTGCCTAGTGTTCGTGCTTTCATGCTCTGCAATTGGTTAGTGGTTCACTAGTTCCATTTTGCAAGTTACCATCTTATGCACAGTGCAGTGCAGATTGGGTTTCCTTTGTGCACAGTTTTACGACCTCTTTGATAACTGTAGCCATTAAAGATGCCAGATTTGTTATTGAAATGCATATGCACTTAGTGTAAACTAACCCGTTCCAAGATGGCCGCCATATACAGGCGCGAGGGGCGGGGTTCCGCCCTCGCTGTTTATATCCTTCCCGGCATTCAGTCCGCTGTTGTGGACCGTCGGAAGCGCCGGAGGGACGCGGCACAAGTGAGAGTGTGGTTGTGTTGGAATGATTGAGTGCGGGGACTGCAGACCGCGCTACAGATCCTTTGACAAAGTGTTCCTAGCTTGGGCACGAACGCGGTATTTACCGCGAGCAAGGCTTTATGTGTGGGGATGAAGTTCGGTCTACATTACTCCTGGTATATTTGAGTACAGAGAAGCTCACGAAAATAGATGCGACGTGAGTTGTATGAAAGTGCGGGGGATGGTGAACGGTTCTGACAACAAGGGGCGAGATGCCTGCTGTGTGTGTTTTCCTTACCGCAATACAGCATTGACATAGCCATAGAAACGGAATAGGTTGGTGTTCAGATTACAGGGCGTAAATGCCTGGTTGGTGATAGACATGATCTGTATGTACACATCTGTGGGGACGCTGTAAATGTTGCTTTTGTTTCTTTTTAACTTACATAGGTGACTGTGAATTGTCCAGGTCACGGTCACGGACACGTGGACAATTGGCACGGTGTCCTGAGGAGTGACGCTGGTATGTGCTGACATAGCGCACTCCAGGTAAAATAGTCTGAAAATGTGTGTCGAGACTTGCTGCATCAGTAGTATTCCTTGGATAAGGAATTGGTAGCACGCCCTGAGCGTGTTTTTGTTTCACACAGGTCCATTTTTAAAGTGAAAAGCTTGAGAATAACGAACCCCTCAGTTGCCCTGATGAAATCGCCACAAGAAGGAGCGATGAAACATGTCGGCTTGAGGAGATAATCTGTGTTGGTATACAAATAACCAATTTTACTTGGTAGTGCTTTGCTGCATCAGAATAAAACGGTACTAGCAAGCAAAGCACCACCACTCACCTTATTTGTTTATGGTGTGGTTTGTTGGGGTTTTCGTGACGTGTATGTGGACACTCTTCTTTGTTGAATCACTATTTGTGTCTGTTTGTTATATTTTCTCACTATTCTCAAGTCTGCACTATCTTTCTGTCAAGTGCACGTTTGTTTTTTCACAAATAGAGAGAGGTGCCGATGATGAGAAGTGGGTAAACCGGGAATTATTGACCGGGAACCCCCTCGGGTTGTTCTACCGTGAGGTACTCTCTCTATTCTTCACTACTTTTCTGTTGGTGAATGATTTGGTCCTGTGTGATGCATTGTTTTTAAGTGAAAAAAGTACATCCAGACCTTACTTTATATGTTATTGGACATATTCAAGGTAGGAGTGAGAATTTATATCCCTACCCGGTCTACGTTAAATAAGGATGTCTACATGGGCGAGGCACTAATTGTTTGAGGACTTTCTGAGTGGGGGGCTGCCTCGCACATCCCCATCCCCCTAAACCCCTCTTATTTATGCAGACTTCTGGGTACACCTCAGCCCTGGGTACAGGGACTTGGAAAGGGCCCAGTGCCAATTCAGGACCTGGGTACAATTTGGAATAGAGAGAACAGCTAGGCTGTGGGTCTGATTAGCAGGCCCACAGCCAGGGAAAGTCGTAAACCAGTGAAGCAAAAAGCAAAAATCTGGGTGATCATAGGATTGCAGACCCTACTCTCCTACATGACCCCCCCCCCCAAACTTTGGGACAATAAACTAACCTTGACCAGGTGAGTCTTCTTGCTCTAAGTGGAAATACCTGGAGAGCCCATCAGCATTGCCATGATCAGTACCAGGTCTGTGCTCCACTGTAAAATCCATCCCCTGTAGGGAAATGGACCACCTAAGTAGTTTGGGGTTTTCGCCCTTCATCTGACTTAGCCATAAGAGGGGCTTATGGTCGGTCTGAACTGTGAAGTGAGTTCCAAACAAGTAGGACCTCAACTTCTTCAGGGCCCATACCACAGCAAAGGCCTCCCTCTCAATAGCTGACCAATTTTTCTCTCTGGGGGTCAGCCTTCTGCTAATGAAAGCAATTGGCTGGTCGTTGCCATCAAAATTCAGCTGAGATAGAACAGCTCCCACACCCAACTCAGAAGCATCTGTTTGGACAATGAATGGTTTGGAGAAGTCTGGACTCTTTAGGATAGGTGCTGTGCACATGGCCTGCTTTAGGTCATCGAATGCTTTCTGACAGCTTTCTGTCCACTGAACTTTCTTTGGCATCTTCTTGCTTGTCAGGTCATTAAGGGGGGTCACTATGGACCCATAATTTCTGACAAACTTCCTATAGTACCCAGTCAGGCCCAAGAAAGCTCGAACCTGAGTCTGGGTGATTGGAGGAGCCCAGTCCTTGATGGCCTGAATCTTACTCTCCAGTGGCTGAACCTGGCCTCCACCTACAAGGTGGCCCAGATATACAACCTGTGTCTGCCCTATCTGGCACTTAGTGGCCTTGATAGTGAGGCCTGCCTTTTGCAGGGCCTCTAACACTTTCCTCAGGTGGACCAGGTGATCCTCCCAGGTGGAGCTAAAGACAGCAATATCGTCCAGATATGCTGCACAGAAGTCATCCATCCCAGTGAGAACTTGATTCACCAGCCTTTGGAAGGTGGCAGGTGCATTCTTCAACCCAAAGGGCATTACCACAAACTGATAATGACCACCAGGGGTAGAAAATGCTGTCTTGGGCCTGGCTTCCTCAGCTAACCTGATTTGCCAGTACCCAGCTGTCAGGTCAAATGTGCTTAAGTAGTTGGCAGAAGCCAATCTATCTATAAGTTCATCTGCCCTTGGTATTGGGTGGGCATCAGTCTTAGTGACTGCATTGAGGCCTCTGTAGTCTACGCAAAACCTCATCTCTCTCTTACCACCCTGGGTGTGAGGCTTTGGCACTAGAACTACTGGGCTAGCCCAAGGGCTATCTGAGGGCTCAATGACTCCCAACTCCAACATTTTCTGCACTTCTGTTTTGATGCAGTCTCTGACATGATCAGGCTGTCTGTAGATTTTACTCTTGACAGGCAGACTGTCCCCAGTGTCCACTTCATGGGTACACCAATCAGTTTGACTGGGTGTCAGAGAGAACATATGCCTGAAGGATTGCAGAACTTGCCTGCAATCCTGTTGCTGATGTTCAGAGAGGCTGCCACAAAAGACAACACCATCTACTGATCCATCATCAGGATTCTGAGTGAGCAGGTCTGGGAGAGGGTCACTCTCTTCCTCCTGTCCCTCATCTGTGGCCATGAGCAAGCTCATGTCCTTCCTGTCGACATATGCCTTGAGCCTGTTCACATGGAGCACCCTGAGGGGGCTCCTGGGGGTTCCAAGGTCCACCAGGTAGGTGACCTCTCCCTTTTGCTCAATGATGGTGTGGGGCCCAGACCATTTGTCTTTGAGGGCTGCTGGGGCCACTGGCTCCAGTACCCACACCTTCTGTCCAGGCTGGTATATAGTCAGGACAGCCTTTTGGTCATGCCAAGCTTTTTGGAGTTCTTGGCTGGCCTCTAGGTTTTTAGATGCCTTCTCCATGTATTCAGCCATCCTGGAGCGGAGACCAAGTACATAGTCCACTATGTTGGTTGCAGGCTTTTTGAGAGGTCTCTCCCATCCTTCCTTCACCAAACACAGGGGTCCCCTTACAGGATGCCCATACAGAAGTTCAAAAGGGCTGTAGCCAACCCCCTTCTGTGGGACCTCTCTGTAAGCAAACAAGAGGCAGGGGATCAGGACATCCCATCTTCTCCTAAGAGTTTCAGGTAGTCCATGAATCATCCCTTTGAGGGTCCTGTTGAATCTCTCAACAAGCCCATTGCATTGTGGGTGATAGGGTGTGGTGAACTTGTAGTTCACACCACACTCCTTCCACATTGCAGTCAGATATCCTGACATGAAGTTTGCACCTCTGTCAGAAACAACCTCCTTAGGGAAGCCCACTCTGGAGAACACACCAACTAGGGCCCTTGCCACTACAGGTGCTGTAGTGGTCCTAAGGGGAATAGCTTCAGGATACCTGGTGGCATGGTCCACCACCACCAGTATAAACTTGTGCCCTGATGCTGTCTGGGGTTCCATTGGTCCAACAATGTCAATCCCCACTCTTTCAAAGGGAACCCCCACCACAGGTAGTGGTATGAGGGGGGCCTTTGTTGTGCCACCTGACTTACCACTGGCTTGGCAAGTGACACAGGAGCGACAAAACTCCTTGGTATTCTCATTCATGTGGGGCCAGTGAAAGTGCGAGACAAGCCTGTCCCAAGTCTTTGTCTGACCTAAATGACCTGCAATGGGAATCTCATGGGCCAAGGTGAGAAGGAAACCTCTCAGAGACAAGGGGATGACCAGCCTCCTGGTTGCACCAGGCTTGGGGTCTCTTGACTCAGAGTACAGGAGTCCATCTTCCCAGTATACCCTGTGGGCACCTGTGGCATTCCCTGCAGCCTCAGCAGCAGCCTGCTGTCTGAGGGGTTCATGGGAAGGGCAGTCTAACTGTGCCTTCCCCAGGTCTTCTCTGGAGGGTCCCCCTGAGCCCAGAAACTCAACTTGATCAAGTTCAAGCTCTTTAGGCTCAGTTTCCCTCAGCTCTCTCAGATCAGCCTCCTCAGAGACTTGATCCTCAACCTGGGGCAAGGGGGAAGGCAAAGCCTTACCCTTACTGCTCTTCTTCTTGGAAGGTGTCTGGTCCTTTCTTCCAGGATCCAGCACCTGTTCAGTGGGGCATTTTCTGGCCTGTGACCTAGTCACAGCAAGCACATGTGCTGGCAAGCCTAACATTTCCATGTGAGTCCTCTGCTCCACTTCTGACCATAGGGATGACTCCAAATCATTGCCCAACAAACAATCCACTGGGAGGTCTGAACTAACCACAACTTTCTTTTGGCCACTTACCCCTCCCCAGGAGAAAGCAACAATCGCCATACTATGACTGGTAGTGACGTTGCTGGCATTGGTCACCAGGAAATCTGTACCTGGCATGATCTGTCCAGGGTCCACAAAGTTAGGTGTCACCATGGTGACACTGGCACAAGTGTCCCTATAGGCCTGAGCCATTTTGCCATTAATCAAAGGTGTCTGCCTGTATTTGCCCAAAGTATTGGGACTTACATCAGGGGACATATCCATATCGCCTGTACAGACAAGGACAGCCTGAGTGAGTGTGCCAACTAAGTTGTCAGACTCCTCAGTTCCCAAGGTTAACCCAACTAATCCCTTGGGAGGTGCACTACCACTACTGACTGTACTAGGGGGTGCAGTTGCCTTAGGGGCTGTAGTGGTAGAGGTTTGCCCTCCTCTTTTGGTGCACTCACTAAACCAGTGAGACTTACTTTTACAGTACGGGCACCACCTTTTTGACTGGCCTTCTTGAGTCTTCTTTTTCTGCTGTGAAGCCTGACCCCCACCCTCTTTGGTTTGTTGGGGACCTGTTGAAGACTTCTGGTCATTTTTTTCATTCTTAGTGTTACCCTTCTGGTCTGCTTTCTTCTGACCACCCTGGTTCTGGTTCTGGTTCTGCTTGATCCTTGTTCTGACCCATTTGTCTGCCTTCTTTCCCAATTCTTGGGGAGAGGTCAGATCTGAATCAACAAGGTGCTGGTGCAACAACTGGTTCTGACAATTATTTAAAATTTGTTCTCTCATCATCAGATTATACAATCCTGTGTAATCAGTAACCTTGCTACCCAGCAACCAGCCCTCCAAAGCCTTAGTGGCACTATCCACAAAGTCAGACCAGTCCTGAGACTGAGTTTTCTGGGTGTCTCTGAACAGCAACCTGTACTGCTCAGTGGTTAAACCAAACCCATCAACCAGTGTACTTTTCAGGACCTGGTAATCATTAGCATCCTCCACTCTTGTAGTGAGGAGCTTGTCTCTACCTTTACCATCAAAGGAGAGCCACAGTATAGCTGCCCACTGACTCTGGGGAATGCCCTGCACAGTGCAGGCCCTCTCCAGAGCAGCCATCCACTTCTGGATGTCATCCCCTTGCTTAAAGGGGGGCACTATTTTTGTCAGGTGTTTAGTATCTAAACCCTTCTCTCTATCTCTTGGGAGATTGCTGCCACCAGTGGGAGCTAGCCCACTCATCTGCTGCTCTCTAGCAAAGGCAAGCTTTTCTTTGGCCAGGGCAAGTTCTTCCCTTTCAATCCTCAGAGTAGCCTGTCTCATCCTAGCTTCATGCTCCCTTCTCTGAGGGGAAGTCAATCTCCTCTGGGGAGAGTTCCTTCTCCTCTGAGAAGAGGCATTAGAGTGCAGAGATCTATTGGAGTCCCTAGAAAGAGATCTATCTCTCCTACTCCAAGGTTAGGCCTACTTAGGGTCAGTACTGGGGGTCCCCCAGATCCTAGCCCAAGCAAGTCTATGTTGGCCCTAGTTAGCCTTCTGACTACCTCAAGACCTTTGTCTGCCTCATCCCCAGAGGGTTCCTCAGGCTCCTCCTCTTCAGCTGAATTTACAGTGTTGTGGAGGTCTGGATCACCAAGGTGCCCTTCTAAGGCTGGCATATTCCCATCTCCCTGAGATGCTTTCCTAGCATCATAGGTCTCTAAGAGATCCAACAGAAAGGGAGTGGTGGGGTTAGCCCCCTGTTTCAGTTTCCTGGAGGTACACAAGTGTCTCAACTCCTGGAAATTGAGAGCTGCATATCTTGAGCTGACCTGTGGAGGGTCAATCACCACAAGAGGGGTCCCTGAGGACTCTCCCTGGGTAGACATGCTTTTCTAGTGAGGTGTAAGTGGTGCACTTACCTACACTATATGTTTACCTACTGATCCCTTGCTAGAGTTGTAGTTTAGGGTGTGCTAGGCCCTAGGAGCTACAACAGCTGATTCAGTAGAACTCAGAGTATTCTAAGCTAAGTTATATGTACCTTCAGTACTTATGTGATCTTTCACAAGATATTCTTAGGATATGTGTGGTAAAACAAACAGCAAGCTCAAATCCCAACCGCTGCTCACCAATGTGAGAAGTTGGCCTGATATATAATGTTCACTATTCTAGTGAGCACTTTGTATCAGTCCAAACAACCCTTATTGATGATTGGTTGTAAGTCAACCTTATAGACCAGCTATCCTAGTAGCATGGATACGAGCAGTCTAAGGCTAAGACTCTAGAGGGCGTGTTAAGCCAGCTGTTTTACCATCACATTACCCCTTGAACACCAAGTGAAAGGACACCACACAAGTTGTTATGAAAATAAACAGATATTTATTTATAACAAGTCTACCATGAACTCTTTATGAGTCAGGGAGCTAAGCACACAACAAAACTCTTACGAAAATACTTTAAGTCTCACAATTTACACAAATGCCCGAGGGGCACGAAAAACCATATATTACAAAAGTGGAATGCGAATTACTAGCAGGTAAGTAACTAATCTCATAGACTTTAGAAACACTAGTCCTACAATGCTAAACACTTAGATTAGTTGCAGGAGGCCTGTGGACGTCGTGTGCAGAGTGGGAACTCTCACGCGTAAGGCGGGAAAAAATCTATGGAAGCTAGTAAAGACAGTTACTGTTCTCGGGCGAACCCGACTAGGTGGGTCGAAAACGAGAGTGGATCCGAACACTTAGGGTGTTGGACTATGCTGGAGCACCGGAGTACTCAGGTTACCTAGCCCAGGGGCTGCGGCTGCATAGGGTTGAAGTTGCGTCGGAAACCCACGTTGAAGATCCAGGAGCCCGAAGAAAGAGTTGCTGGCAGGCGGCCAGTGAAGAAAGTTCGTGGTGATCCAAGCCTGGATCAGGGAAGAAGAAAACCTGAAAGCAGAGGGGACCAAGTTCTGAATCACTAGCCAGTGATTAAGTGGGCACCAGGATGGCACCGGGCGAAGTCACCGCAGTCAGGTGAGTGGGCGCTGCTGGGCTCTGCAGTCTCTCGGACCAGGAGGCGTTGTCGGCGACCAGGATGGAGGTGCGAGCTGTCCCACGAAGGTTCTTGCTGTCGACGTCGCTGGACCCAGGATTGGGGCAACAAGTCTTGGCAAATGCAAGGCCCACGCGGTGGACCTAAAATGGCGTCTTGAGTGGACCAGGAGGGTCCAGGGTACTCCTCTTTTGGAGGGGAGCACGAGCTAGTCTGGAGCAACCAGACCAGCAGTGTTAGTTGTCGTGGAGCGTCGTGAGGGGGCCACTAGCCAACGGGCAAGCGACCTGGACAACGCGGTGAGCAGCAAAAAGCAGAAGGGCCCCACGCCGATCTCGTGGATGCAGGGGGGCTAGACTTCGGTGCTGGAGCTGCTCAGGGTCGGGGCTTCTCTTACCCCAAGGCACTCAGTCGAGGGTCACTCAGGCGTCGTGCTGGACAAGCGTCGTGCAGTTCTGAAGATGGCCGGTCCCTCGAGGTCTCGTCACACCCACGGATCACAGCTGGGCTGATGATGTAGGTTGAGGTCAGAGGTGCCAGGGAAGCCGGTTCTCGTCGTGCTGGAGCAGTCTTGATCCGAAGGAGAGACTGGCAACAAACCGCGATGCTTGGTTGGTGCCTGCTGCTGCAGGGTGACTACTCCTTAGCCACAAGGGAGAAATCTTGAGAAGAGTCTTGAGTTCCTTTCGTGGAAAGATGGTTCAGGATTCAAAGATGATCTGATTTGGAAGGGGGCCAGTTCCTACCTTTATCCTGCAAAAAGGGGCTGGCACGCGACTAAGTCCTGCCCTATGGGTGGGACTAGGAGGGGGGAGGTTACACCCCTCTCCTTTGGCAGGCTTTCCACAGGCCAGGGGCTGGAGTGCCCCTGGAACTGGTTTCAGCCGGCCTATGCACAGTGAGCACCGGGGTGCCACTTGCAGTCACCTTCCTCTAAAGCCCTGCCTACCTAGGATACACAAAATCCTGTCTGGGACGGTGCTGGCACCGCCCCTGACAGGAAACCCTTTGTCCTTGCCTCCTGCTCTGGGAGGACTCCCAGCAGCAGGAGGGCAGACTTGTGTCTCGGTGGCAGCATCCATTTTGTGGAGCTAAGGCTATGTCTGACTTTAACCGGGGTTACAGGTTACATACATGTCGTGTCCCTCTAGAAGGGTGGAATGCTAACCCCGTCGCCAGAATTGGCAAGGGGTTAGTATTCCAATTCGTATGACACCTTACTCGACATGTTTTGATAAAGCGATACCAGAGTTGGCATATAACCGCGAGGATTATAATGCACTTAAGAGTATATGGTATGCGATATCATGGAAACGGCTAAGGGATGGATCCCGAAAGCCGCAGACAGGCCTAGCTCATGCCAGAGCACCATCTCACACGATTCCAAGCACTCTGCCTTCAGGATTGTTAAGGCCTGCCATAGGAGTGACTGATAGGAGATCTGTGTGTCCATTTAGGTTTAGATATAGGGATACTATATCTAAAGCAAAGGGTGAGTACACCACCTTGCCCCCAGCTGTCAAGCAGCCAGTTGTGTCTGTTTGGTTAGTCAGTCCAGGGGTGGCATAATACATGCTGCAGCCCCTGGGAGACTTCTGGGTACACCTCAGCCCTGGGTACAGGGACTTGGAAAGGGCCCAGTGCCAATTCAGTACCTGGGTACAATTTGGAATAGAGAGAACAGCTAGGCTGTGGGTCTGATTAGCAGGCCCACAGCCAGGGAAAGTCGTAAACCAGTGAAGCAAAAAGCAAAAATCTGGGTGATCATAGGATTGCAGACCCTACTCTCCTACAGTCAGTATCTGCCTTTATTCTCTACTTAAGGTCTTATCAACATGCCTTCTAAAAAGCTTCTTGTTGTTGAACGGCATGTCAAGAAATGTACTTTGGCCCTCCTCTTACAAAGACAGGCTCTTCAGCCAATGCTACAGACACAAACCTGCTGCACAAGCCATCTGGGAAAATGCTACACTGGACTTATCCAATGCTGTATCTATGACACATTTGTGCAACATAGCTTCCCTTCTGCCTTGTCAACTGACCCAGGATTACCAGGTTGTTGACGCTTTTTACTAGGCGGCTGCCTTCCTTAGGGTGTATGCACATCTACATCCTATGTCAAGAGGGACTGAACTAGGTGTAATCTAGAGTTGTGACCATCTTTGAGCTATTATTGCTCAGGTTAAAGAGACAAGCTTGTGTGACCTTCAAGTCTATGTCAGTGCTGAATCCGGGGCTCTGTATTCTTCCTCTAGGTGAGGACCTATTGCTTGCCTTGCATCCTTTACTTACATCAGCTTCAGCTCTCCTACAACAGTCTAGAATATGGATAGATTTCACAAACTAATGTTTTTGCATAAAGTTGTAGAGAAATCACAGACTCTAGACTGACTCCATTGCGAAGTTGAATTGTTTTTGCGCAGTGGAAACAAGTTATGTGGTCAGGCAGGGAATCTGCCTCAGACCGCGTGTTTTGGTCTTTTTCAGACACCATGCAGCACTACCATTCCTTGCTGGCCTGGTCATTCATTTCATCGCCTCCGCCTTGAACTTCGCCTCCTGCTCCCTCACTCTCCTGTTCTTTGTAATCAAAGCCGTGAAGTCCAAGGGGAACATAGTGTGGAGCTGGCAGCAGAGGCAGCTGCAGTGGTTGGAGAGGTGGCAGTTGTGTTTGTGACTGAAGTGCATTGAAATGTATAGTTGTGGCTGAGGTGGATTCCTTGCATAAATATTCTCCATTATAGGCTGTAAGGAAAGATAAAGAGCTTCAAATGATATGGACAGTGGGTAGATCCCAGGGGTTATATTTGGGATCGGAGATTGGAATATAATCTCTGAGAGTCTTTCACGTGGATCTGTCTGGGATGATCAAACTTTGGTGAATGGTAGTCTCTAAGTTAGTCGTCCAAACAGTGCTACCTCTGCTGTATACCATGGTGCAAGTCCTTTAATGGAAATGGTTCACACCTGGCTGTGCATCCTCTTCATCTCCCATATTGTAATCCAATATCTATTAAACTGTTTTGGGCTGAGGCAATTTCCAAAGTTTGATCCTGCACTATCTTCCAAGTCCTCTTCAGGGTGTCAATACAGCTCAGAGGCAGAGACAACTTAGAGATCAAGAGAAGCTGGTACTGCTCTGTCCTGCTGAAGTGAGTTTTCCACTATCAACGGGTGAAAGTGATAGGCCAGTTGACAGATTCGCTGGCAGTGCAGATGAAGTGAGCACTGGGTGGACATAAGGCTGAGCAGTTCATGAGGATGCTATCAATGACCAAGAAATTTTTAACTCTGCTTAGGTCACAAGTTGCGTAGAAGAGTTCATCAGCACTGGCATAATTGTTAGGGTGGACCTGTCAGTTGTGGAACTTCCATAGAGGAGTTTGCAATCTCAAGAAAAAGACGAAAAGTGTACAGCCGACAAGACAGGAGTCAACAGCACCTGCAGATGACAGTTTCAGCTTTTTGGGAGCAATGGGTAGGTTTGCAATCAATGAGAATATTGTGAGATCTTTGGTGTAATGTGATATATGTGGCTTCATGATACAGTGATCTATCGCCCCCGTGCATTGTTTTACTGTTTTCTGAAATGCAATAAACAGATTTGAACCAATAAAAAATGTCTGTCATTGTAAGGAAGAATATCTTTCTTGGCCCAGAGAAAAAAAGAATTCAATGCAAAGTACTGTGGAAACTGCGGCTGGTCCATAATATGCAAGGAAGCAAAAAAAAAACATTCTTGAGATAAAGCACTCTGAAGCAAGAGACAGAGCTGTATTCTTTCCAATGACATGAAGTACAAAACAGAGCTAAGATGCTGATCCAGCAGGTTACCAGCAACAGGTAATCTAATACCATATACTCACGTGGGCCCATAAATTAATTCATATCACACTGGTAATAACCGCTGGGGTCATGTTTTTGTAATTCTCTAGATTAGTTATCTTTAGTCCATAACTAAATTTTCACTGCTCAAAAGTTCTTTCATCTGGTCAATGGACCATTAGTTAAACTAGTTGATGGTGAAATTACATAAGATTTCAATATACTTACACATTGGAAATGATCACAGAGTCGGGATGTCTATTACATTTTTATCTCAGATTAAATTCATGTGAACCACTTATACAGTACAGAACAAACTCCGTCTCTCACTGGAAGGAAGATTCAAATAATCAATCAAGATACGTTCATTTATACTTTGCAATGACACTGAATGAAAGGGTGAGGATAGAGAGAAAAGCACATAAGCGCAAATACAGATATAGATTTAAATACCTAGAATGGTGTGAAAACCAACTCCCAGGCCTAGGAATTGGTAAGGGCCCCCCAGGAAAGGTCTGGCGAACAAAGACTTCAGAGCAGGAAATCAGGACAGGACAGGCGATCTCTATATCTCCGACATTTGCGAAGCATCCCTCTCTGACACGCTCCTCCTCCTCGAGATTCTTCTGCGATCTTCTAAATTAATTTGCTTAAGATAATTGGTTCAGTAATTCGATTCTTCTTCTGCATCTCAGTCTGGGACTTCTCTGTGCTCTCGGACAGCATCCAGGTCTCTAACTAGCTAACTAACGCGACTTCAATTATACCTTTCTGTGTGCTAGTCCCACCCATTAATGTTTCAAACTTATGAAAATTCTAACTCCGATTGGACAGGCAAGGGGAGGTCATCATCACACCATGCTTGTTTCCCATTATTTTCTTTCAGCTCTTTGTTTAAAATCCCACCCCTTAAGTTTTATATATCAGTCTTTATTTATTTTATTTTATTTTTTACATTTGTATGGCGCGCAGCTACCCAAAAAGGGTTTCCCGGCGCCCCACCCGTATACACAATGTAATTGTCACATATTAGAAGGAAAAAAAAACGTTGTTCTTGTGCATTACAGTGGACTGTCGTTCAGGTTCCCATGAATGTAACCATTTGCAGCCTTGGCCGATGGTCAAGTTGACATGGTGTCTTCCAGCTAAGTTGCACTATGCATGTGCAGGGGAACAAGAGGGACTAGACTGTGGCTCACAAATGCAGGCCCATAATAAGCACTATTGAAAGAGTCAAAAAGACAAATGTTAAAATAAAACATGAGTGGTTTTACTGTATACCACCTATCTCTACTCTAATCCCATTTACTTATTATTATTCTTCCCGCATTAGCATTAGTAGAATAGCTGAGTTTAGTTTTCTAGCAAGCAGGTGGCAAACATGTGAGTTTCAAGCGGCCATCTAGTTAGCTACTGCGCAAGTGCAGAAAGTTCCCTCCAAGCGATAGATGCGTCATCATTACATGTCGTGTAAATGCATGTTAATTTCACAATACAAATTTTAGTACGAGGTTAGTGGTTACATGAGAAGATTGCATCCGAGCAAGTCTCTTTTTCACAAGCCCTTGCTCCATCAGTGCCATCAAGGGGAGTGAAGTGCATAGTCTTTTCACCTCATTGGCATAGGTTTAGTCTATTTTAAATGTGGTGAATGTCACTAAGCAAACAATATTGTTTGGTCTATGGGCACGTTAATACTGTTTATTGCTATGGTTGTGCAAGTATGCACCCCTGCCCTAAGCTACCGTAACACAAACCTCTACTTCTTCTGCCCTGAGTGTGCGCGATAAGTGAAAGCGGAGGACTGCTTAGTGTAAATGGCATATACTGAACCCAGAGGCGGTGCTCTGATCTGGAGTAGTCCACCATGCGTGTCTTCCTTATAAATAGAGAATTCTGTTTCCTTGTCGGCTGACATGAGCTTGGCAGTGCATGCCTGTTTTCCCAATTCTTTGCACAGAGCAAGTAGCCTACCAGCCTTACCACTCATGGTGTGCCTAACCTTACTATTAATCTCATGTGACCGGTTACCTTCGACATACAGAGCGTTTGAAAAGCCCATGTATGTGGTATAGATAGATGGTAGTATGTACAAGTGCAGTTGACTTAGTCAATAGCTCTAATCTTGGGTCGTCACTGTGAGCAAGCGCTATAAGATGGAAGTTTTAGGTGGCCTGTGAGGCTGGCATTGTGTATTACTAGCATTCATGAGGCTGTGTATGGAAACAGAATCTGAAGTGAGGAAGGGTGAATTTAGATGGGGAGAAGTAACCTTGTGCTGTGTGATGTGTCCTGCCTATTTATCGTTCCAAGAAGCCAGCCCAGTTTTTACACCCCAGAGAAGCTGCTCCCAAAAGGCTGAAGTGTATCCGGTGAAGGCTTCTCTTCGTGCTCTTGTTGTTAGGTCACTTCCAGTGGAGACGACAAATGTCATCACCTGGAGACAAAAAAATGGCTGCTCTGGAAGAAGTGATGTACAAAGTGACGGGCCCCCTCAAGCAGCACATGTGGAATACACTGACCAGGTTTGAAGAGAGGAGCATTGGGCTGAACCGGCCAGTCAGCATTCCCGTACTTCACTCTGACAGGTATAAGTGACGCGCCACAGGGTGTTGGGGACGTTTTGGCACCCTGGGCTGATATCCTTCGTGTCCAGGCTCCCACAGGTGAGGGTACATTTTATTGGGAAGTCTGTAACTATCTACTGGAAGAAGCTGTAGGTAGTGGCGTAATGAAACTGGACTGCGGTACCAGAGTTTTCTCTGCAGAAGGAGTTTATTCAAATGAAGAAACCCAGCTGCAGGTGCCTGGCGGAGGAGCTGCCTGGAACAGCAGGCTGTCCACAAAGGAATTGTCAGCTCGCACTAAGAGCATGGCAGGCACTGCCCACAAGTGTGGTGAACACCCTACTGATACAGGGCATGTCCCTGGTTACTATGGCGACCAGAGCGGCGCAACCGAGGGAAACTGCAGGAACCTACCCTAGCAGGACAGTAATCGGTCTACCTGTGCAAAGTGAGCTGTGACGAGAAGAACTGCGCCTCATGGACACAGCCATGAACCATCTGTTACTCAAGAAGGACGAGGCACCAGAAGGAGCAGCCGCTCTCAGACATGAACTTGACAACTGTGATCCCGCAGCAGCAATCCAGGTCCAACAGTGGGCCTGCCTTCCCTCCTGACTGACTAAAACCACAGGCATAGGTCAGTCTTTAGTGCATGTGTCTTGATTAGTGGCCTGAGAAAGCCACTGATCAAGATGTGGGCTCTAAAGACTGACCTACGGCGCCCGGAAACAGGAACTTGTTCACTGCTCACACTGTGAGCCTGCACCTGCCCATTGTTCTCCACTTATAGTTAGCATTGTCTGACGTGTAGAACCGCATCGGAGGACCTTGTGTCCCCTGACTATACTATTGTGGAGTCGTTGTAATAAAATGTTTTCTCTTTTTATTAAGTCACAGTTCTGACTGGACATTCCCTGAGTGCAGTGCTTAATTTGTAATAAAATAAAAAAAGAAGTGCAGGTGCTGAAAATTTTGCCAAGGAGACCACAGCTGACTTCTTCCTCCTGTGAGCTCCACGTTCAACACTCTCACTGCCTCAGTCTCCATCTTCTAACCTCGATCTGTTGTCTGTACAGTCTTTGCTCTAAGTGCCTATCCTCTCGCCTCTCTAATTGTTTTCTATCATCTTTGTCACACCTGGTGTGTTACCTTATTCCCTGAATTTCTGATTTGCCCTCCATTCATTCTAGCCCTGCCCTTTTTCCTCTTCACTTTTATCCATGCTCTGCTCTCCCCTCGAATTTGGCTCTTTACTATCACTCTTCTAGCATTGATTAGGTGTGTCTCCGTCTTATCATTTGTCTGCTTTTTTTCCTCTGTCCTGTCCTCTACATCCTTCCATTCTATCTTCTCTCTTCTTTCTTAATGATCTCTTCTTCACATCATGGCTGCTTTCTCTTTGTATCTGATTTGCTCTCCTTTTCTTCTACGTAGCTCCGTCTTATCTCTCTCCTCTCCTGTTACTTTCTCCTCTTTACTCCTGCTCTCGCTCTCATCTATAACACTGCTGCTGCCGGTTATGCCGGTCGTCAGCCTTTACATGTCCCTGTTATTTTGTACTCTGCGTTTTCCTGTTGTCATTCCTAAAGAAGTGAAAGATGGCGTTTTACTTTCTTACCTACACCAAGTGCAAAAACAAAACGTACACCAAATGAAAATATTTTTTTTCCATATATTATTCAGTGCGGTATGACTGGGTTTATTGCAGAACAGACGGCTGCTCGAGCACAGCAGGTGATGTCACTGCTAGTGCTGCCTGTAATTAGTAGGTCCAGGGATGGGTATGGCATAGGCATCCACTGCTCAGCTTGCTGTGACCCTGCCTGGTACAGCACAGGCATTGTGCCCAGCCGTAATGCTGCCAATGCCGATAAGTATGGATGCGGTGCCTACTGGACTCACGCACGCTCAGCAATTACCATGCTGTGCTGCTGCGCCCAGATTCTACAGGTGACGTCATGGCACACAAAAGTTGTGTTGGTCCACCGCCGCATCGAGCACGTTGAGGATAGCAGCAATGCAGGGCTCCAGGATATGCTACTCTGGCTACGCAGCAAGTGGAAAGTCCACATTTACTTAAGTTTATTCTTCCTCAAGAGCCCTCACTCCCAAGTTCCAAATGCGCTCTCACAGCTTCCTTGCCTCAACTCCGTCATGAGCCAGCCCTCAGCCACAATTATCCAATGGGAGGCTTAGGCTCAGGCAGTGGCAGGGTGCAGCAGACTTCGGGAAATAGAATGCAAGCCATAGTTTGTCGATGACTTCTTGGATTTGTGATCGGCAGGATGACATCATCACTAACGTGGCGATACACAATCATGCCTACCTGGACAGGCGTATGCTGTCCTGTCTATGAACATTTACCAGCCAGTCACCATGAAATGTATGTTATTCTTTTTATTTTGAATTTGAACAATTAAGATTGAGACCACCACCTGCAGGGTCAGAAATTGTAGCCCTGGCCCGGTGAAAGAAGTGCCGGTGCTGAGCACCTGCTGAAATTAAGCACTGCCCGAGTGTATCCTACTGGTTGTGGAGTTCTGGCCCTCTAACTCCGCACCCCCTCTCTGAGAAACCCTGGGACTGCTTGCCTCACGACTCTGATAACTCAGCACCAATTACCCCCATTAAACTTAAACCTCAGGGCCCATATTAGACCGGGCCCGGTGAAATCGAAGGTAACATACTTACCCCTATGATTAGTCTCAGTAATCCTTGTGTACACCGGGGTCCACAAACCATCAGACACTGTGTTAAAATGCCTGCCACAGCCAGCCTGAGCACAGGAAATGATTCAAGAATGTGCATTTACCAAAGCTCCGATGCAGGAAACAAAATCCCACTGGGCAGTGCGAGCAATCGAAAAGAGCTGTTCATGGGAAAGACTGGTGGTGTTTCAGGAGCAGCTTGGATCTTAATCTCCGTGAGAAGAGAAATCGTTACCAGGCAAACAGCTCTCCACGGCTCTAGAGGAGGCCAGCACCCAGGTTATCCTTGAAGTTGTAGAAGGACAGTTGAACCATCCCTGGAAGGCTGGCTGTAGATGGTGGGGTGCCACACTGGCCAGGAGAAGATTTACGTCTCTGTAAAACAAAGACTACAACAGTATGTTGGATAGGGTGACCAACTGGCATGGGTGCAAATTCAGGACGGCGAGTGTAAAAATTCAGGACAGAAGGTCAAAATTCAGGACAAAAATCTGCACTAAAAGGTACGTTTTATAGACACATTGGAGGAGGTTGCGCAATAGTATACAAGTAAGTAAATAGACAACCAACATAAGTCAAAATAAGTTTATATTAGGTTGAGACACAGTGCACTTCACGTTTTTCGGTATGCGCGCAGCTTTGAACAACTGTGCAGGTTTTTTTTAATGGTATTTCATATGATCATAATCTACTTATATGGTTACTGCACTGGATGTTAAGTATGATATTTTGTTTACAGTTCATGGTACTGAGCAGGCACAACAGCCTGTCTTCAAGTGTGCATCCCAGTAGCAGTACAAATGGTATCCGCATTTACACACCCCAGGACTCTGCATTTGCTTTAGTAGCTCTTACTACAAAGTTGGAGTTGTTGAAGCCAGTTCTACTTTAAACATTAACATTGTTTAGTCAAAATAACCCACACTTCAATGAATTCCTACAATGGTGTATATATTTTGTCCTTTATAGGATTGTCATGGTAATGCAGTGGAAATGCTTGAGGAATGCTGAAGCCCTAGGTAATGGCAAAGCTAGCACTTCTTAGGCAACGGTGGTTATACAAAATCAAATTATTGAGAAAAGCATCCTCCTTAAAAATTGCACTTGATGGTAAAAAATATTTCCTGCATTACCTTTTAGATGCAGAACTAAATATGTAAAGAAAGTAGCCCTTCTATAAACTGATAGCATCTCAGATGTTTCAAAATTGTGTATGTGCCTAATCTGTTTTGCTGTAACTTGCTTTCAAAACAAAAGAGCGTTTTTTGCTTGCCCTAGTATTAAACATCTGTGAAATAGCATGCCTTCTTACATTCTAGTTCACAACATATTACTGCATTACGTCATTTAAAATAGGACATCAAAACCGAGAAACTCAAGAGAGCCACAAGAAGCAAGTCAGAGAGATGAAGGGAGGGAGGGTGGGGGCATGGACAGTGAGTGAGCCAATATAGCAAACATTTCGAGATGAGAGCCTGCATTGGTAGTTAGTTACACCAGAAAGAAGAAACCTTTCACTTCAGGCAGTTTAAAATGATCTCTAGCAATGAACACCCATTTCACATTCAATCAATCAATGCGCATATTGACCACTTGCCTGCATTTACATTTCTATGAAGCAGCCCGGCACCCTGGCTGCCACTCCCACTGAATCACTGCACAGGAGACCCCATCCGTAACTTTAGCCTGTGGGCTTAAGGACAGGCTAAAATTACGGACAAATGCTGTCCGTGGAAACTTCCTTCACGGACAAGGGACATTACAGTATATTCACGTTCAGTCCGTGGAAATTACGGATGGTTGGTCACCCTAATGTTGGAAGCTCGACAACTTCCGATTTGACCAGCCTTATCTGGCTTTAGAAGTAAATGGGCTTTAGAGTTTTACTATTTATGTAGCAGGCGCCTGCGCTTAATAAAAGTTAATTAAAGGTCAATTGCACCCCCTGCCCCAGTTCAAGAGATATGTGATGTTAAACCCTGTGATTCCATCGAGCGCACGTCCACTATCCTCATTATGTTGGTGATATGGCACCACTTTTTTAAAAAAAAACTTTCACTAGTGGCCTGTGAGGTAGCAGCAAACAGAACTGAATACTATCATACAAGCACCGCCTTCTAACCCTGTGCCCGCCCAGTCTAGCGCTGTGAACAGTAAGGCACGCTTACCTAGGGCGGGAACTAGCATGGCTTGGCTCGGCCCAATCCTGGTCGTCATCTGGTTAGTCAGAAGGACCTAAGTGCAGAGAACAGAAAATGCACACGCAAATTACAGCACAGAGCTAGTACGTGAAATCGAACGAGGATGAAGGCAGCATTACAGAAATCTGGAACACTATCTAAAGTCAAATATCTCATTGTTTTAAGATCGCAAGGCAAAGAAAACAAATCAAAACACGACTGCCCGCCTCCCCGCGTCATGTCAGATCTGCTTGTTGCCATCAGCACTGACAACGGTCACAGTCTCAATACCACACAGTGGTGAAACCATCGGCCCGCTCCACCCTACAATAAATGACCGGCATGGTAGACATAAGTAGATGCTTCCTGACCACAATCTGCAGAAGAAAATACTGCGGGCGCGTTAACGGGAGCAGAGGACGGGCTGACATTCAAAAGTATAGAGAGGCTTAAGTAAACAACGCTTACGCAGATCTTAAGCAGCAATTTCATTAGTATTTCGCAGGTAAAACAAGGTCTTGAAATCAATCACCCATATCGTACATATCAATAGCTTGTCTGCGCCATCTAGTGGCAATATTGGGGCATTAAAGCTATACCTCCATCAAGGAGAGACTAGAATGGCGAACGACAAATCTCGATGACTCCCACGCGTCTGGCATTTATTTATTTATTTATTTATGCGTTTTTATATAGCGCGGACTTTACCCGAAGGTGTAAGAGCGCTTCACAAAAGGAACAGTAATGGTACATGAGGAGCAACTTACAAGTGAACAAATTACAACAGCAAACATTAAGTTACATGAGGAAAAAGTGACAAATGTGAGCAAACAATATACAAGAGGTAGCAAACGGTACATTATAGGAGGAAAAAGTGACGTGTGCAGGTTACAAAAGCGTACAAAGTACAAGTAGCGGTAAAATACTGCAATAAATGGAGGACACTCAAACACAAGAACAAACGTTACGTAGGCTATGGTGGCACTTGTGCAGGTATCTAAAGCAAACAAAATGTGAGAGGTAGCAAACAGTGTGTTACAAGAGAAAAGTGACGTGTGCATGTTACAAAAGAGTACCAAACACGGGTACAAGGATAATACTGCAATAAATGGCAGACACTCTGAATCAAACACAAGGACAAACGTTATGTAGGCAATGGTGGCACTTGTGCAAGTATTTAAAGCAAAAAAAATGTAAGAGGCAGCAAACAATGTGTTACAAGAGAAAAGTGACATGTGCATGCTACAAAAGAGCATCAAACGCAGGTAGAAGGATAATGCTGCAATACTTGGCAGACACTCAGACCACAAGAACACACTGGGAAGGCACTTCCATAGTCATGGAGAATAGAATTTTCTGTAATGGAAGGTCTTCCTTCAGGTAATAGAGAGGGCGTAAATTAAATTTGGAAGTGTCTTTGAAGGAGGAGAACTTGAGGTCAGTTTTGAAGGCCTGGGAGGAGGTGGTAGTCCGGAGCTGAGGCAGAAGTGAGTTCCAGATTCTCACCGCGTTGCCTTAAAAGGATTGGGCCATCGATCTTTCCTTCTTGAAAGTGGGAGGTTCGAGCAGTACATTTTCCGCATTACGTGATGGTCTAGAGCCTCCAGAGAGTATCAGTTTATTCGCCAGGTAGCGAGGAGAGGAGGAATGTAAGGCTTTTTGGGTGATACAGGCAGTCTTGTAGATAGATCTTGCCTCAATGAGAAGCCAGCGGAGGGTGGATAACATGGGTGTGATGTGGTTGTTTCTTTTGGCTCCAAAAATTAAACGAGCTGCTGAATGGAGAACAGATTTAAGGGGGGACAGATGGGACTTGGGAAGGCCAGTAAGAAGAGCGTTGCAGTAGTCAAGTCTGGAGAACACCAGCGATTGGACCAGGGTTTTAAGGTCTTGCTCCGGGAAGAAGCGACAAATTCCCCAAAGAAGGCGCAGTTGGTATCGAGCAGACTTTGATTATGAGCTGTCGACAATGATGGGTTTACTGTTAAGTAGATTCATCTGATCCATCCATAATTGAGCCGGGGAGGAGAAAGCGAGGAGGAGAGGAGGAGGAATTCTGTTTTGGAGGGATTCAGAATCAGTTGATGAGTTGACATCCAGTTTTGAATGGAGTCGAGAGTAGAGCTTAGGACGGAGAGAGATCGTGATTGGAGGCAACCTTGAGGTAGGTTTGAGTGTCATCTGCATAGAGATGATAGTGGATCCCGGATTTACTAAGGAGATTTCCCAGTGGTTCTAAATAGAGATTGAGCAATGTGGGTGCAAGTATAGAGCCTTGAGGAACACCTTGACCGACTGCCAAAGGAGATGAAAGACTGTCCGCTATTTTGATCATTTGGGATCTATCAGAGAGGAAGGAAGCAAACCATTTAAGCACAGTGCCCTCCATGCCCATTCTCTGTTGGAGAGTGTTGAGGAGGGTGTTGTGATTGACAGTGTCAAAGGCTGCAGAAAGGTCATAGAGTATTAGAAGACAAGACCCCCACGAGTCGAATATCCATAGCGCGTCATCAATCACTTGCAGCAGGGCTGTTTCAGTGCTGCAGTTTTGGATGAAGCCAGACTGAAAATGATAAAGAAGATCATTGTCCTTGATATGACGAGAGAGCTGTTTCGCTACACATCTTTCTGTGATCTTTGTAAGAAAAGGGTAAGTTAGTGATGAGGCGGTAGTTGTTGAGGTTATTCGCATCACATCTGCAGGGAGTTTTTTTAGCAGAGGGGTGACCTGCCCAGTTTTGAAGGAGACAGGATGGGAGCCTTGACAGAGGGAGAGGTTGACCAGAGTGGTCCAATAGGAAAGAGAAGTCAAAGGCAATGGCACTAGGGATGGGGTCAAGGGAATGGTTGGAGGGTTTTGTTTCGCGGATGAAGTTGAGTAGGGCATCTTCAGAGATGGGGTCAAAGTTCTGCCAAATGGCTAAGGATTTGTGCTCCTCTGGAGGGGTAGGATGAGCGACATGGTTCATCAGTGATTTCACTTTTTCGTCAAAGAATTTAGCAAAATCCGCTGCTTTCTTTGTAGAATCCTCCAGCTTGGGGGTTGGAGGAGAGCAGTTGGGATTCTTGATGAGATCGAATAACTTTTTTGGTCTATTTTTGGCTAAGTCAAGGAGGGTTTTGAGTGCGACGCTTTCCCAAGGAAAATGTGCTTCTGGTACTTGGATCTTGCTGAGCGAAGCCTGGCCAAGTTATCAATGGATGGTGCATGCCTCCATTGTTTCTCCAGGAATCTAAGGTGCTTCCTTTCCTCATAGAGGGATTTTTTGAACCAAGGTGCTGAGGGAGTGGGCCTTTTCTTTTTGCTTTGAAGAGAAGCAACGTTCTTGATTTCGACTGCAAGGACTGTGAGGCATTGGGAGGTGAGTTCGTCAACATCTAGGTTCGGGTCTAGCCTTGGAAGTGATAACAAAGCTGATTCACAGAGGGAACCAATGTCAATGTTTTAGTGTCACGGAACCAGGAGGTAGCCCTCTTAGGTTTGCCAAGAGTTATAGAATGTGATAGGTGAAGAGAGAAATGGGATGCGGAGGTGGTCAGACCAGTCTACATGAATAGGGGTAGCGATAGAAAGTATGCCTGCTTTATAAATCACAAGGTCCAAGATTGATCCCTTAGAGTGTGTTGATTCAGTGCAGTGTTGCAGAAGAGTCTTGAGACGAGCCCCAGTGGAGATTGAAGTCACCCACGAAGATCTGATTGTCACTTTGCGAGTATTGGTCGCTAATGAAGTCACTGAGTTCCTCCATAAAGAAAGGGCCGCTGCACGGCGGGCGGTAAATGGCATGGAATCTGAGGGGTGAGCGGTGGTGTAATTGAAGCTCAAGAGATAGGCATTCAAAAGTGCGGAAGGAGCTGATAGGAAAAGCCTTAAGTTGAAGGGCGTTTCTAAAGATGACTGCAACACCTCACCCAACTTTTTCAATTCTGTCATTCCTATGTAAAGAATAGCCTGTGGGTAGTAGGAGATCAAGCATAGAGTGAGAGGTATCGTTGAACCAGGTCTCTGTGAGGAAGAGCATGTCTATGTTGTGAAGGGTGATGGTGTCTGCGATTTCAAGTTTGTGTTTGATTGCAGATTTGCAGTTGTGGAGCAGACAGCGCAGCTCTGACAAGACCGTTTTGGTGACGGGGGTACTTGGGCTCTGAAGGGTGATAGGGATATTGTTCTTATACGGGGGTGCTCGGGGGGGTTTAGGTGGATGCTTGGTTCTGACAGAGGAGATGGTCGGAATAGTGTAGATAGTAGGGTTACTAGGAGATGCAGGTTGGAGAGGGGGGGCGTTCAAGGGCTTGTGTGAGTTGACGAGGTTTGCAGACAACAGGTTATGCTTGGTTATTATGGGGTGCGAGGTGCATCTCGTGGGAAGGTGAGAGTTTTCCAAAGGAGTTGACGTGAACGGAAAAGTGGAAATCTTGGAGCTTAACAGTGAAATGGTAGCTACAAGCTGGGAGATGGAGGTGATAAGAGAGCCTAGCTTGTTTTCCAGTGAGATTAGGGCAGAGCACGGATGGTTGGGTGGCTCGATGGAAAGAGGAGGGGGTGAAATTGGTGGTGGAAGGCAGGGAGAGGTGGGGGGACAGGAGGAGAGTTGGGTTATAGGGTTCATAGGTGTGGAAAGGTGGAGGTTGAGAGTGGGAGTTGGTGTATCATAGGTGAGGGGGGAGTTGTCTTTGTTGGCGTTGGAAGAAGAAAAGGAATTAAGGACATAATTAGGGGGAGATGGGTGAGGATCGAGGCGGTGATGCAGAAGGAGAGGGGAGGACTGCGTGGAGTCATAGGAATGAAGGAGGTTTGGGAGGAGAAGAGGGGAGGTGATTGGAGAGGTCCTGTCAGCTTGGAGAGGTGGCTGTGAGGGAACAGGCATCTGGCAGAGTGAGGGGGGTTGGGAGAAAGGGAAGTTGAAGAAAGGAAATAGTTCTGCTGGGCCAGAAGGAGGGAAATGGAAAGGGTTACCAAGGGGGGAAAGGGGTTAGCACAGCAATGCTGGAGGAGTAGGGGGAAGGAGAGAGATGCAATGGGTTTGTGGAGAAGTCGGGGTAAATAGTGAGGGGAGAAGGGGGTAGAGAAGAGGGGGAGAGGGAAGAATGAGGGGAGCATATGGAAAGTTAACTGGGGAGAGGGTTGGAAGAGAGGTGGACTAAAAAGGGGGGTGGCAGGTAGCAAAATGGGGGAGGAGATGAGATTGGAGTATCGGGACGGTGCAGATTGGACGAGGAGCATATCAGCTATAGGTAAGGCTGACGTGATGAAGGGGGCATACTGTGAGGGGGGAGGAATGGGAGAGGAGGGCATGGGGGGAGGGAAGAGGGCCGACCTGTGCTTCTCGAGGGTGCAGCCTGTTGGAGTGTAGGGGGGGTCAGGGGCGGAGAAAGGGAGTAGTGGGTGGAGCTTGGTGAAAAATCAGGAGAAAACCTGGTTGCAGAGGAGGGGAAGAGTTGGTCAAAGAGAGAGAGACAGGCGTCTTTGCCTTGGATCATGATAGCACCGTTATTATAGAGTGAGATAGTGAAAGAGACGTTGCAAAATGCAGAGGGGAAACTTTTTAGTTGTTTCCCATGCGGGAAGGAGGAGGAGGAGGTGACGTTAAGGGAATTATATAAGCTGGTGGACTAAGAGGGAGTGTCATGAGTGAAGAAAATTAAATCGTTTTTGAGCCTCCCAAAACGACCATTGTAAAATTGATCAACAAAAAGGGAATCAGGGAAACATTCAATAGTGTTATGCTTCAATCGTTTTACTGAGGCTTTAGTCTGGCCGGGAGGATACACGATTTTGTAGCAATTAATTCCAGCCTTAACTCGAGTGGTGGCCATGTTGGGAGAAAGAGGAGAAGGAGGGTGGGGGGGATATGAGAAGGGTGTCACTAGGATAGCGGTGGTGTGGCGAAGTATAAGGGCAAAAAGGGGGCACATATTCCAGATGTCGGGTGAAGATAGCTAAACTAATGTGCTAATGTGATTAGGAACAGGTTGTTACTTCAGAGCAGAAGAAGATGGGGGCTTGGAAGTCCCTGTGATTCCGCTGGTATTTGTTGGGCCCTACAACTAGGTATACATGATGCCACCACACCTGGCACTAGATAGAATTTACAAGGGAATTGTTTACGTGTGACAGGGCCAGCTGGATCACTGTCAGAACCATCACAAAGCAAATTTAGTAAAAGTAAAACAGATCGTAGACGAACACCCAGTGACAATTGGTGCTCACTGTGCTTAGCATCAGCCTGTAACAAAAACCACATTTGGCCTCAACCGCATCGTTACAATAGGCTGTAACCAAATTGTACATCTCGCAAACTTCCCATAATTCTCGTGACATCTCTGATTATTACCCATAGTTCATATAGTTTTTTTGCACTGGGATTTTCATTTTAAAATCAGTACCAATATTGACTGCACCTGTAACGAACAACCCTGACCTCTGCCCCACAACCTAAACTTGCAAGCAAGCCCATACCTTAGTCCTATGCATTCCACAAAAGAGTATATGGTTTTATTTATCATGGACAGAGAGGTGGTACTACACGTGGTAATACCACCATATAAAAAATAATGAAATATAATTCTTATGAATGGGGATTAACAGCAGCAGCACGGCATGAGGTTGTGTAAACTGTATTTTCAGAGAACCAAAAGATTACTTACAGCTAATTGATGGTCATTGGCTGCGCTGATCAGCTGCTGGGCCAGACCATTCAGGAGCCGTGTTCGCAAGGAGAAGTCATCAAAGTCATGGCGGAACGGGAAGGCGATGCTGTCAATAATAATTACCTTGACCTAGGACACAGAGATTACAAATTAGATAAAATACATCATCCAGAAAATGAACATGCTTCGCTCAAGGAAAGGGAAATATGTTTTATGGAAGAAATAAGAGTGCCAAGTTTGCATGTGGTCGGCTAGAAAGCCACAAACTCTTGCATTTTGTCCACGGTCAGGGGCCAATGACACAGAAACGACCACACCTGGAACTCTGTATCACACTCAAGTCTCTGGCCGAGGAGCCCAGTGAGACAAAACACAATCCACAGGCATAGGAATCAAATGGTTTCCTTGAGGCACCCTGGCCAACCAGGGCATTAAAAGAAAATGGAACGAAAAATCAGCAAAAAACAGACAAACGTCCTACCAGGCAACACAAGTAATAATTCATTTTAATATTTGTCTATAAGATGCTAAGCACATAAACACACAACATACACCAAAACTCACCCTCTAGAAATTAACAAAGGAACTAGTAGAGCTAAAAGGCCAGAAGAAGCTAAACCCATCAAGGAAGACATTTGAGACAACTAACAACACTTGGGAGACAAATGAAGTTGGAAATGAATAGGGAGAATTTTGCGCTAGCATGGAAAGGCGCTTGATACGATAGGGAGTGTGTGGAGGGTGCACGAATTCCAAGTATGTAAAGCACATGACTATATCTCTGAGGTCAAATATGAAGAGTGGGGTAATACAGTAATCTGAAGAGAATCTACAGCGTTCCACTAATTCAATCAAAGGTTACACGTGACACCAGACATATGAGAATGGGATCGCTAGAATACTATTTAGAGGTGACTGCCTTACCCAAACTAATGGAGCTGGATAGACACCAATTCAAGAAAACCTAGGAAGATTAAAGTGTTAGGACCTGAGTGGATTACATTCAACGCTATTCTCTCTGTGTTGGGTCCTGGCTGGAACCGCAAACATTACAACCACAATTGCAAAGGCCCAGTCGGGGCAGTGACCGCATGTCAGGCGCCTGTGGGCGGCTGCATCTGCCAGCCCGTGTAGGGTTACTTCCAGTGCTTAATTTCAGCAGGTGCTTTCAGGTGCTCAGCACCGGCACATCTTTCACAGGGCCGGGGCTACAATTTCTGACCCTGCAGGTGGTGGTCTCAATCTTAATTGTTCAAATTCAAAATAAAAAGAATAACATACATTGCATGGTGACTGGCTGGTAAATGTTCATAGACAGGCTAGCATACGCCTGTCCAGGTAGGTATGATTGTGTATCACCACGTTAGTGATGATGTCATCATGCCGATCACAAATCCAAGAAGTCATCGACAAACTATGGCTTGCATTCTATTCTCCGATGTCTGCTGCACCCTGCCACTGCCAGAGCCTAAGCCTCCCATTGGATAATTGTGGCTGGGGGCTGGCTCATGACGGAGTTGAGGCAAGGAAGCTGCGAGAGCGCATTTGGAACTTGGGAGTGAGGGCTCTTGAGGAAGAATAAACTAAAGTAAATGTGGACTTTCCACTTGCTGCATAGCCAGAGCAGCATATCCTGGAGCCCTGCATTGCTGCTATCCTCAACGTGCTTGATGCGGCTGTGGACCAACACAACTTTTGTGCACCATGACATCAGCTGTAAAATCTGGGCGCTGCAACGCAGCACGGTAATTGCTGAGCGTGCGTGAGTCCAGTAGGCACCACATCCATACTTATCGCATTGGCAGCCTTACGGCTGGGCACAATGCCTGTGCTGAAGCAGGCAGGGTCACAGCAAGTTGAGCAGTGGATGCCTATGCCGTACCCATCCCTGGACCTACTAATTACAGGCAGCACTAGCAGTGACATCACCTGTTGTGCTCGAGCAGTCTGTTCTGCAATAAACCCAGTCATACCGCACTGATTAATATATGCAAAAAAAGCATTTTCATTTGGTGTACGTTTTGTTTTTGCACTTGGTGTAGGTAAGAAAGTAAAACACCATCTTCCACTTCTTTAGGAATGACAACAGGAAAACGAAGAGTACAAAATAGCAGGGACATGTACAGGCTGACGACGGGCATCACCGGCAGCAGCAGTGTTATAGATGAGAGAGAGAGAGAGCAGGAGTAAAGAGGAGAAAGAAACAACAGGAGAGGAGAGAGATAAGACAAAGCTACGTAGAAGAAAAGGAGAGCAAATCAGATACAAAGAGAAAGCAGCCATGATGTTAAGAAGAGATCATTAAGAAGAGAGAAGATGGAATGGAAGGATTTAGAGGACAGGACAGAGGAAAAAAAGCAGACAAATGATAAAACGGAGACACAGCTAATCAATGCTAGAAGAGTGATAGTAAAGAGCCAAAATCGAGGGGAGAGAGAGCAGAGCATGGATAAAAGTGAAGAGGAAAAAGGGCAGGTCTAGAATGAATAGAGGGCAAATCAGAAATACAGGGAATAAGGTAACACGCCAGGTGTGACAAAGATGATAGAAAACAATTAGAGAGGCGAGAGGATAGGCACTTAGAGCAAAGACTTAGGGTACAGACAACAGATCGAGGTTAGAAGATAGAGACTGAGGCAGTGATAGAGTTGAACGTGGGGCTCACCGGAGGAAGAAGTGAGCTGTGGTATCCTTGGCAAAATTTTCAGCACCTGCACTTCTTTTTTTACAAATTAAGCACTGGTTACTTCTAACTACATCACGAACAACAGGAAAAGTCTGTGACAAGCACTAAGGCCACCCTGACGGCTCTGACAGAGAAATGCACTCATTTAACGAGAACTGATCCACCACTTGTGACAATACCAAAAACAGAGACTGAGCCGTAAAGTCTGAGCACAATAACTTGAGCAGTGGTAAGTGCACCTGAGCCACAATCATGGTGGGAGCACCTATACCGTGGGGTAGGTCCCTGAACTTGGATAAAGGGAGGCATTGGGAGAGATAAAGGCACATAACTGTCTGCCAGCACCCAGGGTCAACACATTGAATTTATTGTAATAGTATGTAGTATTTGGTTCCAGTGTGCAGTACAGTACTTTTATTTCTCAAAAGAGAAGCACTGAGGTGAACATTCAATTATTGTACTGCTGAGTATTTATTGAACTTTAAGCTCGAGCATCCCCCACACTCCTTTCCCGAGAAGCACTTCTGCTCGCAATGGCTCCCATGGAGAGTCAAGTCATGGATGGTTTGCACTCGGCCCAGTTTGCAACCATAGTAGGTTGGACCCCAGACTCAGAGGCAAACTACTTCTAGTCCCCATGGTTAAGGCCCAGTAGACCCTGCCTTCCATGTGAAAACCCAAATTTGGGGTTGGGAGGTGTGTGCGTGCGTGTGTGTGTTTTTACAGACAGCCATTGGTATGTTAATACGACATTCACATTTTCCTTCCGCTGATCACAGCTTACAAAATGGGATCGTGGGTCAGCACATGTATGTAATTGCCTGTCTTCACTGTGGGCGACTGCATTTTGCTCTTAAATGTGGCACATGTGCAAATCCTCCCAAAAAGTAGTCCACTTCAGTGAGAGGGATGTAGGTCAATTTCAGCTTTCATTTAATTTTTTTATAGTTCATTTGTTCCTTAATTATTCTTTTTTCCAAACATGCATGCCATGTCTAGACGGTGGTATTTTACTTCTTATTACTTCTACACTTGTAATGCCTGTTGCATGTGATTGCAAAAATGTGTACATTTGTAAAAAAGCCGATTTGCCAAGGCTGAACCGGTTGGCTTTACTAATGCTCATTTTCAATGTAACCCTCTTCGGGCCACCACTTCCATTACCTACAATAAGGCAATTTTGTGTTGCCGCCTAGTGGCGCTGGTGCTCGATTGCAAGTAAGGCCACTATACTGCAGCTTTAACTGTCTCGCCAGACTGCTGTGTTTTAAAAAATCTTAATAATATGTAATGTGCATTTAAAAAAGGGGCTTTTGGTCGTAGTATTCATCTATTGGTCTGTTCAACTGTCATTCACATTACGCTTCTGCCCACAACACACAATAGTGTGGAATGGTCATCCCGATCAGTAGTAACGCCTCACTGAGCAAGTAACATTTTGCTTGCACACATTCGATATACAAACAGTCAAAGGGATGGTGTGACAACATGTGGTTTATTATAAAATAAACAACTCAATGCTGCGTATAGAGATGCCCAATAATAATACGCCAGCTCCCCATGACTTAAAAATAAATCACATCATATGCAGCACATTCAACAAGTTATATACGAGTCAATGTAAGTATAATTAAAAGACAACCCCAAATGCGCCTTTTAAAAGGTTTTCGCTCCCTGAGCATCTTTGCCTTTAAAGCAAAAGAAGAAAGAAACACGGCAGATTTCCACTTCTGGTCCCAGAACAGACAGTAGTGTTTCGTGTCCAGGAGGGAAACAGAGAACAAGCATTTACAATGCAATCGGTCTCGCACGGACATTATTTTGAGCTAGTGGCATTGTAACTGTTATTGTTTTTTCCCCCTTTGTGAAGCATTAATTAAATGGTGTAAAGCATAATGGCAATAGTTCTCTTTGTTGTAATTGCGAAATCTATTGCATTGCATTTGTACTAGTGTGAGTTTTGTATTGTAAATGATAGTGGCTTCTAGTAAGGTTTCTTTTTTATCACATTAATCTAATGCATTAAAAAAGTTAATACCTACTCATTTTTTAATAAGTACTGAGTGGATATCACAGTAAGTGCAGATATACCGGTTATATTATTATCACTGCATATATAGGTGGGAGATTAGTATTCCTGCAGATATAGGTGTGTGATCATTTTTTGTTTAGATAGGTGTGAGATTACAATCACTGCAGATGCAGGTGTGAGATTATCATTATTGCAGTTATAGGTGTGAGATTATTGTCACTGCAGCTATAGGTGTGATGTTACCATTACTTTTTGATAGGTGTGAGATTAATATCACTCTTAATTGGGCCTATGATGTTTCCGAGGGTATCATGATAAGTTGCATTGTGTGGTGCAATTGTTACGCCCACTGTTTAAGCGCCAAGGGGCAGTTCAGTTTGTAGTGGTGCTACTTAGAGCTTCTTGAATTGCACGAACCAGGAAAGAGGTGAGGCTAGTCTGATGTGGGAAGTGGTTCTTCGTGTAGGAAATGTGAGGAGGGACAGGGGGTAGGGGGGAGTAACAGGCTCGCCATGGAGATGTTTGAGAGGGGTTTGCAGGAAGGACTGAGGGGGGCTCTGTGAGGAAGCCCCGCCCCTTGACACCAAAGTGTAAAATTCGAATGGAATGTGATAAACAAGCAGGAGGTTATGAGGGCAGCACCGAAGCAGGTTTGTGGCCACGAATAGCTGCCCTAGACCACTCAAACCAGGTAATTTCCCACCTAAAAATGTTGCCAGGTTCAAAGTTTTACAGCTCGGAGAGAGTTGGAAAGAGTGATGTGCAATGGCTGTGCTATCCCGCTTTTCAACCTACAGTACTCATGATGGAATGATAATCACGACTTTTAGGTGAATGGGTCCTACCGGTGCTCAGCACGGCAGTTCTAAAAAGCAGCTGCTAAGACGGGTCCCCATCAGCCTCTCCCTTTTTGCCCTCATCCTCAGGATATAAAAAAAATCTTAACTCTGCCCCAGTACCAACCTTTACTACCTTTGATGTAACTTCTAACAGATTCGTTAAAGTTCTGTCACAGTCTCCTCATTTCAAAGTAGAAGCATTTTCAATACTATATACAACTAAGTCATAGTTGTTGCTAATTTTATCTTATGCAACTAACAACCCACCCTCCGGCGTCTCCCCAGCTCTTTCGGCCTCAGGCATGTCCAGTAATGTTACCCCGTAGCCCACGGACCCTTCGTGTACCTTTTTGCTGTCGTGTGAAATGCCCCTCTCCCCGGGAGCCAGTGGAATGCCCCAAAAGCAATGTAAAGTCTCTGGGTGCACGTACACGCCCTGTGTCTGGAAACCGAAAGCATATTAAATAAGTTACAAATGGAGGAAGGCCACTTCTATAACCTTTCTGTTTGCCATTCCTCTTTTAACATGCTCCGGCTGATTCAATTAGAGCCGCAGCAGTAATTGAAACACTACTAATCGTTAGCTCACACTCTTTATGAAAATATCCCTTGTCCTGCTCTTCCGAAGAAAAGCATCGCTGTCTGGGGTTCGGGCGCGTGAGTGTCGAGGAGTGATAAATAACAAGCTGCCGCGCTGCCTACCCAAAACAAGCAATACACGAATGCGAAAAAACACATGGCCCCTGCGCGCGCTGACTCGGACGCGAAACGAAAACAAGACAAGTAACCTGATACTGCTAATTTGAAACAGATGGCCCCACTAAAGATAAGAAATTGCTTCACGACAGCTGCAAAGCAGACGATCCTGTCCGGATGGGCCAGCCGAAAAGGGTAAAGGGCAGCAACAAAAAAAACAAATTTTCAATGGCAGGCCACCGTTTAGCATAAACAATGACGCCAACCAATGAAAAAGAGGGGCGGGGCTTAAAGTCCCCTTCTGAAATCTCCTCATTAACAATATGTCTTGAGGCAGAGAGTTGATGAAACTATAGTACACAGGGGCAGCTCAGGGGTTTCCTTTCAAACCTTTTCCTTCCGCCTTCTCCTCCAAAACCTCCTCCATGAATTTCCAGGAACCAAATGGGTGACAAATCTCTTGGAAAGTCCGTTAAACAAAAATCATTGCTATTTCCACTCCTCCACTGAAGAAACAAGCAATAACAAGGCGAGTAGGTCTGTGAAACCTACTGGCATGGACAATGCTTTTTTTTCACTCTAGAGGGCCACTTTGAATGTGCACTGATTTGCGGTAGAAATCTTTGTACGGTTTGTTAAAACTTGACACAATTCACTGAAAGATTGCGGTAAGGGATAAAGTGCATATAAGGGGTTGTCATTTTTTAATCTGATTTCCTAAAAAAAAATGCATTAACCACTTGGTTGTTAAGCCTTCACATGTCCCCATTCCCAGTACTAAGCCATTTTTTGCATGTTTGGGGTAGCCTGTGCTTGTATCAATGCTAAATTAGAGTCTTTTTTCCCAACACCCTGAGGATTCTGAAGGCATACAGGGAGTGTAAATTCAGCTGGATGTAACTGAGATAATAGCCAAAATATATTTGGGGGGGGGTGGTTAGAAGGGGAGTTGCTGTGCAGGAATGCATATCTTTTTAATAATTCTTAAAATGATATCTATGAACGACTAGCTATTCTAGGAGCACCATCTTTCCACCTTTCAGGAAAAAGCTGAGTTTTTTTTACTGGTGTTTCCATTTTTCTAAGAGCTAGTCCAGTTTTCCGAATTTTTGTGGTTTCAACCCACTTGCAGTTTGTGGAGGAAAAACGTGTGAACTCTAAGGGTGATCCCGGAAAGATACACATTTATGAAAACTAGACAAAAATTTCAGTTCAGCAAGGGGTCTTTTATGTAAATCCCTCAAAGTTTTCCAAAGAAGCTAATCATTGACCCAAAAACAAATCTTTACAATATTTTCATATGGAATTTTTAGTCATGACAGACTATTTACAAAATCAATTTACCATTACATCCAATAAACCCTCTGGGATGTGGAACTCCTATAGCCGAACACCCAGGACATATTGTTTGGGGTCAAGGGCAACAAGTTTTCAAGTGTATTTTGTCTTTGGGACAAGAAGGCCCAACCCCCTGCAGCACAAATCCTTTGGCTGCCAGTTTGCAGTACAACATTATGGATCAGGGAAGGGCACAGTCTGCAAGTTAAGGTAATATTTTTATCCATATGTTAATGCTGTACAAACTTATATTCATGGTTCATTAATTGACCGCTTTTATTATTAGGGTGAGTGCTCAAAGTAAATGTTGTAAGCTCTAACTGCACTACTGACAGTGGGTCCAGTATCAAAATGTGTACACCCATTTTCAAAGTTTAGCAATATGAGGCTAAGTATAATGCTCCCAGAATACTCTCTGACTTGCTGCAAATATTTGCAGAAGTTTGAAAGCAAGATTAATGATTCTTTACTTTCAAAATAAAATGTTCAATAAAAAAATAAAAGCAACAAAAAAATATTTGCTAAACTACTGTAAAAACAACGGACAGAGAGATCATGGTTTACGTCCAAGGCTTTGACTTTATTCTCCTACAAAAGACATGGCTAGACAAACCTTTTCATTTATACAGCTTCAAAACTTACCATTTACCAGCAGTAAAAGGCACCAAATACGGGCACCTGAAGGGTGGACTAACAATCTACTTATCTATCAAGAGCATTTAGGCAACCAAGGTTGTAGAGGTTAAGATAACCTCAACAAATGCAATAAAAGCTCTGAGTGGACAGAAGTGATGACAACCAAAAATAACAATGAATAGTGTTAAACATATACCTTCACCCACACGATGGAGTCAAACTAGTGGGATCTGAAATAACAAGACTGCTCTCAGAAGAAATGGTGTCTAACTTTTTGAAGCAGATTATTTTAATATGCACTTACTCGGGCATCAAGGAAGGGACGAACTACTGGAGGAACAATACACAGCTTGGAATATCCCCCACAGGAAGACAGCAACTGGAGGAATCAATCCAGACCAGCTAGGAATCATGCGGGACATGGAACACTTGAGTTTTGTTTCACTCGATGGGCGTTTCCCGGGAGAACAACACCTGGCGACTACAATTCACAATGCTGCGGTTAGTACCCTAATAGATTACACCTTTGTAACCCTGCCGCTTATCAGCAAGATTGCAGGCTTTCAGATAGATGGTCACTTTGGTCATGTGTCCCTATCACAAGAAATTACTATGAACACATTTAGCTCAATACTAACCTAGCCAGTGGAGGATCCCAGCTCCATTTACACAGTGAACCACAGGAGGATAAAATGTAAAACTAACCAATCAGAAAAATTGCTGGCCTCGGCCAAGGCACTATGGGACAATCCAGAGGATGCAGTTACAAATGAGTTAACACGCTGGGAATTTTTAACCAAAAACTTAGGAGAAATACATTCAGCAAGGGAAGGACCCCGTTTATCATCCAGGGAAACCCTTCAAAAACGGATCTCCTCTCAATTGCCAGAAACCCATATAACCACATTTCCATCTTACAGAACTACAAACTACGCAAGTTCATGAAAGCAATAAGTAGAACATTATGGAGGCTCAGACAAGAAGGGCCCAGATCCCATAGTTCAGAAGAAGCTAACACAACTAAAAACCAATAAGAGTAAAGTAATCTGGCAAGCTAAAAGGCAAGCTACTATGTGACTCAAAGACTAACAACAATGCAAGATTCTGACGTACAATAAACAGTTTACAGAATCCAAATGTACAAGGAGTATATTCACATCTAAGGGAAGAAGCCTGGGCAACCCACCTTCTGCAACACTAACTCAAAACAGGAAGGATTTAGGATTGGTAATCATAGACTCAGCTACACCCCCGTAGGTGCATTGCATGAACAAGCTAATCCATCAGCAATTGATTCTCTCTCATTTTCAACCAATCTGATCAGGAACAGGATAGCGAAAAGCAGGCAGAAGGCGCGGCTGTACTACTACCACTGTTTGAACAGATCTCGGGGGGAGTAAGCATACCGGATTTATGGAGAGGGTCCATTATATCATCAATATACAAGAGAGGCAATAAAAACGAAGCAAAAAGTGACATGTTGGTAGCATTAATTGTTTTTTTTATTTTTTTTTATTTTTTTTTATTTAGACCTTGAATGTTGAGATCACTTTCACATTTCTCGCCTACAACCCATTGGGCCGGCTCTCCAGTAAGCATCACATTATAACCGTATGATAACACAGCCTCATGCCGTCAACCCGGGGGTACGGCGGCGCAATGAATTTCAAGGACAAGGGATCTCTGAGGATAGTGGCGAAGGAGGAAGGTCATATGTACATAGTAGTTCGGATAGAAGGTCCATAGTACCTATCTCTGTATCTAGAAAAAGAGGCTAACTAATAAACAACAACCCCAAAAACAAACCCCCCGGTATCCTGGTCGTCAGTGTACATTAGTGTTAGGATCAAGGCAGTGCTGGTGTGTTTGTATAGGCTCGAATTCAGCAAGTGAAATGAGTCATTCAACAATGGACAGTGTCATACATCAAAGGAGCTAGATTGCGTGGCTGGAGGAGGCTCGCATATATTCCCCCTGTATTCATTCCATCTTGTCCATATGTCCACCCATTTGCGGGAACATCCCCTTGAGACATACACCGTTTTCTCCTGCAGCATACACCAGTCCATATCACATTGCCAGTCTCTCAGTTTTGGCGGGTTAGGGTCCCCCCACAACCTTGCGATGTTCCGTTTAGCCACAACCATCCCAAGAGTCACCCACAGCCTCCCTCTGTGAGTCAGGTCCGTGGGTTCCCAAATGTTGAGTAGACATTTTTTGGCCTCAGGTCTAGTTTCAACCTCCCACACCTCCTGCATACAGTGCACCACTCTCATCCAATATCGTTGCATTATCCGGCACCCCCAAAGGGTATGAAAGAAGGTGCCCGTCTCACCACATCCCCTGCGACAGAGCCCGTCTCCACCACCTCCCATCAGTTGCAGCCTTGTACAGGAGAAATAAACTCTATGCAAGATTTTAAGTTGAATTAGGCGCAATCGGGCAGAGATGGCGACCTCACGGGGGGAGGCCAGAGCAGACCCCCACTCCTCCTCATCGATTTCTAACCCATCAGCTATCCATTTCTCTTTTAAGGGTAGGAGCAGGTCTGGTGAATTGTTTATCAGTTTTTTGTATGTGAGTGATATGACATGTTCTGGAATGTTCCCGTCTAAAAGCCTATCTTCCAGGGGGGAGCTCTGAGGCAGTGTGGTGGCGGGTAGAATGTGTGTCAGTAGGGAGTGTCGCACCTGCAGGTACCTGAAGTACTCGGTATGCGACAGGTCGTATGTGGCTTGCAGTTGAGCGAATGTGTGGACTCCTTTAGGGCCCCAGACGTCTTTAATTTGGGAGATACCTATGAGGTCCCAGTTCCTAAACCCTTTAGAGCGGCCCAGGTTGCCCAGCTTTTCGGAGGCCCAGAGTGGTGTAGCCATGGTGAGGACCCCTGACCATCCCATTTGTTTCTGTGCTATGTGCCAAATCTGCACCGAGTGTTGTGTGGGCCCAGTAAGACGAAGTTTGCCTGGTGTGGAGTAGAGAGCTATTTCATAGTTCCCCCCCTCGGGAGTTGCCACCTGTCCATCCCGTAGGCCGGGTCGTTCCCATCCCCATAGGTCCCCTGATTAATCGCGGAGAGATGAGCTGCCCAATAATACTTACGAATGTCGGGGAGGGCTATGCCACCGTCATACCACCCCAGCGTGAGTTTCGACAGAGCAATGCGTGGGGCTCCCGCCCAAAGGAGGGTGCGCTGAGCGGCCTCTATAGCTGCGAAGTAGGCATTAGGCACCTTGTCCGGAAAGTTTTGAAGGGCGTATAGGAACCTGGGCAGCGCCATCATTTTGAACAATGCAGCTCGGCCTAGTAATGACAATGGAAGGCTCTGCCAGGACCTGGCCTCTCGTTGGAGACGCTGTAGGGGAGGTTGAAGATTGCGCTCATATAAAAGGGTCTTGTTCTTAGAGATGAACACTCCCAGGTATTTGAAGCCGTCCTCCGCAACTGTGATGGGGCAGGTGTCGGGGAGCTGCGGGGGATCCCCATTGAGGACATAAAGATATGATTTGCTCCAGTTGATGCTGAAGCCGGAATTGCGTCCGAAACTCGCAAAGATGTCAAGGGCTGCAAGGATGGACCGTCGCGGCTTAGAGAGGTAGAGGAGGATATCGTCCGCATAAAGGGATATTTTGTCCTCCCAGCCCTCCGCCCATTCTATTCCACGAAGGTAGACGTCCTGTCTAATCCAGGCAGCCAGAGGTGAGAGGGAGAGGGCGAACAGGAGAGGTGAGAGGGGGCAGCCCTGTCTAGTTCCCCGCTGTAGAGTAAAGACCTCTGACACTTTGTTGTTCACTAGGACCTGTGCCAGGGGTTCTGTATATAGGAGGCGGACCCACCCAATAAATCGGAGCCCGAAACCCAGTTTATTCAGGACGGCGAACATATACGGCCACTCTAGGGTGTCAAACGCCATGGTGGCGTCCAGAGAGACCACCACCGCGTCCTCCTTTAGTTTGTGGCGCTGTCCGATCACCCCATGTAAGCGCCTTATATTGAGGGCCGTGTTTCGATGTGGCATGAAGCCGGACTGGTCCGGATGTACAAGCGTATTCAGTATCGGTTTGAGTCTGTTGGCGAGTGTTTTTGCCAGTATTTTGGGCTCCGCGTTGAGGAGGGAAATCGGCCTATATGAGGCACAGGATTCAACAGGTCTCCCCTCTTTGGGGATAGCCACGATAGTAGCTATGCGTTGGTCTCGTGGCAGTATCCCATCTTTTTGGCTGGCCTCAAACATGTCTTTAAGGTGCTTGCTGATTATCTCAGGTTTAATCCTATATAGTTCTATAGGGAGTCCGTTGGGGCCTAGTGCCTTCCCCGGTCGGAGTTCCATTACTGCACGTTGTATTTCGGCCACAGTTAGCGGGCCTTCTATGGTTTCTCGGTCCACATCTGACAGACATGGCATTCGGATGTCAGCGAGAAGGGCGATAGAATCCTCCTCAGGGCGGTCAGACGTTCTCGTATAGACCTGCTTGTAATGTCTGGCAAACTCCTGAACCACGTCTCGCGGCTCCGTGAGAGTCGCCCCGTACTGGTCAAGGATTAGTGGCACAGTTTTCCTAGCCTGTTGTTTCCTGTCAAGCCAGGCTATAAGTTTTCCGGCTTTGTCTCCCTGATCATATAGTTTTCCCATTTTATGTCCAGCTATCGCTTGGGCCTCCTGAGAGACCAGCGCCCTATATTCTGCCAGCTTAAGCTGCCATTTGTGTCGGACCGTTCTGCCCTCTGTCTCAAGCGCTGCCGCCTCTAGCTCCACCAACTCTGCCTCAGCTGTAGTGACCTGACTTCGTTGTTCCCTGCGCCTGCCAGATATTATTGATAGCGCTTCCCCCCTTACTACCGTCTTAAACGCCTCCCATACTGTGACAGGGGAGCTGACTGAACCGTCATTCTCCGCAAAATAATGAGTGATAGAGGCATCGAGTTTCCCCCGTGTGTCCTCATTCCGCAGGTGCCAGGGGCTTATTGGCGCCACGCAGCCCTCCCTCCTCGTACCGAATGTGATGTGCGTCGTGACCGCAGAGTGGTCCGATATACCTCGCGGAAGGAGAGTCGCCTCCCGCACGAAAGTGTGATTTTGCATGACAGTAAGAATGTAGTCGAGGCGTGAGAAGGTATGGTGGGGCCCAGAGAAGAAGGTATATTGACTGTCTGTGGGGTGCAGATGGCGCCAGACGTCAGTGAGTCCGAAGGCCTCCAGAAACTCCGCCAACCATTGCTGTCCTTGGGGAGTGGCCCTGGGGGGGTGTCTATCTAACATGCCCGACATCACCGAGTTAAAATCTCCTCCCAGAACCAACTGGCCCTCGGGGAGGGAGATTAGCAGTTTACCCAAATCCGTAAAGGCGGAGGTCTGCAAGCCTGGCGGGACATACACCGAAAGCAAGTTTAACGTGTACCCCTCCCACCTGCCCGTGACCACCGTAAAGCGGCCCTGCGGGTCCAGTACAGTATTATCAACGTGGAGGGGCAAAGAACGGCGGATGAGAATTCCCACCCCCATGGAGCCCGAGGTGAAGCCGGAGTGTGAGGCAAGTGTGTACCCCCACCTGTTGAGGGCATGACATGTGTTCCCCAGTAGATGAGTTTCCTGCAGCATAACTATGTCAGGTTGGTGCCGTTTAATGAATTGTAAAACGATCGTACGTTTGAGTCTGTCTCCAAGGCCGTTCACATTCCAGCTCATTATCTTAAGGCTTTTGTCCCATTTCCTAGCCATAGCCATTGCTGTAAAGGCAGTCCCCACTCAGCACTCCTGAACCAATGAGTTCCTCACGAACTAAGATCCTGTACGACCAAAACATACCCAGCACTACCCATCCCTTCCCGGATCCCCCCCCGCCGCAAACCTTCAAAACGTCAACTCCCACCCCGGTCCCCCCCCCCCCAACAACTCGCATCTCGCAATCCGTAACATGCAATATTGACAGTCGAATCCAAAAGTCCCTACTCGTGACAACCGCCCCCATACCGCCCACCTCTGAGGAAACAAAACCCCCCCTCCCTGCCCCCTGCTCCGTGGGTTTCAAACTACCCACCACTCCAATTAGCAGAGCGCCTGTCACCCAACCCTATCTCGGTGAAACACCGAGGAACTTCTAACTCGGGAGTAACGTGGCCGGCTCCGTCCCAGCCGCCCTCCCTCCATGTTAGGTCAAGCAGCCCCCAGGTCGTGGCTCATGAGTATATAGGGGGGACCATCCTGTAAACCCCGGACAGTCCCTTCACTTTCCCCTCGGAGTGCCCAGGCATAAATGAAAACACACACAGTATACATTACTGTCCGGTATCTTCCAAGTCCAGTGCACGCCGCCTCATCGCGCTGTGTCATACCCGGCCGAATCCCAGCGGGGACTGTTCGATCTCGAACGCCAGGATCGTTGGCTCTGTTCAACATTTTCTACTCCTCCCGACGCCGATCCAGGGGAGGGGTGTCCTGTGTCTCTCTACTGTCCGCCATTTTGAGGAGGGTGAGCCACCTTGAGCGTCGTGTCGATCCATTCCTGTACCACCGCTGGCGAAGTGAAGAAGTAGGATTTGCCTCAGTGTATAACCTTTAGTTTGGCGGGGAAAAACATCATGTACCGAACTCCTCGGTCCCGTAGCGCCGCCATAACCCCTTGGAAGGAGCGCCTCTCCTGTTGCACCTGTAGCGTGAAGTCAGGAAAAAATCGGATCGTGGATCCCTCGTACTGTAGGTATCCATGTTGTCTGGCGGCCTGTAGGATCGCATCTCGATCGCGGTAGTTGAGGATTTTAGCGATGATGGTTCGCGGTGGGGCCCCAGGCTTAGGTTTGGTAACAGGGGCCCGGTGGGCACGTTCAATAGTAAATATCTTGGAGAGTCTCTTGGGCTTAAGATGGCGGAGAATAAGGTCCTCAAGAAACAACTCTGTACTATCACCCTCCAGTTCTTCCTCTACGCCCACAACGCGTATATTGCTCCTGCGGGCCCTACCTTCCTGGTCATCAAGCCGGATCGCCATCTGGCGGTGCTGGTGGACGAGTTCGCTGACCCTGCGTTCAAGGTTCTTCTCCGACTCCTGAAGGGCCTTTATGTCCATTTCGTTGGCCTTCGAGCGGTCCGAGGTCTTCCCCAGGTCAGTGCGCAGCAGATTTACTTCGATTGTGATCTTGTCCATTTTTGTTTCAAGGCTGGTGCCCAGGGTCTGGATCGCCGCCATTATGGACATTAGGGAGGGTTCCGACTGTCCCGCGGCCTCCTTCGTCGCCCCCCCCTGACTGCATAGGCGTTTTTGGTACCGTGTACTGATCCAGTTTGTTGGATTGGGACACCACACCCCCTTTAGGCCGCATGGTCAAGCCGGTGCCTCTGGGGCCGGACGGCCCGTCACCCACCTTCTTTCGAGTCGGCGCCAGTTCAGCTCCACTCCACGTCTGTGCAGACCTAAGCCAGACTGTAGGCGCCACTGAAGGTCGCTATCAACAAGGGCCCGCCGCTGGGTAGCACCTCAAGTCTATAAGCAGTGACCACCAGCCAGTATTTCTGCAGTCTCCTAACACTGGTCCTCCTCTAATCCAGTGGTCTGTCCAGTCCCCTCCAGATCAATTAGTAGGTGCCCCACCTCAAAGGCATGGAGGGGTAGCTCTCATTAGCAGTAGTGCCATGCAGGACCGGGCAGCAGAGGTCAGTGGTATCCCCTGCTCGCAATACCACGGTAGCGCTGTTTGTAGCCCCCTCCTTACTTGCTGGGCAGGCGCTGAGATGATCTGGAGTCCCCGTGGGTGAGCCCTTCGGGATGGAAGGGTCCCGCTGGCCGTTAACACTGCGGCGATTTGTTCGCGCCGTTTTCGGGGCCACGCCCCCCTTCTGTGCGCCTCTCGGGCCTTGGACCGGAGTAGGCCCAAATCCGGGGCCTCTGGTGAAAGCGGCGGCCGCTCGCGAGCTCCAGGCGCAAGGCGTCGGGTCTCCGCCACTGGTCGCAGCCGTTTCCCGGTGCCTCCGAGGGTGTCAGGAGCCGGAAAATCGCTCCGCTGCGTCGCCCAACCTGGGGGAGCTGGAGGCTGCGTCTGGTGGCCTCCAAGCCCGGATTTAGAGCGGATTCAGGAAGGGACTCGAACGGTCCCGGCGGAGCTTAGGGATCAGGCGGCCATTTCCTTCGGCGCCTGGCCACGCCCCCGGTAGCATTAATTGTTAACGAAGCCAAATACTACGCTGGCCTACCCCTGGACGATTTCATAGATTGGGCAACTGAAAAATCAATCATTCCCATTAATCAGGCGGGCTTCTGTAAGGGCATGGGAACTATCACAAACATACTTGCCCTCTCTCTACTCAAAGATGCTGTCAAAGCTGCAAACTTACCTCTCTACATGTGCTTCATTGATTACTCATCAGCTTTCGACAATATAGACCGGAATAAACTTTGGGCTAAACTCAATAAAAGAAATATCCCATCTGCTTTTTTACACCAGCTGATTCTTTTACCCACTGATACTTGGGTCCAAGTGAAGCTAGGAGATGGAAACTCCCTGTCCAGGAAAATTCCAACTACAAGGGGTTTGAAACAGGGGTGCGAGCTAGCTCCTATGCTGTTCAATCTGTTTATGGCTGATCTATTGACAGAACTGGATAAATGCAAATCACACACCCCAAGGAGGGGCGGGCTTTCACTGTCCAATTTACTATACACAGACTATCTAGTACAGATGAGCCGAACTCCGTTTGGACTTCAACATCTCGACGCAACTGAAAGCCACTCTGCTAACAATGGTCTAACCATCAACTTAGCACAAATCCAAAATAATGCAACTAAGGAAAGCATCTAGTTATTGCTGCGAAAACCTGAGTGTTTGAAAGTTCACTGTCCCTCCAACCACTTTTTTCCCAACTCTGGAAGGTTTACATCTGCCATTGTCAGGAATACATTTCCAACGTTTCTCAGTATGGAAAAAGATTAGAGAGGAGTTGTTGAAAACCCTTAAAACATGCAAGTTAGTAGGTTTGCACAGACTCAAAAGGGCATTCCAACCCTGGAACTATTGCTTACCACTACCTTCTGCCCCAGTATGTAGCTCTGCGGAACATAGCAACATAAGGAGATTGCATGTATTCAAACACTACTGTGGTATGATCCCAGGTATAATCAGAGAGGCTATATCAGAGCTCTTATATAATGAGATTGCTGCCATAATTTGTTGCCGCATTACATGGCACCAAAGGGACACGTGGATTTTGTTACAGGACAAGTAGATTTATGAAGCATCCTGCCCAATCGACAAGTAGATATTTGATTGAATTCCACACCCCTGAACCCTTCTGGTCGCTATGATATACAGGATTTGTGCACATGGAGTATTTTTGAGGCAGGCACACAATATGCCTATTGCAAAAATACTACGGCCAAACCAGCACTACGCAGGAAGTTCAAGCTTGAGAGCGGGATGTCTGCTGCTAGACAGCATGCACATTACGATTTAAAACGTGCACTCTCTCTGGCACCATCCCGACATGTCTCTTCCCAGCGTGAAACTCATTCTGCTGGAGGGAGCTGTTAAAGTGGCTTCTCCACCCTCCTCTCATTTTAATGTAGCGAGAGGACAGTGGAGGGGCTACTCAACACCTCCCTGCACCAGCATGTATTTCTCGCTGCCCTGAGGCTGATGCAGGGGGGAAGAAGGGGTCTAGAAAAAGGTGAAAAGGGACTGCAGGGAAGAGAAAACTGGAGGGGGCGGTTAGGGTATGAGGAGATTGGGAAAAGGTGACATATGAAAGATGAGTAAAGGTTTGTTTTCTGATTCTTGGAAGCCTTCAGAACTACGGACATCAAGCTTCTGGAAAACGGTCACGCAAACAGCATGAGACAGAATGAATACACCGCTCTCCTGGCCACCCAGCATTTACTGACCCAACAAGAGAGTGCAGGGTCAATTAAAGGAAGGTTTAACAAAATTTTGATTTTGCGGGTGCTTTTATGAAAAATCTTAGTATTTTTACAAAAATCCTAATTTTGTGATTTATTTACGAATTGCCAAATTGCTCACTTCTGGAGGGTCAGTTTGTAGGTTCTCCAATATCACGTAACATCCAGAAACAACTGAGCTCCACCTTATAATGATTTTTCAGTATTTACTGACCAAATAGCAACTCATACAGTAAAACAGAATGAAAGAAAAACGGGTATGAAGGAAACTTTCTGAAATAAACACAATACCGAGTTTAGGAACATTGGTTATTTGTACGTCCTTGAATTTTAGGTCATCTATGCTATCAAGTGATTAAAAAGGGAATTTTGGAAAATGGCTTATTTTACACATTTGCTTACATTTAGAAGCCAGAAATTCAGAGAAATCCAACTGTTGTAACAAATGTTCAACCATTCTGTATTCCCACATGTCTCCTGATAAAGATAGAATCTCAAAGCAAAACCCTGTGAAACAAAACACCCAAAGGCGGTAAGTGGAGACATCGCATTTCACCCAGCAAAAATGTTTTTCTTTACAATGTGGATAGCGGTGGAATTGTGCCTCAGCCCAGTCGTCACCCATGAAAAACTACTGAATCCAGACATTTCGGAAAACTAGACACCTAGGGTGGTGTGACTGTTGTGGATCCCATAATGCTTTTTACCAGAAGGCCTTCCAAACCTCAAACTGTGGCTAAAAATTCCCATTTTCCTCACATTTCTAGGAGAGAAAAAGCCGGAAGCTACAACATTCTACCACACAGCATTCCCACTTTTCTACACTCCCCCCAGTAAAAATGGCACTTCACTTGTGTAGTTGGGCCTAGCCCCCATAACACAAAAACACTCAAAACACAATGTGGAGACATAAAAAAAATCTGAAAAAAAAATGACCCGGTTTGGCAATGTTGGTATCTGGGGATTATGGGCCCTGGCTCACCCACAGCCAGGGAAAGCTACCACACCCACACGTTTCTGAAACGTGGACACCAGGAAAGTCCAGGGGTGTGTGTCTTGCATGGATCTCATGACTTTTTTTTACCCAGAAGCCCTTATAAATCTCAAACGTTGGCAAAAAACACACATTTTAATCACATTCCTGTGAGAGAAAGTTCTGGAATTTGAAGTGATCCAAATATTTCCTGCAACCCAGTGTTCCCACACTTCTCCCAACAAAAAGGCTATCCCATTGCTGTGGGTGGGCTTAGCACCCACAACAGGAAAGGCTAGAAAACAGAACATGGACAGATCAAATTCCAATTTTTCCAATCACAGCAGACTTATTTTTTTCCAATGCGTGTAGCTGTGGACTTTGGGCCCAGGATCCGCAATCACCCAGGCAAATCTACCAAACCCAGAAATTCCTGAAAACCGGACATGCAGGAGAGTCCATGGTATTCTCGCGTGTGAGGATCTCACTACCTTTTCTAACCCACAATGCCCTTCAAACCTCAAATTTTGACAAAATACACATTTCCTCACTTTTCTGAGGGAAAGTTTTGAAATCTGCATGGAACTACAAAAGTCTCTTACTGAAGGACACATCCCTGGAAGTTCCGACATGGGCTTGTAAGAACACTAGTGTATGCGTCTTACATTAAAAATGTTTCATATTGAGTTGTACATCTCTGGATTATGCTGTTTTCTCTGCCTTACAAATGGATTCGTGCTACAAAAGTTTTAATGACTATCATGATTCTGATTTTTCCAACATGTTATCATCAGTCATGCCTTGCTCAATTTGCAGTTTTTGCTCATTGCTGATTCGTAGTTGGGTATTAAAAAACCCTGGTTTTGGGGGTAAGCCAGAAACATTCTGTGATCTACTTGAGATGCTGTCCGATTATAGAGACTTTTTCCTATTGGAGTAGGGATGTTGTACATTTGAGGATTTCTTCTTACGGTCCATTTTGGGAGAGCCCGAGCCCTTGTTTACACTAGAGAGGATTTCTTTATGACTTGTTCTGCTTACTGGGACTTGGGATCATTCTGATTTCTAACTATGTACTCTGTATCTGTGCCTTTATGGCCTTGCAATTTTGCTTACTATTTTGCCAATTTTGAGATTTTGCAACTAAGTTATTCAGTAGACCCAATCATTTATTAAATAACTCTATTAGTTGGGACTGGTGTTAAAAGGGTGGTGACTCATCGCAAGATCAAAGATGCTGGACCTGAGCTGCCAAAGGTACATTTTGCGGCAATCAAAACATTGGGGTGCAGGCTTCCATAAATGCTACCCTGCTTGAGTGGCTGGCCCTAGTGCACTTGCCAGACACAGATCAAACCAGGGATCATGCCATGTCTGGATGGTCACTTTGTTTGATCAGTTCCTGTTGTGGGTGCTAGGCCTAGCCACACAAGAGAGGCACCGTTTTTATGGGGGAATTGTGGGAATGCTGGTTGGTAGGAATTTGGGGACCCAAACAGATTTTGGAACTTTCCCTCACAGAAATGGGGGGGGGAGGGGGAGATGTGTGAAAAGGTTTTGTATGATCCACGTTAGGCATACCACCCTGGCCTCTCTTGGGAGTCTAGTTTTTAAAAATGGTCTGGGTTCGTCAGATATTCCTGGATGCCAGCTGACCCGGACATAAAAAAATGTTTATATCCCTCTGGTGCCAGCACCAGAAAGATTCCCTGCGCTGTCTTTGGTGCTTTGACATGACCTCAATGTGAACAATGGTTTGCAAAGAACGCTCTTGACATGGAGGTCAAATTAATAGTAACCATAAAAGTTCAAAGATATCCACTGTACATGCATGCGCTCGTGCAGGTGTCCATTTTGGAATGGCCAGATGCTGTTAGCAGGATGATCAGCAGAATCAGAAAGAGGCTAGGTGGGCAAGCAGAAGCATGGTGGAGAAGTGGCATAGGGGACAGAGGCCGGACGGCTCAACTGCAAAAGATGATGGCCAAAGATGAGAACCGCAAGCAGGGGAAAATGGACCAATATACAAAGGTCTTCACGCCCCAGACAGAGGCGGCAAAGGCTACACAGACTACTACAGACACGGCAGTACTACTTCAGGCAATACAAAACTCCAGAGTGGCACTAGAAGGAAAAATAAGGGAGGTCTGTTCAGAAGTTGCACTCTTGTGCCAAGATTTACACAAAGTCTCGGAGCGGGTGACAGGAAGAAATCAGAGTATCAGAAGTAGAAGATGCTGTTAAAAATCTTCAGAAGGATGTAATGAACCTCCGAAGCACTACTGAAATAATCTCCGATTTGTGGGCTTCCCTGTTGCTGTAGAGACAGAGTGTCAGTCATAGGTAGAAGTTAGCAGAGTGTCAGTAAGAGGTAGAAGTACGCAGAGTGACAAAGAGGTTGAGATAGAGACAGGAGAGAGTGTGTCAATGTCTCATAATGCCCTATTTTTTTATTTTTATCTCTGTGCTCTTTCCTTCCTTCTTTCTTTCTTTACATTTTACTCGTCTGTCTTCTTGCACTTTCCTTTCTCATTTTCCTTATCTTCCTACCAGTCTTCAGTACTGGCCCTTTTTTGTCCCCTCTCTTCTGAAACTATCTTCCCTTGTTCTTTTACCTCTATTCACTATCTTCCTCTTATCTCGGCCATTGTGTTTTCTCCTTAATTCTTCCCCACTTCCCCATTCTTTCACTCAAATATTTACTTATATCCTCACATTGTTCTTCCTTCATGTTCCCTCTCCCTTTTGTCTTCTATTTCATCTTTTCTCTCAGTCCTTCTCGCATGGTCTCGTATTCCCAATCCGAAAAAGGCAAACTGTTTTTTTCCTGCGTGGACCTCTGAAACCCCTTATTCCCGAATCCCAGAAAGGGACAATTCAGCAAGATAAAGTAACTACTGGTGAGTTGCAAAACAAGAACACTTCTTCCTTAGAGCACTACGAAAACTACTATTTTGGATTAATATCATTATACCTACGGCTCCTGCTTGTGGTTATATTTTGGGGTGCCAACTCTTGACTGGAGTCTTAAAGTGCAAAGACAAACAATGGGCAATGGGTTGTGCGTATATTAAGAAATGCTGCCTTTTTTAATCTTCTGAAAAAGGAAGACGTTTCGGCAGTAGACAAATATTAGAAACAGTAACAGTGTCACCTCCCTCCCTTCCCAAGAGCCGAGGTCACCTTCAGCTTTCAGAGTGAGCCATACCTTTGAGTGCTGCGACAGGAAGTCTGGGAGGAGGTGGACTTGTGCCAGCAGCTCCACGTAGTCATGACAACGAAAATAATAAATATGGGCAAGGATGCTGTCAAGGGAAAAGGTATCCATGGCTTCCTTGTGCTCTGAAACGAGAAGAAATCGGTGGTTAAACATTTCTGCGGCTTTTTGCAGAAAACAACTCCATTGAGCTGTGAGAAGCGGAGGCCCCAGCCCAAAAGCGCTCTTGACAACCACCACATGCATCAATCTTGCTGAGAATTGGGCTCAGTATCCGGGCACGAAGGACTGGCCTTGTCCACACTGCTCACACTGATGCCAGCTAGAGGAAACCTCTGGAGTCCTTTTCAGTAACAAGTTTTGTCTCAGCCCTCCCCCAGCCACTTGTTAAAGGGTCAGCTGGTTCGGTGCCAGAACACGCACAGTATCCGAGTTCAGTCCTCCAGGGGGCCCTGGACGAGGAAGGAGGACAGTGTGCATTCTAGGCTAGAAATATGTCGGTCTGAGGGGATGGGTGGCCCAAGTTTGTCCCTGCGTTCAAAGAAGGAGCTAGAGCCTTCATCTGCATGTCTTTGACCAGGAACTATCAAGGAGATCAAATAAAGCCAAATACATCCAAGGCCATATGCCGTGCTAAGGGTCTTTATACATTTGGAACTCATTCACTACATAGGCGCGCCTCAGGTTCTGTTCTATTACCAATAGACAAACAAACTGAATAACATAGTATACTAACTCACCCAAGGCATATCCATCTGGACGGCAAACACTAACAAGCGTTCTCTCCTGCACACACATAATCTGGCTCGCCCTCCGACACGCCTATTCTGAGGTACCATATGACCAGCAATGACTTCTCTCATCCAGAGAGGAGCACTGGTTTCACTTCCGGTCGGAGTCCCAGGGTGTATCTGCACTCCTCATCCGGGGGCAGGGCGCAGCAACAGTAGATGGTGAGGCAGGACCAGGTCTATGATCCAGTGTGGCGGCTGCCCGTGAGCTTTCCACCAGGCACCATTGAATGGCAGATGTCGAGATGGCGGCACTCACCCCAGCTACAGTAACCTAGTCATCCTCGCACCCACTGGTGGTAGCCCTAATGGTAAGCTGACCTTTGCTGCGCACTTCTCTTCCGAATGCACGTAGGTCAGGGTTCCAGTCAGCACGCCTCTGCCTCTGGGGCTGGTGTCATGCTGACAGGTTCACCTTGAGAAACCTGCCAGTCTGTTGCTCGGCTGAGCTTTGTGCTCATATGTCGAGCTGAAGGGTGCTAGAAGGGCCCGCTCCAATTGTCCGTCAGCCTAATGAAAACATAAAGGATCTGAGGTGCCAGGCATACATATATTCCCATTCTTTCGCTTTTTTACAAACAAAGAAAATAAGTATTTTACTGCATTTCAGGTACCACGACACACCATAGCTGCCTCAACAATTCTCTATTTGTTGTGTGTTCCATCACTGTTTAATCATTTGGTGTATGACACTCATACAGGTTTGGATAATCAAGCTGGAACATCTCCACTCCATCACACCCCCAACAATGAGGCTATTATGTAAGAGTCTAGGGCTTATGCCTTTCTTACAGGCAGGCCTCCCTGGCAATACCTTCAGGCACAAAAAGAATATCTCGAATTGCCAGATTCACACTAACATTTATCCTAACACAGGAGCATCCAAGCAGGGATACAACGAACTAGGCGCAGAGCCGCTCTGTCGCTCGGCTATTCTGTCATATACACTGCACGCAACACCTCCTAGTTCAATGTCCATTCACTTTAGCTTGGAACCCCACTGGGCCCTAAATGACAGGTTGGCCACATAACAGTCCTACACTCTTGTACGGATTACGTTCCTATGTTTAAAAAAAAAAAAAAAAAAAGGTTTTTGTTGATTTTCAGCAACATAACAGACAGAAGACACCACACGAACACATATTTGAAATATGTTCAATCAGTGTTCCATCATTTCGTGAACATCACTCACATACTCCTTACCAAGCTGCAGTCATACTGAATGAGTTATAAAGCGCTAACCTACTGAAGGAAAAACAGCAGTGTGGAGAATAATTCAATACCGTGTACAGAACATATTTCCTGATGTTCTCTAGGGCAAAAGAAGATTCGCTCGTTCAGCTGCTATCAGGCCCTTTCTCTTCTAGTTCAAGATATATCAGACCAGACCTGGTAGGACCCGACGGTGCACATTAAGAGTTCTGATGTTACCATTCCCAGGACTGCTCTGCATGGACGATGACTTTAAAGTTAGACGATTGAAGTAGAATAACGTAAAATAAAGAAATTCAAGAGGAAAACACATGAAGAAAAGTTGCGGAACTGTATTTTAGGTAGTAATGACGAAAAGCTAAACATCTTTGGGTTAATGGTATGGATGTGCATTTTCATTCTTCTGGAATCATCAATTGTTCATCATTTACTGTATTTCTTCGTGCTTACATCAGTGAAATGGAAATTTTCAGGGGTCTAAATAGTACACATGAATACCAGGCATTTAGATACAATTGGACCTCCAGGGCCAGTGACTTGCCATCAATGATATTTTGAACTAGAAACCCTTTTCCCCTCTGACTTTGCATCAAGGTGCAGAAGAATACGATTTAAAGACAAGTGAGAATGCGTCACTGGTAGTGGAAGCACTGAACTCTGGTATAGTTTTTATATCTCGCAAGACATTGAAAAATAAAAGATTTTCAGAGAACGGATGAAACAGTATTAGTTACAGCTGTTCACGAATTTGGAAAATTACAATGGAGACCACAGCGAGGACAGTACAGCTCAGCTCACTTTCCAGTCCTTAACTCGGTTACACCACTGTAGTCTCATACTTTCATCCAAAAGGGTAAACAGAGGTGAACAAAAAGACAAAAATTCGTAGAATGTACAAGTTTGTTAAATTAAATGAACAGGCTTTAACAATTTCAATGACAATAAGCCACATGGATACACAATTCGCAAGTCAGACACTGAGGGTATATTGCTAGCTAAAACTGTCAATTTGGCCATGCACTGCAATGCATGAAGATCTTTTTCTATTTAAAATTAAGGGTGGGCGTAGTTCGCGAAGTAGCGCTACGCGAAGCTACGCGAAGTGCACTTCGCACTACGCGAACTTCACGTAGCACTACGCGAGCTGCGTAGTAGCATGTTCGCACTGTGCAAGATGCGTTTTCAATGATTCCACAGTGCGGACAAGCATCCGGCACTGTGCAAACATTGAAAACGGCATCTTGCACAGTGCGAGCTGTATTTTTCTGCTGCTCGAGTAGATTATTACTCGAGCGGCAGATTTCTCAACGCGAACAGGTAGTTTCTCATTGAGAGCGGTCGCGAGCATGCGCAACCACTCACAATGAGAAACCTGACCTCCTCGCGTTGAGAATCTCGCCGGGATGTCATTTTGCTTGCTCGCGGTCGCGAACATGACGTTCAGGACCGCGAACAAGCAAAAATGACCGCTGCACTACGCTACGCTGCACTACGCATGTTCGCACTGTGCTACGTGCAGCTCGCGTAGTGCGAAGTTGCGAAAACTTCGCAAACTCCGCGAGCGTAGCGTAGTGCTTTGCCCAGGGTTATTTAAAATCTGTATTTTCTATACCTATGCGGAGCAAGAGCTGCCTGCCCATTTCAGCATGCTTCTCTTCAAGAACGGCCTCGAGTCTTGAGCTTATCAAGCAGATTCCAAATGGTGTCACTTGATAGACATGTTAGGTATTTAGTACTTCAAAGTACTTGCCAAAGACAGTCTCACAGCAGAAGGTCAAGAAAAGGGAGTTCCATATGGTGGCCTTGAATGGGGAGTGTTGCACCTCCAAAATATTTCTAAACTTTGCTCAGTGAGAGTCTGTTTTGAATTTATGACCTAAGTAGACTTCTCGGTTTGTAGGTTTGTTAATATCCATTTCCACAGGTATCGCAGTGTGTACTGTGGAGGTCTTTATCTAAATCTGAATTAACTAACAAACGGACTGAGGGAAAAACCCACAGTCGATTTGTTCTAGGACATGGAAGACACAGTCAGTATGCTGGGAAACAAGTAAATAGCAAGAAACATAATGCAATTCAAACTTTAAGCTCATTCAAGGAGGCAGGTGGATGGAGCAGATATCGCAACACATGGTTGTACAGTTATAAAGGATATATCTAAATCACTGTACTCCCAGGACCCACCAGAAAGAAGTCTGTGGCAAGTAATCAAAACTATAATGTCTTTGCATTTTTTGGGCATGAAAGCTCCCACAACCCAATGCTTTTATAGACCACACAGGGTTAGAAATTCCACTTTCTATGCTCATATATTGTTCACTCACCTCATTTTACGTCGTCTGTTCCCTCTGCTTTCGAAAAATGAAAGATTCATTTTTTTCCTACCATCACTGACGGGTGTTTCTGCTGCCCCAATTCACCTGGTTCCAGACCACACCCTCGACTCCGTTCATATGTCTATCTTCTTTCCATCTAGGTATAATACACCCTGGCCATGCCCGACCACCTCCCAAGGATGTCGCTCAACCCATGTGCAGCTCCGTATGTTACCAAAATATCAAATATTGGATATGTTTAATGGATTCGCATTAATGCAAGCTATACTCATTTAAGCAGTCAATATGTGTCCAATATCTTCCAGCAATTCAAGCGCATTTGAACCAATGCAATCCACTGCACATTCTCTCAATATGATGAATCTCCAGTCTTACAACAAATACTGGATCTATCTTAACAGTCCCCGCTAACTACGTAAGCACCACCACCGAAGAAGTCACCACAACGATCATGGAACACCTAACTTCTAACTCCACACCGATGACAAGACAACCATCAAAGGCACAATACAATGTAGAAGGGGGGACCGGGAGCCAATTAGAAAGGAGAGGTCCAGTACCAATGCTCCCAAAGAATCAAGTAGTAATCACTGGGGGGTTACTGTTCCTAACGGAGTGATGCAGACAGCAGCCTAGTCTAGTTGCTGAAAACGACTCGTGAGTAGAATCTGGTTTACACTAAAGGTTGGATACCGATGAAGGTGGGGGAATTTCTCCACAGGCCTGCATCTCACTCTTACCTGCACCCACACTCACGGATAAGAGAGCAGCAAGATAATACTCCTCTACAATATTTATTTGAAAGAGGTTCTCCTTATCCCGAATAAAAGTCGGTTTCTGGGTACCGCGGGGGTAATTTTAACTCACTCACACAGCTTTTAGGCTCACACACCAACATGTACAACTGCAGTGTCACTCCTAAAAAGATCTCCGACAAAGAGCCCTCTCGCGGGGTCCGTGGGGGACAGCAGCGCCACCCCCACTAGGAGCACACGCCCGATGATGAAGCAGGACACCCATATGGGTGAGTGAGGGCGCTTCTTCCAAAAGGAGAAATTCCCCCACCTTCTTTGTTATCTAGTGTAGAGCCGATTCCACGCACAAATCTTTTTCAGCAACCAAACTAGGCTGCTGTCTGTCTCTCTCCCATCAGGAACAGTAACCCCCTAGCGATCACTAAACAATCAAAGGCACCCTCACCTACAGACACCCAGGACCACACACCGGCCTCTGCAACATCATCACAGAGTGCATCGCCCACTCGCCATAGAGTCCAAGCACTACATTTTCCTCGGAGACCTAAATTCCTCCTGAGAGTCCCCAAAGACACTAAGGGGCAGATTTATGAGGCACTTGCGCCACGTTTACGCCGCTGTTGCGTCACGCAAGGCGGCGTAAACGTGGCGCATCCCTACGAACGATTTACAAAGTGACGCATCTAGGCAGATGCGTCACGTTGTAAAGCCCTGCGCCGCTTGTGGGCGTTCCGGCGCAGGGTGGGCGTTCCGGGGCAGGTGCGCCTCGCAAAAGTGGCTGAGTGAAATCTATAAGATTTCACTCAGTCACTTTCAGGCCAATGCTGCGTCAAAAGCCTGCGCCTGCTTGAAGCAGGCGTAGGTCTTGACGCAGCATTGTGGAGATGGGGCACCCCCGAGCCTTGCTGGAGCTGCGTCGCGCTTGCGACGCAACTCCAGCAATGCGTCACCTTTACGGCACAGATGCGTCACGCATCTGTGCCGTTTTTGCCCCATGGTGCGCCGCATCATAAATGCGGCGCACCATGGGTGGCGGAGCTGTGGCGCACTGTGGCGCATGTTAACTGGCGCATCCCTGGGGATGCGCCAGTTAACATAAATCTGCCCCCAAGTCCGCCAACCTCCTGAAACAAATGGACAACATCGCCCTCACCGAGCTGATTACAGAACCCATACACAGTGGACACACACTGGACCCTAGATTCACGTCCAGCAACACAGTAAAATACAGCCATGCCACTGAACTCACTTGGACCGACCACTCCCCTCATCCACTACATCACTCCAGGACCACTGCGTACCGGCCCCAAGCCCACCCAAACACTTCCCTCTGCAGCAGGAGCAAAGTTGCACAGACCCAATGGACAGACGCCCTCAAAATCTCCTAGCCCGCCTAAGCAACCAACCTGGAACAACCAGAACTTCAACACCTGGATCACCAACGCCGCTGACCTGGTTGCCCAGAACCAGCCAAACCCCACCGACCCACCCAAGAAGCCAGCTAGTACACAGCAGAACATAGGACATTGAAATGCAGCTGCAAACTGCAGAGAAGATAGTGCATCAATATAGATGCTACAGACTGAGCCACCTTCAAGTCAGCCCTCAATACCACCAACGACACAAAGATGAGAAAAAGGACACCCTTAGATATACCAAGGAACTCTCTACCAGTTCTCCTGCCCAACAGCCACCAAGAAAACGATTCTCCTTCCACAGAAACTAAGCAACACTCTAGCAAATTACTTTCACAACAAGATATCTACCTTCTACAGGAACTTTGAGCCCCAACCCACCAACCTCCTCAGTCTCAGACTCAGTCCAACTGAAGACTCCAACAACCAACATCTCACCGCATGGAACAGCTCCCTAGACCAAATGCCAGAGCCATCATGAACTCCATTGGTTAAACGCCCAGGTCAAACCAAAAAGTGCTCAAAATTTAAAATGTATTAAAACAAAAAGGCGAAAACTGCTGTGTTAAAGGATCTCTTCTCAATAGAAAGGAAAAGCCAAATTGAGGTTAACTAACAATGCAGGTGGCATTTAAAGTGTAGTCATTGTGTGATTGGGGATAATCTTAAATGAATGTCAGATTTCTCTTTAGTGAGTCTTTTGTAAATCTAATCAACATTCTTATTTGTGCTTTCTGTTTGAACGGATTACAAAAGGTTAAAACTGCACAATTTTTGAGAACACGACTTCTCTTTATAGAAATTCTTTACAGAATCCTGGACAAAGATATTTTAGTGTTTATGAATATTAATAGAATAGAATAGAAGCCATTTATAAAGCGCCTGGTTACTCAGGAACAGAGTGTCCCCGTGCTGAAAACCGCAAAGAAGCTAAGAGGAATGAACACAGAAGAAACGGAAAAGGAAGGGGAAATGGAAAAATCAGATGCGAGGAAAGAGGAGGGTTTTTAATTTTCCTCGAAATCTCATTTCAGAGGGTTCCATCCGCATCTCAAGAGGGAGTTAATTCCAGCCCTTGGCAGCCAAGTATCTGAAAGAGGAGCCACCCATCTTCGCTCTAGTTATCTTAGGGATGTTTAACACCATCGTACCAGCAGATCTAAGGTTCCTGGTAGGGCGATGTATGGTGAGTAAACCTTGCAGATATCCTGGGCCGGTGCCGTGGGCTATGCGATGGGCAAAGCATAGGGCCTTGAATTTAATTCGCTCCTTGATGGGGAGCCAATGGAGTCTGGACAAGGCCAGTCTCCCTGAGGCTCTTCGAGGGAGCTTAAGCACAAGGCGCGCTGCGGCATTTTGAGCGGACTGGAGTTGGTAAGTACCCTTTTTACTCAACCCCAGTAGCAAGGCGTTCCCATAGTCCAGATGGGGAGTGACTAGGGCATGGACTATGGTCTTTCTTGAGTCCAAGGGGAGAAGGTCTAGTACCTTTCGAAGGACTCTCAATATGCTGAAGCATCTTGCTGCAACCTTGTTCACATGAAGATTATAAGACAACTTAGAATCCAATGTAATGCCCAGGTTCCGCACCGATGCCACAGGGTAGGGCAGGCTGCCCAATTCCGCAGGCCACCACATGTGGGACCAAGCGGAAGAAGATTTGCCTACCACCAATAACTCAGTTTTGTCGCCATTAAGGCGAAGACAGTTGGTATTCATCCAAGCTGCCACGGAGGAGAGGCAGTTGGAGAAATTGGTGGCGTCTTCTCTGTGGTCGGGCGTAAGTTTGAACACCAATTGGGTGTCGTCAGCGTAGCTGACAATGCCCACCCCATAAGTCTCCACTATGCGAGCCAGGGGTTCCATATAGATATTAAACAAGGTGGGGCTCAGACTGGAGCCCTGAGGAACCCCATGGCTTGCTTTTCTGGGAGAAGACTTAAAGGGGGGGCAGTGCAACTGAAAGTTTCTGTTGGCCAAGAAAGACTCCAGCCACGCAAGGGCCGACCCCTTGACTCCCATTCCAGATAGCCGAGACAGCAGCGTTGAGTGCAGCACGGTGTCAAAGGCTGCACTGAGATCTAATAGTACCAACGCTGCTGTTTCTCCTCCATCCACTATGCGCCTAAGACTCTCAGTGGAAAAAAGTAGGGCTGACTCAGTAGAGTATCCGGCTCTAAACCCTGATTGAGTGGGGTGTAGGAGCGAATGATCTTTTAGATGACTCATGAGCTGCTTATTCACTACTTTTTCCACAATCTTGGCACAAAAAGGGAGGAGGGATATGGGGCGAAGATTCTGGAATTGGGAGATGTGGATGTTAGCCTTTTTTTTAAGGGGGATTTCTTGGGCTGTTTTCCAGGCATCTAGTACCTTACATTCCTCGAAGGACAGTGATACGATACGACTGATGTAGTCAATAACAGTGGATTCCATGACTCCTCTGCAGCGAATCGGTGGGCATACATCACTCGGAGAGCCGGATTGTATGCTGTTTACAATGCTGAGAAGCTCTTGTTTCTCAGGAGTGATGAAACACGTGAGATCAGGGGTCCCCGTGTTGCTGTTATTGGCTTCAGCCGATTCGTTAGAACTGGACTCATCTTTTGTGAAGGTGTCATGGATTTTGTCAATTTTATTAACAAAAAAGTCAGCAATGGAGTCATAGTTCTTTCGAATACGTGTCCTGGGCTTCTAATCTAGTAGGAATGGTGAGTTCCCTATAGATTGAAAACAGTTCTTTGGTAGGATTATCAGCTGAGTCTATTCTATTTTTGAGATGGAATCTTTTTTCCGATCTCACTAATTTATGGAGTTCAGTCTTATATAGCATTTTATCCTCGAGATTGTAATGTTTTCTCCAGTTACGCTCTAGAGTTTTACATCTGGCTTTGGCTTGTTTTAATTTTTCAGAAAACCATGGAGCGGTTTTAGACTGCCTAGCGGGGGGCTTAGATGTCCATGGGGCTATCTCATCCAGGGCATTAGAGAGCCACTCTTCATAACTTTCGTAAGTTTCTTGAAGAGAGTTACAATGCAACGGAGGATTTTTTTGGAGAGCAAGTCTAAAAGCTACTTGATCGAACTTCTTCCAATTTCTACGTTTATGGGATGAGGGCTTAAGAATTATATTTTCTGTGAGTGTATTAACTACCAGGAACGGAATGATAAAGTGGTCAGACCAGATTATTTTTACCGAAGGGAAGGTAGTAATGCCTTCCCAGTTGGCAAAGATGGGGTCCAAGAGATGGCCATGTTGGTGTGATGGGGCAGTAGATTGAAGATTCAGTCCCAGCTACGCCAATGCCGTGGCTACCTCCTGTGCCTCTTTGCACTCCCTATCCTCAAAATGGAGGTTTAAGTCACCTAAAATTATAAACTTTTTATAACGGAGGGCTGGTTGCGTGATGTAATCAAGAAGATGACTTTCGAATTGTCCAGCTACTCCAGGAGGACGATATATCAACAGGCCGAAAATAATATTTCTCGGTCCAAATTTGATGGAAAATAAGCCGCTTTCGCTATGTAAAATATCGGCTTTTATTAGAGTGCATTCTAACTCTGTTTTATGAATGAGGGCGATCCCTCCCCCTCTTTGTTTGTGTCTGTCTAGACGTAGTAGACTGTAGCCAGGGGGGATAGCTTCCAATACTTCTGGGGCAGACTCCTCATCCAACCACGTCTCAGTTAGAAATAGCACTTCGGGCTTACTGCTGGTAACTAGATCGTAAATTTCTAATTTATGTTTTTTCATCGACCTACAGTTGAGTAGTAGCATGTTGGATTTTGCTAAGGGAAGCCCCTCGCTTTTAGGTGATGAAAAAGTGTGGTTACAAAAGTCACATTTGATAGGGAGACTTTTGGCTGGGTAGTTATGATCACAGCCAGTGGCAGATTTGGACCGTATCACGAGAAGCTCCTGTTTTGTGTATTGAGCAAGGTGCCTTACCGGTTCCGGGACATCAAATGGAATCAGAGGACTTAGAGGAGTCGCCCCGTGCCCCGGTCTGTCGCGGACGGGCGCAGACGGGCTGGACTCTGGCTTGACTCCGGCGCGAATACGGCGCATCCACTGAACGCGTCCGCTGCGCGGAGTCATAGCCGTTTATTTTAATACTTTTCTCCTCTCGCTTCAAGGGAGGAAACCCTGCCCAAGATGGCGGCCGCACTAGCTCTGCCCGAGCCCCCGGTCTAAACAGCCCCAAAATCGGCCGGGCCCTCAAGGGGAGGTAGCGCTAGAAGGGGTGAGCACACCAGTCAGGAAGTGTTATTAAAAATTGGGTCTTTACCCGAAAATCGGCAAAGACGCCAGCGTCGCGAAAATCAGCGCACTTAGTGCAGGGGGGAGAGGACACAAAGGGCAGTGCAACACAGAAAACGTAATTTAAAATAACAGGCTAAGAGTGCAATAAAAGTGTCTGCCCGGCTCAAGCCTCAGGCATCCAATGCAGTGTTCTCACGAAAGTGGTCCTTCTGCTATTTTTATACTTTTCTCCTCTCGCTTCAAGGGAGGAAACCCTGCCCAAGATGGCGGCCGCACTAGCTCTGCCCGAGCCCCCGGTCTAAACAGCCCCAAAATCGGCCGGACCCTCAAGGGGAGGTAGCGCTAGAAGGGGTGAGCACACCAGTCAGGAAGTGTTATTAAAAATTGGGTCTTTACCCGAAAATCGGCAAAGACGCCAGCGTCGCGAAAATCAACGCGCTTAGTGCAGGGGGGAGAGGACACAAAGGGCAGTGCAACACAGAAAACGTAATTTAAAATAACAGGCTAAGAGTGCAATAAAAGTGTCTGCCCGGCTCAAGCCTCAGGCATCCAATGCAGTGTTCTCACGAAAGTGGTCCTTCTGCTATTTTTATACTTTTCTCCTCTCGCTTCAAGGGAGGAAACCCTGCCCAAGATGGCGGCCGCACTAGCTCTGCCCGAGCCCCCGGTCTAAACAGCCCCAAAATCGGCCGGAACCTCAAGGGGAGGTAGCGCTAGAAGGGGTGAGCACACCAGTCAGGAAGTGTTATTAAAAATTGGGTAATGAAGTGTCCCATGAAGAGAAGTAAAGTTACGAAGGTGACCAACGTATTTATTGTAATACTCAGTTGATAGTAGTACCTCTTGGAATGTTTCACTATAAAAATACTTTATGGAATACATTGTATATTTATTTCTGGCATTCATTGATACCATCTGAAAAAAAAGAGGGCAACATCCTTGCCTTCCGGGACATAAAACCGACCTGACCACCCATCGCCAAGAAGGATCCAGGCAGAAATGCTGCAGTTTGCCTGTCATACAATCATACACTATAGAGCTGCAGGATAACTTCCTGTGCGGATGAAACCAAACTAATAAACTGGATAAGAAGGCTCCCTGTGAAGCGTTTAATCTCAATCACTGTCTTACTGGGGTCCAGAAGTGGATTAAGTCATAACTATTGTGATGAATGTACACAAGGCTAATCTTTTATTGTTGGGGAACAACACTGAAGGTGGGGACTCTTCACTCTGTCCAACCAGAATGGAAACTCCACTCTCTCACTTCGATCCTGTGAACAGGGTCAAGTCCATGGGACCACTCATCAATCAGAAACTCACTCTGTCAGAACAAGTGTGCTCAGTTGCTTTCATCTAATTCACAGTGCTCTGACTGCCTAGGAAAATCCTGCTCTTTCTTCCAAAGGATTAGCACATCCCTGTATACTTATAGTGGCCACATATATACTGTCTATAATGGACTACTGCAACTAAATATAATAGTGGCGGCTAGTATTTAACGGCAGCGGGGAGGCAGGTTAACGGGGGGCAATGGATTTTTTTTTTTTTTAAACATTTACCTGTTGCCACTGCCACCACATCTCGTTCCTCTTCGCCCGCTTCTAGGGCAGGAAGCACCCAGCTCCCAGGTTCCCCATGGCCAGTCACAACGCTGCAATACAGTGTTGTGATTGGTCTGAGCGCTGTGGTTCGGTGCTCAGCCAGGGAATGGGAAGCTGGGCATGTTCTGCACCCAGGCTGTAATGCAGCCTGGTGCAGAACACGCACAGTGCGCATGAAGTTTTGGCTGTCGCCAGACGGCCGGCCAAAGCGCCTTGCGCACTTGGAGTGGACAAACCACCCCTGCCCTGCCCTATGAGCAGAGCAGCCCTGCCCCGCCCCTACCAAGCTGAGCAATGACAGAAAATAAAATGATACTAACAATGAGTTATTATCATTCTATTTTTTCCTTGTTGGTCTGCTTAGTGGGGCTGCGCTGCTCCGCCTTAACGGAGGAGACTTCACTGACTGAGATTACCGGTTTCTGTTCTGGCAGTGCTTCTGAGAAAACAGAATTTCACAATAAGAGTAGCATGGAATTTGCACAAGTATGATACATTTCCAGAAGCTCACAGAGACCTTAAATGGTTACTTATTAAACAACGCATCTACTTGAAGTGGCTTGAAATGCCAATTTTTTGTTGAATTTAGTATGTGGTTTCACAAAATTCAAGTATATCGAAACAAAACCAACCTCTGGGGGAAATAGGATTCAACGAAAGTTTGTTGTAATCACCTTACCAGAAACAAACTCTTTTTCTAGAGACCCGTTACCCACCAGGGTTTCCCCTAGGTGCCATGCCTCATTATTGGGGTTCCTCTCAACCGTCTACTGATTGAGGCGTGCTGCAACTTGTGAACTATGTAGGAGCACTTAGTTATGAACTATAAATGGGGGTGGGGTCGCACACTACTCACACACCGGCGGTGTTGCCCCTAAGGACTCTGGTCAATGTAGTAAAGTGTTCGCGATGCATCATCTTTCGATCTTCTGCTATCTTCGCTGTCTTCGCCATCCCTGGACACGTGTTTCGGGGTATTACCCCTCATCAGCAGGGATAGGCCGTGTACTGGGGTTGCCGATGGCTGCCAATATCTGCCAGGTATAGTACCACTCAGGCGCGTAGGTGCGGGATCCCAGGCTCGTCAGCCCGCTGCTCAAGGGAGCTTTAAAGTTACAAATGGGGGTGGGGTTGCACACTACTCACACACCGGCGGTGTTGCCCCTAAGGACTCTGGTCAATGTAGTAAAGAGTTTGCGATGCATCATCTTTCGATCTTCTGCTATCTTCGCTGTCTTCGCCATCCCTGGACACGTGTTTCGGGGTATTACCCCTCATCAGCAGGGATAGGCAGTGTACTGGGGTTGCCGATGGCAGCTAGTTATGAACTATGTGAGGTGCAGTGATGTGGACTGGAAGCAAGATGAGTCTTAAAAATAGCTAACTAGTGAGCTACTATTTTATTCCCGCCCCTAGCTGGTATGGTTAAAATCATCAGGGGTTAATACCAGGGAGAAACCGGACCTTAATGAGTTCCCCCATAGGTTAGTTTTTTTCCCTCTATCTACTCGAATTTTGTGAAACTATATACAGTAAGGAGGGTAAACCTAGCCTTAACCTCAACCTCCCCTGATTTTGTGGTTGAATTTAGTTTGTGCATTGGAGTCTTCTAATTAAACCTCAGTGCAGGTGCTCTAATCCCTAAAACATGACAAAATTGGCTATGCTCCTGGGTGGCGCCTAAGTAGTCTCCGTGACATCATTCCGGCATGTACGACGCCAGAGAAGGACGCAGAGCCGCATGACGCCACCTACCGGCGCGCAGGGGTACTGCTAAGCAGAAAACTTTCCGGATCCAGTCTGACGCCTGGGGAATGTTCTAAGGTAAGGAATCTATCACTAATGTGTATCTTTCAGATAGCTCTCTTAATGAAGTTGGAAAACTGCTCCTAAATCAAGACAAAGGCTTGAGTGTTACTTTTGTCTGGCAGGATGACCTTCTGGGCTGTGCCCATAAACTAGAATAACTTCAAAGAGGCCTAATCTGACACATGCAAATGTTAGCAGGCGCCTGGCCAGAACCATTCTTTGTTCCCTTAGAAATGCAGGCACCAATCCCTATTGCAGAGGAGATGCCCCAGAACTGGTTTGAATTGACCACAGAAGAGGGGACGCTCAGTCTCTTGGCCAGACCTAGGAGGGTGATCACATAATGCCTAAACACTGGGAGAAGGATCTCACCATCTTGGATTTAAGGAAGTTCACTGTGGGATTATTTGCAGTAGGGCAGCCAGAAACCATTGCAAACATAGGATGGAAACATTTCCCTATTGGTTGCGGAGGGGCCAGGAGTCACTCCATTTGACAAGCTAGTGCCAGACATAAATGTGGCACCCTCTTCAAAATACTACTGGACCTGTGTCGGAAGTTGGCTCTTCTATAGTATACCAAAATAGGTATGCTGTGTAAAGAGTCCAGATATCCCTTATAGGTGGACAGGAGCTTGCTTTAACAATCCCAAGCTGCTCTATTTGTGGTAGTGCAGTCGAGCAGCCTTAGGCTTATCAAAGGGGAGAAGTAGGCATTTGTTGCATACACAGAGTCAGTAAATGATACACACACTCAAGAAGGAGATACACACAAATTTAGAAATTTAGAAAAGTTTAGACAACACATAGTTTTTAGCAATGTTAGCAAACAGTGCATTTTTACCTGGTAATGCTTTCCTATGGAGACATTCACTTCATTCAGGAATTTGCAATAAGATTTTATAGGTCCCCTTTAGGTCGTGAGGTGTTAGGGATCCCAAGGCCCCAAGTTCCCCTGGTAGTTTGGTTTTACCTGCCATGGGGTGTCCGGGTGAAGAGGTCCAAGACGGGTTGGTAGCCTTATGCGCTACACCATTGGAAAAGAGAGGGACCACCTAGGAATAGGCTGCAAAGCGGGACTCTGGGACAAGCTTGGGAGTTCCCACCGGGGGGCTCAGTTCATGAGGGACCTCGGAGCAAATGGTAGCAGACGCTGTTCATGTATGTGGGCAAGGAAGCTCAGGTGCAAAGGGTTTTGGTCGACTAGACCTTCTGCGTTGTTAGAGGTCACGGTTCTCGGTCTTCACCTGCAAAGGGGGACAAAACAAGACAACTGGGCCACACTCTATTCTGGTCTCTGTGGATTAGACGGTCCTTGTCAGCATGTTTGTCTTCGGATTGCTGGGGGCCCTGACTGGACTCTAAACAAACAGTCATGGCAATGGGTTTGGTACCCCGGGCGTTGGTGCAGGGAGGCTCGTAAGGGTCCTGGCATCTTTAAACTTGGCAAGGAGATGGATCTGACCTCCAAGTATACTGACCTCGCCTTTGGCGGATACTATGTCGGTGGACCCAGTGGTCAGCAGCTTCTTGGAACCGGACATCATTGTCAGTGGCTGCAGGAAGCAGGTAAGTGGATCCTCCACTTTAAGGGGGATGCTGGCTGGTTGTTGAAGTACGAGCAACACTCTTGAGGCTTTTGGAGGATGCAAAGCTGCAGAACAAGTCGGGTCTTTACAACTGTCGAGTCTGGAGCAGCAGGAAGGGTTTGGTGGCAAATGTCTAAAGCAGTCTTCAGTTTTCGTGTTAATCGGTTCTTCAGTGTCCTTCTTCTTTAGTCAGGTGAATCTAAAGTTCTGGTGCCAGTGGGCCACCTAGGGGCATTAGGAAAGTGTAGAGTAGTAGCCAATGGGCTACTTACCCTCAGGTTCACTACGCCTCCTATATGACCACTTTCTGTAAGAAGTGGTCATAACCCTGTCCCAGTGTTCCTAATTCCACCGTTACCAAGATGGCAGAATTTTCCTAGTGTGGAGCACACCAGGCAACTCAACTTAGGGTTTGTCTGACCGGAGTGTGCTCCACACCTCCTCACAAAACTAATTTCCCACCTGTCCTGGTAGAAAATGGGCCTCAGAGCAGTGAGTGGCATCTCCCAGGTCTAGGGGTAGCCAGGTTGTATATCAAAGGCAGCAGAGGCTTTGAAACCTCTGGCTTTGATATGTTGATTTACTAACCATCTGACTGGAGGAAGTATGAACACCTCCTGCCAGAGCAGTCATTGTTCCTGGCCTCGGAGAGCTGGGCTCTCACCTCCTAGGGGTCAGAATCACATCTGTGTTGGTAGGCTGGTCTGTACCAGTCAGCCAGCACACTAGAGGACTAGTAAGGTTCAGGTCGTACCGCTAAGGTATCCTCTGGGTGCATGTATTAATAAATACATCACTGGAATCATTGTGGGTTTATTAATACGAGGTGTTTGATACCAAACCCCTTTGGTTTCAGTGTAGTCATCATGTAGCTGGGGATGTCGTCATCACCAGTGCCCAGTACATATACTTAATATTGTTTCCCTGTTCACTTGCAATGCCCAAAAATCGACTTCGACATCACAGGGCATATCTGCTCATGCAAATAGGTCCACACAAGTAATATAATGCACCCTGCTTTAGGGTTGCAAGGCACGCTGTAGGGGCGACTTACATATATTGGATGCAGTGTCTGTAGGCATGGCACACATGATATGTGCCAGGTCGCGTTTTTATTTTTGTCTTCACCATTTTAAGGAGTCAGCAATGGCAGTCTGCAGGAGCGTGGTGAGTGGTCCCTTAGGTTGGCACAATACGTGCTGCAGCCCTTACGGACCCTCCCTGGATAGCAGGAACACAGTGCACTTCTGTCAAAATTGCATCGGATACCAGGCAAAAAGTTAGGAGACCGTGTCAAAAAGGGGCCCTTTCCTACAACCTGTGGAAACAGAAGGACTGCACCTTTTGTCGAGAGCTGTGAGGAGACATGAAAAGGCTGGACCTGCTCCTACTTGAACCCAAGACAAAGAAATGCACTCCAATGGTCAGTTAACTGGCCTCCTCTTAAGCCAAAGGAGCATACCAAGAAACCCCTTTTGCTTTCGAGCCCAGCTGACAGCTACAACTGGACCTGCTCTGGGCACTGCTGGTGGCTTCTGTTAGAGTGAGTCTTGACATCAATTTCTGCTCCTAAAGTCCTGACAGCATTGGCTGTGTCAAAGTGGAGTCCACCTAGCAGCCTGAAAAACATTGGAAATAAACACTTTTGGTTTCAAAGATCTCCGGAGGAACGGGAAAAAACGGCCAAGTGAACATGATGAAGGTGCATTTCTGTTGGGCCAAATATCAAAGTTGCTCCCACTCAGGGCTCTTCAGCAGCAGCAAATCCGAATCAGCTGTAGGTTGCAGAGAAGGTAACCGGCCCTGTGGCGTCCTGTTGGGCGACAACTTGCAGCCATGACCCACTGAGGAACCAGAGATTTTCAAAAATGTGTCAGAGTCTGAATGTCGAAATCTTCACCGGGTGAAGGCACCAAATGTATCAGGCCAGCATATGTCCTTCCTTGGGTGCAAATTTTGAATTTCTCCCACTCTGAGCATTCTCTCCAAAAGTCATCAGCTTTAGCAGGACCTCGACAGACTGCTATTTGGCCTTGTGGATCCAGTCTTATCCACAGCTTGCTGCCTTGCCCGCTGATGATTTTTGGCTTCTATTTCAGAAAAATTGTAAAACTTCCAACCAGGTTTCTGTATCCGACCCACGGTCCGTCACAGTCAGCCATAAATCGTACCGTGGACCGGTCAAGAGCAACCAGATGAATGCAGAAGGAGTTTAATCTTTTTAGCACTATTTTCTTTTAAAACTAGAAAAACTGTTATATTCAGCTCCCCTTATTGGATATTTATGGTGTCATTTTGTTCCTAATTCTGTTTTAAATTAGAATAGGATTTTGAATTGTGTTAGGTCTTTCACTTTTTTACTGGTTTGGTACATATACATAAATGTTTTACACATTTTCTTAAATTAACCAAGTCTGGCTACCAGGGGTCGAGGTCAGGTTTAAATCACCTCTACTCTAATCACCTCTACTGGAGATACCAGGTGTACTGACATTATTACTTGTGGTGGACTGCCATCCACTCCAACTAACAATCCACTATCTCACACTATGTTTAGTCCATAGGACGTTCTTTGACATTGAACATTAAAACATATCTACAAGCTACTTGCAGTTTAGGACTCTTTCTATTCTCAAGTCCTACGTATCTACACGTGGTAGTCTAGGTAGTAAATGTATTCTAGAACTTTAGTATGTATTGTCACTAGGGTGCTTGGAATCTTTAGGTTCAGTTACCGGCTCAGAGTTGGAGAGCATTTGGTCCTGATAGAGGAGGTCCACTTAGGATATTGATCTTGAATAAACCTTGGAATATGCTCATGTCTGTCTACATGCAAATTTCTACACTGGCAGCGATCTGAAAGAACAAGTCAAAAGAGACAACTTCAACATCACAAACTGCTTAGGACTTTTGGTGTTAAGTTATGTACCTGGTGACATCCTGAAGCACTCTTACTTCCAGGTCAGTGTCAGTATTAAAGTCCTTTCATCTTTACCAGCATCATTAATTTGATGTGATGAAGCGCCCAGGCCAATGCCGCACGTAACACTTTCAGGTGTTGCTTGTGCTCGTGCTACAGCGGGACTCCAAAAATCATTTCTAATCAGTTCTTACCAGTGCCCTGAAACCTTTAAACACACTACTATTCGTCAGTGGGGCCCATAACACTGCACGTTTACTCTGTTCACTTACACTTGGCTTCAGGGCTTTTGGTGAATCGCAATGGAGAAATGCTGTAACATTTAGTGGAGTGTCTAAAACCCATCTAATCAGTTATTATTTACACTTACAGTTTATTACGCTTTACCATGGTTTTATTCAAACATTTAATTATTCAGACACACCACCATAGTAGCAATGGATCTGCTAGAAAGAAAATTAGGCGTAGGAAAATCACAAGACCAGCTTTAAAATTCCATTTCCCCAATTTTATTAAAAGCAAAACTTTAATATGTCTGACATTTAGGCATTGAATAATTCTTTATTCAGTAAAATCTTAAACTTTATTTCAAAATGATCATTTATTTAGAGCTCAGGAAAAATCGTTTATTTAGAAATCAGTTAGAAGTTTAGCAAAGAAAACGGATAGTTCCAAATTCATTCTCTCCTAACATCCCTACTAACCCCCTCATCTTATCCTAATATCCTGAAAAACAAACAAAGAGTAAATTAGAATTCTCTTACATCCAGGAATCGATCTTCAGTAGGGCAGCAGTTCGAGTGGAAATCGGAAAAGAGACGACTTTTAGACAAAAACAGGGGTTTGTATACACTAATTTCCTAACTTAATCTATCTAAAGAGTAACTAACATTACCAATTTGGCTTCTGATTGGACAATTTGGGGTGGGTGAGCATCTTCTCACCATTACAACATCATGTTCACAATGATTCAGCAGGACAATAAAGGGGCTTTGTTTAGGACAGTCCATGGCCTAGTCACTTTCTTCACTTGCAACTTCAGGACTTTTTCCCAGGACCAGAACATTCAATCGTCCACGTTTGGCACCCATTCTAAGTTTCCGGGGCATGGTAGCCTTGAACCTACCCGAGCACAGGCAGTTCACTCTGACTTGCAGGCTTTAGGCGCGCCTGCGCTGTCCAGCTTTCGCTAACAGTTTACCCGAGCAGCTATTTTCTTACAGGCCTCAGAGGCCACTTTTGGAACTATCTTAGAAACAAACACAAATTCATGTTAAATATAGAATTAAAAACCTTCTGTTTACCTCCCACCATACTAATGTTTCCCCATTAGTTGTTACCTAGCAAATAAGCTACATAAATGTGCTTTATACTTACATATCCAACCACTTCTTAGCACAAAACGTGTACAATAAGCACATTCATATTGCGTTTACTTATCTTTAAGCTGTGCATTAGTTCACAACACGATAACAACACTTTTAGTTAATTTTATAGCATCATGCAGGCAAAATTAGTATTCCCGTGTGTAAAAATGTATGCAACTTACTCTATGGTTGATTAACTTAACACAACATACCATTAGTAAATATTAACGTTATGGAACATTGACTTTACAAGGGGTACACAAAATTTTGTCTTGCCAACTTGCTCCATCACTCGAGCGCCTGGAAAGGAAATAGTCTGCGTGACAGCCCAGTGCTTCAGCCTACTCTTTGCTCGACAGCATCTCTGCTTGCGTGCGCTGCTCTCGGGCAGATTTGTTCACGGGGTACGGCCCGCGGGATGACGAATCAGGTGGTCATATGGACTTTGGCTGAGTGGCCATATTGACTTGGGCTCACCTATCTCTTAAGCCTAACTGGCACCAGAGTTAGAATCATGGAGCAGCCATTTTAACTTCGGCCCACTCATCAACCAGATTTGAAACTAGCGTTGGAATAGCCATTTTGGTTTGGGCTTTTCATCTCATCACTGACACAAGGATTGCTGACCATTTTCCTTTGGACAAATTTATCTTCTGGAAGGATCGATCATCATTTTACTAGAATTTGCTGGTCATACTTCTTTGGAACAATTCCTCATCTGATTATCACCGGAAATGACAACACCATTTGGAACAACAATGGCAATGAGACCCATTTAGTTTCCATTGTTTCTTTATTTGCAGGTAACCCATAATACTCTGGTATCATTCCAGATACAGGTTTTTTTCTATATTTATTGACCAATTGTCTTGATGGTTATAGTTTTTAACATAATGCAGCATGTAACATCACCAACATTTTTTCTCTTCTTACCTGATAATCCTCCCAGACCATGACAGAAATGGAAGAAGGTTTTCATTCACTATGCTAGGGTATGTGGTACCTCTCTAAATGCAGAACCAACAGTTTAATTATTAATGCACTCCGAGTCCTGAAGGTCAAGATGTTTTTGAACATGTTCTTGATCTTTCTTCTGATGAAGTTGATAATCCTAATGAGTATGAAATCGATTTAAAAACAGACTTACATTATCTACCTCAATCAATCAAAAATAGCTTTATTCGATTTATGTCTGGAAAGTTTAGGAGTCTGTGGAAGATCCCCAAGCGAAAACGAATCAGTAACATCCTGTCATAACCCCCAGAAACATACGAGATATGGCTGGATGCCATAGCATGACAATAGCAATTGATTTTCCAAGACTTTGGGGTTGACGATCTCTTGCATGAGCCTAATTGTTTCAAGATGCGTTAAGCAATCAATTTTCAAGGATTTTCTTGAAAGTGATGTAATGCTATCCGGGATGGCAAAGAATTCTGGGTGACCGATGTCTGAAAGGAATTTTTTAATATAATTTAGCCAGGGGATGCAAGAAGCCCTAAGAAGCTTTAAACAGTCTTTGATAATGTCCCAGTTGAAGGTGGTCTGAGTTTTTGCCCAGATTTTGTGCCATAGTAAAATCGGTTGAATCTTAATTAAGTCAGATATGTATGGAATCCTAAGCTCCGCACGGCAGATGTAAGTAGCAATGCTTTTGGGGACCGCCAATAGATATCGGACGAAGGTGTTCTTAATTAATTACAGGGGCAGAAAGTCGACATAACCCCAAATGCCCGCTCCATACATTGCAATGGTCACACATTTGGCTTTGTATATTTGCAATAATTCAACAACCGGCCTCCTGCCCAACGTTCTAGCAAAATTGGTTAGGGCGGCTGTGGCTTTAGAAAATAGCAAAGACTGCATGTCACCTGGACCCTCTTTGGTCAAAGTGGATGCCCAAGTATAGGAATCTGCTTATGCACTCCACCTTGGTGTTGTGAATATAAATATTGCTACGTTTAGCACTATTCGTTCCACATTTCATTATAAATGTTTTTGATGTATTGTCTTGCAGGCTCAATTTTTGCATTAATGCCGCAAAGCTTGTCACTAATCTTTGTAGCCCTATTTGGTTGCGTGACATTAAGACAGCGCCATCTGCATAAAGCAGTGCAGGAATGGGACGCTTATCAATAAATGGGAGGTCCTGGCATTGATGAACTAAATCTTGGCCTAAGCCATTGATGCATAAGGTAAAAAGAAAAGGGGCGAGAACACATTGTCTCACCCACTTTCTAATTGGGAATTTAGCAGAGCATTCGCCCGTGGTTCCATAGCGGACTCTTGTACATGCGTCTCGGCATAGCTGCCTCATGAAGTTAAGAAGTTGTGAATCTACTCCCATTTCCTCAAGTATTTTCCAGAGTTTTTTGTGTTTAACACAGTGAAACGATGAGCTCAAGTCTACGATGACCAGGAACAGTTTTCCCTGCTTCGCGCGTGTGTATTTATCTAGGATTAGACTCCGGTTTAGTCCCTGTTCTATGGTGCCTAAACCCTGGGGAAAGCCATATTATAATTTGCTAATAATAACAGTCTCTTCAGCTCATAGTTGCAGTCTATTTAATAAAATACAGCCTGTTATTTTAAGGAGGGAGTCCAAAAGAGAGATTGGTCTATAGCAGATAGCTTTGTTTTGATCACCCTTTTTGTAAATTGGGACCACGATGGATTCGGACCAGTATCGTATAAAGCCATAATGGCAGCATGCTGTCAAGACCAAAGTTAGCAACGAACCCCAATGGTAGAGATTTGACTTAACAAATCGATAGGGACAGGGACTCCGTCAGGGCCAGGTGCTTTGTGCCCCACACAATGGCGTTTGTGGCCAAGATCACTTCATCTAGTGAGAAATGGACATCTAGTGGAAAGGGAATAGTTGATTCAGTCTCTGTGGAGAATCCAAGGGCGGCTGAAGGTACTACCGACTCCTCATCATTATATAGTGTGGTGAAGTGATGTGGTGAAGTGATGCACCCATTTTGTCTGGCTGATGGTTATTTCTATAGAAGGTAGATCTCTACAGGCTAAGAAAGGTGCATTGACAGCCTTACTGAAGTTTGTGTTGTCTCTAAAGAGAGAAGCTTCATGTAAGGCCTGCCAGGATTCGGCTCTCAAGACCATCTTACGTTTTTTTAACGGTTGGGCGTACGCCCTTCTGGCCATCGTGATTTCCAACTGATTTCTATCGGGTTTACAAAGGGCTTTTTTCCAAGACAGCATGAGCTTTTGTACAGTAGGGTCAAACCAGCCCTGCTTCTTGGAGTGACTCTTTATTTTCCACAAATAGGCTGCTTTTAATCTCCCTGGTAATTAGTTCAAAGGATTTTAAAACTTGCGCATGAGGTGCACACTCGTTAAGACAAACTAAGAATTCTGGTTTACATTTTGTTAAGAGTGACTCAGTAAACTCGATTGGTTTTACGAGAGACCAGCGCAGGGAAAAGCCATTAATGCTATTGAGTGCGATATTATGCACAAAGTGCTCACATTGGCCTTTGATGTTTAACACATTACTTGAAAACTGGATTGTGGTACTTATAGGAAAGTGATCGCACATGGCGATGGAATGTGTCGCAAAATTAATCAGCTTACTCGAGTGACGTCTTTCAGATTGAAGTCAATGATGGAGCCAAGCCCTCTGCTGTTGAAAGTGCAGCTAAAAGGTACTGTGATGGAGCACAATTCGTTTGCAAATCCAAGGTCAAGGAAAGACAAGATTGAATTAAGAGGTCCCCAGTCAGTGTGTGTGGGAAATGCGAGGGATTGACGCCCTTTTTATGGGCTAGACCACAATTCCCCCACTTGGCAAAAGGACACAACACAGTGTTAAAATCCCCTCCCCAGACTATGCACGTGTCTTCAGACATTTCACTCTGCAGGATACACGGGTCATTCTGTAATTTCTTCAGCACGCCCATAAACTGTTCTTTATGAATGTTGTTATAAAAGTTTACCAAGACAATACAATGCTTTCATCTACGTATAACAGGACAAATTGATAGTAAATTGCAGATATCTTAAATACAGATTTTTTTATGTTAACTCGATGGGACACATAGGTGCAGAGCCTCCCTTGGTTCTCCTGTGTGCTGATGAATGGGATGTTTTATAACCCTGGATATGGGCGGGATTCTCCAGCCAGGTTTCTTGCAGGCACAGTATACTAAAGTCATCTACAAAATTTAACCACAGGGGGTCGCTTGCTTTAACTCGCAAGCCCTCCACGTTCCAAAATAGTGTATTACAACTGAACAACCTGCTCTTGCCATTTTCACACTGGGTAGAAACCTTGTCATGGCATATGGTGTTAGGTTGTGCGGGCTGGGTCAGTGTAATCTAGATACATGACGGGGTATTTGCTAGGGGAAAGAAGGGTAGTTCCATTGCCCGGAGGGGCTAACAGGTTTATAAGGGGTAAAGATTCTTCACGGATAGGCATATCTAATCCCCTTTTTGGGTATTGTATGCATTAGAGTCAATATGTCAATCTATATCCTGCAAGAAGGGTAAAATGTCAAAATGATTTAATACGGGGGCGTGGCTACGAGGCGGATGAGAGCGGACGCGTGAGCACAGAGCTTTGCGCCGCCCCCGTCTATTATCCTGCAAGGAGACAAGATACGGAGCCGCCACAGAACTGGGGTGAAAGTGGCGAGCATCTGGGAGGCTGGGCACCCTGGAGACCAGCGTTGCAGCGCTGCAGACTAGAGATCGCCGTCTCAAGAGGGAGCCGAGTCGCGGTCCCAAGAGGGCGGCAAGGAAGATCGGGGACGCGGCTGGATGTGGTGGACGTCGGAGCTGAAAGATCTGAAAAGGACCGCAGGCGAAGAAGAGATGTGTCCGTGTGGGCCCCGCGGTGATTAGCAGGAGGAGGTGAGGGATTTCTGTTTCGCGAGCGCCTGGTGCAGGCTGCGGGACACAAAGGAATAGCAGTGACGGCGGCAGAGAGCCAGCGCTGCGGGCGGGGGAGCGAGGTCTCCGCTACTGTTGTGCAGCTGGGACACAGAGCGGCAGAGTTTGGACTGAACGGAGCATTGGCGCTGCCCTGAGCGGGCCGCGTTTGGGGGCAGGCGCCCCCACCCCTTTCCCCCCCTGCCTGGGAGGGAACGCTGCAGCCTTGTGAAGGCTTCCGGGTGTAAGAGAGTGCTGGGGGGCAGGTAGTTTCAGCTGACAGCCGAATTGCAGCGCCTGGAGAGCGGAGACTGCCCTGGCTGACCTGAGGCAGCGCCGAGGAGGGGAAGAAAGCTGGATTGGGGAGCCTGCTGGGAATTGCAAGCTGGAGCTGCCAATGAGCCTGACCACAGGAGTAAACTACTGAGGAGGGCTGCTGGATGGGAAGTGAAGCAGCCCTGACATTGGTAGCCGCGTGTGGCAGCTGTGACTAAGAGGTACAACAGAGATCAGCTGGGCTGGATGGGACTAGGAGCCCTGGGGCTGCAGGCAATGTATGCGGCGCTTGAGGATAATAGCTGTGGAGAGCTCAAGTGGTGCGAAGGACTGGGAAGGGAGCTACTTGGGAGCGGCCAGCGCCTCAACGAGGAGTTTGGGATAGCCGGTTTGTCTAGTCCTAATAATTGATGGTGGAGCAGACGGCCACCAGCAAACGGTACGATATTAGCAGAAGGTGCCAGCACAGCTGCAGGGAGCTGATGACCGAGTGGAGCTGGAAGGGCATGTTAGGCGACCCACTCCATTAGCAGAGCACACAGGTGGTGCTTCTAAGCTTGGAAGACTAAGAAGAGGCGACGGCTGCTCAGCTGGTGGGCCTGTCAGGGCGTAGAGAATGCGGGGAGCTGGGAGTGGAGACAGCTGGAGGCACAGGAGAGCGACCCCAGAGTGAGGCGACCGGGATAATGGTGCTGTGAGGCGTTAGAGCTGGCAATATTGACAAGAGGAGAACTCGCGTAGTTAACCTTAACCTGAGGCTGGGCTGTAAGCTTAGCAGAAGGGAGCACTGAACTGGGGCAAGGTTCTAAACAGGCGGGAGGGGCTCCATGGCTGCGGACTGCTGGCCTGGACTGGGCCACTTGGATGGAAGAGAGCCTTTGTTAACCTGCCGGAGAGGGGTCCTACTGGAGAGCTGAAACCGCGACATGAGAATGCTTATTCGGGCCTGAAAGACGACCCTGTCGGGGTGAGTGCGGCCGCGGAGGGTGAAGAACGGCAACAGGACTGTTTGAGGCGCGGAAACACGGTGGGCAGCCGCAGAAAGAGGTGCACATCAAAGAAAGCCTGCTGATACAAAGGTCTTGAGACCTACGGGACCATGGGGAAACCAAGAGGGAAACAAGCGGGGGCACCAGTGGAACAGGAGGATGACATGGCCTTCACGGAGGCACGAAAGGGATCGCAACAGCACCCGGAAGGGATGCTCCAGCAGCAGGTTGATCAAATACTGCAAGCCATAACAGACACTAGGGAAGCTTTGCAGAAGGACATTGGGCATGTGACGCAAGGTCTAGGACTGCTCCGAGCGGACCACTCCAAGTTGGCTGACGGTGAAGCAAACCGAAGTCGCCATCAAGGTCCTGGAACCGGCTCAAAAGTCGATGGCAGCGCAGATTGTCGATTTTCAAAATAGGTTGCAGACCCTGGAGAGGCGGGCGAAGGATGCAGAAGGGAGGAACCGAAGGAACAACATCCGGGTGGTGGGTTTACCTGAAGGGGGGGGAAGGCACCAACTTGGTGGAATACCTGAAAGAATGGCTCAGGGGGACCGTGGCGCCAGCAAGACGGACGTCCTTCTTCACTTTAGAGAGAGGCCACAGAGTGCCAGCCAGGCCGCTGGCCCCCGGAAGACCACCGAGGCCAGTGGTGGCCAGGCTGCTTCACTACAAGGATAGAGATCTCCTGCTGAACCAGACCAGGATGGCGGGCCCATAAACTGTGGACAATAACACTGTTCCCGGATTACACGCTTGAGGTCCAGCGCCGCAGAGTATAGTTTGTGGCAGTCAAAAGGGCACTTCGAGGTGAGGGCATTGAATATTCTCTGATGTTTCCGGTGCGCTTGAAGATAACGTTGAATGACAAGACGTCGTTCCACGACAGCCCTGAGCAGGCCTGGGACTGGCTGGAGATGTATAAAGCAGGAATTGGAGAAGCGGAAAGTGGTGTGAATGCAGACGCAATGGGACCCCGGCCATGCAGACTAAGGCGCAATCGGCGGCGTCACCCAGCGGCCAAGAGGCCAACGGAGTCGCAAACGGAGAAGGAACATGCAGGCCGTCACGGCTCTCTCGCAAGACGGAGGGGGCTCACATTCAGAAGGGACGGAATAAGAAAGGGGATCCTTGGAAGAGGACAATGAACAATCGGATGCCGGAAGCCAGAAGCTGCCCCATGTGACGGCTGGGACGGCGGACGAGATCGTAGATGGGCGACGTAGACTTTGGCCAGACATGAGTCAGATACTAAATGGGGGGATCGGGAGGGGGTGCTAACCTTGGACTCTGTTGGCTGATAATTTGCTGTTCAGAGATAAGGTGTAGGTGGGGGCTGTGGAACATATGTAGAAGAGGTCTCGAAGATACACGACTCCAGAAGGGACTGGATCAGTACTAACGGGGATGGGCGCAGGTGAGTGGACAACTAAGAGTCCGAATCTCTGAAGCTTAGGGCTTACCTCCTGTAAGTTTGTGTGGATGTAGCTCCTTGGAGTATTGTGGGTGTATCGGAGTTTAGATGGGTTCTAATGTTGTAGCACCTGTTCTGGGGGGTGGGAGTTGGGGAGGGATTGGGTGGAGGTTTGGGGACGATACAGACACCGGTGTGCTCTTAGATGTGGGATGGGTGAGAAAGGGGAAATGTTTGACCAATGGGGACGTTACATGAGCTGAAGTGTATTACATGGAATGTTCGGTGGCTTCGTACTATGCAAAGGCGACACAAGGTGCATGCATACCTAATACGACGAGGGGTGCATATAGCGCTCCTTCAAGAAACACATCTTAACCGAACTGAGGGGGTGGCTCTGAAAGAGATGGTGGGGGCAATTATTCCATACAACCTACTAAGCGTTTGCCAGAGGCACCTTGGTGTGGGTTACAGCTGGGGTCCCATTCCAACCCTGAGGGAAGATTTGTGGCAGTAATGGGGCGACTTAATGGCGTGGATGTTACGTTATGCAGTGTATATGCCCCCAATGTGGACCAACCTTCCTTTTTTGAGAGACTGTCGGGGATCCTAGCGCCATATTTGACTACTGCAACAATAATGGGGGTGACTAACTCAATAGCGGATGAGGAGCGAGACAGGTCCCACCACCCGCTATCTGGTACCTCGGTGCATAGGATCTCAAAGGCGAGGAGCGCCTGGAAAACTAATTGGGGGCTGATCGACACGTGGCGGACCCAGCATCTGGAAGAGAGGGATTATTCTTATTACTCTGGCCTCCACGACCTGCATACAAGGTTAGATGCAATATTATGCGCCCCTGAGGTTCACTCCAGGGTAATGGGTAGCGAGTATCTGGCGAGAACGATATCTGATCACAACCCGTTGCTAGTGCGGATACATTGGAGACAAGAGAGGGCGGTCATACCGACCTGGCAGCTCAGAGTGGAGACACTGGAAGACCCGGTCTTCAGTGAAGAGCTGGGGACGGGCATTGCACAGTACTTTGAGAAGAACGAGGGGGTGGTGACGTCAGCGGCAATTGAGTGGGACGCGTTTAAGATTGTGACCAGGGGGATATGTATTAGTAAGGTGGCGGGGGTAAGGAAAACGATTTTGGCTGACTTAGAGAACGATGAAGGCCTGTTGCGGGATGCAGAGAAGAACAGACCTGGGAATGCAAGGGTGCAGACCAAGGTCTTGGAAGCTAGGGAGGCAGTAGCAGTTCAGGTGGAGAGATTGCGCTCCTTTGATTATAAGAACTACAGAGCACGGAAGAATGCAGAGGGGGACAAATCAAGCGCACTGCTGGCATGGTTGGCTAACCAATCCCCCGGGGAGTGCCAATACTGGGCCTGGAAGCACCTTCAGGTGAGATGGTGTACACTCAATCGGGGATAGACAACTTGTTCCTGGAGTATTACACGGGACTCTACAGTAGACAACTGACGCATGGTCGTGATGGCATGGAGGAGTATTTGGAGGAGGTGGCCTTACCGAGCTTGAGCAAGGAGTAGGGGGAACTGATGGGAGGGGAGATCACGGTGGGAGAGATTAGAAGTGCGATTAAACATATGGCCCGTAATAAGACACTTGCGGGGGACAGCCTCCCTATAGAATTTTACTCCAAATATGCAGATTGCTTAGCTCCGAGGATGCAAATAATATATCGGGAGGCGAATAAAATAGGGAGGTTGCCTAAGACTACTAGGGAGGCTATTATTATTCCCCTCCTGAAACCTGGGAGGGAAGCCACAGACGTGAGGGCATACCGCCCGCTCTCAATGTTGACAACCGACTACAAAATCCTGAGCAGGATATTAGCGGCCTACCTACTCTCATATATGTTGCAATTAATACATCGAGATCAGTTGGGTTTCATACCTAAACGTAACATCTATTAATGTGAGACGGTTACGGTGAATTCTGGAGAATTGCCAAGACGTGGCGCCGTCTGCCTTGATTCTCTTGGAGGACAATGAAAAGGTGTTTGATAGTTTGGAGTGGCCGTTCCTCATCCAGGTTATGCGCAAGATTGGACTGGGAAGAGTTCGTGAGATGGATTCAAATAGTATATAATTCAGCGACGGCCCGAGAGCATATGGAGGGGACGGTGTTGGCACCCTGCTCGGTGGGATGGGGGACACGACAAGGTTGTTCGTTGTCTCCGTTGCTATTCGCACTGGCGATTGAGCCCTTAGCGGTGCAAGCTAGATCGGGGAGGCATTATACTGGGCTGGAGATGCGGGGAGACATGCATTATATATCGCTTTATGCAGATGACCTGCTGATGTTTCTAGCAGCCCCGCGCGAAGACTTAACGGGAGCAACGGAGCTGCTACAGGCGTTTGGGGCGGCATCGGGGCTGTGCGTGAACTGGGAGAAGACTAGCCTGTTCCCGGCGTGTCGAGCAGTGGGAACTCCTGATAGACTGAACGGAATAAGATGGGAACCCTGCTGACTGCCGTATTTGGGAACCAACATTTATCACGAGCAGGTGGATCTGTTGGATGGTAATGTGAATAGGGCAGTGAGGGGGCTCAAAGGGAGCATAGCTTTCTGGAGTACTCTGCCACTTTCAGTGGCAGGAAGGGTAGCGCTTCTGAAAATGGTGGCACTACCCCGACTGTTATATTATTTCTGGACGCTGCCGGACGCTTGGATTCCAAGCCTGGTGTTTAGGACGCTCAGAACTATGGTAGGGGGATTTCTCTGTGGGAGCGGCAGGAGGCGGGTGGCTTTGACTACGATGATGAGACCAAGAGCAGAGGTACTATCTGGCGGCCCTGCTGCAATGGCTCACGCAGGCGGTCGCTCGGGAGTTCAGGGGACCGGATGGCCCAGAGGATCGATGGTTTCCAAGACATGTTTTGTCCTTTGTGATCCTGGGTCAGCGATTGCGGGTCGACTCATTGACCTATGAGGAGAAAGCGCTGAGGGCATGTTGGAATAGAAGCAGGTGTAGGGTGGGTGGTATTCGTCCATATGCACCGGAGATACCTCTCGGAGTGTGCACGGCCCTCCTGCAAGGAGAGGAGTGGTCAGCGCTGGCAGAGTGGGAAAGATTGGGGTTGCAGATGGTAGGTGACCTGTATGAGGAGGGGGCTCTCTTGCCTTATCCAACATTGCAGGACAGATACGGCTTGCCCAGGGGAGACTTTTTGCTGCATGCCGCTCTGGTATCAGCGATTCAGAAGCACTGGGCAGAAGGGCTGCTAGAGCCTCAAACATCCCTGACATGCCAATATGTTGTAACGGCCGCAGGGACAGTAAAAGCAGTAACATGCCTGTATAAGCGAATAGTAGAAGAGGGACTTCAGCCACTATCCCAGCTGCGAGGAAAATGGGAGGTGGACTTGGGAAAAGATGTACCTGAATCAACTTGGGCTAAACTGGTGGAAAGGGCGTGGAAGGATACGTGGAATACCAGATTCAAAACTGATCCATTTCTACATCATACACAGGGCGTACTTAACCCCAGAGCAGATAAATAAATACTTCAATGTGGATTCGGCATGTTGCCCTAGATGTTGTTTGATTGCAGCAGACTTCCAACATATGATTTGGAGCTGCCCTCAGCTCGAAAAGTACTGGGAGGAGGTGGTCGAGGTCCTCTGCGGGGTGACGAATAGGCAGATAGAAGCCAACATGGGGGTATGTATACTTCACTGGCTTCCTCATACAGCGCGAACTAAGGTAACAACTAAATTCATTGACCTGGGGTTGCTGTTGGACAAACGCGAACTAACGAGAAAGTGGAAATCCTAGAAGGCCCTAGTGTGGAGCGATGGAAGGCGGAATTCACAAGTTGGGCGGCTAGCGAGAGTATGGTCAGGTTCCAGCAGGCCAGGAGAGCGAACAATGAAAAGGCGATGGAAACTGCACAGGCATGGGAGGCCCTGGTGGCACTGCTGACAGCGCCAGAATCGGACTTGGACTCCGGAGGTGGCTGCTGGGGGAATGCAGCCAGATCGGACATGGCAGGAACTGATTAACAACCCAAATGCAAAAGTATACTGACATACCCTGGCGCGAAGATGTTGATTGAAAATCCTGGTTCAGACTACTTAGAGCACACCGGTGGAGGGGGTTTGGTGGGGTGGGGGGAGGAAGAGGCATGTAAATGCGGGAGCACCAAGTTGGGTTCCCGGCATAATGTGTAGTGTTTAAGTTGCAGGTAATGGGGTTGCTGTTGGTAAACAGAGTGGAGCTAGGACGCTTATAGAGACACTGATTCTGAAATACCTGCGAGCTCAACTGTGGGAAATGACTTTCTACAATGTTTACAGTAATTTGTCCCTACTGATGATGAGCCTTGTATGGGGGGTTATGTTTAGATTGTAAATCAATAAAATACTTAAAAAAAAAAAAAAGGATTTAACACAGGGGCATTATAAGGATCAAAGGGATTGATCGGAGGGCCCCTACTCCGTGCTCTTAGTTGGGTTATGTACCCCAGAAGCAGGATACTAATACCAGTAGATGTGATGTGGTGATTGCCGGCTCTAGTGAGGAGGGCCTGTATTAGAGGTGGGGATCTAAAGGTCAATACAACACAGTGACCAGCTAATGTTTTATGATCTTTTCCGACCCAACTAACCCGTCTGGCTATTTTAAATTCAGAGAAATCCATCCAGATAGGGTCTTGTTTCTCAGTGCAACCCAAGAGTCGCTTGTCTGAGATGATAGAACTGGGACGTTTGTCAGTATTATGGTATAGGGGGTAGCAGCTAGAAGTAGATCAAGAGTACAACTATCCCTAGAAGGAGTGGATTAGGGGATAGTAGTAGAATGCTGAATTGCTCTTAGAATAGGTTGGGCAGGAACCCTGGGGAAGTTATCTGTGATAGGATTTGCCACATTCACAGTGCAGATAGGGGGGATTAAGCCCAGGGCTAGGTGGTCAGATTTAATTGGTGCCGTTGTGCCAGCCCTTACCAAGGGTTCAGCATGCGGTACTCCTTCGGCTCTTTGAGCCACTGGCTGAGTTATTGCATCCTTGCCAAAGCAAGTAGGGATTTTATTCCTTACGTGGGGTAGGTGAGTGCTTTCAATGTGCTTTAATAAATCCTCAATTACTCCCACCCTTGCGGATAGGTTGGTTAATCCTTCACCTGAGGTTTTGTGTAGCTCGCCCATTTTGTCTGCAATCTTACATAGATCAGGTGAGTGGATTGGAGGACCCTTCCTGACACCATCAAGTTTGCCAGGTTTATTGATTCTTTTTCTTTTCAGTGAGTTACCTAGCGGCTGGTTTGGTTGAATCAATAGGTCCATTAGCTACTTCGGGGTTTCTGGGGCGCTTAGATGGAGGCTGTGTGTCGCAGTCCAGATCGCTAACATAAATGTGCCCTGATATGTTTTGAATACAACCATTCCGAAATGGTTGGCCAAGGGGGATCTCATATTGACTAAGCAAAGAGGCATTGCAGGCAGTAGTCGAAGTATTCCTTGCCTCATCGCCCCCTGCCTTCCCATGTAATAAAGAATCTGCCACTGAATTAATTTGTTTTTCGATGGCCGCCATAGCACCGGTTAGGTAGTTCATTAAGGATTGCTGTGTGCCCCGTGGGACTTTTGAAGTTGTACCCGCTTTTCTCTTACCCATCTCGGGCTGCTCTTACAAAGAGACACCAAGAAATTAAAACAAATGTTAATACTCTTAACCAGCTCAAGAGGTACCAAGTATGTAACTTAGCCTCCGAAACACAAGTGTCTAAGTAAATGACCAGATATTAGTGAAAGGAAAGAGACTAAACCTCCAGTTAAACTGCTTAAACTAGAGCCTTCAACAGGGTGAACGTTGTACAAGAACAGTGAGCAGCAATAGATCGATACTAGACCCCAGTCTAACAATGACTTAATCAATATTTAGTCAAACAAAATGGGTCCACAATCAACAAGTCCAATCTTATAAACAGTCTTACGTGGGACCTTGGATAGTCATACTCGGGCTAGTCATTGAATATGTCAGTTCCGTGTAACAGCACCCTCAGCTGCTTGGTGCACCGTTCCCAAGAATTCAGGGGGTAGCCCAGCCCAGTCTCTGACAGGCTAAGACGGGCCCGGTCTTCGCCCAGGCCGAGCCCTGGCACATCCCGCGCTGCGGGACCCCTGCTGGCCATTTCAGACGTCCCACACCCCTCCTCTTATGTGGGCAGGGATTGGGCCGAAAGTGCAAGGTGCTCCGGTCCAGGCAGAAAGTGGTGAGTGCTTTGTTCAGTTTCCTGCGCTGCAGGACCTCTGCTGGCCTTTTCAGGCGTCCCACGCCCCTCCTCTATGCTGGGTGTAGCGGTCTAGTTATTGCCCTCTGTGGACAAGGCCCCGGACACACCCCCAAACAATGTATCACTCTCTGGCCAGGCGTGGCAAGAGAGCTTAAATGAAGGGGCCAGAGTCGCTCGTGACTTCCGGCCGACACCATATGCCTGTGTGTCTCATTTAGGTGCCCCGCTGCTTGCGTTCCGCTGACCCACGAAGGCCTTGCTTGCCCCATGACACTGGAGACGAGGGTGGGATATCGAAGAAACCCCCAGCAAAAGCAGTGAGCCCATAGTACGAAGAAAAGACCAGAATGGAGAGAAGGAACACTCCTACCGGGTAGGCGAGGACGAGTTAAGTGCCCCGACGTCCGCCTGCCGCGTCTACCTGCGCTGGAGCTCCCGGGTGTGCTCCAATTGAGCCCGTGTGCGGTGCCATAGGCGCACGCATGCGCAAGGCCCCAGAGACGACGAGACGAGTCAAGTCAAGTCAAGTCAGGAATTTGTATAGCGCACTACTCACCCAGAGGGTCTCAAGGCGCTTAAGGGAGAGGGGTACGCTACTGATCGAACAGCCAGGTTTTGAGTTGCTTTCTAAAGGAGAGGTGGTTCTGTGTGAGACGGAGGTGGGTGGGGAGTGAATTCCATGTCTTGGCCGCCAAGTAGGAGAAGGATCTTCCTCCCAAGGTGACTCTTCGGAAGCGTGGAATCGCGGCGAGGGCTTGGTTGGACGATCGTAGTTGGCGGGTGGGGGTGTAAAAGGTCAGGCGAGTGTTGAGGTATCTGGGTCCTAGGTCGTGGAGGGCCTTGTGTGCGTGGGTGAGGAGACGGAACGTGATTCTCTTGTTGACGGGGAGCCAGTGCAGGTCTCTCAGGTGACCGGATATGTGGTTGTGGCGAGGAAAGTCAAGGATGAGTCGGGCGGAGGCGTTTTGAATACGTTGAAGTCTTTTCTGCAATTTGGCTGTGGTTCCGGCATAGAGGGTGTTTCCGTAGTCTAGTCGGCTGGTTACAAGTGCTTGGGTGACCGTCTTCCTTGTTTCGGTGGGGATCCATCGGAAGATCTTTCGGAGCATGCGTAGGATGTTAAAACATGATGATGAGACGGCGTTGACTTGACTGGTCATCAAGAGGGAGGAGTCTAGGATGAATCCCAGGTTGCGAGCATGGTCCGTTGGTTTGGGTGCGCTGCCTAGGGCCGGGGGCCACCATGAGTCGTCCCAGGCAGAGGGGGATGATCCTAGGATGAGGACTTCCGTCTTGTCGGAGTTCAGTTTTAGGCGGCTGTTCTTCATCCATTCGGCTACGTCTTTCATCCCTTCGTGTAGGTTGGTTTTGGCAGTGGTTGGATCTTTGGTGAGGGAGAGGATCAGCTGGGTGTTGTCTGCGTAGGAGATGATGTTGAGGTTGTGTTGGCGTGCGATGGATGCGATGGGACTCATGTAGACATTGAAGAGGGTGGGGCTGAGCGATGATCCTTGTGGAACGCCGCATATGACTTCGGTGGCCTCTGATTTGAAAGGGGGAGGCGGACTCTCTGGGTTCTTCGACTAGGAATGAGATGATCCAATCCAATGCCTTATCTTGTATCCCGACGTTCCTGAGGCGTTGTACAAGTGTGCGGTGGCAGACCGTGTTGAACGCTGCGGAGAGGTCCAGGAGGATGAGTGCCGCAGTTTCCCCGTTGTCGAGCAGTTTCCGGATGTCGTCTGTGGCTGCGATGAGGGCGGTCTCAGTGCTGTGGTTGGCTCGGAAGCCGAACTGTGAGGGGTCGAGGAAACTGTTAGACTCAAGGAAGGCGGCGATCTGACTGTTGACAGTCTTCTCTATGACTTTGGCGGGGAACGGGAGGAGCGAGATGGGGCGGTAGTTCTTAAGTTCGGTGGGGTCTGCTGTAGGTTTCTTCAGGAGGGCGCTGAGCTCGGCGTGTTTCCAGCTTTCTGGGAAGATAGCGGTGTTGAAGGAGCAGTTGATGATGTCCCGGAGTTGGGGTGCGATGACGGAGTTGGCCTTGTTGAAGATGTGATGGGGGCATGGGTCGGTTGGCGATCCGGAGTGGATGGAGTTCATCAAGCGAATGGTGTCATCGGTGTCGATTGGGGTCCAGGCGCGGAGGGTGGTGGTGGGGGGCTTCGGTTCAGTGGTGAGGGGAGTCGGCTGGTCGCCGAAGCTGTTATGTATGTCTGCGATCTTGCTGTGGAAGAACGAGGCTAGAGAGTCGCAGAGGTCTTGAGAGGGAGTTACGTCGTTGTTGCCCGCGCTGGGATTGGTGAGCTCCTTGACAATGCTGAAGAGTTCCTTGCTGTTGTGGGCGTTGCCGTCCAGTCTATCCATTAATGCTGATTTCTTGGTGGTGCAGATCAGCTGGTGGTGTTTGCGGGTGGCGTTCTTGAGGGCGGTCATGTTGTCTGTGGTTGGGTTTCTTCGCCAGGCTTTCTCGAGGGTGCGGCAGTTCTTTTTGGAGTTCTTGAGGTCATCGTTGAACCAGGAGGCTTTTTTGCTTCCTGGCTTGTTGGGATGGTTTTTCAAGGGTGCTAGTTCGTTAGCGCAGTGGTTGATCCACTGTGCGAGATTGATGGCTGCTTGATTTGGGTCCGTTGCTATGGCGGGAGGGTTTTGGTTCAGAGATGTGGTGAGCTGGTCGGTGGTAATTTTGTTCCAGCTTCTGCGGGGAACTTGTTGCAGGTGGAGGTGGGTCGTGGTCTTTCTGAAGCTGAAGTGGACGCAGCTGTGGTCTGTCCAGTGCAGTTCCGTGACGTGATTGAAGGAGGTGTGCTTGCTGGATGAGAAGATTGGGTCGAGTGTGTGTCCGAGGAAGCCTCACAGAAACGCCGGCAGGGCCCACGTCTGACAAAGAAGCGCGCGCATGCGCAAAAGGCACCCCGCTGCCCCAGTGCGGTGAAATCTGGCTGAGAGAGCGCCAAGCCACACCTGCATCGTCAAGTTTCCCCCAGCACGCTCAGCACAGGTGCGCCGAGCCTGACAAGAGGGTGAGGAAGAAGGGCAAATTCATAGCGACAAGGGAGCTCGACGGAGCCGTCAAGATATCATTGCTCTTGCATTTCGTGGGAGACAAAATATACAAACTGTTTGCCCATCTACCAGAAACGGGAGCGCCGCAGATTGTTACACAGCAGTTATACCCTTAAAAGCTCACTTTGACCCCCAACTCAACCCTGATTACGAGCGTTTCAAACTCAGACAAGCCCATCAGAGAGAAGGAGAGACTATGGACACATACCATGTGCGTCTCAGAGAGCTAGCAAGCACGTGCACGGAGGACGATCAGGCCAAAGAAGTGAGGGCACAAGCCATCCAAGGGTGCCGCAACAAGACATTGCGGACCCTCAAACTTCGGCAAACCCGCATTTCATTAGAAGAAATATTGATCCTGGCTCGCTCGCACAAGTTATCCGATATCAGAGCGACCGCCATGGAAGCCGCGCTCAATCAATCGGCAGAGCAGACAGTCACCGTCAAGGTAGAGTGAGCGGACGCCATCCGCACGCCGTCCCGTGGTGGGCGAGGAAGATGGCCCACCTGAACTTCACAGCGAGCACAATGTGGATACTGCGGAAAGGAGGAGCTCCCTCAAGAAGATTGCCCGGCACAAGGAAAAACCTGCACCAGATGTGGCATTCCCAATCACTTTGCAAGTGTAAGCAGGGGAGGCGCGCAAGCCAGAGGAAACCCGGGGCGGAGAACACCATCAAGAGCAGTGAGACACCTCATGCTGGACGAGCCCACTGCCTCGCGACCAGCAGGAGCCGCCGCGAGGCGCAACCAACGCCTGGAAGACTCATCCACAGAAGAAGATGAAGACTGCTACCTCATATCATTCGCAAGCAACCTCAAACGGAGACGTCGACATCAACCCAAATGCAATATCGAGATCGCTGGATTCCCAGTAACGGCTCTAATTGACACGGGAGCAACGTTGAATGTCATGGGGTCACAATACTACAAAAATCTGAATCCGAGACCAACACTCACCCCTTCAAAAATAAGAATTTTCACATACGGCAGCCTAAAACTAGTCCCACTAAAAGGAAAAATGTCCGTCCAAGTAAAGTCAGAAAGCCAAGAAGTCACAACTTCTTTCCACATGGTCAATAGAGAAGCGGACATACTAGTCGGGAGTCACACAGTGGAGGATCTGAGCCTGGTCGCATTCGCGAATGCAGTGAAGTTGCTCCAAACCGATGACATCCTGGACCTATTTCTACAGCTATTTAAAGGACTAGGGAGCATGAAAAGACCACCAGTGAAACAACATATAGACACGGCCGTGCAACCCGTTGCGCTAAGACACAGACAAATACCATTCTACCTCAGACCACTGGTGGAACAGGAACTCCTGAAACTTAAGCAACAAGTAGTGATTGAGAAAGTAACAGGACCGACCCCCTGGGTGTCTCCCATGGTCATGGCTGAAAAATCGAAGCAACCAGGAAAGATCCGGATCTGCATTGATATGAGAATGCCCAACCAGGCCATAAAGAGGGAGAGACACCTAACCCCATCATTGGACGACATATTAGCTGACCTCAATGGCTCCCAATGGTTCTCAAAACTAGACTTGAACGCTAGTTATCACCAGTTAAAAACTTGCGGAAGTAAGCAGATACATTACGACGTTTTTAACCCACCTTGGGCTTCTGCGATACAAAAGGTTAAACTTCCGCAGCGGAAATATTCCAAAATGCTGTAAGGAAAATCCTATCAGGGCTCCAGGGAGTCATCAACGTCAGGGATGACATCCTCATTCACTCGGCAACCATCAAAGATCATCACCGACGACTCAGAGCCACCCGTCAGCGATTGGCAGGAACATGGAGTGACACTTCACAAAGAGAAGTGCCAATTTTTCCGCAAAACAATTGATTTTTTCGGATACGTGTTCAGCCAGGAGGGTGTCAAGGTGGATCCCAGAAAATCCCAGGCGATACAACTCGTCCCCGCACCGACCAATGCCTCTGAAGTGAGGAGCTTTCTGGGGATGGCAACATATTGCGGGAGATTTATTCCAAATCTAGCCACGATCGCAGAGCCACTGTGAAACTTGACCAAGAAGGAGACCACCTGGCGGTGGACCGAAGAGGAAGAGAACGCCTTCGGACAAGTAAAATCAACCCTACTGGAAAGCACGACCATGGCCTATTTGGACACAACTCGACAGACAGAACTGTTAGTAGACGCCAGTCCGGTGGGCCTAGGCGCTCTGCTCACTCAGGAGACTGAGCCAAGAACCTGGGTTCCCTTAGCATTTGCGAGTAAAGCACTAACAGCGACTGAAACCCGCTACTCACAGATAGAACGGGACGCTCTGGCCATCAAGTGGGCATGCAACCACTTTCATTTGTACGTAAGCGGACAGCCATGCACCTCACCCGCCTCCCAGGATCGAGAGGTGGGCAACCCAACTGCAACATTACCAGATGGAGCTGGTGTACCGACCAGGCGCGAAAAACCAAGACGACTTCCTGTCGTGTCATCCAGCACACCCAGCAGAGACGGACGCTGATCAAGAGATGAAAATGGAGGAATTTGTCAACATGATCTCCCAGTGGTCATGCCCACGGGCTCTCTCCATAGAAGAGATCAACGCCCACATGGACACGGACATGATCCTCAAACGAGTTGCTGATGCTCTGAGGGACGGCTCGTGGGAAGGACTCCTCAGGAACATCCAGGGAGGGAGTGAACCCGACAGGACCTGACTAGGGAAATTCTCAAAAGTCTGAGACAAACTCTGCTCAGCAGAGAACGGTATTGTACTCAGAGGATCGCGCATCGTCATCCCACAAAGCCTCCAAGAGCGAGTAACAATCCTCACACATGAAGGTTATCAAGGCACCGGACGAATGAAGTCGAGAATGAGGGAGAAGGTATGGCTCCCGGGTCTAGAAGAAAGTGTGAACACCGTAGTGCGCAACTGCAGAGCCTGTCAACTCACTGGCATCTCAGGAGCCCCTGCGCCAGTGATAACCGAAGACCCTGCTCCATCACCGTGGTCATGGGTGAGCCTTGATTTCGGACGTTTCCCGGATGAGAGAATGACGGCTGTTCTAAACGATAGCTACACCAAGTATCACATTGTGGAAGTCCTCCCATCCACTGCATTCACCCATCTACAACCTGTCCTAGAAAAATCTTTGCACTGTTCGTCCTGCCACACGTCCTCAAGACAGACAATGGTCCCCCATTCCAGGGCAGTGAATTCAAGGACTTCATGACACGAGTAGGGGTCAAGCATCACCGGATCACCCCTCAGTGGCCACAAGCCAACGGGGAAGCCGAACAGTTCATGCGTACCACTAACAAAATTCTGTGTAAAGCAGTGGCTGAGCAGACCGACCCGGAAGTCGCTCTACAGCAATTTCTGAGGGAATACCGCAGCACACCTCACTGCACACCCCAAAGATCCCCATGGTCCCTCATGCTGGCAGGACCCCGGCGTGACACGTTGCCCGTGGCCGACAACTGGAGGCAGGAGCCATACGACCCAACTTGCACTCAAGCCAGAAGGCAAATGACCAACGAGAAGGCGAGTTACCGACGAAAAGCACGAGCCCAAGTGTTAATGCCAGGGTGTTCTGTGCTGATACGAAATCGTCGGAGTGGAGGAAAGTTCCGCACTCCCTATGAACCGGGACTGTGGGTTGTGAAGTCAACCAGAGGAACAGCTGTCACTGTAGAACGAGACGGAGAGGTGATAAAGAGGAACATTTAGTGGTTCAAAAGAGTCCCCACAGCAGATGGTGCAAGGCGAGAACCTGAACAGTCAGAGGCTGGAGAGCCCTGGCCGAAGTGGCTGAGTCCAACTCCGGTGAGAACCTACCTCAAAGCCCTACGACACCAACAGCAACTACGTCCCTGAGTCAAAGGACAGCGGCTGGTGACAGAGAACCAGTGAGTCCCAGACGGGAGCAGGAGATCCGCCAACACCGATACAATCTCAGGCCGAATACCAGACCTAACCAGAGAATGGCTGATTTTGCATGCTAATGGCCTCCGGCTCTCTTGGTTGAAGAACTAACTTGGGATGGGACGTAGCGGTCTAGTTATTGCCCTCTGTGGACAAGGCCCTGGAAGCACCCCCAAAACAATGTGGCCAGAGAGCTTAAAAAATGGGGCCGGAGTCGCTCGTGACTTCCGACCGACAACATATGCCTATGTGTCTGTGTGTCTCATTTAGGTGCCCCGCTGCATGCGTTCCGCTGACCCACGAAGGCCTCGCTTGCCCCACGACACTGGGCAGGGATCGGGGGTAAAAGTGCAAGGTGCTCCAGGCAGAAAGTGGAGAGTGCTCCGTTCAGTTTCCAACGCTGCGGGACCTCTGCTGGCCTTTTCAGGCGTCCCATGCCCCTCCGCTATGCTGGGGTGGGATCGGGCCAAAAGTGCAAGGTGCTCCAGTCCAGGCAGAAAGTTGCGAGTGCTCCGTTCAGTTTCCCGCACTGTGGGACCTCTGCTGGCTTTTTCAGGCATCCAACGCCCCTCCTCTATGCTGGGCAGGGATCGGGGGCGAAAGTGCAAGGTGCTCCGGTCCAGGCAGAAAGTGGCGAGTGCTTCATTCAGTTTCCCTAAACTAAATATTGTTTTAGAATACTATCATTCTGGAAAAAGAATGCAAAGATCTGGTGCGTTAGTTGAGGAATATATGACTGTATTAAGAAAAGTAATGTCAACTTGAAAATTTGGAGCAGCAGCAGAATAACTGTTGCATGATTAGTTCATGTTCGTTTGCATATTGATAAAGCCTAGAGAATCCATGTGGCAAAAAGACAACCCTTTATTGAAAAAAGTAAATTACCATGGCTCAAACGTGTCAACAATCTCAAACTTCTGTAGATATTATTCACAAAAATACTGTTCATTATGATAAGAGGAGATAATGAAATTATTTGCTTAATGAAAGCGCCACTGAGTGAAAAACAAGTTTAAAAATGTAAAAACCAAATATCAGGGAAATCGTTTCAGGTGTGGCAATATGAAACATATGGCTAATTGTAAAGATTGCTCAGGGTGTAAGGCAGTTTGCAAGAGCTGTAGAAGAAAAGGCCACTTAAGAAGTTGTTGGAGATCTATGAATGATAAAAAAGAAAGTGAGGGATATGAACTACATATTTGATCAGGAAAGTGAGGAAATAATTTTTCAAGTGCAGGACAGGACTCTGGGTGGACCGTTTGAGGAAGTGTAAATTAATGGGGTTTTAGTCAAGATGTTATTTGATGCAGGGGTAAAAATAAGTGATTCTGAAAAGTGTTTTCAGTAGAAATTAAAGCAGAAGGCAAAACTGTTTCAACCTGACATTCAACCCAAAGGTTATTTAGGTGAGGCCATTATGTTTTTCAGTTACTTTTAGGGAACTATAGAATTTGGAAGTCGATTAATCTCAGGGAAAATGTATGTACCTATTAAAGATGATTCTTTAATAAGTTGGTTCAACCAAAGGGTTTTATCTATGTATCTAGATTCCAATGGAGTTCCTTCTTTCAGACTGAAAGAAAAGGTTGAGGTTGCTGAGGTTATTCGAAGTCCTGTAAAGCTGCACAAAATGAAGAGCAATTCCCTGAAGTTTTCTCGAAGGGTTTAGGATGTTTGAAGAATTATGTTGAGTTCATAAAACTTAAACCTGGGTTGCAACCCAAAGTGGAAAAAGTTAGAAATATTACCATGTGGTGAAGGACACTGTAGGAGAGTAGGATCTGCTTACTATGGTTACCCCCACTTTTTGCTGGTGTTTCACTGTTTTTCGACTTTAGTCTGGCTGGGGCCCAGCTAACCAGGACCGCAGCCTAGCTGCTTCCGATCTAAAATGATTGCATGTACTTTAGGTACACTCCAGGTTGGTTACTGGGTTACCCTTGTGAGTCCCTAGTATATGGTACCTTAGGTACTAAGGGCATAGGTACCCCGGAGGCCTACCAGGGGCTGAAGCATGTATTATGCCATCCCTGGGAAGCCTTCCAAAATGGCACCACAGGACTGCTGCTGCAGCCTGGGTAAGGTGATGCATGCACCCCTTACTAAGATATAGGTTACGTATATCTACCTTTAAACACTAACACATATAAACCTATAAGTCACTCCTATGGCAGGCCTTATCAATCCTGAAGGCAAAGTGCTTGGTTTTGTGTGAGAGGGTGCCCATGCATGAGCAGGACCCCTCTGCAGCTTTCAGAATCTATTCTGAGGCTGTTCTGTGATGCAGCCAGACCATATAAGTGCATTATAACTAGGGCTCCCGGTTTTATGGTATTTATTTTTTTGTCATTTCCATCTGTATTTATCCATATTTGTTTTTTGTCAACTTTATTTGTATTTATTCATATTTATTATGGGTTTTGTGGAAAAATAAAGCTGAAACTGGTATATTTCCACATTTATTTAACAATAAATATGCATTCATGCTTGAATGTCAGGTTTCAAAGCTGTGAACACCCACAGAAGATAAATCAATGCACTTATATGAAAATATGCATAATTCAGTAATAGCCTTGTGCACAGCTACTGCAGTGTAAGCCTCTACTAAAATCCCTTTATTTTTTCACTCCCTTTCCTAGAAATCCACACAGTTATTGGGATGGCAGTCATGGCAAAGCGTATTTAGAATCACTCAAAAAGCACCCGATTTCCGTTTTTATCCATATTTAAAAATAAATACAGACAAGAAAATGAATGGTTTTCTGTCTGTATTTAGCTGTAAAAATCTGTAAAAACGGAAAACAGGGAGCCTTCATTATAACCTCGCGGTAAATGCTACCTTTGGAATGGCTGCATGGAAACATGTTGTGTTTGGTGTCAAACACTTTGGAATCCTATCCCTCCTCCCCTCCCACGCAGTCCTGGTGGCGGGGTAGAATTCCACCCTTCTAGAGGGAGAGACATGTACACACTTACCTAACCGGTAATCATTTAAAAGAGCCCCAGCATCACAAAATGGATGCTGCAGCCACAGACAGGAGTCTGGCCTCCTGCTGCTGGATGAAACTCAGGCAGGGGAGGCCTGGACAATAGGTTTCCTGTCACCGGGAGGTGTAACCACCTCCCAGTCAGGCTTTAGTGTATTGGAGCTGGGTGGGTGCATTCATAGAATGCTTTTCAGACAGTGCTGGGGACACACTTGGTGTCCCTGTGCATATCCCAGTTCAAACCGGTTGCAGGGGCACTCAGCCCCTGCTCTGGCGCAGAACTGGATAAAGGGAAAGGGGTGTAACCATCCCAACCCTGGATCCTCCCATAGTATGTCCAACTCGCTAACTTAATACAAGTATGGGACCCCAGTCCTTAGGACTTCAGATTACACCTGGGCGAAACACTGCAACATATATCCTGGAACTTCGACATTGTGTATCGACTAGAAGATGGAAGAATCGATCTTGCTGGTCTGCATTTCCAAGGCTCCCGCCGGATTTGCGACTCCGGATATGGACTTCCAGACTTCTCAGAGGACGACACGAGATCCCAGCAAAGCGGAGACCCTCTGCCCTCACGAGTGACGTGGGAGTGGAACTCCTGGACACCGTGCACTTTTGCTAGTGCATCGACTTCCCGAGCTTTCCCAAAGTTGTCCATTGGGCTACTTGTAATCCAAGCCCCAAGCACCCTCTGCACCGAAGATTGCGGGCTATGCTCTACGAGTGTTCCGTGAGCGTAGCCCGCAAACCGACACCACAGCACTTGTCATTGTTCGTGGGACAGCTCAAATCCAGCTCCTGGTTGTCCTCGAAGCCTCCTGGTCCTCATGGCTGAAGAGTCAAGCTTCACCTTCTTCACCTGAAATCACACGACATTGGTTGGCATCTTCTCATCGCTTTCCTGGTCACTGGCAAGTGTCCCAGACTCTGTCCCCTCTGCTTTCAGATTCTTCAGATCTTCGATCCACCCTTGGATCCACCCGGACACTTTCCACTTGGTCGCCTACAGCACTTTTCAGCAACTCGCATTGAAATCTACGACGAAACCTGACACGAAAAGACACCTATGCACCCGGCGTCCCTGGGTGAGGTAACTAGAGTACTCCGGTGCTCCCGTGGGTGTTTACTCTAGACACTCCTAGTTCTAAAGAGGTTTGCTCCAAGTCCTATTTTAAGTGTCCTTAATCTGTATTTTGCCAACCGCGACTTTCCCTATAGAAGTTAATGGTGATTTGTGGCTGTGTTTAGACACTGCACGCGTCCCCCGTGGGTCCCCTGTGTCACTACCTTGGGTGGTTCCTGGTGGCCCAGGCGGTTCTAAAGGCTCTAGGCCTTGTATCGATGTCAGTCGCTGTTCTTATACCACTTTCTTAATATATGGTTTGGTACGCCCCTAAGGCTCAACGTATATTGTGTTAATTTACTGTGTGCTAAATAAGTTGACTGAATGTACTTTTGCCTCTAGCCTCATAAAGAGACTAGAGGGATGTGTTTAGAATAAATACATATATTTTATATTATACCTGGTGTGGTTCTCCTTTCATTTGGTCATTCATGAGATTATAGACTGGTTAAACAAGCTGCTTTACATTGCTTCAAGACTTAGCCTGAAGGCTGCTCTCCACAGCTACCACTAGGATAGCTTTCTATATAGGTTGTCTTTAAACCTACCATCAATAATGGTCGTTTAGAATGGTGCAAGATGCCCACTAGAATAGCGGACAGCATATGCCAGGCCAACTTCTCACAGACACTATGGTTAGGCTTTCCTGTTTTCAGTTTCTATGTTTGGTAAATTCTGGTGGGGTTTTTTCAGTGTTTTCAATATCTTAAAAAACAGTTGTTATCAGTGGTTACACACTTTCGCGCCACTAAAAACAACAGAAAACGTGTTTTCCGGTGTTTATGGAACATTTTGCTTTTATTATTGCTTGCTTTCTGCTGTGAAAGAACATGGTATATAGACAGTGTACTTAAAGTGTATATGAGGTCCAAATAGGTTTTTGCAAATTAATCTTATTGTAGTACACCATACAGTACTTCTTCAGTAAGTCTTTGGGTCATGTGCGCTCGCTCTTTCCTTCCCATGTAAACTTCTGTGAAAAGGCCCTCCCAGCATTCTTAGCCCATTGGGCTGAGAACCATCAGCTAAGGGACACAGTTGGGATGACTCTTTCTTTGATGCCACAGAAAGCACAAAATGATAAGTATTTGCGTTTTAGTCCCTGTGCATTAGAAACCACTGCACCAGAACGGACTAAAAAGTCAATAGCATCCCTCATTAACTCTTAAGATTGTGAAGATGCTTTCAGCACACCATCTAACAAGTGGCAAGGATCTACTACAGGGAATCACTTCAGCTCGGGTATCAATTTTGACAGGTCATCACACAACTTTTTTATACACGTAGCTGAAATCACTGCAAAGTCAAACAATATCACTCCAAACTTTGTTAAACTTGGAAAGAACCTTTTTTGCAGAGCATAACAAGTGACACTGCGTTCCATGTTTTCCAAAAGTCTGGTGTCACGTTTTCACCACTATCCCAGATGCTTGGTGCTATATATACTTGTCACTATACCTTGCAATTACTGTTTAAAGCCTGAGGTGTAGGCAATTCGCCTATCAATACTGACCCACTAGAAACTATGGTCTGATGTATTAAGGGTTTTAACCCATTCTCTGTGGGTAAATGTGATGACACATATTAGGAAAGATTTTTATGAAACAAGCCATTTTACCCATCGGTGAAAGAATCAAATGCAGCCAAAATATCAAATAGGAGTTTGATATTTCCTGATTCCCTAAAGTTTATAAAATAATTAAACTAGACCTAAAACATGAAACTAAACCCTGCATCTTTAGACCAAAGGCCACAAAACTGAAAAAGTAAAAAGGAAGAAGAAACAATATTTTTGTGGCATCCCTAAAGAACAAAACTCAAGCAGAATAATGTTAGCCAGTCTTTCTTACTGCTACTTGTATAACAAAGTTACATTGTATTAACCCACTCAGGAAGAAAAAAATGACTTTCACTCTCTTTTTCCTTTCTTTGAATGGCATTTAGTTTGTGGTTGTCCAGGTGTTTTTTCAGTGTTTATGTTTTCACCAGTGAGGGCTAATTTTCTTTCAGTGGGGTTGTATCAGTTATTATAGGTTTAAACCTAAAACCCCACAGCCTATATATATATATTGTATATTGTATTTGCACCAATTACACTGAGCACCAATTGTCACAAATTTCACTACCTGACCACTATTGTACAGCTTTTTCAGCCTTTGTAATTCATGTACGTTTATAAATGAATGAATTTATGGGGGCGTGGCCAGCCAGGCAACATGGCGGACATGACTCTTTAGAGCTCCGTCTGTAGGGCCCTGATTTATCCTACAATTCTCCTGTGAGAGTGGTTTCAGCTCACCTATACCGGAATGAGCAGGTGCGGCGCTGGCAGAGGAGTCCGCCGGTGAGCGAAACGCCGGAAATAGACTGCAGTGGAGGGTAATCGGCCGCCGGACTGCGGAGGCATAGAGGAGCTAAAAACGGCGTGAAGCTCGGCCGGGGCCTAGACAGGCAGGAAGGCCCCCGACTTAGGCGCTGAGGTGGAGGCGAAGTGAGCCGGGCCTGATCGGTGCTACAGACTTTTGTGCAGGCCAGCGGGGTACAGCGAAGGCCCTGGAGTGAGCGGCCCGGTGCCCGGAGGCACCAAGGAAGATCGAGAGGGGAGGCGCGAGGCACTGACGCGACTGGATCTGCGGTGCCGGGAGCGGAGGAAGGTGTGCCTCTCTTGACCAGCGCTGTAGCGAGGTGGGGAAACCCCACTCTACGCACCCACAGGAGGACCCCGCAACACGAGAGAGAGGCGGGGTTTCGACCACCGCAGAAGGGAAGAAAGCAGGGAGGCGGCTGCAGGGCGTCCACCCTGGCGTCAGTGTGTACCGCGGGCTCGCAACAAGGCTGCGGGAGACGGCGGTGAATCGGCGGACCCCTGTGGTTCACTGCGGAGGTCCAGTGGCGGACAATAGGGGCGAGGCTTGGACCTGGTGAGCGGCCACTGTGGAGACGCTGCTGGTGCCTGCTGCCGGCCGGTGAGTCACTGGGGCATGGGACATTGCGAGCAGGCTGTCTAACGACTGTGGGGGCACTGGGTGTTGAAGCCGGAGCCAAGGGGCACAGCGAGGGCGCTAGACATTGAAGCCGGAGCCAGGGGACATAGCAGAACGGAGGAGTTCGGGGCCACGAGACTTAGAGGGTGCAGCGAGCTGTAGACTATACTCTTCAGGCACCATTTTGCCCTGGGTGCCATTTTGCACACTCGCATGATGAGGCCCCTGTCCCTGGACCACATCAGTCGTTCCCCCTGTTGAGGACACCACTAGGCGCCGAGGCCGCACCAGCAGCACGGAATTGCGAGGAGATGGGGGAACCTCCCCCCGCACTACTGGAGCAGGGTTCCACGTAAGAGAGCGTTGCTGCATACAACTACATGCCATGCTGCGGAGGGGCGCACACTGAGGGATTGGGGTCTAACTGTGTGGCGAGCGCCCCCTAAAGACCCAGACGGAAGCGCCTGACGGCGGAGGCCTACCGCAGCTAATAACCATTTGGCCAGAGTGAAGCCTTATCTGGTGGAACGAGCCTGATCCCCCTGCAGTCATCACTAGTAATCAAACTGGCCAGGGAACACTCGGGTAAAGGTTGCTGCCTGCACTCACTGGCCCTGGCGGGAGGGGCTCCAGTAGGAGTCTAGGAGTAGGACTGAGCGGTGAATTGTCCTTGGAAACCTGGGAGGCGGCTTCCGAGGGCCCATCTCGGCTGATGCCCCCCTAGTTGGCGCGGAGTGTCGATTGGTTGATTGGTGGGAACAAGAGCCCCACAGTACCCCCTGACATCGCTCCTGACCCACAGCCAGACGTGTTGATGCCCACAGCGCAGCAAATTGTAATGGGCAGGCTTCGGGACAAAACGCAGACGAAGCAGCAGGACGTGAGTGGTCCCGACCTCCAGCAGGAGCAGAGACAGATGGCCATGGAACCAGCGGCTGTTCTAGCGGCCAAAAAGGACACTGTTCTAGCAGCGTTGGAACACATCGGGACGACCCTGGAGCAAACTAAGTCATCTTTAGAAGTACGGATCGATAAAGTTACGTCCGACTTCACGCTGCTGCATGCGGACCACCGTAAACTGTCGGAGTCAGTCACGGAGCAACGCCAAGGGGTCCAGGAACTGCAACCTGTGGCGCGCAGTCATACCTCAGCCCTACAAGATCTGATTGATAGAGTCCATGCGCTAGAGGACCGCGTGGAGGTTGCGGAAGGGCGCTCTCGGCGCAACAATGTCCGAGTGGTAGGCCTACCAGAAAGGGAAGAGGGGACAGACCCTGAAGGATATACAGAGACCTGGCTGCGGGCACTCTTACCAGTTGGAGCGCTGTCCCCGCACTTCGTGGTGGAAAGGGCGCATAGGGTGCCAGCGCAAGTCCAGTGGCCAGGAGCTCGGCCACGCCTTTCCTCTTCAAGCTCCTCAACTACAGAGACCAGGATATGGTACTCAGAGAAACTCGGAAGATGAGTGACCTTCAGGTGGGCAACAGCCGCGTGATGTTTTTCCCCAGACTACACAGCAACAGTACAAAGGAGACGTGGCTCCTACATGGCAGTGAATAAGCAGCTGCAGGACCTGGAACTGCCCTATTAATTGTTGTTCCCCTCCCGCTTGCGAGTGGTCTCCAAGGAGGGCACTCGCTTCTTTGAGGCTCCGTCGGAAGTCTGGGATTGGCTGGAGGAGACCAGGCAGTGGACGGGGACGCGACCGACGAGCCTAGAGGGCGGCGGTTGGCAGGAGCAGCGCTCCAGGAGGCGAAGGAGGAAGAGAGGGGCCAGGTGAGGAGCGGGACTGGAACAGGCAGCGCCCAGCCTGGAGAAGATGCGGCAGGAGAGAAAGGAGGCGCTTGAGGCGGTCGCGACGTTGGGAGCGGTGAATGTACATGGAGGCCCGGATCACAGGAAGCAGAGTGAGATCGGAGCTAGCGGATCGTCCTCGCCGTCCACTGTACTGTCGGAGGACGCTACGCTGCCTGTGGTGACACCCCAGACAGCGGACTACATAATGTAACTGATGGCGGACCTGGAATGAACTGATGTATGGCCTGTATTCAATGCAAGGTCCACTGTATCCTTTATATGCCCTCTGTAGCGTACTGGTATATTTAACTGCTGGCTTGGGAGCCTCGCGATTGCGCAAGCCCAGAATTAGGAGTAGCTAGCGCGCTGCAGGTACACAATTGCGCCTCCCTATGGGACACAGGGTTAAATCATTGATATGCGGGGTGGGCTCCATGGGTGACTCGCACCAGCCCGGTACGCTCCACTGTCTCTGATTTCCCAACCACACCTCAGTAGCGCTAAGGGCCCTAGACGAGGGAGTAACCTGATGGTATAACTGACTGCGCGTTTCCCCCGCGCACTTAAATTGCGGTCACGACACATTTAAAGGTAGTCACGTTGCTTAGTCTGGACGCATTCCCCGTTGGGAATACGTCCATAAAGTTACAATGTTAGTTCTGGTTCACATGTTGCAGAAGCGCCACTTCGGGATTCCCATCCGAGAGCCTGTCCCTTGGCCCCACATGGCACATCCCCTGACCCCCCGGTTGATTGCACTACAACACAACACATGACGTGCACCAACATCATGACTTGGAACATCCGTGGCATGCACACCCCGTCGCGTCGGTACTCTGTCTTCGCATATATGCAGTGTCACCAGGTGGGGATTGCGCTTCTACAGGAGACTCATATGTCCCAAGTGGAATTGGAGCGACTTAACAGGCGATGGAGGGGACAGCTTCATAGCACGACCTATTCAGCACACGCGCGCGGCACTTTGATATGGGTGAGGGCAGGTGTTCCCTTTGCATGCACTAACACACAGGTAGACCCTGAGGGGAGGTACGTCTTTGTGAGGGGGAGGCTCAATGGACAGGAGATACTGGTGGGTTCTATTTATGTCCCTAACACGGAGCAACCTGCCTTCCTGGCATCCTTAAACCCCATCCTTCAGCGGTACGCGGGCCTTCCCTGGGTGCTGGACACACAATTGGACCGCTCCTTTCCACCCCTTCGCACAGTGGCAGCGACATCAGCAGCGCAGGCTCTCAGGGACTGGTTAGCACACTGGGCCATCCACGACCTTTGGCGAGCACAGCACCCTACAGACAAAATATACTCATATTACTCGGCGGTGCAAGGTCTCCATGTCCACCTGGATCGAATAGTAGGCTCCCAGTCCCAGCTCCCGCTCCTGACTAAGACGGAATACCTAGGTAGGACACATTCAGATCACAACCCCCTGTGGTTTCAGATTAGCCAGTGCCCACCTGGCGACTCCAGCCGGCTGCGTTGGAGGACGCAGAGTTTAGATCTTCATTGGGCACCGCCATTTTATCCTACTTTGAGGAGAATGAGGGTTCAGCGAGCGACTTTATGGTGGAATGGGATGCCCACAAGGCGACCATCCGGGGGCACTGTATAGGGGTCACATGGAACAGCCGCACGTAGGTGTCCGCGTCTCTGACCCACATAGAGTCCGAGCTTCTACAGTATGAGCGGGAGGGGACGGGTAGGCATGCGCTAAAGCTTGGGGAACTTCGTGGAGAGCATGCGGTCCTCCTTGAGCGGCTGCGGTGTCACAACTATGCAGCGCATACTGCCAAGACGCACGCTAAGGCAGATAGGGCTGGGCGTTTGTTGGCCTGGCTGGTACAGATAGCAGAGCGCAATGTCCCGATTGGTGCCATCCGCTCGGGGGACGGGTCAGTGGTGTACACACAGTGCGAGATCCACCGGGCGCTTACCGATCACTACCGGGACCTTTATAGAGCTCGAGGCGCTGGTCGTGCGTATGCGGTGACTGAATTCCTAGAGTTGGTTACGCTGCCTACTGTCACAGAAGCCCAGAGGGCAGAGCTGGGTGACCCGCTCGCGCTGGAGGAGGTGGGTGATGCGATCCAGGCATTGGCGACAGGAAAAACGCCGGGACCCGACGGCCTGCCGGCTGAATATTACAAAGCTAATAGGGACATCCTAGCACCTAAGCTCCTTCAGGTGTACAGAGCATCAATAGACGCGGGCCATCTCCCGTCCTCTCTACGAGAAGCGTTCTTGGTGTCCCTGCCTAAGCCCGACAGAGACCCCATGTCCCTGAGCTCCTATCGCCCATTGGCGATGCTCAACACTGACTATAAGAACTAGCCAAAATCCTTGCAGAGCGTCTGGCACCGACTGTTCCGCATTTAGTCCACCCGGACCAAAACGGTTACGTACCAGCGAGGTCCACATCTCTGAATCTCAGGAGGTATTTCCGAGTAGCGACAGAGGCAGCGGCGGTCTGGCCCAGAGCGGGGTGTCTGGTGCTGGACTTACAAAAGGCCTTTGATCGCCTTGAGGGGGGCTACCTGCGGACAGTATTGGAGGCGTACGAACTGGAAGATAACTTCCTGCAAATGGTGGGAATTCTGTATAGGAGCCCGGTGGTCCGAGTCCGACTGGGGCCGTACGTCTCGGAAGTGGTGGATGTGGGCAGGGGCACCCGACAGGCGTGTCCTCTGTCACCGCTGCTCTTTGCACTGGCCATGGGGCCCTTAGCTGCGGCCATGAGACAACTCCTGGCAGATGGTATACCCCTAGGTGACGTCGTTCACCAAGTGTCTCTATATGCTGATGACCTATTGGTCTTCGTCAGAGATGTGGACCGTATACCGGAGCAGCTGGCCCCATTGTTGAACCGCTTCGCTGGACTCTCGGGACTACGTGTCAATGCGGGCAAGTCATGCCTCTATGCCTTCAACAGCGAGGTTGCCGATCCGGATTACAGCCTCCATGGCACGCGAGTCCAGTGGCGGGCGGACGCGTTTAAATATCTGGGGATCCAGATCTACCGCCGGCCGGCAGATCTGCTGGATGGGAACTTGGGAAGAGCGGTGTCGGCACTCAAGGCCCAGATCGGCTTCTGGTCCACGCTCCCCCTGATGCCCATAGCAGAGTGGCCCTAGCCAAGATGGTGATGCTCCCTCGCCTTCTATACTATTTTGCGAACCTGCCCTTGTTCGTGCATGCGTCCTTCTCCAAACTCAACAAGATCCTGCGCAACTTTATCTGGGGCACATCCCGGCACCGTCTGGCTCTCGGGAAACTGTTCTTAACTACAGACAAAAGTGGACAAGCCGCTCCCTGCTTTGAGCACTACTACCTGGCAGCGCAGCTCCAATGGATAGCCCGCTGGTTAGCGGACAGGGGGAGAGAGGACACTGCCACGAACGAGCCGCCTTACACCCTGGAGAGGATCACCGCGCTATTTCACCCATTAGCGGCCAGGGCACGTCCCACCCCGCTACTGCTAGGGGTGGCATACAAATGCTTCGTAGGGCACTATACCTTACGAGGAAGGTGCTCCCATACGCACCTGCGGTGCCGCTGGAAGGTTCGCCAGGGTGTGAGGGTGTCCTCACACGCCACATGGTAGAGCAGTGGCAGGAGGCGGATGTTCAAACGTTAGGCGACCTATACCAAGACGGAGCTTTGATACCCTTTGAGACGCTAGTCGCGGACGTTGGGCTCCCTCCAGGGGGGATCCTAATGCACCGATCCCTCATGGCCTGAATGGCGGCTGGATGGGGCAAAGTTGCGGAGGAACTAGCGCAGCACTTGACGGTGCAGTACCTCCATGTCATGGGCAGGGGCAGGCATCTAATCAAGTGTTTTGCCGCATCCTTACGGGTACATACGGAGCTAGATCTGACCCCACTCCGTGAAAAATGGGAGCGAGATATGGGACGCGCGTTGGCGGACAAAGAATGGGAGAAGGTACTTAAAAGCCCGGTGTGCATCCCCAGAAATATGCGCTTTAGGCAGATCCAAGTATATATAGTTCATAGGGCCTATCTCACCCCCGACTTAATAAATAAATACTTTCACAGGGCGGATACGTCTTGCCCCCGATGTGGTGAGCTGAATGCGGATCTCCATCTCCTGTGGCACTGCCCAGGACTGGGCACCTACTGGAGAGACATCAGTGTCCTGCTCGCACAATGCACTGGCCGCACAGTCCCTTGTAACTGGCCTGAATTTCTCTTGCATCTTTTCAAGCGGTCGCCTAAGGACAAGGCATCGTCCCGCTTTCTGGATCTGGGGATGGTAACAGCGGTGCGGCTTCTCACAAGGAGATGGAAGGTGAGGGACTCGCCCAGCGTGAAGGCGTGGAATCTGTTCCTACTGTCGTGGGCCCGAGCAGAATGGACTGCCATTCGGAGAGAGGAAACAGTGGGACTCCGTAGGGAGCCCATGGCGGAGCGCTGCGAGCGCATGCTTAACGCTCTGCAGGCGGCAGGGGCTAACACAGCGGAGGGGGACATAGCAGGTATGGTGGGTGGAAGGGGGGGTGCGCAGCGAGCGGCACCACTGACACACAGGCTGGTGCACAACATGTGACTGCGGCGAGGGTGTACTAGGAATGGAGGCACACGCACATGATTAGGGGGCGAGGAGGGACGGTAGGAAAGAAAAGGGGGACAAATAACAAAAAAGGGAGGGGGAGGCGGGCCTCGGGAATGGGAATGGTGGGGCGATTTGTACTGTATCCTGGTGACAATGCCGCATTTCGCTGTTCTTGTTTTCTTGCAAATGTTTTGATTGCAATTGAGTTACATATGAAAGACTTGTCTCTACGCGCAAAGATGGGGTGCACTGACTCTTATATACTGTGGACATGTCCGAGCGCCCAAGACTCAATAACATGTTATTCTGGTGTGACTATTGTGGCGCCTTATCGGCATGCCGTGCTGCCAGTGAATTGGCAGATAGGCACAGTTGAAGAATTGTCTAGATGATGATGGTGCACCCAATGTAATGTTGAAATATAAAAATGCCAATAAACAGATTTGACAAAAAAAAAAATTTATGAATTTATAGATGATCCTAATTTATAAATTATCTTAAAAACTCGCAGTTTGCTTGGATTCTCATCCCTCATTTCTCATTAATGATTATTCACTTAACAATGAATGAATAATATTGTGTGCCAATATAAGATAAGTAAAGAAATATATTTCACCCGAGTAAACCAACTGTTTATAACAATCATATGACTGCCCAGGTTCATCGGGATACTGGGTTACCCCATTTGTGACTTAGCACCACCCCCCGGGGAGCAGCTGATGTCTCTGTCCTGCACACTGAAAGAAGAGAAGGAGTCCTGTAAACAGAGTGCTCCAAGACTGTACTTGCCTTCCACAATGCTGGCTCCACCTCCTGTGGGGCGTCTGATGTGCATGCCCTGCACTGTGAAAGGAAAGGAGAAGTCGGGTAAACAGAGTGCTTCAGAACTGGTTTGGACTGGGCAAAGGCCCCTCTCCCCTCAGAGAACAAAGGATTTCTGGGTATAAATATTGGGACCCTGATCCCATGAAATTAGATCACTTTTGGACTACAAGAAGAAACCTTTACTGAGGAGAGGAACCTGAAGAAACTGAGGAGAGACTATTCCCAAGCTGAAGTGCTGCTTGGGGGATTGGCCTGCAGTGGTTGCCTTACTGCCAAAGGAAGGAGAAAGGAACTTTATGTACTTTACTTTCAACTTGTGAAGGATGTCCATGGGCTTGGAAAAGAGCTTGCCTCCTGCTGAAGTCTCAGGGACAACAGACTTCAACCCCCAGCACCCCAGAGTTCTTGTGGAAGTGCCTGCTGCTGTTTTGGGCCTTCTGAGGAACTACGCGTCGCAAGGAGCTGGAAGCGCGACTCAACGAGAAGTAGCGTGTCGCCGTCGTTGTGCCTGCCGTCGCAACTCTGGAGAAAGGAGGGTGTCACCGCTGGAACTGACGCACTGCACCGCATCGGAGAGAAGCATGCCGCAACAAAGAGGAAGCGTGTCGTCGTCGCTGCTGCCGTCGCAACTTTGAAGAAGGAGGGTGTCGCCGCTGGAGCTGTCGCACTGCACCGCATCAGGAGAAGAATCTCACAACGAGGTCGGAGCGTGTTGCCGTCGCAACTCCGGAGAAGGAAGGTGTCGCCGCTGGAACTGTCGCACTGCACCGCATTGAACAAGAGCACCTCGCATCCCCGAGAAGCGTGCCGCCGTAGCTGCTGCCGTCGCATCTTGGATGTCACCGCTGTAGTTGTCGCATCGAGCGCATGGAGACGAGCGTCGCCGCTGGAGCTGTTGATGTCGCATCGTAAGGGTGACGACGCTGCAGTCCACGCATCGAACCGAGAGCTTCTCGCATCCCCGAGAAGCGTGCCACATCTGGAAGATCTTCACGTCTTTATTTCTTTGTATCTGCACTTTGCCGCATTTCCCATCGCTGCGACATTGCCTGTCGTGGAAGCGCAACGCAACTTAAGGTACATTTACGCAGAGTATCGCATCTAAGAACTGAACTGAACTAAGCTTAATCTACCATCTTAAAAGTAATCATAGTGTGTGTTTTTGTCGTTTATGGTCTTGTGGTAACTCTATATAAAGTCTACTTATTTTTTATATAAAACCTGTGTGGTGTCCATTTGTAGTGTTGTATGTTACTGTATGTGGTCACAACTGCTTAACTTACAACGCCTCTAAAATAAGCCTTGACTGCTCGCGCCACGCAACCTAGAGGGTGAACAGGGGTTATTTTAGGTGTGTAATCCCCTTTCCCTGACTAGAGGAGAGGGTCCCTGTTTGCCACATGTACCTACCTGTGCCAACCAGAGACCCCCTAATCTAACAATAATGTTTAAAAAAATCTTAAATAATAGTACATAATGATGATAACTAAAAGTATTAAAAAACAAGGATATAAAGGAAGCTATGAAATTAAATGTTATGTAGTTAAGAGAGCAAGAGAAAAATTAGACAACGCCATGATGGGTGGCTTTTTGCACGTTCGGCATACATTTGCATTACATACGTCAATAAGCTGTTCACCATCTTTACGATGAAGTGTGAATCAAATTTTGTACTGGCATAGTAAATAATGACAAGGGTATGATCGCCACACTAGATTCACATTCTGATAAGCACGCTTCGTCTTCAAGGTGCACATCTAAGTGGAGTTTCACTTTTCCTCTGACATTATCTTCTTAGCATAGCGTAATGTAGGCGTTGGTCAACTAGGCACGTGAAGTGGAGGACTCAGCAATTTAAGAAAAATACAGGAACTTGAAAAATGTCCTGAGTCATTGCCTCCAGTATGTAAAATAATACCATTGAGAATGCACTGACTCCATAATTGGTCTAACTGCAAAATAATTCAACTTCACTCCATGTCACAGAATCCAAACCACTTTAACTTAACTCCAGCAAAAAACATTGCTCTCCAAAGCGTGCTCATGAGCTTACTGGTGGGCCCAATTAGATCTAGGAATCACCCAATATCCAGCACTCCAAATAACTTTTAAAAGCATCTTTGCAGCTCTTCCAAACAACACATGATAGCGAGTTGAATGTATTAAATAACAACATTTACAATAAGACATCGCTCATTGGCTAATACATGTTATATGACTGTGTCCTGTTAACATTACAATACCAAATACTTCTTTTCCTAAAACAATACTTTCGTTCATCTTTTAGGACCGTGTGGTTAATTACCTCAGTTAAGCTCCACAAACGTAAACATGTCACAACATCTTCAAAAAGGTGCTCTATTCCAATCCAAAGCACAATTCAATAAATGTTTGGAAGCATTCGAAGTAAATTAAACAAGCATTGGCATAGCCAATAGGTCTCGCTTTTGGGACCTTCTAAGTATTTAGTTGTGCAGCACAATATCCTTGTTTAAACTTGGGAACACACACCCCACACTATGTCACATAATTCCAGTCTGCCTAATTTCACTCAACGCCACATACTTTCACCCACACAATTCAACTCTACATATTTGCATTCCACACCACATAATTCAACAAATCACATAATTCAACTGAACAACACAATTATACAACAACAATAATACATCCAATCCACACCACAGAATTCCACAGCATGCCATAAAATTAACATCCACTACATACCACTGCACAACCCAAAATATCATTCCACATAATTACACTCCATGACACGCAATCACATTCCACATACTTGCAGTACACTCAATACCACATAATTCCACCTCACATAATTCCACTAAACAAATCCTCTCCACACCACAGAATTCCACATCTAACAATTCCAATCTAACCACATAATCGACACCACATACATCCGCTCCAAACCAAAATGCATGGGTAAAAGACATTGTCATTTACAATGCCAATAGCTCAAACACTCACAAATGCAAGACCTATTGCATTGCAAATGCTTGTCTAGAATGTGTGTGGTTGGGTCTGATAACGAATACTAGAACAGTATTGCTTATGAGAGTGGTTGCTGACGCCTGAGACCTGCTGGGGCATTTCCTTGTTGTCGGACGGGAGTCCTCTGCCTCTTGCTTTGCGCTTTGAGCGCGCTGGGTCTTGGTTAACTGTTCCCACCCGCCGCCGCCTGTTCCACCAAGCGGCCGCTGAGAGGGGGGACTACAAGTCCCATAATTCCCGCAGGACCATCCCCGCCCACCCACGCCGACTTCCGCGCCTGGAGGCGCTTAAACATCGCGGCTCCCTCGGTGGAGAGGGTTGCTTATGAGAGTGGTTGCTGACGCCGGAGACCTGCTGGGGCATTTCCTTGTTATCAGACGGGAGTCCTCTGCCTCTTGCTTCGCGCTGTGAGCGCACTGGGTCTTGGTTAACTGTTCCCCCCCGCCGCCGCCAGTTCCACCAAGCGGCCGCTGAGAGGGGGGACTACAAGTCCCATAATTCCCACAGGACCAGCCCCGCCCACCCACGCCGACTTCCGGGCCTGAAGGCGCTTAAACATCGCGGCTCCCTCTGCGTCGCGGGACGTGCCAGGCTAAGCCCGGGCAAAGGGCGGGCCGTCTGTTGCCATCCGAGGTCGGTCGAGGTTGGGTTGGGCCATATCCCTGACATTTCGTTTTTCCCAAACACACGGTTGGCGAGTGCCTTCACATTTATAATTCTTCCCGATTGTGACTTGTAATAAATCATGGGAAAGAACGGTCAGGGCTCGACAAATCCCAAAAATGGTACTAGTCCTGCAGGTCTAGTACCATGGAAAATCCCCTCGACCTGACTCCAACCCACTAGACCTCCGTCTCTGAAAACGGAGCAAAAGTGACAAGATAACAAGATTTAAAGGCATGTTTATTACTCATTTCCTTTGTGAGCAATAAAAATGCCTTTAAATCATGTTATCTTGTCACTTTTGCTCTGTTTTTAAAGACAGAAGACAAAAGTTAGTTTGATTTCCTACTCGCCAGAAAGGGCGAGTAGGACCTAAAAATAGCTCGTCCTCATCCATTCGCCCTCGCAAATGCGAGCGGGCGAGTGGATTTGTCGAGCCCTGACGGTGCCATAGCCACTGCGACTAACTTAAATGTAATTGACACCGCATTGGAGCATGCCATGACCTTTGTGAGTAATGAAATTCAAATGGGAAAAAAAAGACTGTCCGTGGGTCCCACTAAACCACCAGGCACAAACCTTCTTGACACCCTAGATAACAGCACAGCTCAATCTTTGTCACATATGGCTATTGTACACCCACCCCAAATCGTAACAGGAGACAACTCTTTGGAACTGGTAGGCCCAGAATGGACTAGCCCGGTTGTCAATGCTGAAGCTGACCCAAGCCAAATTGACGATTCACTTATGGCGAATGTATCCATCACGCCTGACCCGGAAATATGTGGTACCAAAAAGAAGAGGAAGGCATCCAAACAACCCTGTCCTAACCCTAAAAGAATACAGCCGGGGGGCGTGGCCAAGATGGAGGGCTGAACGGACGCTCTCGTCCCGAGCTCCCGAGACCCCGGAGCCCTTGAGCCGTTCTACTCCGGCGATCTCCCCCGGATCAAGCGGAGGAGGGACCAGGCGCGGCTGGAGAGGCGGCGGACCGGTTTGGACCCCCTGGTGGCCCCGTAAATACAGAGCGACGCCCCGTCTCAGACACCCCTGGGGCCGACGTGGGCCGCGGATCCGCGAGGGGCCGGGACCGGAAGCGGCAACCCGCGAGAGAGGCCGCGGGCATACCGGGGCTCCGACGCGAACCGGCGGCCTGACAACGCACCTTTCCCGGGCCGCTGGCGTGGCCCACAGCGGAGGCTCCGAGTGGAGCGCAGAAGCACCTTCCGGACCGGGCGGGGGTGGAGCCGGCGAGGAGCCGCCACGCAACTCCGGGGATTGACCAGGCCGTGAAGCCTATCCCTGCGCAGCGCTCCTGCACTTCCTCCGGGGGCCCCCGTACAGAGGTGGGACTGCCGATAGTAAAGGACGGCTGGGGGGGCCCGGCTGCCCCCTCGTGCGGTGCGGAGCCTGCCCGGCCCGGAACCGGAACACTTGTACCCGGCCTTCGCAGCAGAGCAGACCTACGTGCCGGCGGCCCTGACCGGCGTCGGGCCCTTGTCCCCGCGGCCCCTCTCGATACCAGGACCACGCGGTGGAGCCGGTGCCCACCGGACACATAGCCAGGTAGGGGGGGCACCCTGGGACACACTGACCACTGCCCCAGCAGACTGAGACGGTGACCTCGATCAGAAGGGGGTCGGGCCCCGGTTGCCTTCCCCTGTAGCGCAGTGTGCCTCTCAGGAGCCCTTGTGATGGGGCGCTTCGGATGCCAGCCCGAAGTCTAACACCGGGCCACACCGAGGTGGTCACTCGGCCCTGGACGACCGGGGGAACACTTGCGGCTCCTGGGCCTTGATCTTTTCCGCGCAGCTGGACTGGGCACCCGCTGGGGGGGGGGGGGGGGGACTGTGGCGCCCCCTCCGACGCCTCAAAGCCCCGGTGCCCCGCTGACCAGAACTGGACTGCGCAAGACGCCGAGAAGGCACAGCCCCCCACCCGACGCCTCAAAGCCCCGGTGCCCCGCTGACCCGAACTGGACTGCGCAAGACGCCGAGAAGGCACGGCCCCCCACCTCGGCGCCACCACACCCGGCGGACTCTTGTGGCTAACCCCCCCGCGACGCTCCCCCCCTCCTATGATGTCGAACAACAGAGGGGGCAAGAAAGGAGAGCGCACCCTGCCCGAAATGCTGGGCAGAGGGGCGCCGAGACAGGACCGGAGTCAACCAGCCCCGAGCCCCCCCACCAGCTCCCGGGGTGCGGAAGGGGGAGAGCCCCCAGTCACCAGGTCCTTCCTAGAATCACTGTTCGGCACCCTCAGAGAGGACTTCCAGGCGTTGAAGCAGGAGGTGGCCGGGGAGGTCCGGGAGATGCGGAGAGAGGTCGATGCGCTGGGGGAAAGAGTATCCACCGTGGAGGACGCTAATCAATCCCGGGACGAGGAGATTGCGCACCTGCAGCAGGAAGTCCTGCGGCTCCAGGAACAACAGATTGACCTCCAGTCCCACGCCGAGGATCTCGAGAACCGGTCCAGGCGCAACAACATCAGAGTTCGCGGTGTTCCATCTAAGGAGGAGGGAGAGGACGCTGCAGCCTACCTAGGGGACCTGTTCCGTGACATTTTAGGCGAGCCCGCGGACTTCCCGGTGAGGATTGATAGGGCACACAGAGTGGGCCCGCCGCGCCGGGCTTCGGCGCCCCCCCCGGACATTTTGGCCTATCTGCCGGATTTTCCCCTGAAGGAACGAATCTTGCGCGAAGCACGGCGGAAGCAACCAGTGAGCTTCCGGAGTCATCAAATAGCCTTGTTTCAGGACTTATCGACGATCACACTGCAGAAACGCAAGTTCTTCAAGATCGCCACGGATTTTCTGCGGGAACACGACACGCAATACTCATGGGGACACCCCTTCAGGCTCATCTTCCGATGGAACGGAACATTGCATCAGCTTCGGTCCCTCCAGGACACTTGCGGAGTGTTGGGTCTCACCGCGGCTGACGACGATGTCTCCACGCCTCGACGACGACGCGCCTCCAGGGAGGGATGGCAGACGGTCCGACGGCGGCGTCCTGCGCCCCCGTCAACGAGACCGGATTCTCCCACGATCAGGGCTGAGATGGACCACGCCATACGTGAGGCATCCAGAGATACATCGTCTGGCGGTGTGGCCTTGACGGCCTGAGCGGACTCCGGGGGGAGATCATATTGGCTTCATCATCATTGCAGGTGCGAGGGTTCTGAGGGGAGGGGGGTGGAGGGGAGGGCTAAGGTGGTGGCTGGACGTCCACTTGAATACTTTTCCACGGACTAGTCCGTCAGGGACCAGACTGGGACAATGGAGTTTTTTGAGCAGTTGGGGCTGGGGTCGGAGGGGGAGGGGGGGGAGGGGGGGTTGCGGGGAGTTGGGCAGTTCAGGGGATGGTTGGAGGGGAGGGATGGGAGGGGTACGGGGTCTAGGCTGGGCTGAATCGTCTTGCTGCTGTGCATGCTTTCTCCTTGCACCTCCTTCTCGGGGTTGGTTGAGGATTGTTTGGGGGGTAACTGGGGTTTGTGCTGTGCTTTCGTTTTGTGCTGCTGCCCTTGCCATGTCCTTCTTCAACAGGTGCAGACTCCGGAGTGGCAGGATGTGGGGTTGCCGCATTTGTTCCGACCCACATGGATTGTCTGCCCCGCTTTCCCTGCTACTTTGGGTTCACTTAGCAATGTTTCACGGTATTTTCATGGCCCTTAAGATTGTTACCCTTAATGTGAAGGGGTTAAACAACCCGATCAAGCGTAGAGCAATGTTGTCCCTCCTAGAAAATACCCAGGCAGACTTCTGCCTCTTACAGGAAACTCATCTTTTGGCCCGAGATTGTCTCCGGATGCGGTCCCCCAAATTCCCGATACAGCTTTTTTCCTCAGGGACTACTAAAACGGCAGGGGTTGCAGTTTTGGTGTCTAGGCAGTTTAGAGGGGAGGTCCTCTGCAAGGTGGCGGAACAGAAAGGGAGGCTCCTAGCTTACAGGGTGAGGCTGGGGGGCTTGCTGTTCACGGTGGGCTCGATATATAGCACTAATGACCACCAAGATTTGTTTCTACAATCAGCCCTAGAGGATATTGCGATTACACCGGATAGGCACATAATCGTTGGGGGGGACCTGAATATGGTCTTTAACTCTTCTTTAGATAGATCTGCGCAGCGACGTCCACACACCGGGGAATTTTCACAGCTGAGCACCTCCCGCTTACGGGATCTTGATATGCATGACTTGTGGAGACGCCTACACCCCACCACACAGGCTTATTCTTACTACTCTCACGCACACAGGACATACGCTCGACTAGATTATCTCTTGGTCACAGGACCGGTTGCCGCGATGGCGACGGCGTCCGATGTGGGGGTCCTTACATTGTCAGACCACGCCCCATTGTCGGGATCCTTCCAGCTGCCGCCGCTGTCTCCCTCACGGGGGGTCTGGCGTCTACGGGATACCCTCTTACACAAACCGACTGTTGTGAAACAGATATGCGATGCGATCACTGAGTTTCGGACACACAATGAGAATGGGGATACCTCCTGGGCAACGCAATGGGCTGCCCTGAAAACGGTGCTACGGGGCGAGTTTATCGCCATCTCCTCCGCGGAGAATAGGGAACGTCAACAGAAGAGGGAAGAACTTACGGATACGGTACGCAAACTGGAACGGATGCATCAGAGGACGGGGGCCCCCAGAGTCTGGAGGCAACTCAAAGCAGCCCGGAAGCTTCTTTCCGCGCTCGATATGGACAGAGCGGAGTATGCGGCACTGCGCCTGCGACACGCGTATTACACTGGTGGCGACAGATGCGGCCGGCTACTCGCGAACAAACTCCGGATGAAACACCAGCACCAACGGGTTAAAGAGCTGTCCCTCCCTGACGGTACTTTGGCCTCGGAGGACCACCAGATTGCGGACGGGTTCCGTCGCTATTACGCTAACCTATATGCGGGCGCCCCTTCCTCGGCCTTGGCCGAGGATGACTATCTTGCGTCGGTCGACCTCCCTGTCCTTACCCCGGAACAGGCGGAATACATGGAACGTGACATTAGGCCGGAGGAGGGGATTGCGGCGATCTCACGACTCAAGCATGGGAAGGCCCCGGGACCCGACGGTTACACCCCCCTTTTTTACAAAACTTTTTGTCAGGAGCTAGTACCACTGTTGACACGGCTCTTCAACTCCTTTGCTGAGCCGGGAGCTATTCTCCCGGACTTGCTACGGTCGGCAGTATCGGTTATCCCCAAACCGGGGAAGGTCCGGACTGAATGCGACTCCTACCGGCCGATCTCTTTACTGAACGTCGACCTCAAGCTCTATACGGGGATCCTAGCGACGCGTTTGGCGCCATATTTGCCGGGCCTGGTGGATCCAGATCAAGCCGGGTTTGTTCCGGGCCGACAAACGGTAGACAATACTAAGAGGGTGGTCCATGTCCTAGAAAAAGCTTCCCGTATACCTGGGGAACGCATGTTACTCTCGGTTGATGCGGAGAAAGCGTTTGATCGGGTGCACTGGCCTTACCTTGAGAAAGTGCTCTGCAAATTGGGTGTGGGAGAGAAATTTCGCACCTTCATATTTAATTGCTACAAATCTCCTACCGCGACAGTACGGGTGAACGGGTGCAGCTCCGGCCACTTTGTGATAGGGAGGGGTACCAGACAGGGGTGCCCTCTGTCCCCGCTACTCTTCGCTCTCTACATGGAGCCATTCGCACAGAGAATTCGCCGAAACCCGGCTGTGACCGGCGTCCGGATGGGGGGCCACATTCACGCCATTAGTCTGTATGCGGACGATGTGATCCTGATGCTTGATAATCTGAAGGAGGCACTCCCCGCTTGCATTGCCGAGCTGGACGCTTTCGCCACGGTCGCGGGCTTCAAGATGAATATGAGAAAGTAGGCGGCCCTGGATGTCTCGCTCACCACGGCCACGAGACTTGAACTGCAAGGACGATTCCCTATGCAATGGTCTAGGGATTTGGTCCCGTACCTGGGCATACTCCTGGCACCTTCTTTACCTGCCATGGTGACCGCTAATTACGCAGCCATGGGTAAGAAACTTAAGGAGGAGCTCTCCCGCTGGAGCAAAGGCACGCTGTCGTTGCTGGGGCGGGTCGCTGCGGTAAAGATGAATCTGTTACCACAGGTGTTATATTTGTTCCGAGCCCTGCCGCTCCAACCACCGAAGGGGTGGATACGACGGGCTCAATCCGACATCGCACGCTTTGTCTGGCAGGGCCGCAAACCCAGACTCAAGAGGGCCTTGTCCACGCTGGCGCCTGAGTCTGGTGGACTTGGCATTCCGGATTTGCATAAATATTTTCAAGCGGCGCAGCTACGGTATCTGGTGGAGTGGAGCAAATGGGAATCAGACAGACACTGGCTATTTCAGGACCAGGATGTGGCGGGCAGGACCCTACAAGAGGTACCCTTCATGCGCAGGAATCACCGCCCTCCCAATCTCTATGCGTCTTTTATCACGCAGGTCCCGCTCCGGGTGTGGGACGCCGTGAATGTTACGCATGAACTTACAACCTTCCCGTCCCCGCTTACACCACTGATTGGGAACCCCGACTTCCATCCCGGGATGGAGCCTGGCGCTTTTGCGCTCTGGCAGACAGCCAGATGCTGCGCTCTCTTTCACGTATATGGCCCGGAGGGGGTCGTGTCGTTTGAGGACCTCCGCCGAGACTATCACCTGCCCGAGACTGAGCGTATGCGATATCTACAGGTACGCCATTGGGCGCTCCAATCACAAATACGGGCTTTGGCTGACCGGAAACTTACCCCGTACGAGATGTGGCTGGCGACGCGTTCGTCGGACGCCAAGCTCATCTCGGACCTGTACCGGCTTTTGCAACCCCCCACTTATCACATCCATAACCCAGGGAGAGTTCGCTGGGAGTGGGAGTTGGGGAGGGACCTGAGTCACAAAGAATGGGACGATATCTCCTACCGAGCGCGTCATTCAGCATACCACACTGGGCTCACTGAAACCTTTACTAAAATCTCCACATACTGGTACTACACATCTCAGAGGTTGCACGACATGAACCATAACATTCCAAACACCTGTTGGCACGAATGCGGACAGCCTGGCACGCTTACACACATCTTGTGGGATTGTCCGCTACTAAGTCCTTACTGGAAGGAGGTTTTAGATGAAATAGACCAATGCTTTAACATTGAACTACCCCGTTTCCCGGCCTATGTCCTGCTGGGGTTACCTAATGGCTTGATGTACCCTTTACGGTCTAGGAGGGGCAGACAGATAGCGATTGCTTTGGGCTCGGCGATCCAAAACATACTTATATATTGGCGCTCCACCACCCTTCCTACCACCATAGGTTGGCTACACAGGTTATGGCACGTTCTGGGAATGGAGAAACTGTCCCTCACGGTGGCGGGCGAGGTGGACAGATTTGAGGACTTGTGGCAACCTTTCCGCACTCTGCTACAATCGGAGTTTAAAGAAATTACTTGTCCCCGATACCTTAGGCTGCTAAGACTGACGTCCCCGATTGCCTAGTTGAAATGGAGGTGGGACATGTCGGGAGGCGTAGATCCTTTACGATGGTGCTGAAAGGGTAGGACATTTGCTTGGCACAAGGGAGGGAGGGGGGAGGGCATGGGGGGAGGGAGTTGTGGGGGGGAGTTAGTTTTGGACTTTGTCATCATTGTGCTCCCACCTGAACTGCGGCTCTACAATTGCTCAGGTGATACTGCATGGTATCCTGATAGCGCATCTGGAGCAAAGATTTCGCATTTTGTTATTACGATGACTGTATTCATTGTATGTACTGTTTTTCCCTGTTTCTTAAACTGCAATAAAAATGCTTTAAACCTAAAGAATACAGCCACCCCGTTTGAAACCTCAACGAACAACTTTAAACAGATGGTTTAAGGGCAATTCTACTAGCACCGATCCCACCACCAATATCGAACCCTCTATGGATCAAGTCCCACCTGGCAACGGATGTAGTGACATCACTGCTCCAATCACAGTAATGGGGAAGGATTCACAATGTAATTTTAAAGAAACACTATCCACACAAACTGGTTTTTCTGACTTTACACTGGGGGACACAGCTATCGATATCATCGTCGACACAGTCTGTAATCGCATCAAAGGACTGATACTCTAGTTTTGATAGGTTGTGGAAACGATTGGACCGCCTGGAAAGTTTAATTTCGAAACCCACCTTGCCTAATAAGGAAGCTAACGAACCTACCAACTCTGTTAACTCCCGGAAAAACCATATGCCACGGAAACAACTGACTCTCCCACAGCCCTTAACAACTAAAATTGTAGCATCCAAGCCCTCAGGGACACCACTGTCTGTATCAGTACCCTCTCCAATTCAAATCACAAAATCTGTGTTGGTCACCGATTGTAATACTCCCACATGCCCTAGCTTATCGCATGACACTAACATAAACCCTGCTTGTAGCAGGACGATAGATAAAGCCAACACAGCTGTGTTCACGGACAAAACGCCCGATGAACCCAATAAAGACATCTTGAACCTGCCACCTCCATCTTGCCCATACGTCTGAGTCCTTGCAGGGGTCCCCCCCTACAGAGAAATACATCCGAGTCATGGGTCCAGCTTAGAAACAAATGCATGGGTTGGCTGGCCAAACATAAAAGGTTCAAAAGGCCTGACATGAGTGACATCTTAATGGTCCGCAGGGTGGGCTGGGTAGGCCACGCACCAAAAACAATCAAAGGGGACTGCATCGTTATTAATTTTTCACACCCGAGGATTGCTGGATCAATACTGGAAGTTAAGGAAATCAGCGACTCCGGTGAAACTAGTATCTGTGCCTTGCCCTTGGGGTTCTTTTACAAACGCCCACTGCCACATTACCCAGCCCCCAGTTCCCCGCAGCTTACAAATCAATACCTGGCACTTTCTGATCTGGATACACTCGACTGACCATCTAAGTCATTTATTCCTAATAACTCGCTGGTGTGTGGGAACACGGACACGTCTGTCCCTGTCAGTCTTGAAGTGCCCATCCCTTGCAATGCTGAGATATCCGAATCTATATTGAAGGTTATGAGCTGGAATGTGGCAGGCTTGGCCTCAAAGTTACAACTATCAGATAGGGAGGATGAGATTAGGGAATAGGGTGTCCTTTTGTTTCAAGAGACTTGGGCCTCGAAAGAGCTATACCTCGAGGGATATGAATGTTTCAACACCATCCCCGAAACCCCCAGCCATGGCAGACCGATAGGGGGACTATCAATATGGATTAGAATTGTCTTAGGAGGAAGGACAAAACTAATCCCAACAGGTCATGCCAATTTCCAAGCCCTAATCTATACACGGGGTCCCTCTATTTGTTTTATTAAATTTTAGAACAATGATTTTTTAACAATTCCAAATCCCAATTTTGTTCAACTTTTTAATTTTATTATGGATCAAGATAACCTATTAGGGAAATATAATTTGGCGGGCATTTTCTTGGGGGGTGACTTTAACGCAAGGATTGGAAGAGGCCCCAATGGATCCCCCTGTGATCAAAACATCCATAACCCATGCAAACGGGGACATGAGCTGATTAACCATCTAATCAACACAAGCCTCTTAAACGTTATGGATATCGCCCCAATTAACAACAATGAGAACCCAACGCCCACTTATAGAGGATTAGGACGAGGGTCAGTTATTGACTATGGTTTTTTATCACCCTCGTTACAAAATTACCTCCTTGGGGCAGAGGTAAAGCGGTCTTCTTATGGAGACCACAATCCCATAATTGTTCTATTAAAGGCAGCACGTGGCAAAAATTTCAAATTTCAAGAGGGAATCAGTAGCGAGTGATTTACTCCTCTCCACTGACACATTGAGAGTAAAATGGAGAGGTTTAGATTACAAAGAACTTTTTGTTAGGATGGTAAAAACATACCCCACTTTATGGAAAACGTGTCTGGTCTTATCAGACCCCAATCCTTCTGTAGTTACAGAATTATGCGAAGGCATAAAAAACTTGATCTCCAGACCAGTGGGCACCCGTAATCCTGACCCAAAATGGTTTGATAATATCTGCTCCAGAGCCAATAGGGAGTTGAGAGCAGCCCTGACAGCAGATACCAGAGATCAGATGCTTATCCGCATCTTAAGGACAAACTATAAGAGGGCCTTGAGAACCAGGCGCGATATTGTCTTAAAAGAACAGTGGGATAAGCTGGTCAGCGCCGCTAATACCAAAAGTACAACTATCTTCTGGTCTGCTACCAAATCTCTAAGAACTTTTGGGAATCCCTCCACACCCCTAGATTGTAACATCTCTAACGAAGCATGGGTTACCCATTTCTCCAAAATATATGCCCCTCCATTACACTGTGATAATTCCTCGTCTATTATACATCCGTCTAAGATCTCAATAACTATAGGCGAGGTGGAGGAGGCAATATCTCAGAGTATGGGTAATAAAGCCCCAGGCCCAGACGGCCTACCAATAGACCTTATAAAAGCAGAACAGGAATTCTGGGCCCCCCTATTATTAAATGTTTTTAATAACTTAACCACTGCTGATATTCCTAAGACATGGTCAACCTCCGTAATCGTACCTATTTTTAAAAAAGGATCAAGATCGGATCCTAGCTGTTATAGGCCGATCTCTTTAATTGACAATACCCTCAAAATATTGGGAAGAGTTTTATTTAACAAAATCAGGGCATGGGCAGAAGAAGAAAATATTTTAAATAAATGCCAGTTAGGTTTCCGGAGTCACCTGGGTACAGTGGAACAGTGCCTGAATTTGAACCTAATCATAGGGAAATATACCATCGCTAGACACAGTCCACTGTACCTGGCTTTTATGGACCTTTCGTCCGCTTTCGACTTTGTTAACAGGTCGAAACTCTGGCAACGTTTACTGGACTATGGCCTAGATAATAACTTGGTACATTTTTTTGGCATACCTGCATAGAGACCTAAAAGCCAGAGTAAGACTAAGTATGGATGGGGCAGTCTCAGGAGACATAACGGTTGGCAGAGGCGTCAGACAAGGGTGCGTTCTTGCCCCTCTTATTTATTTTATACATCAATGAACTTCATAACGCCCTGTCTATTTTAACCTCCGATGTCCCTATAATAAACGGAACCAAAATCCCCTCCCTACTCTATGCAGATGATGCAGTTTTAATGGGTCGTACACCGAATGCCCTGAGGATTTTAGTGAGGGGATTTGTGGATTTTATGTACAATCTTGATTTTAATACTAATTTTAAAAAATCGTTTTTAATGTGTTGTGGCCCCAAAAAACGGCACATTAATAAGATTGTTTTAGATCAGGGATCATTGTTATGCACTCGCACTTTCCCCTATCTGGGCTTACAATTCTCTGATAATGGTTCATGGTCCCCCCACCTGGCATATGGCAGGACTAAATTTATTAAGGCCATAAATTCAGTACTTTCTCTCCCTAAGCCAAAGAGATCTGAGGTGATCCAGCCCCTATTAAAGATTTATAAGACACAATGGGCTCCTGTTATGACATATGGGGCCGAAATCTGGGGATATTCAAATCTAAAAAATACCCAGGCAGAGGAAAATAGATTCTGCAGAAGGCTCTTGGGGTTACCTATTTCATCTTCCACCTTTATATGCCATAATGAACTACAATTATTCTATTTGGAGGATTACATCAAGGCACGTCCTGCGCTGTTCTGGATCAAGGTCTGGAAAAATCCTGAAGCATCACTGACAAGAGAAATTTTGGCTGACTGCCTAAAAAGCGATCAGGGTATCAAAATCCCATGGCTTGCCGAGGTCCAGGCAAGCCTGGCAGCAGTCAATCTTGGGTATATATTTAACAACCCAGATGGGCTAGAGGGAACTAACGTGAAGTTAATACGGAATATCCTTTACAAGCATTATGGGGAAACTAGATACAATGCAGAATCAATGAAACCCTCTGTAAAGCGCTATATCCAAATAGAAGATGATATTGTATTTACCTCACCTACACCAGCTGGCTACCTCCTTAAAGAAATTACATATTGGGAGCGTAGCCTTTTGTCTCGCTTGAGAGCAGGATCCATAATACATCTATTGTGTTTTCCCTTGGGATATCACTGTAGCACTGAGAGTTTTGTTTGCCCATGTCAGAATGCTGGAAAGCAAACACTAATGCATTTTTTGTTCTTTTGTTCTTATTACCAAAAATATAGCAAGCCCCTCCTGATATCATTTTTTAGAGCCAAAGGTATACATGATTTTAATGTGGCATTTAAATCTGTTTTACAGCTCAAAGATGATGGATTAACATTTCGTGTGTGTACCTTCTTAAAAAATGGCCGTACGATCACGCACTTCTATGAATTAACTTTTATATGAATGATGTCTTTCTAACAGACTGGGAGGATGTTTCTTTGCACATTTGCATATTTGCACATTATAAACCGATGCTGCTATTTGTAAATATATGAACACTCTTTTTTCTCGCCAGTACTGTAGTATTATAGAGACATAGATCAATTAATTTCTTGATTTCTGGCTGCTATTTAACGATGCACTTTATTAGGACAATCCTATAACTTGGATGTATGCCGTATGCACTTTAGGAAATTGGTGTTTAATATAATGCTGTTACATAAGCTCTATGTATATATTGTCATGCCATTTTAATAAGATTGGAAGGCGGTCTCTTTGCACTTTTGCACATTGGCACTTTAAAACCCATGCTGCTATTTTGTAAATATGTGAATTATCCTTTATATGTCAGTATTGTAGTAAAATTATAGAGATATAGTCAATAATTAACCTACTGATCCCTGTGTACTATCACATCATGCCTTTTAGCTAGATTGTTTGATATCTAGGATGTATGCTCTATGTTTATTAGAAAATATGTGTTTAACATATGCTCCTAAATATATGCCCTATGTATATTTTGTTGTTGTTTTAATGGTGATCCTTGCATTTGACCATGTATGTAATTACGTGCACACTTTTATGGATAATGCAATATCCGAATAAAGGTTATCTTGACTTGACTACTAGAACAGGAAAAATTTCGATGATTAAATATGTGAAGAAGTCAACGTGTGGAGGGTGTCAGGCGGAAATATACAAGAACAACAGAAGAAGAGAGAACTGTCTGGATCCAGTATTACAGGATGTACAAGTTAAAAGAGGAATGGAAGTTGAAGGACAAGGGTGATGAGAACACTAAGGGGTATTGGTATGTAAGGGATGAACTCTCTCTTATGAATGGACTGGTTATGAGAAAGAGTAGGCTAGTGCCATCAAACCATTTTAGACTGATATTGATTGAAAATGCCCACGAGAGTCATCCGGGCATGTTCTAAACCAAGAAGAGGGTCAGAAAGAGTTATTGATGGCTGCAAATGGATTTATTAACTGACAGAGTTGTAAGGGATTGTTTTGAATGCAGGTATAGCAATAAAATTCTGATGTGTAGGTGTCAACCTGTTGTGATCATGGAATTAGTATCTGAGCTTTGAGTGAATAACGCTTTAGATTCTATAGGCCCAATAAGAATTTCAACTCTAGACAAGTACATCATGGTATGGTATTCTTTTTTAGATGACTTGTTTGGGAGGGAATGTTCTCCATTTACTTTATTTACTGACAATTGAGTACAGATTGCATTGAAAATTATGGAGGAGTTTTAGATACAAGAGGAACTAAACATAAAAACATGGCTTTGTATCATCCAGATGCAAATGGAATAGTAACCGATTTCACAAAGTACTGAAGGAATTTACGCGACAATCACAGATTAATGAGCTGAACTGGCTAGAGCAGCTACATAAGAAGGTGCGGATATATATATATATGCGGACTCAGAATTCTAAAACAGGTATATCGCCTTTTGAAATGTTTTAAAAAGGACAGCTAAATGCCCCCATATTCATCTTGGGTGAGTGAGAAATGAGAAGGTTGTGGAGGTGAAATGTCTGGTGAGGAGGCCAACTGGGAGGAAAGAGAGAAGTTCATGTAAATGAAGGTGGATTATGACAGGCATATGGCTGTCAAGGAAACAAAAGTGTGTGTAGATGACTATCAAAATAAACATCCCAGGAAGGAGAGCTTACTTGCTAAATTTTGTCAGCCTTTACAGGTGATACACCTGTTCAGAAATGCTATCAATGCTGAGTAATATTGGTACGGTTGCTAAGTTTTGTCCAGAATCAAGTTCCAGCATTTATGTGATAAAAGGCATTTACTCCATGGACATTCAAGAAGGCAGGAAGAAATCTTCTTGTGTTGGAAGGAAGTCTACAGCTCTACAATATTTTGTGTAATCTTTTGCTCTGTCACGTCATTGATGGGCCAGTAAATGTGTATATATGATTGTCTAAAAGGTGAGAGGTGTGTGATATTTGTACATATGTTCGTCTAATAACAGGGAGGTGTGTGGTATTCTAAGTAGTCTATCGATTCTAGAACTTTAGTATGTGCAGTTATGAGGAAACTTGGAATGTTTAGGTTCAGCTAGAGGCTGGGAGTAGGAGAAGCATTTGCTTCCGATTGATTGGGTGTACTTATGATACTGATCTTGAATAAGCCCTGGATTAACCTCAGTTGTGTCTGCATGCACTTTCCTACATCACTCCTTTGGCTACTTTGTGGAAATATACCTTTTTAGGGGCACACTGGTGCAGGGTCACCCTTTCGTCCACGGGTTAAAAAGCCAACAAAGTAGAGATCAGCACTGGAGTCGGAATAAATACGTTTATTAATCACTCATGAGTGGACCACGTCCACACAGCACTCTCAAGTGCTGGAGGAGGTAGAACACTGAAGTCACAGAACACAGGTCTTTTATACAAGTTTTGTGCAGTGTAAGCACGTGAACAGAAATAGCAAGTACAAGTTTTATAAATAGTTACCAGCGCACATGGGCAGATAAATAACCACTTGGTCAGCAAAGTGGAAGGGGGAGCAGGAGTGCTTATGGAAGCAGTAAATGATTGACAGTTAACAGATGTACTGGCAGCTACAACTCTCAGCACGTACATTGCTTTTAGCAGAGTCAGGAAGTCAACTAAAATAGATAGCACAAGCAGAGTGAAAAGAAGAAATATTTACTAAGGAAACTTAAATAGACACCACAGCCAAAATGGCTTCAGCATATTCCAAGTAAATATTACACATTTTCCACAACTTAAAGCTCAAGCCTGCAGCATTCAAATCAGAGTGCCTCATCTGTTTCTGCAAAGCCCTTAAAATATTTCTCTTCTCCTAACCTCTGTTATGTTAAAATAATTTTTATAGCACTCGTAAACCAATCAGTTTGTTAGAGCTAAATAAAGAGGAAGAGCTGTAGCACAATGTTATTTGTATGCCATGTCTTCAAAAGTTGTCTGAATCTGAAATAATCAACAGTCATTCTGATATTCGATGGAAAAGAATTCCAGCACCGAGGGGCCAGTGCAGAGAATCTAGTACTACCTTGTCTCTTCTTCTTAAAATGGCTGTTAATTCCCCACATTGCTCCATTACTTGTACTGCATTGTTTCTGTACAGTGCCATGAAATACATTTTTATCACTGCGGTTGGTTAAATAAATAAATGGATAAACTCAATAGGTCATCAACTTCATGTTGGTTTATCAGGGTCATTCACTCATGCAGAAGCGTATTGGCAGTCTTTTAGACCCGGGATAACTGGTTGGCTGAGGTAGGTACCTTAGGCTAAATAGGAACCCGCATTCCAACGTCAGGGAAATGAAGGTCACCTGCTGAGATAGCCCCGCTCACCCCCTTGGTAGCTTGGCACGAGCAGCCAGGCTCATCTTCAAGGCAAATGTGTAAAGTAATTTCAACCACGCTCACAGCAACCCAATGATGACACCACAAATAGACTCCACCTAAGTTTTATAAAAAAAATAATAATAATAATAATAACATTTTAAAAAAAGAGTATAAACTGTATATAAAAAGAGATACGATAAGACCACACGATATAAATCCAACATATGCGTATTTGTAATATTTCTCCTGGCCGGTTGTTAGGCCAGCCAGCCCTTGTAAGTTCTGGCGATATTAATGAGCACTTCTAAACATTCTACTGTAATCTTAAAACCATGTTATGCATTTCGTAATGCTATAATCAGGCACTTTTGCAATCTAAAAATAATGCAATGCGTAGCACGACAATCAGGTACTGTGCATTGTAAAAATAATGCAATGCGTAATACAACCACCAGGTACGTCGTTATACAGATGTAAGGCAATGCGTAATACACTAATCAGGTAGTTTGATATCCAAGAATAATGCACAGCGTCATACACTAATCAGGTAGTTCGTTATGCAGGAAAGATGCAATGCATAATACACTAATCAGGTACTTCGTTATGCAGAAATGATGCAATGTGTAATACAATAATCAGGATTACCTATAATGCTGCTTGGATCGGGATCGGAGAACTTTAGTGAGGTTCTCCATGCCGGCACCAGAGAGGGTGAGTCTGGCACACCTCGGCCCCAGAGTACGGGCGGCTTCACGGTCCGTCAGATCGGAGGGTTAGCCGTGCCGATGAGGGTCCGCGCAACGACACTCTGGGTCACAGACGAGGGTGAACCTGCCAGCAACTTCCAAACTTGGTGAAGCAGGTTCCAAATTTACGCAAAAGAAACAATTGATGAACGGAATGCTGGACAATGTAAACATTCACCCCCAGTCACAAGGATCTGGGTTTAATCCATCACTTTTTTGCTCACCACACCACCCCAGTTTGGACCCAACAATATGCAAATCAGTCTTGACCCTATTCCTTACTGGAACAGTCCAGCCCGAACTGCCAAGCCAAGTCCTCCCTGGACCGGAAACAAGCACCCTGGGACCGGTTTCAGGGCATCACCCTGTATCAGCCAGGCTAGGTTGAATCCAGTGGTATAGTGAGCACAAGACCCATGTCTGGGCATATCATTCCCACTTAGGGCGACATATGCAAAAGAAACAATAGATGGGCGGAATGCTGGACAATGCAAACATTCATCACCAGTCACAAGGATCTGGGTTCAATCCATCATTCTTTTGCTCATCACACGACACACAATCTGGAATGGCATGGGGAGCAAAAAACACCAACAGATTTAGGCTCAGATCTCTGTACCTGGGTGAATGTATGACATTGTTCTGCATTCTGTCCATCAATTGTTCTTTTTGCATTTGTCACCCCGAGTGAGACGCGTATGCCCAGACGTGGGTCCTGTGTTCTCCATGCCACTGGAGTGAAGCTATCCTGGCTGTTGAGGGTTGAAACCCCGAAACTGGTCCTAGGATGCTTGTTTCCAGCCCAGGGAGAACCTGGCTTGGCAGTTCGGGATGCAGGAATTTCTAAATATGTTGCCAGAGGAGTGCCGAAAAATCACAGTACATGCCATGGTGACATCCAGGCTGGACTACGCAAATGGCCTTTATTTTGGCCTGCCAAAGTACCTATTCAGACGCCTTCAGATGGTACGATATGCGGCTGCGAGACTGATTAGGCCTGTTCCTTTCTGCGAGCATGTCTCTCCGCATTTAAAAGTGCTCCATTGGTTACCAGTGGCCAAAAGAATCGAATTCAAGGCTCTGATGCTTGCATTCCGAGCCACACATGGTAACTGCCCCAGATACTTGAAACAAAGACTACGTGGCTATAAGCAGCCAAGATTTCTAAGGTCCAATTCTCAAAAGCTGCTTTGCACGCCCCGTTACAAGAAGGCTCGCCTGGGGGTCAGATCCTTCACGGTCGGGGCTGCTAAATTGTGGAAATCCTTGCCAAGTGACTTCCGCAACATTGATGCAGAGCCTCTTTTTAGGATAATGGTTTAGACCTGGCTCTTTAGGGCAGTATAGGGAGTCCGGGCTTGGCTTTCTGGTTCGCCAGCTGTGTCCTGCTGATCGTTTTAGCGCCGGGACACCTCTGTTTGAGGTAGCTGTTGAGCTCTAGAAGTGTCTGTATTATTATTGTTATTATTATTATTATAATATGGCTGGGTCCAAACTGGACTGGCATGGTGAGCAGGAAAACAAATGGATTTAGGCCCAGATCTCTGTACTGGGGTAAATGTATGACATTGTTCTGCATTCTGTCCATCAATTGTTCTTTTTGCATGGTTCCATATGTACGGCACCTTCCAAGTCCCTCCCTTCTTGACCGTTTCCCCTCTCAACTAAGAGTCTGTGAGAGGTCTGTGGCCCCCCCAGGGAAAGAAAGTTTCAGATCGGTCCCATTGCCATGTGCTTAGGGGCAGGGCTTCAACCCCACTCCCAGTATGGAGGGCCAATGAAGATCAGAATCGTTTTTCTCCAGCCGAAGCAGGGACAATTTTTTCTGTGCCCTGCAAGGTGTCCCCCAGCGCACCGGTCTCTTCCAGCACAGGATTAAAACTGGTATTTCTCCCTTGTGCCCCACATGCCTTGGAAGCCAGGAGCACCTTTACATCGGGATCCCGGTTGCTCAGTCCGTTGAGGTGGATACAGGAGTCCATCTTGAAAGTTGATTCTCCATCTTGAGGGCTCGTATCCCTTCCTCAGTGCACTGTAATAATAGAAAGTGGGCTACCTAAGCCCCTCTACAAGAAATAAAAAGGAGGACCTCCTCATGCCCTGCTCATCTCAGGCCTTACCTCCACAGAATAGAAAGAACAGAATCTAAAAGAGGACTACCCAATTCCCTAGAGCGGTGGGCATCTTGGATCAGGCAACTTCCTCTCCACTGTTTTACCCCTCTAAATCACCAGTTTACTGCACTAACTCTATAAAAGTAAGCTAGCCAACCCTCTGATAAGAGAAATTTGAAGAACTAGAGTAATCTTGTGATGCTGGTATATAGAAAAGAAAGAATAAGACACTCTTTTACTCAGATTCAGATCTTGAAATGCTGAGTGTCCTATAGGGTCCCTGACTTTGTCAGCTCCCATTACTCTAACACCTAGGTCTCCAGGGCCCACTTCTTCAGGCTTAACGAGTAGTACTCACCCGGCATGTACTCATGCCAGTAGTCCTAACACCATGCCTGCCTCTACAGCACCCCACTCCCCTATGTCATTCCACATGAAACCACTTGGCCCAAACTCCTTCCACATCTCCTGCACCCAAACCACTCAGCTGCCGCTTCCAAAAAAAATCAAACATAATCTGATCAAACAACATTATGCAACACTCATAAGAGATCTATACTACAACTCTTCCAAAGGTCAAGAGAAAACAGATCTCATCTTCTACACTACCCAACATGCGAAATGGAGTACAATCCATACAAAATACCTACATATAATCAAAACCTCTAACATACGATACGGTCACATATTGACAATCTCAAACTCTCCCATATTCAAAGGCAAGGCCACCATAACTATCTACAGAAACTGAATTGTACTGATTCAAGCCAATGACGCCACCTTGCGCTCCTTTGAATCCATATTTCCCACACTTTGCAAGGGTATCTCCCACACACGCAACTCCCCTCAACATAACCTTCCACACAGCTTCCCACTCAAGAAGTCATTCTCACGAGTCACTTCCGAATTTACAACTCTGCTCTCAACACGACTACAGTTTCCAAGCACACCTCCTATCACACTGAGCCGGATACCAACATGACACTTAATCACACCATAAACCCTCACACTCAGAATGCTGACCACCCAGCTAGAAGCAACTCTGCTGTCAGAACTGATCCTAGCAACAACGCCAGTCCATCTCTCCAACCTAGAAATTCTCTTGTTAACCCACCCCCAAACAACAACCACCCTACTCTCATCACCCCACGCCTTGAGAGAAGTCGATCTAGCAGCACCAAAACACATTAAATGCATGACTTATCCTCTCCCCTCACCAAAATGATGACTGATTCAATACTATGTTCACAAAACACACTCTGTGTACCAGACCCAAGCAGGGAAGTTATGAGCACACTCTCTGTTCACCTTCTCTCTGTCCTACGATACACCTAACAATTTGCAGATAACACCTCCACACCCTCCTCTCTTAATGAAATACTGTGTTAGATCTAAATAAGCGACTAAGTCTTAAGGAAAGTCAATATGAGAAAGTAATGTTGGGTATCAACAAAATTATAATGAACTTCCAAAACTTCCCCTGACTATGCTTATTGCTCACTCCTCTTCCATTCCTGCAACACTAGACAACCCCCACAGCCATCTAAAACACAGCCTGATAGCTGGATTACAACTCCTCTCAACAACCAAGCTCACAGATAAATGATCAAGCCCCAAGATGTCCCACGATGAGGGGAGACAGCTAGCCAAAACGTATCACTTGACACCAGCCAGAAAAAAGAACCCACCTCCAAGATTGAGGTGATCGCTGGTATCAGGTGAAACTTTATACCACCTAGGAAAATGGCCAAACCACTAGCACACCACACTGATATCCCCAGTGCACCACCCTCTCAGAAGCACAGTCATACTAGAAATATCAACTGCTTGCTCAAACTGTAGATCAGCTTTCAAACATGCAACTGAATTGGCTGAAGAAATCCTCAACCATGATACCGATATTGCATTCATCACAGACTTGGCTTAATGAATCATCTTACCCGATCCTTGACTTACTAGTCCCTCCTGGGTTCTCAAGCATCAAGAAATACATAAACGATCACCAAGGCGGTGGCCTAGCCATAATCCATAAGAATACCATTATGATGGTGGAAACAGTCACCTCCACCTACAGCACCTCTGAATATCTTAGCACTACTATAATGAAAAACAATAAAACCATGAATTGTCACCTCCTCTAACACCCTACTGGCAACACTCTCTCCTTCCATGAACACCTATCAGACCTGGTAGCTCACTGCTCACTCTCCAATGCCAATAACATAATCCTAGGTGACTTCAACCTCCATTGGAATGATGAGAAAAACACGCTAATCCAATCCTGAAACTCTGACTCAACAAAATCCTTACGAAACCCTGCAAAGAACAAACACATACCAGAGGCTCATCCCTTCATGCCATTATAGCCCAGGACAAGGTGATGACCATTAATACGGCCTCCCAGTCGACTGGTCGGACCACCACATCATTCTGTTCCACTTGAACGAGGCAGAGCCACCAACCATCCAGAGACTAAGACAGCTCTCCATTGGACTAGAAACATAAGCCAGATTGCCCTAGCATCTCTGGAAGAAAGAATGATTTCTCTACTTCCCCCAACGACGGATAACCTCTCAACAAATGAACTCACAGCTAACTTTAACTCTACGATGTCAGCTGTCCTGGACCAAGTAGCTCCTCTAAAACTAAAAAGGATTAGAGACACTCCCTTGAGGTCCCGATTTAAAAAAAGACACCAATACAGAAAGGCGGCAACTTAGAGCTGCAGAAAGACTCCGGCGAACACACCTATCCTTAATTCACCTCCACCAACTCAGAGCAGAACACATGAAATATTAAAATCACACCATGAAAGAACAAGCACAGTTTTTCCGCAGGGCTCTAGACATTGAAACAAACAGCCCAAAAGACCTTTTTAACATCATAAAAAAACAGACTTCCATACCACCCAAAAAAGCCTCTCAAGTCTCTAGCAAACATTGTGACATATGCTAAATCTATCTATACCACTATTATAAAGAGAGAGCCGAAACCTTTGAGGCGGGTAAGCTCAAGAAGTACAGCACCAATCACAACACCCAATACAGCATTGGAAAGGGCAGTTGCAGAAGATGGACATAGACTATACATCTGCCCACCATATACATTACAAAGGTAAAAGAACCTTAGTGGTAAAGTAGTCCCTTGTGGGCGTCGGCATTGTCAGAGGGGCCTGGCCAAAAAAACAAAAAAAAAATCGGCGCGGCATTCACAGGGCGCGGCATTCGCGCAGCATTACTGCTACCCTTCACAGTACTCGCTTTTGGGCCTAACCGTTCTGACAGGGGCGTCGCCAAACACTAATGTGCGCCAAATTCACGGAGCTTCGCATTTACAACAATGTGCGCGGCATTCACGGAGCTTCGCATTCAAACGGCATTTCACACACTTAACTATTTCAATTTAGTCCGGTGCTCAGGCGGGGCCTCAAGGCAGTCAGCCTACCAGCAGGGATCACACACGTGCAGCCCTCGCAAGCACGCTGCCACGCACTGCAGTGTCAGCGTACACGGATTAACGCTCTTGGGGATTCTATAACCAACCCACTCCACAGCACCCACAAGCTGCAAACGTTACCGCTGAGGACGCACATATCACGAAGGATCATCAAAAACATTACAGCTGAGGAGGCACATATCACGAACGATCTTCCTAACACTGCATGCACAAGCGGACAAATAAATTGCACAGAAATTACGAACTTCACAAGACAGGTAAAAGACGAAGTGCAAGATCAATGTTAAACAAAGCATAAAAAACCCTTATGGATGCATAACTATTGTGCCACTTCAGCAATTTAAACATCAGAATTACCCACTTTCAAACGCTGCTATATTTCATCCCCGGACAACGTCGGGACGGGCTGCTAGTTCTTTAATAACATAACGAAGATAGATTCCTCTCTAGAATGCCACACTCAAACATCTACTGAACTCTCCCCCACTACAGATGATGGAAACCCCCCCTTGCTTTCCTCCGACTGACTCCCAAGTCGTGATCGCCCCTCCTGACACCGATGATTGCAACCAAATTTTAAGATCCACCACTACCCGCAAAAGCTTGAAAGTATTCAACCCACTCACAGAGATGGACATCTCTAAATTAATTGTGAATTCAAAGCCCCCTTCCCACTTTGCAGACCTCCTCTCAGCCTTGCTGGTAAAAAACGTAATCACGTCCTTACCTCCCTCTGGACGATGATAATAAACAGCTCCCTAAGTACTGGGGTTGAGCCAGACTGCCTAAAATTAGACAAAGTCACTCCACTGCTAAAAAAGTTAATACCTCTATAACTTCAGGCGCATCTCCAACCTTCCCTTCCTGGCTAAAATTCTTGACAAATGTGTCCTACTCCAACTCAACCATCACATCGACACCAACAATCTCCTGGACTCACACCAATCGGGCTTTAGAAAGGGTTGTAGCACAGAAACAGCTATACTAAATATAACGGAGGACATCCACAAATGTATGAATGCTGGTCGATGCTGCCTGCTCATCCCCCTAGATCCATCAGCGGCTTTTGACACGGTCGACCATAAGCTTCTTCTAAACACCCTCAAACAGCAGATTGGATCGGATGGCGTGGTTCTGCAATGGTTCACATTATTTCTTCACAACCACTCTAATCAAATAAAAATAAACACTGCAACTTCAGATACCTTTGCTATAACCAGAGGTGTACCCACGGTTCTGTTCTCTCACCTACACTCTTCAATATCTACATGGAACCCCTCACTACCATAATCAAACAAGCAAATATCCCCTTCCACCTCTAAGTTGACGACATCCAGCTTTACCTGGAAATATCCTCTCTAGATGGCATACGACGAATGAATGATACACTAACAAAAATACAAAACTGGCTTTCATACTATCACTTGAAACTCAACCTAGAAAAGACAGAACTTCTCCTCTCAAACAGCGGACAAACCCCACAGCTCCAAAAAAGACTAAAGCTTACCAATTCTCTCATATCCATGGCTGGCTCTGCCAAATCACTGGGAATAACACTGGACCCCAAGCCTGAACATGAGCTAACATATAAAGAATACAGCGAGGAGTGCCTTCTACAACCTATAACTCCACTCCTTCCCTTTCCTCCCTCCGAATGACCTCAAAATTGCAGCACAAGCCTTGGTTCTGTCCAGGCTAGACTACAGGAACGCTACCTTTACAGGCACAGCGAAGTCCCACTTAGCCCCCCTGAGAACCACTCTAAATGCAGCACAAAGGATGGTCACTAGAGCCAAAAGGCACGATCCCATCTCCCCCTCCCTGAACGATCTAAAGTTGCTCCCAATGGAAGCTTGCTGTCACTTTAAAACTGCTTGTCTCACCCATAAAATCCTTCACAGTGGTAAACCAGCGAACTTGCCAGCCAAGCTCACTAGGGCAGGCCAGTCAAGAAATCTGAGAAGCACCAGCACCCTACTTCTCATACCCCCAAAGAAACAAACAAAAAGCCCTGGCTTGCTCCTTCTCGGGCAATGCCCCCCAAATCTGGAACTCCCTACCAGTAGATCTCAGAACCAACCTCTCCTTCATGAACTTTAAGAGATTAAGGATCTCCTCCTCATTCGCCACCTTCACCCTCTGGACAGTGAATAATAGCACATTTTAGCAACCTCCACCATGCTCAAGACTATAGATTGTTGAGTTTTTCTCACCACCATTCCAGTTGTAACGCTCAACTGTGTTACCTTTGCTTACTGCTGTCTGATATTACGGTCTGTGTAAATGTTGTAAAGCTCTTCAATACCCTCGGGTCTTGTCAGAGCTATATAAAACTCTCTAAATAAAATAAAGGGTACTATTTACCTCAGACCCATTCATTTAGACAAGAGACACCATCACATTTTCACAACCTGCTCAGATGAGCCAACCACATCCGACATGGGACAATCCCAAGTGCTCCACACATATTACTGCCAGCAATCCGGGTCCAGGAAGTGGCCACCAAGCTCCAAACTTGTACAAGTTTCCACATATACATTCGCCAAAAAACTAATGTCACACATACCTCTGGATGACAACAAATGATAACACTACTATGTGCTCTGATGTGCTGCACACTGTGCTCAACTTCCAGATGAAGACGTGTGCCCTTCCAAAAGGGTACACACCAGTGTACCGGTCCAGCTATTCCCTCCTCACCTCAACCTACCTGCACTTTTCCCCTTTCAGCCCTTGGAAAATTATTTCTGCTGTCGTTTGAAAAGAAGCAGGCGACTAAAATAATTGACATTGCACAAAAACCACCACTTACTGTTTACACAGTAAATTATCCAGGGGTGGGGAGTGACGCATGGGCCAAAGGTTTAGGGTACCAGTGAAGGATTCAATGTTGCAGAAGCCGGCACAGGGTTCATAGTGGTCACCTCCTGTACAGTCAACTCTGGCATTGCCAGAGGAGTTCCTACCCTCCTGTTCAAAAGTCTACAAGTTGACAATTCCAACCTTGTTACCCAACACAGCCATTAAACAACCTTTAGTTTTGTTTTTATTAAAAAAATGAAAAAAATCAAGAGCACACCTTCCTGCTGGTGGGACTCCGTGATCAGTCTGCAATGCTGTACACAGGCACTGGCAATGTCCACCACTCTTTCCACCATGAAGCTGCCTTCTGTGTCTATGTAAACTGCTTCACCTTCCACGCCACCAAAGCATTCTGGGATCTGAACATCTACGGAGAGCTGCATACTGTGAATGCAAAAGGGTGCGGATTAGAGAAAGACAAACCTGGGGACTTCCATCTTTAGCTCAGAAAGCAAAGGAACGCTTAATTCCACCTGCTAAATGGTGAATCCATAGTGCAACAATGGAGTCCAATAATCTAGAATCAAATGGTAGAAACAGAAAACAGATTGCACACATACATTCTCATACGTTCTACCCCCCCACCCCCCCCCACCCCCGCCGCCCCCTGTGTATCTACCTAGTAATGGGTCTGTCCCCCACAGCTAGATGCCGTAAAACATATGTCGATTCCGATTATGCAATATACTTTTATCGGTTTCCGAGTGTTAGTATATCATGCACAACTGCCACATTCAGGCAGCCCTTCATAAATGGTTGGGAAGAGTAAGGCCCTAGACAAGATAGAGGTGCAGACAAGAGCAGAGAGACAGTCACCTTGTACTTATTCAAAAATGCAGTCATCACTACAGAACAACAGTACTCCACAGGGGAACTTAGTACTAGCCTCTCACCATAGCCCATTGGTTCAATCTGACCCATAGCACTAGTGATCAAAAGTTATAAGCTAGAAGATGGCAATGCAGTTTTAGTCAGATTGATTGGGTGCTCTAGTTGAGATCGCACCAAGTGATCAAAAGAGGGTTGGGCGAAGAAATAACGCTCGCCATATCAGTGCCTAGAGCTGAACTGTTGCAACATGTTGCTAGTGCAGCTTGACCTGCCCTAGTTCAACACTGTTTGAGTAAGCAATTGGAGTATTAGTTTAGGTAGGCGAAAAACCACCTCAAATCATATTTACAATCCTTGTTAGGGTACACCAAAAGAGTCAACAAATAAATCTATGCTTAATCCTCTGGAAGTGTGGCATAATACCAGTCAGACCTAACTTAAAGGCAATGTGTAAAGTATTTATGCAGCATTCAAACAGTAATAAAGTCAAAATCTAACACAAGAAAAATCCCAAACCTTTGTAGAAACACAGAGAACATTTTTGTAACTAAAATGACACCAAAATTGAAATCAGTAGAATCCGAGACATGATTTTTTAAAGTTTGAATTAAAAATAGCACCAAAAAGCACAATGTGCTAACCATGGTTATCAAGTCATGCTAGGCGGGGCCAAGTCAAAAGTTAAGCTGGCTGCGATGGAGAGCAGGTGGGCTACAGAAATCAGGCTTGTCCCATTGGAATGTTTACCTTTGGACATTTTATGGAGCAAAAGTGGTCATCAACTAGTCTTTGTGGGGCAAGCTGCAGGCTAGATCAGAAGCTGGGCTTGAACATAAGTTACTAGAGTGGGGTGCTTGCATGGTCACCAACAAAAACAGGAAAGCTCTGAGTGGGAAAAGGGCAAAGACTGTCACTTGGCTTTGGATCGGTGCCTTTCTCGGTGAAGCCTTCTACGTTCAGACTTATAAACTATTCTGAAAGCATTGTCTCCTTCAGCAGACCAAAGAAGCAAGTTAAATTCCACCAGCAACTTGATGTCAATGGCGGTCCAGGTCTCCTGCCGGTTATGCAGAAAACAAATTGGCAAAACGCTTTTAAGTCCCAGCTTTTGCAGATTGGGCAGGAAGAGAACACTAACACCAGCCACGGGTCAAGGGCTTAGTAGGCACCGGCTTGACATTAGGACTCACTCCACTCCCTCTGGGTGTGGAGCCAAGTTGACTAGGAAGACAAAGGCAAGCCTAGGTATAAACTAAATTTGCCAGAGACAGGGTAGCTCCCATGTCACTGGTCGATGTAGCTCAGAAAGGGGTTGGGTATAGCCCCCCACCCCATCCTGCTACAGGAGTAAAAAAAACTCTCCAAAACCAAGCCATTTGTGAACTGTCAGGAAGCAATCGACATCTCTCCGCAGAGGAGCCCATTGAACATTCATGGGACACTGGACACTAGCATAAAGGGACATTTGGCTTGGGAAGGAAAATGACAACTTCCTAAAAGTGTAAAAGTAATGGAACTTCCAACTTGACCATATCATTGGATTTTAAGTTATTTATGAAATGACTCCTAAAAACAATTTTGTAGCTGCTCCCAAACCAAAATTAAGATTTATAAGGTGTTATATGTTGTAACCCAGCGTTTTCCAATGTGAGCAACAGCCTTGCTAAATGCAAAAACATCTTTGGATGTTTTTCACTGCCAGGGCATGTAAAACATTAAATATACATGGCCTGCTTTTTAGATCCCCTACGCTATGGACTTTTAGGGCTTGCCTTATAGGTGGCTTATGAGTATTAAACAGGAAAGTTTACGCCTGGAAAAGGTTTACCTTGTCAGGTAAAAATGGCAGGCTAAAACTGCACACACAGGCCACAAAGGGAAGCCTGGAGACACGTTTTAAAGTGATATTTTTGAGGGTGGCACACTGAGTGCTGTAGCCCACTTGTAGCATTTACTTTACAGGCCCTTGGTACATGTATACTAGGGAGTTAAAAGTAAATTAAATGTGCCAATAAGGTGCATGCCAATTCAAACCGGTTTAGAAGGGAGCACACAAGCACTTTACCAATAGTTAGTAGGTGTAAAGAAGCACTTTACCAATAGTTAGTAGGTGTAAAGCGTGCAGAGTCCTATAGCCAACAAAAATGGGTTCAGGTAAAGGAGGCAACAATCTGTGGAAATATCACGCCAAAGATTGTCATTTACAGCAGTATGCATTTATGTATTTGAAGTGCTCTAATGCACAATGCAGCCAATACCGCTTCAGAAACATGGGCTAAGAAGGAAATTTGAGAAAAATAAAATTGGCTATGAGAGTACCCTAACAGAAGGCCTAGTGAAACACATTTTCAATGTCTTTTGAACAAACTATGAGTGATCTTCTTCACTTAGAGCCAGCAGGAACCCATTCCAAGCTACCAGCGTGTGCAGGACTGTTTTCTTGCTAATTTTGCTCTGGGTACAACCAGTATTTTGGGTCTTTCTGCAATGAAGTCCTTCCTTATATGCCTCAGGCCTTGCTTTGGCGATAGATGAAACGTGAGCTGATATGTGTAGCCAATGAAGACTTTAGGTCTGCTTGTGTATGGACAGTCAGAGCCTTGCATCCATTCTGTACTTTCTTGGGCGTTTTCACAGGGAGACAGAGCACATGCTCAGGGTGAATTTCACTATACACTACTACTTATTAAGATGCTCTGACCAAAACATCGTTGGAAGTAGTCAAACTAGCCAGTGTTTAATCACCAAGTTTACTCACACTGCAATGCTACTTCGGGTATCTTTTGCTAAATTAATAATCCAAGGGCTTTTATTTTCAGCATTCTTGGAAATAAATGCACAGTACCCATAAAGTCAGTCCTGTCTCATTCAAAACTTCAGGCCCTTAAGTGCCATTGTAGTAGCGAGCTACTCACCATTAAGCGCTTCCACACCTCGTCAGGGGTAGTAAGCGCTAAATAAAAATTTACAATAGCGAGTGAACCCTGCTCATTCATGCATTTAGAGCGACATTGATAACTATACTGTACTAAGATCACCGCTTTAAGAGGAGGTAATGTTCGACACTGGCTGCGTACTGTGAGAAAGGTCACAAAAGATATAGGTTTAACATACAAATAAAAAGATGTAAACATAAAACTATGCAAGCAGAGTTCATTACTTAATTTTCCAATAGTCAGTGCGTCGTTCGTCCAAGGAACCCATTAAAACACACTGAAGATTAGAGTAAATTGAATAGCTACCAAAATGCTTATTCCTATCTAAAAACTGTAATGTTGTAACATTGGTGTTGGTTGTCTTTTGACGGTCCATCGTAGGACCTGAAAATATATTCTTAACACCATATTAAGGCTTCAAAATTCACTGCCCAATAAACTAGTTAACAGGATTGAACTATTTTGTGTGTGTGCCGTTAATAGCATATGTTTTCAAAATGCTACAGACGCCATAACATAGTAGGAAAACGCTCGGATTTGTTATCTTGGAAACTTATTTTAAGCTATTCAATAACTATGAACCTACTCTATGGCCCAATCTCTTGAGAAAGGTCAAAGACTATTGTTTCACAACATAAGGATAAAACCGTTAAAGAACTGTTAATTTACGATTGTTTTTATATAGAAATTATGCAGTTATACTGTATGTTAAGTGTATGTGTCAAGATAGTTTACATACACTCCAAAGGCGTACACTGATCAGGTTAATCTGGCTTCCTAAGGAATCAATTTCCGACTTTACAAATCTCACACTCGTACAAACAGCATCAACGGGGATGTCGCGCTGAAGCACACCGGGCTCCAAGATAAACAGATATTTTACCAAAGTTGTGTTTTCCCTACTCCTGGAGCACCACAGATCTCGGTGACTTTGGTGAGGGGGACTCCACCGCCCAGAAGGTCGTCCAGCGCCGAGCAGAAGGTGATGATGGAGCCCACACTTTGCTCCTGCTCCAGCAGCTCGAGGGCCGTGCACTTGCGGATGGACTCTGGGGCTCTCCCAACAGGACCTGCCTCACCACGAGACTCACGGCGGACGATCTGCAGGGCTTCCAGCGCCTCCTCCTTGGTGATTCCAATTTCTGAAAGTCAAACAAATGGTGTGCCTGTTAAAGATTAGCAATTAGAAACCAAAAAAAGTGGATCACACTCAAGTAGAGGCCGTGGGCTTCTGTGTTCCAAATAAGGAAAATCTGAGGTTAGTCTTTTTTGGCGACAGGGAAACCAGAAAGAACGTAGTCATGATCTCCAAAAGACTGTTGCCCTCCTTGGATCCTTAAGGAAATATTCACTGCCTGCCCAAGCCCAGCCGTGACTTTTCTAAACGAGCCATTGCTCCAGGGTCAGGTACCGGAGTCCTTTAAAAAAGCCATAATCATTCCCTTGTTAAAAAAGCCAGGAGCGGATCCTAATACATTAACACATTTTCGGCCGATATCGCTGCTTCCCTATCTACCGAAACTACTTGAAGCCCATGCAGCTAAATGTCTATCCGCCTTCCTTGAGCAATCGGAATACCTGAACGCACATCAGGCAGGCTTCCGTCCTGCTCACTCGACAGAGTGTGTGATTCTGTCGGTATTGGACACTCTGAGAGATAAGGCAGACAGGGGTCTCCCCTCAAGCCTTGGTGCTTCTGGATCACTTGGCCGCCTTTGACAAGGTCGATCATAACATCCTGATCGCGTGTCAGGAATGCGGGTGTTGAAGGCTCTGCCCTAGAGTGGCTCACATCATTCCTTACGAACCGATCCCAGTCAGTCCAGCTTGGTGGCTTTATGACCCCCTTGATCAAGACTACTTGTGGAGTCCCCCAGGGCTACTCCTTTTCACCTCACTTATTTAATCTCTATCTTCTCCCCTTGGTGTACACATTAAAAGAAAGGAACATTCAAACCTTTAATTATGCGGACGATTTCCAGTTAGTATTCCAGATAAGTACCGCCTCGACCTCCACTCATTAAGTTCAATCGACTATGCTGTTCATCTGGGATTGGATGAACAGTAATCAATTGAAGCTGAATCCAGATAAAACAGAACTAATCCTCACGGGAGGCATACTCAATCCCTGGAGCTCCCTTTTCTGGCCCAAAGAACTAGGACAACCCCCGACCCCATCCAAACACACCAAAACCCTGGGAGTGGTGGTCAACTGTGACCTCACCATGAGATCTCAAATTGGATCTCTAATTTCCACCTGCTTCTTCCAACTAAGGAAAACAAAGAAACTCAGCAGGTACCTTACCCAAGAAGCTAAAATGTAGGCAGTCCTTGTCATGGTGATTTCACACATTGACTACGCCAACTCCCTATACTACGGCATCCCCGCATATCTCACTCATCGCCTCCAACTGGTACAGAACCAGGCGGCCAGACTGATCCTACAGGAAAACAAACGCCAACACGCTACCCCCCTTCTGAAAAAAAATCACTGGCTTCCTATAGCACAAAGATGCGCCTTCAAACTGGGCTGCATCATTTTCAAATCCTTGAATGGCAGAAATCCTACATTTATAGACAGCATGATCACAAAATACAACCCTACCCGTAATCTGAGATTCGCCTACTTACATCTTCTGACAGGACCTTCCTTTAACCCCTCCAGAGCCTCAGGTGGGCTGTGCTGGTGACGGAACGGTTCAGTCACGGCCCGCTCGCCGCGCCGCGCGAATTCCGTGCCTGCGCTGACGTTCTAAAGAGCGGGCAGGGCCGTGACGGAACCGTTCCGTCACAAGCACAACTCACTTGAGGGCCGTGACGGAGCGGTTCCGCCTCCCCCTTAGCGCTGAGGCAGAATAGCCCACGCAGCGAAGGGGTTAAACAGAAACGATTTGGAGGATACTGTTTCTCTACACTGGCCCCAAGATACTGGAATTACATGCCAATAGAGATTAGATCCTGCACTGAGCTCATGACATTCCGCAAACTTAAAAAACATGGCTTTTCAACCAGGCATACAAGTAATTCTAGAATAAATTGCTACGCCTTCACCTTTCCCAGTAGCGCCAAGAAACCAATATGGTACGAGCACTTTACAAATCAACTATAACATAACATGATCGTCATGATATTTTTTCCGCTTATCAGTTTTCAGGAAATGGATGACGTGCGTTTGATTGGCTATTTTGACATGGTCGTGTGCTAGGCTACTAACAGGTCTATATAGTGTATGTTGTAAGTATTTCCTCTCTGATAAAACCTCTTGCTCAGCTCGTAGGGTCTGGTATGGTGCATAGTTCTAATCCAGAAGGCTGAAGCGGACCCAACAACTCATCACATTTGAAACTCAATGATAAAATTGCAGACATGCAGTCAGAAGAGTCCTTCTACCTTGCCCCATACTCGTGTACCTAGGTATTACTGCAGCCTTAGTCTTAATTTTTTATTCGGATAGATATTTTGTAAGCTAAAATGCCTCACAGGTTTCAGGTAAGAGACCAGAACAGTCCTATACCAACTCATTCCAGTGAGCAAGAAAAGCAAGAGACACACAAGTAAATATTTCCATGCCAAGACCAGAGGCAAGCATTAAGCTTTTGACAACAGCAGCACCATAAACCAACATGTACAAATTGGCGACCAAGTTAATTACCTTCAGTTCGCCTTATCTAGTAGGGACTATCTATTCACAGATTCCTTACCTTCGAATTATACCCAGGTATCAGACTGTATCCGCAAAACTTTTGGGCAGCAGTAATCCTGCGCACCAGTAGGTGGCATCGCTCAGTTCTGCGCTGGTTCATGGCCCATACCAAAAGTGACATGCGCGGTGCCTATATAGGCACCATCCCAGCGCGCTGAGGTCAGTTCCTTTCTTTCCGCAACAGTCTGCGTAGATCCGAAGAGATCCACCTTCAGTCAATTGTTGACTGACCTTTTTTGACATTTTGTAAAAGTCTTCTGAGATTTTTTTTCCTGGTGTGGCGGGATGTCAACTAGGAAGGCAGTTCTGATATAAGGTACAGTTAGATTGGATTGGTGATCTGCAGATAAGCATTTTACGTGACAGTTTTAAACACACCACTTCATGCTGCATGTACTTATTTATTATTATTACTGCTTTATGTAGATGTGTTCAGACAAACCTGATTTACGGTACAGGACATGAATCTCCACCTTGCTGCTGGCAGCTGATACTGCCTACTAAAGTGTGGCCAGCAGTTGTCTGCCCCATTTCCAGTGCAGTACTCACGGCTGTTGGGGTTCGGTCTTGGTACAGAACTACAAGAAAGGATATTGAAACTGAACTGTAGGAGGCACAACCGATGAGCAACATGCAGGCAAAACGTCCTCTTTTGGTTTCAGCTACTCCTGTGCCACAATCTTGTACTCAGCAGCCAGTGTCAGATAACTATTTCGGGTTGTAAATGTAGCCCACTCACAGGCATGACCTCTCCTGGGAGAGGTGTGGCGGTGTGGCGCCGCGGCCAGGGCGACTGACGCTGGAATCTGGGGATCAGGGTTTGATCCCCGGCTCCGGCGGCAGGTTAACCCAGCATCATGTGACTCTGGGCAATAGCTTGCTTAATCTTCCCGACGGCCCCCAGCGCCTAGAGACCCTTACGGGTGATTGTGCGCTTTACAAATGTGGATTATTATTATTATTATTATTATTATTATTATTATTATTATTGATGCAACATGGGTACTAACGGGGCGTCATGCTCAATTCCCAGTACATGTTTGGGGCAACATATCAGTCTCAACTAGTAGTACATTAGATAAAATCCAGCCCACCTCCCCCACTGTCGGGGGCACCGCTCACCTTATACAAGCATTTAAGAGACATCCGTGTGTGATTCGCCCCATACATAACCCCCTTAACATGATGTAGTAACATTTCTATTGTCTGCTGTGTCTGTGTCAAGTTCGGGGGAACTCGCCCTTGCACGTGACCATTGTAAGAATGGCTCCTGGATGTTTTTTGGCCTCGAGGACATAGGCATCAGCTCCCAGTATATGCCCAGTTGGGTATGTCCAGCCATTTTTTGAACTTAGGTACCCTCCTCCTACCCCAACGGAGCACAATTTGCCTTCTGGCATATAATAACAGGAGAGCACGTTACTTACGTTTCTGGGGTACAGTGTCTCGCACCAGGCCGAGAAGACCTAGCAATGGGGAGGGAGTGTCAGTTCTCTCTACTATCTGGTTCACAGCGTCAAATATATCCTGCGAATACTCGGTCAACTTCGGGCATGTGCAAGAACGATGCAGGTTCAAACCCGCATCTCCAGCACCTCTCATCCTTCCTCAGGCGCATTCTATGTAGACCGACATGGGTTCTGTAGAACCAGTGAAGAAACTTAAAAGGGATAAGGCGCAGTTTGTAATTTCAGGAGAGTTCCAACATTTGCCTACAGCAAAAGTCCCATTGTTCTTCCGACATAGGGGGGACTAACTCCCCATTCCACAACTGCAATGATTTAGGCTCCAAAATCTGTGCTTGATTTTGCATAGTGTTATAAATGCGAGTTATTCATTTACGTGGGGAAGATTTTGTTAAAATATTATCTAGAGCCTGTAGCGTCGGGGGGGGTGGGGGGATTCCGGAAACCCTTCCCAGAGTGCGCGGCATGCTGCTTTCAGCTTGTGGTAAGCATATTTTTCTGTAAATGGCACTTCCTGGTCATCATCTCCCATGGGTGGGGGCCTGAAGGTACCCTCTGCAAAGGTTATTAACTGCACGCCCCCAATCTCCATCACACCCCCACAGTCTTCCAGACACGGCAAAAGCGGGTTGTTCCTCAGACGCACAGATGGCGCATAGAGTAATGGCAGGTGAGCCCGCTTTTGAAGCTCCCGCCATGCCCATCTCAATGTCTCTGCAGTATCGATAACCATCCTCGGGCGAGACGTTTTTTTATAGATCACCACCTTCAACGGGACTGGGGCTACCGCGTCAATCTCGACTGCCACATGTGGTTGGTATGGCGTCTGGTAAATCCAAAAATGCAGAAACTGTGCCTGTGCACACAGCGCATAAAGCTGCATATCTGGTGCTCCCAGGCCTCCCTGTCTCAGCGGCAATGTCAATAGAGCTCAGGACACTCTGGCCTGGCTGCCTGCCCACACCAAGGAGAGTAACTGGGATCGGAGGCACTTGAGAAAGTGGCTCGTGAGGGGGATTGGCACATTCGTGAATAAATATAAAAATTTCGGGAGTATGACCATCTTGGCCAATGCCACCTTCCCTGCAACAGATAAGGGCAACCGAGACCAGATCGCCACCTTATTTTCCAACCATACTACTGCTCGTCCAAAATTCAAGCTCCAAATATCCTGCAAGTTACGACTGAGCCAGATTCCCAAATATTTGACTTCCTCCTCTTCCCATCTCAGTGGGTATTCCAACAGCACCTCCGGAGTACCATTAGTCAGTGGAAAAATAACAGATTTTGCCCAATTAATAGATACGCCAGACAAACCGCCAAATGTAATGAACTCTCTGAGCACTGGGCTAGATTTACTGTGGGATTCAGGATATATAAGGTCACGTCGCGGGCATAAAGAGATATTAAGAGGCTCCTGGAACTAAAGCCTATCCCCCTAGCAGTGTGGTGTTGACGTATCCTGGCTGCAAGGGGTTCCATGGCGATGGCAAATAAGAGGGGCGACAGTGGACAGCCCTGTCTAGTGCCCGAGTTACCTCAAATTTCTCAGACACAAGGCGATTCACGCGCACACAAGCTTGTGGCTTGGTATACAGCAACTGTATGCGAGTTATGAACAGGGGGCTGAAGCCCATGTGCGTCAATATTCTGAAAAGGTAGGGCCATTCGAGTGAATCTAACGCCTTTGTCGCGTCCAGAAATCTGGCAGCCGCTTGAACACTAGGTTGTAGGTAGTGTAATACCGAGAACAAGGTTCGGAGGTTGTGCGACGTTGAGCGTCCTGGTATGAATATGAACCCCGATTGATCCGGGAGAGCTACCATCGGGAGGAGTGGTTGGAGGCGGTTTGCCAGCAACTTTGCGTAAATCTTCACATCGACATTTATTAAGGATAACGGGCGATACGAGTCTAATTCCAACTCCTCTTTATCAGGCTTTAGTCATGTCATGATCAGCGCCTCTCGCATTGAGGCCGGAAGGATTCCTGCCTCCAATGCCTCCGTATAGACCGCAAGTAGTCTCGGGGCCAACTCCTCCCCATATGCTTTATAAAATGCTGTGGTTAGGCCATCCGGCCCTGGAGCCTTGTTCAGTGGCAAACTTTTTATCACTTGTTTGATGTCTTCTACAGTTCCGGGTAGGTCCATGTACCGCCTATGTGCGTCGTTGAACCAGACCAGCGCTACAGAATCTAGGAAGTCCTGCAGGCCCTCAGGGTGCGTGGACTGCGTGGCCGTGTAGAGGGATGCATAAAAGGCTGCAAATTCACTCAGAACCTCCTTTTGTCCCGTAATAATGTCCCCCGCAGGATTTTTAATGGCATGAACAAAGGAAGTGGATTTAGATTTACGAATCATACCCGCTAGCGTGCAGCTTGGTCTATCACCCTCCCCATATCTCCTGGCCTCAGCACATTTACCTAGGAATTTAAGCTCTCTCTGCGCCTCGTCTGCAAAGTCTAGAAGCTTCCTTTTGAGGTCCGTCGCAATTCCGGACTGGGATCAGAGCAGAATCTCTGCTCAAGGTCCTTGATCTGCCCCTCAACTGTAGCTAAAGTATGGTGTATGGACTTTAGTACTCCTGTCTGCCTAGCTATACATTTCCCCTGTATGGCCACCTTAAAAGCATCCCACAAGGTCGCTTCAGTGGGAACAGAGCCAGAGTTCAAATCAAAATAGTCAATAATATCATTTCTGATCTCTTCTTTGAAGGCATCATCAAGCAGGGCATGAGGGGGCAACCGCCAACTAAAGGCACGCAGCAGCGAGTCTGGAAGAGACAATTTAAGCAAGCAGGGGGCGTGATCAGAAATCGACCTAGCAAGATGAGACACATCGAGTGCCCAGGAGGCTATATCAGGCGTCACCAGCCAGAAATCTAACCTCGACCAGGCTGCATGCTGACTTGAGATATACGTCCCCTTCCGTAATTCAGGGTTTCTAACTCTCCAGACGTCAACTAGGTCTCCCTCTGGCCTGAGGTCTCGAAGTTTCGAGCTAGACTGTGGGTGTAAAGATCGTGATGCGCCTTGCCTATCCATCGTATCATTGAGCACTGCATTAAAATCTCCCCCCCATAGTGTCTGACAATTTGCAGAAACTATCCGGGACCAAACCTCCCGGAAGAAGTCAGGGGAGTCCACACTGGGCCCATAGACAGCAGCTAGAACCACGGGTATGCCCCCCAATCGGCCATACCCGACATCTGGATCAGTTTATGTCTTGTATTCCTTCCAGTCCAACCCCCCACGAATAAGTATCGCTACACCGCGTGCGTAGTTAGAGTAAACTGCAGAGTGCACCTCCGCCCATCTGTTGTGTCGCAATTTCGGTGATGCCTGCGTGTGTAGGTGCGTTTCCTGTAGGAAGCAGATGTCTATATTATGTCTACCTAAATAGGCATGGACCAGTCGTGCTTTCCTACCGTCGTTGAGTCCCCTGACATTCCAAGTAAGGATATTAAACATTATCATGCGTGTATCCATAACAACTTTATATCTAGTGCGTGATCACCCAGTATCTCATCATTTGGAGCCTTCCAGCATGTTCCAGTGGTTTGCATAAATCGTGTAGACTGGTATGAAACGATCAAACAAAACTCCCCCTCCCAACCCCCACCCACTCCAACCCCCCAATTAGGTTGTGTCAGACCCCCCCATAGCCACTGTGAAAGTGGATGAAACAAAACATAGGGAAACTTCCCGTGGGAGCATGGTGCCGCCGGCATACACCCCCGTGAAGACGGGGTGGCTGGGGTTAATGTGAAGGCATCTGTGTTGGTACACCCCTAATTTCAAAAATACGTGACTAACAGTACGCAGAATGAGGGGGAGTCCCCCCCCCGCAGGTGAAGAAAAACCCACATCAGGCAGCTATTAGTGTCCCAGAGTCTAGCAAACTACAAGTATCAAAGTAGAAATTTAAGAAAAAGCATACACATTGCATCTTAAGGTTTAGGCTCTTGAGTAGGTAGAACAGACAAATCATATCAGTCATTATCACTCAGACGGCCTGACCCTTGGGCCCTCTGAGTTCCAGCTGCCTTTGATTTGGGCCACATACATGATTGGCAAATTTCAGAGCGAATTTAGCATCTGAGAAAAAATGGGCAGACCCATCGTGGGAGACCTTGAGCTTCGCTGGGTATAAGAGGGAGTATGGAATGCCAACTTGCATTAAAAGGCGCTTGGCTTGAAGAAACTCCCTCCGTGCAGCCTGCACTGCAGGGGTGAAGTCAAGGTAAAAAGAGATAGTATTTCCTTTATGGGTAATCTGCTCTTTCTCTCGTGCCAGGCGTAGTATGAGGTCTCTATCCTGGTAGTTTAATAACTTGGCCAGAATGGGCCTCGGTGTCCAGCCTACAGGCGGCTTCGGGCCCAGAGCTCTGTGCGCCCGCTCCACCACAAAGACCTGAGGGAGATGAGGGTCAAATTGTTCATGCAGAAGGTCCGTAATGTACACCTCCATTTTAGAAATGGCTGTCGTCTCTGGAATGCCTGTGATTCTGAGGTTATTCCTTCTTGACCTCGCTTCTAGGTCATCATTCATTGCCCATATGACAGTTAACAGCTTGTCCATGTGAAACAATTGCTCTTTGGTTTCGGATTGGAACTCAATGAATTCAGTGTGTCTGTTCTCTAAACAGTCCAACCTCGTTTCGCGGGTAGCCATCTGTTCTTTAACAGAGTCTAATTGTGAGGTCAAGACATCCAGTTTCGTATCGATATTTCTGAGGCTAGATCTCATTTCCAGCATTAGTGATCTATGGTCCTCCCCTTGATTTTCCGAAGCTCCATCCCGGCCCACTGTTCCAGGGGCATCTTGATCCTGATCCGCCTGTCTGGTGTTACGCTTATTTTCGAAGTTTATCTTAGGCTGCCTGGCGTCGGGCTTGCCCATGTTGTCTCTAGCCTGCAAGGCCCGGTAAAAGGAGAGCAGACATCGCAACACCCAGCATGTGCGCGCAGCGCGATGTGCCCCCGGGTCGCTGGCCTGCCGCAAAGTTGAGCCACCCGCAAGGACTATACAGCCAGATTGCTTGTTGAGTACGGTCTCTTGAATCGTCCTATAGTGTTGTTGCCGCACTTGAGCCCTGCACGCACCTTCTACATCACAACACAGTGGAGGGCATATGCTAATCAAAGGATTCCCTCCAAAAGGCGCGTGGAACTGTGCTAGTAGTGTAAGCAGATAGGATCCACCTTGCGGCACACAGCAGTTATCCCATCGCCTCCGAGTCCGTTAGCGGCTGCGTGTGAGAGTGTCTCTTATGCTCCCACACCACGTCGCAGGAATGTGCCGGGTGGTCCAAGCCAGTACTGGGCATGAGCGCAACCGTCTAGGGTTCCTGCCCGCAGCGCACACCAAGACAAGATTGCGGCCAATTACCGCGTGGGTCTGCAACAACTACCCCACTCAGTCTAGGGGCAGCAACTCGACCTCCTCTTTGTCCTCCGTACAGCAGCTCGGTCTCGGTGCATCAGGCCATAGGGACACCAGCTCGCCGATGCCACAGTAGGTATGTAGATCCGCCCTGCACCCTCATCCAGCAAATCTTCCTCGTCGTTTAGTGTCCGCCACTGGCCACTGCTGCCCCAAAACCCTGCAGGGCACTCCACGTGAGGGGTGATTAACCTAGGCTGCAAAGTCAGACCTCGTCTTCACGCCCAGGTACCGTCGGAGTGTCCGCAGCCGCTACTCCCGGCCTTGCAATTTCAAAATGGTGCCGGTCGCTCACGTCCAATTTACTCGGATGCACCGTACCTTTCGCCCTCTGAGTTTGGCTGCACCTCAGCAAGCACCCGATCTGCACCGGGTATACCTCAGGTCTGCTCCGCACCTGTTATCCGCAGTCTCACCGCTCCACTGTCATCGCTCGGCTTCCCCCGCTCCCGGCCCACACTTCCCTGGGCTCAATTTCGTCACGGCACCGAGACCACCCGCTCTCAAGACGGCCTACGGCTCCTCCTCCTCCCGGTGTGCAGTGCATCAAAGGTTCTTTGTCAGGCGTCTCATCCGCAATCCAGATCACCAGCCAGCGCGCCAGACACGTGGCAACAAAGGAGCACGGCGCAGCGCTATCTCATGCAAGGTGTGCACCAAACTGATCACCCCATACAAGCACAGTCTATGAGCCCCAGTTACATCCTCAGACACAGTTCGGCTTCTGGCACGTAAAGTGATACAAGGCATGCAGCCAGTGCCCAGAGCCCTCCGCCGTCAGCAGCGATCACACTCACCGCCGTGCAGACTTGTGTCGGAGTAATAGCGCCAGTATCTGCAGAACGGTAGTCAGGAAATGTCTGCCCCACAATGTATCTTCGGGCAAAATGGCGGTTGAGGGGCCCCATGCACCATCCACTATCTTGCAAAATTTCGGGGCATCAGGTCGCCACCGCAGTATGTCCAGCTCGTCAGCCAGTTCTAGTGTTGTTGTGCCAATGTCACACTGTCGACTGCATAGTGCAACCGGCGCCACTCTGCCATTAGCGGGGTTGACTCACCCTCTCTCCGCCGCCAGCAGATCACTCGTGTTCTCCGGTTGCAACAAGGGGCCGCGTCTCACCGCATTTATGTGCACAGCTTCCTAGTGGGCAAGGATGGTCTCCGCAAGTGATCCGATCCCCCAACTTTAGCTACACCGTCAGGGCGCGCCAACCCAGGTCCGCGGTGATAAAATGGCGCCGCTCATGCAGGCCGAGATCTCGCATCGAGCCAGTGCCTGGAGCCCAATGTCACTAGCAGTGATCGCACTTGATCAGCAAGTCGCCCTTGTATCGGTTCCGTCGTAGTGCCGGAGGCCCGTTCACCTCCGTGGCGTGAGTGCAGCCAGTCTTGGGGTGGGCCCGTCCGACCACGGGCCCAGTTATGAGATGAATCCGAGCCCGGTCATGCGATGGCTGGGCACCTGCGCCGCTCCGCCTCGGCTGTCCCAGTAAGCAGCGTATTTCGCTTGTTTTCACCTTTTTCTCGGGCAGAAGTGTTGTCTCCGGTGCCCCGGCTTCACGGCAACCCTGGGCTTTGTAGATGCGCTTCCCAACACTGTGCTTGGTACAGAATTAATTTAGGATTTTGACCCCAGCCGGCAGAGCACGCTTAAGAAGCGGCCATTTTGCAGCTCGGCTAGCCACGCCCCTGACCACTCCCATCTTGACAGGTCTAGCGACAAATACATAGGTGAGACGTCTGTGTATAGAAGACTATAACTGCAACACAGATGGTTAGGATAAGTATCGACCTTATGTTTGCACAGTGGGCCTTAAAAAGTGTTTTCACTGCCATCTTAGAAATTTTTGGGAATGTGGCTAGGTTTGGTAAACCACCAGGATAAACCAAGGGAGCTGAGGGTACCTTGTATACAACTCAACCAGGGTATGGCATGAGCCCTATCCAGCATCAGACAGTCAGATATAATGTTCTTACAGAGTTTAGATGCTGGGTTCAACCAAATACTAACACATAATAAGAGTGGTGCCAGCTGGATTGTGTCCTCAATAAAACCCTGGCTTAGCTCAAGGTGGGTAATAAGGTTTGGAGTGGAGGGCGGTGAGCTTAACAGCACACGCAAGAAGCGTTTTTCCTCTGCCTGGAAAGAACCGCATTTACTAAAACCCTATACTCCTGCATCATAACTGGCTTCACTGATACACTAAGAGTTATAAACTTTCAGAGGTGGAGACACAGTCCCCATAATTTGCGGTCTGAGATTGCAGACTTTGCCCGCAGTTTTACTTAATTTGACACAGAACTGAGCATTATGGGAATTCCAAAATCCTGTAGAACCGAAACCAAAACCTAAGTAACAAAAGGTCTTGACACTCGTCAAAACATGCCCATTGATACAAATTTTCTTTTGCCGTAGTTTACCCGGACCACAGGAAATGATATGGGAAGTCACGGCGAACAATACCACATCGTCCACATATAATAAAGCGGGAATAGGGGAGCCTCCGATTCAGGGTATATCTGTGTGAGAAGAAGATAGGTGGCCTGTAAGTCCGTTAATGTATATGATAAATAACAAAGGAGCCAATATGCAGCCTTGCCTCACTTCACTCTTTAAAGGGAATTCAGAAGAAAGCTCCCCAAGTGAATTTAGGCGGATCAGAGCTGAAAGGTCTGAGTGCAAGCAGTATAAGAAATTCACCAGAGGAGGGTACACGCCTTGATCCAGCAACATTAGCCAGAGTTTGGTTCTGTTCACTGAATGAAAGGCAGTGGATAGATCCATGAAAGCTAAATATATGGGCGAGCGTTTAGCCCTGGTATATTTAGAGATGGTCAAAGCCAAGTTCAGGCACTGTTCGTTAGTTCCTAATTTGCGGGATCCCGAGCTGCAGATGTAGCGCCTCCGGGCGCAAGAGTGAAGTGGACAGTGGCGGCAACAGCCACAAGCAGTCTGGGGCTTGTAGGCTCTTGCCTTCTTCCCCTGTGGGGTTGAAGGGCTTTCCGAACTGCGGGAGCCCGGAGCTGCAGATGTGGCGCCTTCGGGGGCAAGAGTGACCGGGGCTGCAACAGCCGCAAGCAGTTCTGGGGCTTGTGAATATACGTGGTATGTGTGCGAGCAGGAATTCTGCAGCCCGGACATGTGTGGGTGGTTAGTGGAAGGAGATGTGACTCTTCAGATAGGAGGAGCCTACATTATGTAGTGTCTTGAATAAGCATGCGAGGATTTGAAATGAGCATGTTTGAGTAACAAGAGCCAGTAGAGATCCCCGAGGCATGGTGTGATGCGAGTTCCGTGTGGGAGGTTGATGAAGAGTCTGGTTGCAGAGGTTTTAAAGGTTTGTAGTCTTCTGGTGAGTTGTTTGGTGATCCTGGCATAGAGGGTGTCCCCACAGTACAACTTGCTGGCGACTAGTGCGTGAGTGACTTTTTCTGGTGTTGCTTTAGAGCCATTTAAAGATCTTCCTCAGCATCTTCATGGTTTGAATCAGGATGAAGAAATGGTGTTGACTTGTGTAGTCATATCCAGTTTGCTGTCAATGATGATTCAAAGGTTCTTGCCATGGGGGCTGAGTGTGGGTTTAAGTTCTACCTGCCACCAGTTGGAGTCGCATGGTGAGGGTTTTTTGCTGAAGATCACTACTTCAGTCTTGCCAGTATTGAGCTTGAGACAGTTGGATTCATCGAGTTAGCGCCTTTGGACCTGCAGGCAGTGAACTTGTTTTTGTGTTGGGAGACTTGTCTGAGAGGGAGAGTTTGAGTTGTGCGTCGTCGACGACGTAGGAGAGGATGTTGATGTCATGTGCGGGGATGATGCAGACCAGCGGGATCATATATATGTTGAAGAGGGTGGGGCAGGTCGATGAACCTTGATGCACTCTACAGATTAGTTTGCAAGCTTCCAAGGAGTAAGGGTCCAGGCTGAAAGATTGTGTTCTATCCATTAATAAGGAGCATATCCAGCGGGCAGTGTACTCTTGAATGCCAATCTTGCGCAGGCACCCAATAAAGATGGGTTGTGAGACCATGTCAAATGCTGCAGAGCATCATGCAAATGACTGCTTCGTGTCTCCTCTGTCAAGGATAATGCAAATGTAGTCAGCGGTAGCGATGAGCGCTGTTTCTGTACTATGGTTGGGACTGAATCCAGACTGTATGGCATCGATGAGCTGGTAGATCCTGAGGTGGCCAGTGAGGCGTTGGTTGATTCTTTTCTTTAAGACCTTGGCCACATATGTTGGGAGAAAGATGGGTATGTAGTTGGAGAGCGTGGCTGGGTCATCGTTGGTTTCTTGAGCCATGGCGTGAGGGTAGCGTGTTTCTAGGTGTCAAGGAATGTCAGTCAATGGAGGCACCCAAGGGTGGGTATTCGTATTTCGCAGATCAGTACAAGTACTTTGGTGAACATATGGTAGGGACAATGGTCGGATGATGATGACCCTATGGTGCAGGATGTCATCCCTACCCTTAATCTATTTGTCGGAATAGGCAGAAAAACGTCTGGCTCATGGGGCAATTAATGTATTTAGATCGCCAGTTTCTGCAGGCTATTCCTCAGCAGGAGTATCAGTTTGTGAGCCTCCATTATAGGCAATTTTCAAGAAGCATACATCAAAAAAACTTGGACAGTAAATAAAGTCATAAATACATCCCAATGGCCTGAACAGAGGCAGATGGAACAACTATGTGATATAGCCCTTGCACCAGTGTCTGCTGTCCTTAAGATCAAGCCATTTAAGACACAGCTGATTCTGGATAGAATACAAATGACAGATTTTCCTAGAGTTCGGCCTTGCATGGAAGGTTGTCACTCTAGCTAAGTTGTACAAAGACAGTGTGTCGATAGAGCTTGAGGGTCTGGTTGAAACCACAGTTTGATGTGAGTTATGTATGCTGGTAGGGTATCTATTAGGGTAAAAGCACACATTGTATTTCCAATTAGACCTACACGAAGTGTATTACTAGAGGGGAAGTAGCAGCAGAGATTAGATTGAAGGCCTGCAACTTTCACAAAACTATCTAAGATGCACTTCCAGTCTCGCCACCTGAAAGCAGGCTACTATATGAAAAAATGTGGGGTTTGAACTACCTGGCTAATAAAAACATCTTAAGAAATGTGAACTTTACTCATTGACCCTACAGAACCTCATTCAATAGAAATACATCAGACAGCCCACTTACTGGGTATCACCCACATGAAGAGGCAATCAAGGTAACTTTTTAGGATATAACCTGGTCTCGTCAGGTTATAGAAGCATATTGGGCGAAGCTGGAGATTTCTGTCATATTCAAAACAACAACAAGCATTGGCATAGCGAATAGGTCTGGCCTTTGGGACCTTATAAATGTTTAGTTATCCAGCACAATATTCTTGGTGCAACAACAAGTGTTGCATGACTAAACACTTATAAGATCCCAAAGGCGAGACCTATTGGCTATGCCAATGCTTGTTTTGGTAGGCACGGGACATTAAGTGATTTGCCCTGAGGCTCTAGCCTTGGTTTTCCGGCTTGAAAGCCGGCAGTCTAGTGGTGAGACCACTCAGTCGAGTATTAACACCAGCCTCGCTCAGAATAGCAGTGAATACGGTTTAGTGAAAAACCCAGAGGGTTCAAAAGAGATCATGCAATCCAGGGATGGAGAGACCCCTGAGGATGACAATGATATCAAGGAGAAAGACTCGGAAGTGACTCCAAGAGTAAAATCGCTCTCTCAGAAGCAGTGGCGTAGAAGGATGCCATTGGCCCTGGTGCAAGCAAGGAACATGATTGCTCCCTTTGCTGATGTGGCAGTAAAATGCAACATTTATCAAGGTTCAATGGTTCCCGGTGTCACTGCACCTGTTGCACCAATTGTAGCTGTGACCCTGCTCCAGCAACGGGGGATGGATGGATGGAAAGAGTACAATATACTGTAAGGGGGAAAGGAAGGTTGTAGTCAGATCAATACTTGTTTGTATTATCGGTCTGGGTGGCATCTGCTCTAATAATGTTAAGAGCCATCACAAAGGCTATCGGGGAGGCAAACCTTTGCACCAATTTGAATTGCTGATCCGAGGCCTGGGATGACTGATGGAGAGGAGTGAGGGTGAGATGGGAGAGGGGAGAGTTTGGGTAAAGGGAACGTAGATTAGTTATGGGGAGAGGGAGAAGGAACAGTGGCTGGTGAGATAGGCAGACGGGAAAGAAAAGGGCAAGCAGAGAGGCTAGAAACATGGTTAGATGGGGAAATCGAGGAGTAGAAACTGGGAGAGAGGAGCACTGACACAACGAGAAGAACAGAACAAGTTTTTGCACCCCAGCAATATGGGAAGGGTAGTAAGCCGTTCTGGGAAAACGTGGCCAGACAAAGCTGCTTGTGGCAGCACTTTTTAAACTCACCTACTACATATCCCGGAGCAGCGCATGCGCTGGTTCAGCGAGACCTAGAAATATACCACTGTAAGATTATTGCAACTGGTGAGTTGAACCCCCGAGGATGCCGTCATGTGAGAAAGAGCTCTGGTTGAACATGTAAAACTTGATCTTTGTCAGGTGACCCCCATGATTATAAAATCATTAGAATATTTTTCCATGGCCCAAGTGGTGCATGTCAAAGTAAACTGGGCGATGTTGCAATTATCTCCAAGAAGCAGCGTCATCAGATCGTGTCCTCTTTCTCCATTCACATTTCTTCATGGAGGATGATCTACTTGCTGAATTACACTGAAGAACTACCTTGGTAGGAGGTATTCAACGGGTCTCAAATATGGCAGACTGAGTAGGTTTATTCACAGACACCCTACTAAACAAAGGGAACTCACAGTAACGAGAACCATGGATTTCGTACATATAAATTGATATGGGATCTATTCCAGGCTGACGGTCATTTGAGGTAAACGAGCATTCAAACCCATTCAAGAGGTGGTGGAAGTTTACTGGCAAACACAACTGAATATATAAAAAACCAATTTAAAATATCTATAGATTTACAAAACAAGAGAGAACAATGTAGCGGTGCCTGAATTCCGACTAGTTCTTCAAGACTTAGGAAAGACAAAGCACTGGGAAAGGCTCCCAATAACAACAATCAGAAAAGCATTCCAGTTTAACATGGTAGACGCACCAAGATTTCTGCAGATATTGAAAACCTTCCTTCATGGACAGCAATGGGATTTTTCCACCGTAGAATATTTTGCAGAATTGCCTTCGAGCGGTGGGAGTACCAAAAGAATGTCCATGAGAGAGTTTTACCAGGTATCATAGAATAGTGACTTGGAAATGCTAGCCATGCAGGCCTACTAATAGGCAGCTTAGTTAGAGGTGATAAACACAATCATCTGTTTTAAACAAACACGAGGTTCTCATAAATCTTAATTTGTTACACGGTTTATGAAGGTTGGTTTCCGTAAAGGCTCACTCATGTCAAGCTGGTGCTGCTCCATTGAGGCATGGTTCCTACAAGTGATTGTGTGGAAAACAGATTCACTGGAGAGACATTTCTGGCTAAGGACTAGGGTAACATTCGAGGGATTTGAAGTTCAGGGTCTGATAGGGATAACAAACCAGAGCAATATCGTAGAAGAGAGGCATTTCAAATCAGCTGAAAAACTCTGGCAGGAATACCACATACACTGAAGTCAAAGACCTATTGGAATATAGGATTTTGGTAACAAAACGCACAATCGATAAACGATGCTCCAAGAAAGTTTCTTCGATGTACAGCAGTCTAATAGCACCCACAACAAATAGCTTTAGAACATTGAGAAATTGGTGATATATCTGGGTGAATAAGACAATGAGGAAGTGAAGACGATATAGCTGGAAGTGCTATTTCAGACAGGTCCTTTTTGCTACAATTCAATAATCTCCCCCTCATTTGTTACACAAGGGGTAGACTGAGCAGAAAGAAATTAAGCTAATCCTTAAACTGGTTAAAGCGTACGACCAAAAGGTCATGCACATTATTATTATCAAAAAGAAAGATTTTCGGCCCTCTGGAGAATGTGGCATGATGTTAGTGTTGGGAGGGGAATGATCGACTCTTTGGCAAGAAGTGGTGAGATTAGAGTTAGAAGCAAAACTCACATACGGGTCCTGGGTTAACAAGCATTTGCAATGCAATAGGTCTCGCATTACTGAAAGTATGGGCTATTGGCATTGCATTATCATTTGCATCACCAATAGCTTAAACTTCCACTCACTAAGATACCTACGGTGCTTCGATTATACACAGCAGCTGGTTATGCCCTTTACATTGGTGCGCATGGAGTTAATTCTAGTCCCCCTTGCTGCTTTTGCACCCTGCTGGAAGCACTTGCAGGGTATGACGTGCTTTACAAAACCAACACACTGAGGTAAATAGGAAACAAATATATTGTGTGGGTTTATAAATTAAAAATGCCAAAAGATAACTGTGTCATAATGGGAAATTCCAAAATAACTACAATCCTCCGATATATAAGACAACAGACACTACCAGCGTCCCATGCCCACACTACTCCAATGGGCAAACCCTTTAGTGATCTAAACGCTGTACATTAGTAGGCCTTATGCTAGGAACAGATGACATTTTAGTAACGAGGTGTAGACTGGTGAACTAAATTCCAACAGGAACAAGGGTGTGGTGTGCAAAGAACCAGATTACCTTGCATGAGGAAAGAACCTCCTTAAAGGAGGTCCACTGAAGTTATACTGCGGAGAACAACCACACATTGCCGTCAGCCTTCGTGAAGGTCCACCTCCACTCCTATAAATGTATCGGGAGTCCCACTAACATTTGTTGCATGCTTTACTACCAAAAGTTTTCACGAGTGGGCTCACCCACTCTTTCAGATCCACGGCATGCAGGGGTGAGTTGCCGGTGAAGAAACAGCAGGGAAAGGCCTGTCAGCCCGATAATATCAGTGAAGTTGCCGGCTTAGGGACAGACACATGCATTGCTGTAAAGTAAAGAAGAGCTTCTTCTACAGCTACAAATGTGGATTATGAGTTATTATTTCTACTCACCGTGTACTCAGAAAGACACACAAAATAAACACAGTCTTAAAACGGAAGACAAGGAGTGAAAAACAAGCTGCAGAGCACTCGTAGCCCTACCTTAAAGTTTCCGGGATGATGTCAGTTTTTAAGAAACATGCACCTCTGCAGAGCCGTAATTTGTTGATTGGTTGGCATGCCTGTAATGAAGCTCATGGTTTCATAATTAGCAGCTCCAATTGACTTAGTTTCGAAACTCATACGTTGTTGTACAGAGATTGTCAGCTGCCATTACGCACCACACCACAAATAGATGCTGCGAGGTATCCAGAGTTCCGACCGAGTCTGCTCGTTACCATTTTGAAGCATGCCATGAATCATTGTGTTTCATTATGTGGCTATAAACTTCAGGGCTTTGCATATCTATTCTCGCTGATTTCAAATTAAAAAATCTGCTTGATACCATTATTTTAAAACTAAGGTATTTTCAGGGGATGATGTAGTTGTCTGAAAGATTACATAAAATATTTTGTGCGCACAGCTTTCACCTGGCGACATGCATGAAGTGGCCCTTGAATAAGACGCAATATTTGAAAAGAATTCCCAATTTCTTGCCTGAATGGCTTTTCCAATACCTGATGGTTATTGCAGCCTCAAGTGGGCGGGCTGGGGTTTGACTGCCAGGGCTTCCACGAGTAAATTGTGGGTCAGTTTAGGGGCACTCCTGTGGGCAGCTGTAAGTGGAGCTCCATTAAGAAAAATAAACCTCTGAGGCTGCAAGGCAGCGCGCAAACTTCAACCTCTCTGTTCTCCACCAACAGCTGTTAACGAGAGAAATGCGATTTAAGCACTGTGTAAACAAGCAACGTCCACACTGACGAAATGCAGCCAGTGAATTGGAAAGCAAAGCCTGTGCGCCAAGAAACCATCACACATAATTGAAGCTTGTATAATTTCCATAGGTACATGCCCAGTCTCCGGGAAGCTGAACATATCTGTAATTTAAGATCACTGGGAGCATGTTCCAGATGTGATTTTCCATCCTGGGGTGCCCTCGGAGTAATCTGCTTTGTCCCCTCCAACTGATGAATGTGCAACAGAGCCTTCGGCACAAACTTATCACTAGCCAGGGGGGTCCTACTTTGCTGAGTTTAATAGTCCACGACCTACGCCATTCTTCAGTGGCTGGTAACACCGTCCACGCTCACTAATCACAGAGCGACAAGAAACAAGAAACAAAAAACTGGGCAGAGGGCGTAGGGACTGTCAGCAGAAGTGAATGAGCCCAGGCAGGTTGTGATGGTGGGGCCAAGCAGCACTGAGAGGAACCGAGCAGAGCAGTCGGCCTGAGGGAGAAATTAAAACAAAAACACAATTGGGGCAAAGGGCATTGTAAATGTGACAGATACAGCATGATTTTCAGCCCTGTTTACAGAAACAGCCTTGCTAAGCTCAGAGCAAGAATGCTCTGCAAAAGAAAAGGAAACCATCACTAAACACGAGTAGGAAACCAAGGAAAAAAAGCCCCTAGGGAACAGATAAACAGGACAAAGGGTAATGATACTGTAGTTAGTCCCTGCTGCTGGGAGGAACTAAAGAGACAAGTCACGTTTAAAGTACTCGCACGGGTGTCTCTGTACGTGACGCGGGCTGCATAACCAAAAGCTGCCTACGGAAATAATAAGCAAAGCAACAAAGGTGATTGGCCCATGCTGCCGTTTTGTGCTGGGGTGCGTCCGTGCAGTTAAAATGATGGCGGACCAGAGAGGGAGCATGTCTTCAAGGAGTTCTGCCTCCTGATTGGCTGTTGAAATAAACACTGAATAGAAACCTGTGGTGCGCGCGCACCACAGAGGAGCCGACGCGGGAATCGAAACCAGTGGTGCGCGCGCACCAGAGGAGCGGGGGTAAGGGAGCGCGAAGACGCCGAGACAAGGTAGGGGATGTGTGTGTAAGGGGGGGAGGGGGTTCTCTGTGTATGTGTGTGCGTGAGTGTGTGTATGCTGGGGGGGTGGGAGGGCTGTATGTGTGTTTGCACGTGTTGTGAACAGCCTGCCGGAATCAGAGCGCGTGTTGACGCGCGCAACCTGATCCCGGCAGGCTGCTGCGTGCATGCGCGTGCCAGTCTCTTGTCCTCTCCCTTTCAGTCCTTGAAAGCGAGAATGATTGCAATAGTCTCGCTCTGCGACAGCAGGCCTTTGGCCTGCAATCGCAGGGCGAGACCTAATAAAGGATGTGGCAAGCTTAATACATGTAAGAGACTGCTAGCAACAACATCAAAGTAAATGTGGGGGTAAGTGAGCTGGTGGTCACAGTTTGGACCAGTTAATAGGGGTATTTGATGAGCATAGTGTACTGAACTGATCTAGAGTGAAAACAATTTATCAGTCAATCCACAGGACTACGTGTGGTCTGAGAACAAATGACTAAGGAAAAAAATAAACGCAAACAAAAATATAGGTACGAAAAACAGGTAAGAAAAAAGGGGCAGGTGTGACAGTGAGGGAGTGGGAAGGGGAGGAATTATGATATGTGCTGGGGTTGCTGAGCAGGGTGAGGATCCAGCCAGGATGTAAGTAAGAGTTGGAAAAAGAGTGGAGCAAGCATTCAAGACAATGAGGATTGAGAGGGAGCTGGAAGAAGGGGTACTAGGTGCTGCATCCAATCAACGGCAACCACATCTATTGAACATGGGTGCAATGCAACTGACCCTATCAGGGTGTAGAACGTCATAAAAGTGTATGTAGTTATGCATACCCTTATTCATGCCAATATGACACTGCTCTATTGTACTGTACTTTGACAATATTCGTTAAGCCAATAATATCTTTCGATCTTATTATATAGATGATCATGGGTGCAGTACCACATTCTGTTATGACAATTCCACACCTTGGACCCAAAGGGGGTTAGTGGTGGTTAATAAAACAGGCTTTTGAAAACAACCCCTCAGGTGGTTTTAGTGCAGATGACATGTAACACAGATGTGCTGTTGTCAGCTTCAGCCCATCAGCACAGGATTGTGCTAACTGGAATTCACATTAATTAATTCACTAATCATTTCTAAATGCATTTTACTTGGAGGTTGTAACAGACACAAGATAATGCCGGGTTAAAGTGATTGAAAGCAGGTGCCCGTGTTACAGGGGCGGCCGTGCTGCTTAAAAAACAAGCTGTTTCAGTTGAAACAGCACATGTCCGGCCTGCAGAAGGAGAAACTCAATAAAGTAAATAGTGCTTACAGACTAAATAACAGGTCCTGTGTAACAACGAAAGTAAAGGGGCCAGTAGCCATGTGAGGTTACAAATGAAGGCAAGGCCGTACTAAGGAGGGACTAACAAGCCTATTAACGAATCCGAAGGCAGCATGTACGAAAAACAATGACAAAAGCCAATGAAAAATATGAGGAGTGGGCGTTGCTTCTCTCCCATACTCTACCACAGCAGTCTCTCAGATCGAGGAGCGCATGAGCCCTGCTGATAGGTTCGACCTAAACATTAGGCTAAAGAAAGAATAGAATGCTCATCACTTACCCCAGATAATATTTATCTTAATATCCAGTTGACAAAGTTTGTCTCTTTAGCAGAGAACAAACTAGGTCACCTAGGAATAATATTGGCAAGCACCAGCACAATGATTGAATGATTGTCCATCCCTCCTCAAGTCAGTGAAAAGACAGCACTGACGACAAGATAACCACTTAATTACCAGCAACTGCACCAGTACTTTTAGAAAAAACACTTTATATCAAATTGTTAGCTCAGTTTATTTTATGCTTCTTGCACTCGTGCTGACATTTTAAAAGCAGTGAGACTTGAGGTAGTTGCTGTGTCTTTCAATGGGCACAGGCTACCCCAGTATCAGGATCTGCCTCTGACAGTTGCATCGAGCGATCTATTGCAGCACTTCCCTATTCCACAAGCACTTTCCATATACTACACAAACAGGGTTCTCGTATTTGCCACAATGAAAAGCTAATAATTTGTGTTTAAGCACAACTAATTGCATAGGCATTTTATAATTTTCACCAAAAGAAATTCCTCTCGAGTTTTGATACATAACGCGCCCTTCGATCCTGTGATCCACGTTTCAAAACGTGTCATGGACCCAAGTGTCAGGAAAACACGGGAGGAGAGCCTCAATAAGTGCTCCTCTTGGAGCCAAAAAAACACTGTACCAGGTTGATAGTTCAGACATACTAGGTTCTCCCGCTTTCACTTGCCATATCTCAATGTTAGCCTCGTTCTTTGTGATGCATCTATCTCAATTAACTGAGCTTTTTACAATTTACGCTATTTTCTATCATTTGCAAATCTATGTGTGCAACGTGCACTTTCCTAAGCATGATAGCCTCTTTAAAAACATTTATATGCTGCTATCATTTTCTCTGCATAGGCATTTTATTGTTAGCTTAAACGTCGCATTTATATTTCGTTACAACAACATGACTGTCGTTTTTGCACTTATGATGTGAACCTTGGAGGAAGTACATGGTCCAAATTTGATATGAAAGCAAACTAGATAATTAAATTATTGAAATATAAATCTCTAAAACGAACTCTTAGGTATTCCCAATATGTTGCCAGGTATAATAGGGGTGTGTAATATGAGGGGGGTCATCGTCCTTCCACCTATCTTTCCTGCCACAGAAGGAAATTGGGCAAGGGGCTCCCAACATGCACACTCACACACTACTGCTTTCCCAATTTTTTCTTTTTAACCAGGTAACAACAATCAGTATCTGTGCAGTCCTGGGCACATCCCCCACTTCAGCACCAGGGTTTTCGAATCATCCTAATTTTTGCGGCGGATCAACCTAATTTTCGGTTATATGCCAAAGGCATAGTCAAGCAGTATATTCCATTTATATGGACAGGCCACATCAGAAATTGCCAAAGAATCCTCAGAACGAATTTGACCGGTTAAAATTTGGTACCTTGGGGGCGTGGCCAAGATGGCGACCTAAGCGGCTGCGGGTCCCGTGAGCTCCCCGACCCAGGTCCTCGCGCAGACCACCAGACGTGTGATTCCCCCCCACGGAGCTTCACCGGGGGTGGGAGAGCCACAGGACACCGCAGAGTCGCTGCAGGGACCACCGGAAATCAGAGGACGGCGTGAGAGGCAGTGGCTCCCTGACTGCCACCGGCCGCAAAATGGCGCCCAAGCGACGAGCCCAATGAGTGAGGCGGGCGGCGGCCAGGCGGAGAGACCTTGCAGCTGCGGGGCCGGGCGCTCATGCCGGGGGCGGCGCCGACTGCTTCCGTGCCCCTCCCCAGTGACAGAGGAGGCCCGAGAGGCGAAGCAGGCGGCTCCGCGGCCGGGGACTGACGGAGGGCCGCAGAATCGAAACAGAGGCCGGGGATGTGTGGCCCGGCGGCGGGTGGCCGGACTGGGCCTCGCCCAACATCACCAGGACTCCTGTCGCTCTCCCCTGCGTGGACGTGGCGGGGAGGAGGGCCCCTCCGGGGGAGGACGCTGACGCCCCCGTGGCTGCCGGGAGCAGAGTGGGCCGCGGCTCCGAAATTGAGGCCGGGGTCATGGCCCTGAAGTGGGTATCCGGGCCAGGCCTCCCTTGGCAACACAAGACCCCTGGCGCTCTCCCCCAAATGCATGTGGAATAGTCAGGCGCCCGCCGCAGCATGACGAGACGAGTTGATCAGAGGTGAGGAGGCAGGGGGCTGCTTGGCAAAGGGACGCGTCCCCCAAAGAGGCCGCGGGCGCCATTTTGAGGAGCGGCGCCAACGAGAAGCACGTTGAAGGTCGAGTGGGAGCCCGGGAGGACATCAACTTTTTGAGGCCAATCTGGGACTGAGCTGGCTCTGGGGGTGCCCGGCGGGCCCATGAACTCGAGGAATGCGCCACTAACGATCCCACAACGCCGCGGGTAAGGCCCAGTACGGCGGGGGACGCAGAATGAGGCCGCGAGGGTGCTTAGGCATCACAGTGCACCAGTGGGGATGTGCGCTCTCTGGGGAAGAGAGACCCGGACCAAACCCAGCCACCAGAGACCAAGACTGTTGGTGGTGCGATCCCTAGGCCCACACACAGAGACTGAGGAGCAGAGGCACCTCTGGGATCGGGAAGCAAGAGGTGGTGACCCCAAGGAGGTGGCCCTGGTTGCTAGAGGCCCCAGGTCCTCGGCTGGAGCGGAGGGAGAAGTGGGATCTGGGTGGGGGGCCTCTGAGGTGATGGCACGCTGAACCTGGCACCTATCGCAGTCGAGCAAGAGGAGGTAGGCCCCTCTCCAGCAGGGCAGCAAAGAGCGAAGGGGCCACCGCCGGAGGCAACGAGCGACCGCCGTAGTAACAGTCCCGAGAGGAGGGACAGAGGCAGGGTCCGGGAGAACACCTACAGGAGTCAAAGTATGGCCGGTCTGCGGAAGAAAGGAGACCGTCCTCTCCCAGAGATGCTTGGCAAGGGCCCGCCGAAAGGAGACAAGGGGCCGTCCTCCCCAGGGGCGACAGAGCAGCACCCTGAATCCAACGATGGCGAGGTGCCCATCACAAGATCCTTTCTAGAGACCCTGTTCAATTCCATCCGCGAGGACTTTCAAACACTGAAGCAAGAGGTCGCAGGGGAGGTCCGAGAAATCAGAAAGGATGTGGACGGCCTGGGCGAGAGAGTAACCACCATCGAAGACGCAGATCACGCCAGAAGTGATGAGATAGAGCAGCTCCAACAGGAAGTCATTCGCCTTAAAGACCAGCAAGTGGACCTACAGGCGCATGGAGAGGACTTAGAAAATTGGTCCCGTCGTAACAATATTCGGGTCCGGGGGGTCCCCACTTAAAGAAGAAGGTGCGGATATCGCGGGCTACCTACAGGCCATGTTTCGGGATATCCTGGGGGGAAGTAGCGGACTTTGCCATCGGAATTGATCGAGCGCACAGAGTGGGGTTGGCGAGACGCACATCGCGCCCCCCCCCCCCACCCCTCCCCCTGACATCTTAGCTTTTTTACCGGACTTCCCACGTAAGGAGGGGATCCTCACGCCATGCCACAAACAACCCCTTCAATACAGGGGCCAGTCCGTGGCACTTTACCAGGACCTCTTGGCTATAACGCTACTCGTGGGGACACCCTTTTCGCTTGATTTTCAAGTGGAACATTGCCCTGAAACACCCGTCTGGGGGAGGATGGCAACGGGTTAGCCGGAGGCGCTCTCCCACTGTGAACTCGAAACCGGACTCTCACACCATAACGCAGGAGAGGGCAATGACCATCCAAGAAGTTGCCAGACACCCTGCACCGACGGACTGACCTATTCACGTGAGGCGTATTCTTTAGCACTTCTGCATTCCAGGTCGGAGGGCAGGATGAGGGGGTGGGGCCACGGAGGTTGGCACGGTTGCCAGCTCCACCAAGTGACTTAACCACAGACCTGCCATGCGAGATGGCAGGACTGGGACACTGCTTCATTGTTGGGGTACTAGAGTTGGGGCTAGGGAGGAGGGGAGGCGGGGGGACGACAGTGTGGGTTCTGGTTGAGAGTTGGGGGGTTGGGGAGGGAGGCGTGGGGGGAGGAAGGGGGGAGGGGGGACTGGGGCTCTGGTGTGTCGCATTCCAGGGGGGCATGGGCAGAGCGGGGGGGGGGCTGGGCCCCCGAGCAATTACGGAGCCCAGTCAGAGCCTGACCATGGCTGACGCTGTCTTGAAGGTTCTCACATTAAACGTAAGAGGGGTTAACAACCCTATCAAACGGAGGGCAATCCTATCCTTCCTGGAGAATTTGGGGGCTTCAATATGTCTGTTACAAGAAACACACCTGCTCTCCAGGGACTGGCATCGCATGCACTCCAGGGCTTTCCCTCAGCAATACTTCTCCTCCACTGTAGAGACAAAAAGCGGGGGTAGCTCTCCTGTTCGCTAAGCACTTCAGAGACCAAGTGGGAGACAAGATCGCTGAAATCAAGGGCAGGCTCCTAGCTTACAACGTCCAGGTGGGGGGTTTATCCATGGCTATAGGGTCGGTGTATGTTCCTAACACAAAGCAAGAACCCTTCCTCGTGGGGGCCCTGGCGTATCAAACAAAATACACAATAGTGGGAGGTGATATTAATCTGGTGATGGACCAGGTTAAAGACAGGTCAGGCCATCGCTTTGGATCCACGGGAGCAATTTCACAGGAGGGCAGACAATGGTTGGCCAGCAGAGGGTTTTTAGATCTTTGGCGGAGGCCCACCTCAACTCTACGGGGTACACGTTCTATTCACATGTACACCGCACCTACGCCAGGTTAGATCATTTTTTTGGGTCCACAGTCCTAGCTCCCTTAGTCACAGATGCCGACATCACCCCGGTGGCACTCTCTGACCACAATGCAGTCACACTTCACATAGCGGTCCCTCGCACAAAATCATACAAAGTCAGGTGGCGCCTTCGAGAGACATTGCTACAGCGTAAAGGGGTCACCCAACAACTACGCCAAAGCATCACAGATTACCTGAGCATTAACGATAGCGCAGACGTACCAGTGATAGTGGTTTGGGGGGCACTTAAAGCTGTGGTGCGCGGCGACCTCATAGCTATTGCAGTGGCTGAAGCACAGGAACGTAGGGACAGGCGCTAGCAGCGCAGGTGTTAGAATTAAAGCGGGTACATAGTAGAACTGGGGCCCCTAAAATTTGGCGAGAGCTGAAAGCAGCGAGGGCACAGCTCGTGAGCCTGGATCTCGATCGGGCAGAATACGCAGCTCTACGTCTCCGACATACATATTATGTGGGAGGCGATAAAAAGGGGCGTCTACTGGCCAGTAAGCTTAGAGCTAAGCTCCAACGCTCAAAAATCCCTGCCCTCCAAGGCCAAGGAGGACGCATGCTTGTGAAAGATGAGCAGATAGCGGAAGCGTTTCAAGCATTTTATGCCTCACTCTACGCTGCGGACCCAGAGATCGGGGATACCTACCTTAAGGGGGCGTCAGTTACAGCCCTTAATGAGGCAGCGCGCTTACGCTGAACGCCCCGATAAGGACGGAGGAAGTAATATCGGCGATAGCACACCTTAAGCCTCTAAAAACACCAGGGCCTGACGGATTCTCCGCAGGCTTCTACAAGGCCTTCTGCCCATTGTTGGCACATGTGCTTACTAAATTGTTCAACTCCTTCCAGGGTCCAGGCTCCATCCCTCAAGACATACTCGCCGCGGCTATTATCGTACTGCCCAAACCCGGCAAGGACACTTCACAGTGTGCTGCCTACCGACCCATCCCCCTGCTTAATTTAGACCTCAAAATCTTCACGGGGATTCTAGCGGCTAGACTAGGGCCGTGCCTGCCGGGCATCATAGAACCTGATCAATCGGGTTTCATCTCCAACAGACAGTGCAGTGACAATACCAAGCGACTTTTGCATCAGATAGACACGCCCCATTTTAATGACGCGGACGCAGCTCTCCTATCGGTTGACGCCGAGAAGGCGTTCGACAGGGTGGACTGGTGGTACTTGGACAAGACTGGCGCGCTTTGGCATTGGTGACCGCTTCCGGACATGGGTCACTAGCGGTTACGACACACCACAAGCGACTATTCGGGTTAATGGCATAGGCTCGCAACCCTTTGACATCAGGCGGGGCACTAGGCATGGGTGCCCGCTCTCGCCCCTATTTGCCCTTTATATTGAACCATTTGCGCAGAGAATCTGTGACAATCTGGACATCGCGGGTGTCACGTTTGGTGGAGTACCGCATACCATTAGCCTGTACGCAGACGACATACTTGCAGCGTTAGACAATCCCTCATGCTCGGTGCCAGCTTTTCTAAAGGAAATGGAGACCTATGGGGAAAATTTTGGGATTCAAAATGAATGTAGGGAAAACCCCGATTCTTCCCCTGGGCTGTAATGCCCGTAGTACCGCTGGTGGTCTACGGCAGTTTGGGGGATTGTCCTCACACATGTCTCTGCCATACTTGGGGATCACCTTGATGCTCAGCACAACGCAGACGGTCGAGCATAACTACACAGCACTATTTGCTCAACTTCAAGGGGACCTAAAGCGGTGGCGGCAACAACCGCTCTCTTGGCTGGGTTGGGTGGCGGTGATCAAAATATCCCTGCTACCCAAGATTCTCTACCTGTTCCAAACCATCCCAGTTACCCCACTGATTGAGATGCTTCAGAAAATGCAAGATTCGATACAGCAATTCGTATGGGCGGGTAAACGCCGGAGACCCTGCAGAGACCTGGGCAGGCAAGCTCCTAAAGAGGGGGGTTTGGCATCCCAGACCTTCTCCGCTACTTCCAAGCGACACAACTTCGTTATCTCCTGTAATGGAACTGCCCCGAATCAGAAAAACTGTGGCTATTTCAGGACAGGGCAATGGCCCAAATGTCGCTGTGGAAGGTCCCCCTCCTGCAACGCGCGGACAGGCCGTCCTATCTCAAGAAATCACCTATCACCCGTTCACTACTCAAAGTGTGGGATGCGGTAGCAGTCAATAGAGGTCTCACCACTTTCCCTTCGCCCATGATGCCACTACTCGACAATCTGGTCTTTCCTCCCGGGATGAACCTTGGGGCGTTTCGACAGTGGTGTGCATCGGAATGCAGGTCGGCCGGTCATCTGTTTGATGTGGATGGCTTTATCCCGCTTGACACCTTGAAGGAGATGTATACCCTGACAGCACCACAGCGGTTCCAGTACTTCCAGATCCGCCACTGGCTCACACAGGAAGACACATTACCGCTGGTGAGTCAGAGGCTGACAGCATACCAGGGAGAAATAGCTCATCACGAAAAAGTCAGACAGACAGGCGATCACGGGTCTGTATAAAATGCTACGCCCACCCCCGTATACCCAGCGCTCTGCTGGTCAAAGGCGCTGGGAAGCAGAGCTCGGACGAACTCTGACAGATAAAGAATGGCAGGACATTTTACCTTTGCAACCTTATAAGTGTTTATATATGCAGCACATTATCCAGAACTTCTTCACACACCCACAGATTGTAAGGTGCACTGTAGAAGAAGTGTTCCTTAATATACCGGAGCAGATGAAGCTGCTCAATGTACAAAATCGTCCGTTTAAATAGGCTGCAATGGCGCGAATCCACCGATCGATGTCCCATGTGTAAGCTGCAAGGGGAACCTGTGCTGCTAGCTGTCCCTTCTTGATGAAGTAAAGCGCGCTGCAATACCAATTCACAAAAGAACTGAAAACAAAAAAAAAATACCCCATTGATGTGTTTTCATGGCATAGTCCTAAATTACAACACGTGCATGTAAAGGAATACTGTGTTTTCAAGTGCAAAAAACCAAAACTATGGTCTTTCATTTAGCAAAAGACCTTCATGTTTTGAAGTGTAATAAATGAAAGGACATGCAAGTAAAAGGAATGCTGCAGCACACAGGTGTGTGTATTTTAATGTGAAGGTGGTGACACCCGGCTCCGGGTCACTGCCACTTAAGCTCTTATGTACCAGAGTGCTTTTGACATGCTGCTGTCACCTTAACCGAGAGCCAATCTAGTGTATACAAAACATAATAAAGTGGATTAATTATTTACTCAGACACCGAAGTACCTCCAGACTGCTGAGTGTCTGAAGACAAGCAAATGAATTCTGACCTGCTACCGGTAACGCCCGGTTAGCGCTTTGACTGCAATGCTATTCTTTCTTTTCAGAGGAGTGCGGGCTTAAGAGGGTATTCTATCGATCTTGCACGAAGTTCCCGTTCGTGTGTCAAGCAAGACACACGTTGGAAGTGCAACACTTGTGTCTCAGTGGGAGGGAGTTACAAGACGTCAGTCGAGCCAGACGTCAGCATTGCCCAGGGTCAGCATTGCCCGGGGTCAGCATTGCCCGGGGTCAGCATTGCCCGGGGTCAGCATTGCCCGGGGACAGCATTGCCCGGGGACAGCATTGCCCGGGGACAGCATTGCCCGGTGCCAGTGATGGAGCAGATTTCATCTGCAGTCAGGCATTGTTTTAATTTTGTGCTTCAGACAGACTGCATTTAAATTGCCACGCACATTTTGGTGCAAGATAAAAACATGGCACATGAAAAATATGAAAGTGAGGCCTATTCAGTCTGAAATGCTTTTGCTGAATTAACATGTGTTTTTGAAATGTAGAGAAAAGTGGCCTTTTTAGCTTTGAAGATTAATAGAATGCGTTTCTCTCTTCCCAGCTCATCCTTGTAATCTAAATGCACTATTCCTGTCTTAAAAAACTTTGGCTTGTAGCATATTTTGATAACATTTTCAGTTAATGACACCTCTTTTTATAATGTGTGTGAATTAATAATGCACCAAACACTACACATGGGGCTAAATGCTTTTTTGAATGAAAAGCTATCTAAAACACTAAAGCATGTTGCTGTGTGAGCTGTATTAACTGTGTGTGCTTTTAAATTTTACACTAAAGCATGAAAATGCTATGTTGCGCATTGCACATTTTTGCTTGTTGTACACAAATTAGAAAAAAGCAGCTTTAAACTAATAGCTTGGCTAAGTAAAAATGTATAAGGGGTATTAGTATGAGGGAGGGAAACATAATGGGCTGATTTACATGAAATTAATATTCTCTTTGTGTTTGTTTTATTTTTTGGGGCCTACACAAAACATGTCTGCCTGTGAATCCAGCAAGGCTATGACTTGCATAGAAGAGAGATTGCGCAGATACCAGCTTGACTCAAACTGCGGAAGAAGTCAAGGCCTCTTTGTACTTTGAACATTCTTGTGATTGTGCCAATGTACCAGTTAGCTAAAAGTATCCATCTAGCCTGCGCTGTGGAAGGAAGGAAGGACGAATTAGAATGAAACATTTTTCCTAGTAAAAGTTGCAAACATATAAAATGTATTAAATCATTTGCGCTTCTTTTGTTAAAACTGGTATGCTCTAGAATTTTTAATGAGTCAGTAAGGTTAGACCTCATGCCATTGTGGCTGACCAATCAAGTACAAGTTTTCCTGAAGATGCAACATTTGTGTGTAGTCTGCCAAGAATTAGAGTATAAATAATGACCTCTCTGGAGGCGTGGTTGGCTTTCTTAGCTCAGCTGGCTTCTTGCTCATTTTGGCTTAGGCTTTGCTTCATTCACATGGGTTAGGTTCGAGATCGTCCCGGGTGCAGCCTTGGGCGACCGAGGAGAGTCAAGTGGGGGGTTCCCTGGGGATTTTTTCTTCCAAAGTCCTTGCACGTCATATTTTGGCACAGCAGGCCACATTCCTTTGAGGTTTCGTGAAGGAGGGGCTGTCTCACTCCTTGCTTGCTCTTTAGACACAGACAGGAGCAGAGAGTGCAGTGGATTATGATAGAATTAGATGCTAAACTTTAAGTTTATGCTTTGACTAATTAATTAGGTCTGAAATTATGTATTTGACTTATGCATTTATTTCTCTTTAGGGGAGATTTTTGCCAACTATTTAATTATTGATTAGCTTTCCAAGGCTATTTTTCTTAGAAACTCTGTAAGAGCTTGATTGACATTTTGCGCCACATTTTTTTTCCTAAATGTAATACTTGTATGCAGACTGTAATGTGTTCTGTATTAATGCTATTTTTCCTGTTTTCCAAATTCTGTAACCTGATTGATATTTTACTAATGAATAAAGGGTCAGAGAAAAAATTAACTTTTGAATAGAAAATAAAAAACCCTTTAAAATACTCAACAACTCTCTTTATTGGCTTGAAATAATAATTGCATTTTTGACTGTTCAGGTTTATTTAAATCTCATGAAGGTAATACATGGTGTGAAGGGCCCAACACCTTTACCAGCGGTAAATTAGAGGTAGCATGAGGGTTTTGCATTGAGAAATTACCAGAAGAATTGACCGCTCCATCACCAGCATTGCCCGGTGCCAGCATTGCCCGGTGCCAGCATTGCCCGGGGTCAGCATTGCTCAGGGTCAGCATTGCTCAGGGTCAGCATTGCTCAGGGTCAGCATTGCTCAGGGTCAGCATTGCTCAGGGTCAGCATTGCTCAGGGTCAGCATTGCCCAGGGTCAGCATTGCCCAGGGTCAGCATTGCCCAGGGTCAGCATTGCCCAGGGTCAGCATTGCCCAGGGTCAGCATTGCCCAGGGTCAGCATTGCTCGGTGTCAGCATTGCTCGGTGTCAGCATTGCTCGGTGTCAGCATTGCTCGGTGTCAGCATTGCTCGGTGTCAGCATCAGCATTGCTCGGTGTCAGCATTGCTCGGTGTCAGCATCAGCATTGCTCGGTGTCGGCATTGCTCGGTGTCAGCATCAGCATTGCTCGGTGTCAGCATTGCTCGGTGTCAGCATTGCTCGGTGTCAGCATTGCTCGGTGTCAGCATTGCTCTGTGTCAGCATTGCTCGGTGTCAGCATTGCTCGGTGTCAGCATTGCCCAGGGTCAGCATTGCCCAGCATCCGTCTGCGCTCATGCCTCTATGCTCGAGCAATGTAACCAAGAGACGAGTCGCAGTAAAAAGCTCAGAAAATAACAAGAAGAAAACGCACTAAAAGCATACTGAGGATACTTGGAAATTAATCAGGTATAAAAGTTATGTAGTTTACCGGGAACCCTGGTGACGTTATTAAATAGCGCCTTCCACCTTTCATAGCACCTGACAGTACAGAACACGTGCGGACGACCCCCCCAGTATAGAGCGCGCACCCAGGGGCTATAACCGAGAAAAGGCAAAAACAGCCAGAGGGAAAAAAAGATACTTGTAATCGGCGCAACGTGGTGACAGGCATTGATTATTAATTACTGAAGTACCAGAGGCTGCTACAGAGGTCCCTATTTCCAAATGCATCTTTAGAAACCAAGGGGCATATTATCAAGGGGGTTTATCTCGCTTTTTTGGCTTTAAAAGCCAAGAAAACGGAGATAAAATGATCTCCCTATTACCTAGCTGTCGCTAACACCAGTTAGCGACAGCTAGTAGGAGATAGCGACCATCTTGGGCCCCACTTTGCATGTCAGTGATATTTATCACTAATGACATGCAAAGTGGGCGTGCCAAGATGTTAGCGACTGGAAACAGTCGCTAACATCGCTATCTCCTATTACCAACTTATGGAGATATTCGCGCTAAGCGTGAATATCTCCAAAAGCTAACACCTGCCCTGAGCAGTTCTTAGCCATGTTATCCAATGGGAGGTGGATAACAAGGCTAAGAGCATTAGCTCGGTAATGGTAATGCATGAATATCGCTGACTTTTCAGCGATATTCGTGCATTGCGGCCGATTTTTGTCGCATTTGCGATAAACCTTGGTAATACAGCTCAGCTGTAAATTTTTGTCTCTAACCAAGCAATGCCCCCTAACTTCAATAGTTGCCACTCCACGTACGATATTATCGAATGTACTAAAGTGACACGCTCGCTCCCTGGCCTCTTAGACTACCTTTACATGAATTGTGCTGCATGATTTACATGCTAAACATTTTCATGGCTGATCTCATGTACCGGCTCTTAAAGCCAAGCCCACCCACCCCACTGGCTCAGCTCCAGCTATTAATTTGCGGCTCGCCCACCTCTAGTCCCTGGAGCCAGACGCCAGCACTGACTGCACTAAGTTGCAGTGCCACACGCCATCACTAGAGGTCCCCAGCAGCGCACACCATCACTGACTGCACTACAGCGGGCCGTCACTAGAGGTCCCTGCAGCCGGATACTATCACTGACTGCAGTACAGCAGGTCGTCGCTAGAGGTCCCTGGAGCCGAACCGATCACTGGCTGCAATACAGCAGGTCGTCGCTAGAGGTCCCTGGAGCCGGATACTATCACTGATTGCAGTACAATAGATCGTCACTACAGGTCCCTGGAGCCGAACCGATCACTGACTGCAGTACAGCAGGTCGTCGCTAGAGGTCCCTGGAGCCGGATTCTATCACTGACTGCAGTACAGCAGGTCGTCGCTAGAGGTCCCTGGAGCCGAACCGATCACTGATTGCAGTTCAGCAGGTCGTCACTACATCCCTGGAGCCGAACCGATCACTGACTGCAGTACAGCAGGTCGTCGCTAGAGGTCCCTGGAGCCGAACCGATCATGACTGCAGTACAGCAGGTCGTCGCTAGAGGTCCCTGGAGCCGGATACTATCACTGACTGCAGTACAGCAGGTCGTCGCTAGAGGTCCCTGGAGCCGGATACTATCACTGACTGCAATACAGCAGGTCGTCGCTAGAGGTCTCACGGGCCAGACGTTAGCATTGGCTGCAGTAGATTGTAGGACCACAGGCCGCTCCTAGATCTCCCTGAAGCAGTCGCTAGTACTGCCTGTTAACTATTGCCGTCAATCAACCATTAGAAGCCACTAAAAGCCTTGGGGCTTATTTACAAGCCCCTTGCGCCACCCATACCTCACTTTTCCCATGTTAAAATTGACGCAGAAGTGGCGCAAGAGGCTTGTAAATAAGCCCCCTTGAATGCAAGTCGTGCGTTGCTGTGCAGTCTCAAGGTTTGGCATCTGCACTTGCACCATTACCAAACCAGTTGGGACTCGAAAGCAATACTCCATTATAGACTATTCAACACATGCCTAAACGGTAAAAACACAGACAGGTAACGGGTAAATAAGAAGGAAGCCAGTCATTTGCGTGCGGCGCTGAAAATGCAGAGGATGTGCTGTAACGGGCAGAGCTGCCGACTTCGGAACTGGGGAATCTCTGCCCGGGCTCAACATCCTGTGATTCTGGGCAAATCACTCAATCTACCTGTGCCTACAAAAACAAGCTTGTCATTTGTCGGAGCATCGGAAACAGAGGGGCATATTATCAAGGGGGGTTATCTCTGCTTTTTTGGCTTTAAAAGCCAAGAAAGTGGAGATAACATTATCTCCCTATTACCTAGCTGTCGCTAACACCAGTTAGCGACAGCTGGTAGGAGATAGCGACCATCTTGGGCCCCACTTTGCATGTCAGTGATATTTATCACTAATGACATGCAAAGTGGGCGTGCCAAGATGTTAGCGACTAGTCGCTAACATCGCTATCTCCTATTACCAACTTTTGGAGATATTCGCGCTTAGCGCGAATATCTCCAAAAACTAACACCTGCCCTGAGCAGTTCTTAGCCATGTTATCCAATGGGAGGTGGATAACATGGCTAAGAGCATTAGCTCGGTAATGCATGAATATCGATGACTTTTCAGCGATATTCATGCATTGCGGCCGTTTTTTATCGCATTTGCGATAAACCTTGATAATAGCAAGGTTTATCTGCGATAATTTCTGACGATGCTTAGCGTTAAAAAATTCGTTGCTAAGCATCGTTAGCGATAAATATCGCTTAACGTTGGTAATATGCCCCAGAATCTGTCGTATTCTCGGCTGCTGTACTGTTAAAAATGTCAACTTGCTTGTGTTTCACACTAAAATAAATTCCAGGTTTACCTGCAGTGCCCCGGCTTTGAAGTTCTATCTAAGATGTTTGGGTTATGCTGCAGGTGTGTGCTGCGAGTTTTAAGACTGTAAGGTTTTCCGCCTACAATAGCAAGTATTTTTATTCGGCACATGGTGGGGGGGAGGGGGGGAAGCTGGATTTTCTCTAGAGGTGTTGGCACGTCATTGATATAAATGCTGAAAAATGTTGGTCTGCGGTTGTGCCATGGATAGCATTGTTCCAGTGGAGCATCTCATACAAAATGTATTTTTTTTTGTAGGTGAAAGTATAAAATAATGTAATATTTGGTTCTCGATGTCTAATTAAATAAAACATCTTCAGGAAGTTACTGAATTTAAAAAAATCAACATTGTGCCTTTAACGTTATCAGAGTCTGTAAGGTTAAGTGTGACTCCCTGTTTAGGGCAACAGCACCGAATGTTCTGCTCGGATTGGGATTAGAGTTCTCTGGGGGTCAGTCACCAGCACTGGATTGAAGGACTACCACATGCCAAAACGAGAAGTCTATCGATGTAATTGATGGTAAATAGGCCAACATGTAATATAACGTACACTTCTATGTTGGGGATTCTTCTGGAAACTCCATACTATGTACCAAATACACACCCGTGGACCTGCGCTACCTCAAACCCACAAGACAGCCAAGTATTACATCAACTTTCCACTGTAACACCCAAAAGGGACTTAATTTTGGAGGGTAGTCAAACATACATCACATCAACATATTAAACAGTTAACATTTATTCCAACATATTTATAATCCTTTACAAACATGTCAAAATCTAACATTTGGTATACTCTTCTATCCCCAAGTGATCACATTACAAACATTTTAAAACATATCAAGATGAATTTTTAGGATACCAAACATGCAACATGTTTTTCGCGGTGTTTACTCTACAGCTTCTTTCAAGTTTAAAGTTATGTTAAATGTACTTAATAAGCTTGCAAGTACCCCAAGGCATCTTGGCGCTGACAACGGAGTGCAGAAAGAAAGTGAAGAGATCAAGGATTGTTAAAGAGCCAAGTCTTGAGAGATTTCCTTAAAGTAGAATAAAGTGGATACTCATATAAAATTATTCAGGGATCTCAGACAAGCATACTTGGCTTACTGATTTATACATTTTCTCCAAAGGTTGGACATCAGGGTTGTAGCCATCTTAAGTGTCGCAAAAAGCTAAAGACCTTGGGGCAGATTTATGTTAACTGGCGCATCCCCAGGGATGCGCCAGTTAACATGCGCCACAGTGCGCCACTGCTCCGCCACCCATGGTGCGCCGCATTTATGATGCGGCGCACCATGGTGCAAGGCAGTGAGGATGCGTGACGCATCTCTCGGCGTACGGGCGGCGCATTGCAGGAGTCATGTCGCAAGTGCGACATGACTCCTGCAATGCACAGGGGCCACCTGTTCAATGTATGGTGCGTCACCCTTACGCCTGCTTCAAGCAGGCGTAGGGAATTGACGTAGAAAGTGACTGAGTGAAATCTCATAGATTTCACTCAGCCACTTTTAGGAGGCGTTCCTGCGCAGGAACGCCCCCCCCTGCGCAGGAACGCCTCCTTATGCCGCAGGGGTTTCCAACGTGACGCATCTCATAGATGCGTCACATTGTAAATAGGGTGCATTGTTTGCGCCGCCGTTGCGTCACATTACGTGACGCAATTGCGGCGCAAGGAGGCACAAGAGCCTCATAACTCTGCCCCCTTGCTTTTCGAGTAAGCCCCAAGGGATGGCCTCACACACCTGCTACAGAGCACCTGGATACCATCAAGGGAGATCAGTGCATGATGAAAACACCAATAACATAACATCCTCAACTTCTGGCACATCTCTGCTAATCAGCAGGGATGCGCCAGAACAGTTGCGACACACCAAACCACCCGTGCGCCACCACTGATGCGCCGCATTTACAATGCGGCGCACCGTGACGCACGGAAGGGCAGATGCTTGTCGTATCCCCCAGCGGAAAGGCAGCGCATTGCTGGAGTCGCATCGCAAGCGTGACGCAGCTCCAGCAAGGCTCGGGGTGCCCCTATGCCTAACATGCTGCGTCAATCCTTACACCTGCTACAAGCAGGCGCATGGTTTTGACGCAGCATGGCCGTAAATGTGACTGAGTGAAATGATTTCACTCAGCCACTTTTCCGAGGTATTTCTGCGCCAGAATGCCCCGCCCCGTGCCGGAACGCCCACATGTGGCACAGGGCTTTACACCGTGACGCATCTCCCAGATGCGTCACGTTGTAAATACCACGCAGAATGGCGCTGGCTTTGCGCCGCTGCTGCGTCACAAAAGTGACGCAACGGCAGAGCAAATGTGGTGTACGGGGCTTGTAAATCTGCCCATTAAATGTTTATGTTCTAATTCACAGAGAAATCTCCATGGACAGATACAAGAAAATCCACACAGCCAAATGGCACACCTAGGTCACTGTATGTTACCAATCATTTATCATTGCATATCAATACATCTAGTCATCACAAAGAAGACTATGCATGCATTAAGAACCCAAGGGAGCTTACATCTTACCTGACTAAAGAGTATTATACTGTATGAGCGTTGGCATCCCTTACGTTCATGATGCGTGGGTTGTCCTCTTTGTGATGAATAGATGTATTGTTAAGTGGTGATAAATCACTGGTAATATACAAAGAGCTAGGTGTGCCATTTGGCTATGTGGATATTTTTGTTACTATTAATGGAGATTTCAGTATGAGAGATCTGGAATTATCCGAATGCCCTGCCTTCTACAATAGGGGTTGTACCTTCTGCCATGCGGCGTGGAAGAGACATTTTCACTAAAATATTTCCAACTTGGTTGGGTGACGTTTTTTGTTTTTTTTTAAAGTGAGTGCTGTGGAGGTTACAGAAGTCCTTCAACTTTTGTGAGTCAAGGACAGGAGTGTGGAAGTCAGAACGCTGTCAAGGCAAGACACCCACCTGTGTTCCTCTGGGTCTCCCGAGCATGGGGTTCCATGCATGGGTGGATCTTCAATGGATCTGAGCAGATACTCACCCAACTCCAGAAAAACGCTTTTGACTGAAGTTGGGGGTAGGGAAAACTGCCGCATTTTATTGGGGGATGCCTGCAACATTTTATTAACATATATACATTTTTTTTGTTGCAGTTTTTATGACATAAACCTTGCCCAAAGGAATTACAGAACTTTACATGAGCACCCAAGTTACACTACACCAAGTCCGTTTTTTTTTTTAAACACAGAGAGATTGAGTTATTTGCACAGAATCACAGGGTGTTGAGTTGAAGAAGGGATGCAAACCAGTTTAACCTGCTCCAAAGTCAGCCGCGCTGGCGGTTGAGTCACATCTCCGAGAATACTATTATCTACAGCATACTATTTTCTACAAGAAGGGTAGAGTCAAATGCTAACCCTGGAAGAAAGACCGCTAGGCGAGACCACTGGAGCCACATACCAGCTGTACTCTCTTAGAAAATTATAACAGAGCGAGCGCATTAAAACACATTATCAAATTTCAAGCCCAATATCAGTAATACTAAGGGGCAGATTTACTACTTCTGGAGCATCTCTGCTAATCAGCTGGGGTGCACCAGAAGAGTTGCGATGCATCTGCCCACCCATGTGCCACCACTCATGCGCCGCGTTTACAACGCGGCGCACCGTGGGCCACGGATGGGCAGATGCGTGTCGCATCCCCCGTCGGAAAGGCGGCGCATTGCTGGAGTTGCAGCGCAAGCGCGACGCAGCTCCAGCAAGGCTCGGCGGTGCCCTATCCCTAACATCCTGCGTCAATCATTACGCCTGCTATAAGCAGGCATAGGATTTTGACGCAGCACGGTCTTAAAAGTGACTGAGTGCAATCTTGTAGATTTCACTCAGCCACTTTTAGGAGGCATTCCTGCGCCGGAACCCCCCCTGCCTGCGCCAGAACGCCTACATGTGGTGGAGGGCTTTACAACGTGACGCATCTCCCAGATGCGTCACGTTGTAAATACCACGCAGCATGGCATTGACATTGTTCATTCACCAAACAGAAGAGATTATTCATGCACTGTAAGAATATCAGATGATTTGGTCTGTCCCAGTATTTACACAAAAATACCACCATTTTGGTTTACTACTTTTATAGCGCTACTCATCCCAATGCAGAGTTTCAGAGGGCTTTACATCACACAAACATTAAACATTATACATTGACAATAAAATTATGTGTGCATAAATCAATGTACGGGACGGGACGTACTACATAAGACAGGGTTACAGGGTGTAGGAGTCATGTCCTTCATAGCGCTCTATGCTATTTGAAGGATTGCAATTAATGAACCGCAAGTAACAAACAGATCTTTCTGTTAAAAGCAGGAACCCACTTCTGTAACCTACATAAAAGAAAAATCTCTCACCTGCGTGTTGCATTTAGTGCTTTGCAGGAGACAAATCTACCCTCTATGTTACTTTGATTCAATACTCAAGCAAGACAAAACACAGATCTCTCCAGCAAATGCTTTAACCTCCAGAGTTATCTTACCATTATTATTATGCAGTGAGATTTATTCAGTACACAAAGGTATCTGCAGCAGGTGCCTTAACCCCATTAGATATTTTAAAATGGAGACTTTGCAACCAATTAAGCAGGACAGATTTACGGCCACATTTCTCCTTGCTTTCAATTTCTTTTTCGCAGAGTTAAAAAAAAAAAGTATAAGTTCAGACCCAGATCTTCTGTCGGTGTTGCGTCACTTTTTTGCCACAACACTGATAAAAAAAGTAACTTGTTAAATCTAGTAATGCACTCAAGTGTACTCATGATAGACCTGCTAAACATATGTCTGAGATGTTAAGATCAGATGTCACTTCTTGTGATGCTACTTCCTGCGAGGTCATGGGTTGTGATGCCACTTCCCATGTTACTTCCTGTGATGCCACGTGCGATGTCACATGCCACGTTGTCACTAGTATACTGCCTAACTTGGTTAGTACCCCCACTTCTTTTTTTTAGGACTTGTGCCCTGGCAGGATTGTTTATAAATGTTTCCAAGATCAGAGGCAGTTACTAGAATTCCTCCAGCCAGATCCTAGTATTAAGCTATTCCTATAACTGACCCAAATCTTATACACACTAGCTGTGGATTGTCAGAAAATGAACCAAATGTAGAGCACGGAGAAAATGTCCATCAGTTTGCACTTATGCCTCGATGTGCTGGTAATTTATGTAAAAAGTAAACTGCAGTATGGAGAAATGTCTACAGTTAAATGAGACTGGGCAATTTTTATCCTGCATGTTATTTTATGAACTTATGGATCAAAGAGAAATAGTAAAAATATGACTATCCATTGCTGTTAAACACGTCCTGAAACTTAATGGAATGGCCATTGCGCTGCGATAAAACATTACAGGCTATTAAATAGCGGTGTGCACCTTTCAGAACACCTGACAGTTAGCAATAAATGCAAGCAACGCCAAAATACAGAGCGAGCTTCCACAGGCTGAAAATGGCACAAACAGGTAGAGGGAACAAAAGCGTGTAATTAGTCTATCATGGTTGCCAGTGACAGGCACTAGTATATATTCTAGCTCCTCACACATTTAAACATGAAGTACTAACCTGTGAAGCAAAATGGGAAATGTATACACGTCTAGTAGATGAGAATGCACAATTCAGAACCAGAATAACTGATCAATATTAGCTTCCTCACTTGATTAAATTGTGTGATCCTAGCTATTTACTTGAAATACGTCAGTTCAGGGTTTGCGCCATTCAAAGTAAAGTCTTGAGTGTGGTTTAACAGATGAAAAAGTTGCACCATCTATAATAACACCGTGGGCCAAATATAGGGGGAAGATTACATCAGCCTTACATCGTCATCAGGGCAGAAGGGGTCGTTTCTAAGTTTATCTTTAGAAACGAATTTCTAATAATTGCCACTCAATGCACCGATATGATCTATTTCACTAACGTGACAGTTCTACGAGTCTTATCCTAAAAATAACTGTTGTTGCATAATTTACATGGCAAACATTTTAATGGCTTGGCTCTTGAATGGGCTCTTGGAGCCAAACCAGGCCACTGGCAGTGCTTTCCTTATTAATTTTCTGGCTTGTCCACCTTTAGTCCTCGGAGCGGCATATCAGCATCACCTGCTGTACCCCAAACCTAGACCTAGCGCCAGGACTAAGATGGCGGCCTCCCTTATCTCGTGGCAGCCACTATGATTACACTTGAAACCACAGCGGTGAATTTCATTGAGAAAGATGCCCCAATTCAGGGGGTCACTTCGGGGCGCACCGCAGACTGGCTGGCTCCCACTACTCCAGTCTCCCAAAGCACCGAACCAATAACTACCTTTCCTCCATTTACAAACTCCCCTACACCGCCTATGGAGCCTTCATGCCCTACAGCGCCGAGAAACCATAGTTGGTGCCCAGCACGAGCTCAACAGCAGCCCCAGACTCTTACCTGAGCGAGCTGCTACTGCCCCTACTGCCATCAGCTCAGGGATCCCTCCAGGCCCTATATCACTGGCTATGAGTGCAACAGCACCCTAAATGCCTGGCTGAACAAGCACCGCAAAAACCCCAGCTGAATGAGCACCGCAAAACCAGCAATGACGAGAAGATCTTGCTCGGTAAATATGTAATATATATTAGACCAACCATAATTGCTTCAACTTTTCTTAAAATGTAATCTTGAGTGAATTTGCAACTTGTATATATGTAACTCTAACCACTAGTATCTGTAGTAGACGTATGCACTTACTAACATTCTTATGTGAGTTTAGAGTATCTGTTTCCTATCTTAGCGCCGGGAAACCTCCGGGTAGCTGTGCGGTCAATAAATGCAATTATAATAATAATAATAATCTTGTATGTAATTCATGTACTCTGAAGTACTTCTGTAATATAACTGGTTCTATTGTAAAGGGCTCCAACACCTTCATGCAAAATTCTCGCTATATTAAAACGCATAAATAAATAAATATTCCGTTCCGGGTTGTCTCTGGAGTCAAATGCCATGAGCAATGGCTGCACTAAATTACGGTGCTACCGTACACTATCACTGACTGCAGTACAGCAGGTCGTCGCTAGAGGTCCCTGGAGGCGGACGCTATCACTGACTGCAATACCACAGTCCCTGGAACAGGATGCTATCATTGACTGCAGTACCACTCGCCCTCACTAGAGGGCTCCTGGATCAAACGCCATTATAGGCTGCAATAGATTGCAGGACCACAGGTCGCTCCTAGTGTCTCTGGAGCAAGTCGCTAGACACTGCCTGATAAAATACTCCTGCCCCACAAATCAATCGTTCAACGCCCCTAAAAGCCTTGGATGCAAGCCACGCGTTGTTGTGCAGCCTTAAGTTTTAGCATCTGCTAAGGACCGCGACCGCACTGGCCTAACGGCCAGAGCTGCCGACCTGGGAGGTGCGGAATAAAGTTCGAGTCTCAGCGTAGGCTCTACATCCTGTGATCCTGGGCAAATCATCTCCGTGTGCCCAACATAAAATGTATTTATTTATCTATTTATTTATGCGTTTTTATATAGCGCGGACTTTACCCGAAGGTGTCGGAGCGCTTCACAATGTGTCCTTGAGATATGCAACTGGGTGCTTATATAAAACGCTCCAATGCCTTCGGGTCGACTTCGCGCTATATTAAACTGCAACAAAAACAAAAAAAACAATTCCTCATCACAGACTATTCAACAGCAAAAATATACCGTAAATGTAAAAGCAAGAGGCACGTAACGGGCAAATAAGAAGAAAGACAGTCATTTTAGGACTGTGTGGAAAGCACAGGGGACTCTTTCGGGAGTGTTTTAATTCCAGTTTCAAACTCCCATGTGTAGTTTATTCTGAGCCCTGTAAACTCCAGTATTCTGTTGGTTATAGGATGATTAAATTTCCCGCTTGCGATAATAGGGGCATATTACCAAGGGTGGCGATATTGAATTATAGCCGCTGTAGCGGCTGTTTTCGGCCGCTAAGCGGCGATAATTATATCGCCCTATTAGCAAGCTGTCGCTAACTGATGTTAGCGACAGCTTGTAGGAGATAGCGAGCGGTTTGGGGCCCGCTTTGCATGTCAGTGATATTTATCGCTAATGACATGCAAAGTGGGCGTACCCAACCGGTTAGCGATTGAAAGCAGTCACTAACCTCGCTATCGCCTATTACCAAGAAAGGCGAAGCGATGGAAATATTCGCGCTAAGCGCGATTATCGCCAAACGCTAACACCTGCAAATACCAGTTCTTAGCCATGTTATCCAATGGGAGGTGGATAACATGGCTAACAGCATTTGCACGCTAATGCGTGAACACCACTAGTTTTCCAGCGATATTCACGTCAAAGCCTGCAATATTATCACTTTTGAGATGAACGTTGGTAATAGGACGTTATCTCAGCGATAATATTGGGCGAAGCGCGGCATTAAATAAACTAACGCTAAGCTCAATTAGCGATGAATATCGCTAACTGTTGGTAATATGCTCCATAGTTACTTTCATTCGGCACATACGGGATCTGAGAGTTCTCTAGCGGTGCTGGAAAGTCATTGACATAAATGTTTCATAAAAGAGTTTGCGCCCTTGTTTTGATAGCATAGTTCAAAATGAGCATTTCAGTTAAAATGGAGGTTTTTCACATAGTAATTCATCAAGCTATACCCATAATGTATCCTTTTCTAGGCTAAAGTCTCAAATAGTTTAATGTTTGGTTCGCCATGTATGATTAAATTAAAAACCTCCCGGAAGTTAACGAATAAAACAAATACTTGACCTTGGTTGTGTCCTTTATGTTTTATGATAGGAGTCTGTAGGGTTAAGTGCAACTCAATGATTAGGAAGCAGCACAGAATGAACAAGTTGGTAGTACCACTGATTGGGAGTAGAATGTAGTGGGGGCTCCTGGCAGGTATGTGGGGGACAGGCGGAGGACTTGGGCGTGCAAATAATTACATACAGTATACACTTGGCAGTGCAATGACCATGAGCGGTGACTGAGCCCGGCCCAAGGATGTAAACTGCAACATATTAATGTAGCGGCCAGATGGCTCACTACATAGAGGACTCTGGGCGCCAGGCACCAGCACTGGATTGAAGAGTGGAGTACCACAGGCTAATGCTTGAGGGCATGTTTCGTGTTGAGGCCCTAGGCCCACATGCTATAATAATGAGTGCCACAGACACCAGTTAGGGGATCGTGATTCTGGCCACGAGCACGTGCGCTCGGCCAATTTTATTCTCAGCGTCACCTGACACAGTGACGTCTGTGGTGGGTGGGTGCACAGTGTAAGGCTACACCAAAACAACTTGACTGTGCCCTAGCAGGACACTACATACCTCCCAAAATTTAATGAAAGGAAAACGAATGTCCAACCTGCAAGAAAAACAAGAACAACAAGAATTCACAGCCCTAACAGATTTTCTTCAGGCGATCGGCTGTGAGATGTTGCAACTCCTGGACTACAAAGTCAGTCAGATGAGCTTCACCTCAGCAGTGTACTTCAGATCATCCTTGTCTTGTTGCGTTGTCGGTTATGTACAGTGGTCAACACTTGGGTTATCTGGAGCAGAATAGGTGTGACCCTTGAGGGGTCTCGCAGGTGTTCCGAGTCCGGTGGATGACAACGCTTGTTGGTTGTTGAAGACGACTGCTGCACGAGAGGTCTTTCTTTGGATTTGCTGATCTTGATGCTTTCACACCTCCTGCCGGCAGAGTACCTTCTGACTTGCTTTTCGTGCCCGACTCCTCCCTCACTGGAGCCTCGAAGACTGGCCTCTCCTGCTTGGACTCTTCTCTCACTAGAGTTCCTGGGAGCACCCTCTTGCTAGACACGATGGGACCGGGTGGACCGTGCGGGGCTTCGCATGAGCCGCACAAAGGCGTCCCTGAGGAACTGCCAACGGACTCACCGCCAAGGCGCTCATGCGGTCCCAGGGGTGTTGATGTCATCCGCCAGGATGGTCTTGCCCTTAGGACATGGGTTCAGTGCCTTCTTCAGACCGTTTCTCGGTGCCAGGTGTTCACCTGGGGCCTTCGTGCTTTCTGTTGCCTGTCGTGGAGCTGCCACTGCTGTACCTCTCCCATACGGAATCCTTTAGCACAGGAATTTCGCAGAGGCCCTTGTCCCCTGGACTGCCACGTGACCGTGTGGGCTGTGCGGGTCGCTGTGGAACTTCGGACAGGGCCACAAACGAGTCTTGTGTAGTCCCCAAGGGTGGATTGTCTAGTGCTCGGGTATGCTCTGCTTCAGCAGGCTCCGGGTTCACGGGGCACACATACGGTTCTTCGGTGGTCAGCCTCATCAAATGCAGGTTGTCTGGATTGCGGGGATCCACACGGATGGTGCGATGCTCCTGTGTGCTGAATGTGGTTCTCTATCTTCCTTTGTGGAGTGATGTTGTGTTACTCCGTTCTTCCTCTTTGTGCTCTCTCGACGAGGTCCAGTCTTCTCTCTTACTTGCTCATTTTAACCAGACTTCTCCATGTAGCGGACCCTCTACATGTTTTCCCCCTGGTCTTGTCCATGCAGTGGGACACGGTCTTCACTTGGCTTGGTGACTAGACCTGTCGTCGTATCTTCCTTTTATTTGATCACTTCTTTTGCTTTTGAACAGGAAACCCTTCCTTGGTCATTCCTTGGTCATTCCAATCATGACTCTCCTTCTTTGTCGGGTTTGTTTGGCTCTACGGTTCTTTCTTCAGTTGCACTCCTGCAATTCTCTGGCGAATTGGCTTCTTGTCTTCTTCCCTTTCTTTGTGGCGTCGCGCCCTTCTTCTCCATGTTCCGTCTCGCGACGCGGTCTGGTCATCTTGCTGTCTTTGTCTTCCCAACCAGTCTTCTCCGGGCAGCATGCACTCCACCTGTTTCTCTCTGGTCTGGTCATGGCTCTCAAACACTGTGATCTTCTCTTCTGTGACTGGACCGGTCATCGTGGTCTTCTCGATTGCTTCTTCTTTTTCCTTGGCGACCAGACTGGGTGGTCGGCTTTACCACCTCCTTCGCAACCAGACTGGTGGTCGGCTTTATCTTCGACATGAGAGTTCATGCTTTGCTGTTTTCTATGTGATCGCTATTCACCGTTGCGGTATTTTTAGCGTTGGCACGCTTCTTCTGCGCTGTGGAGGGTTGCGTCACCACTCCTTGTACCTTCGCTTGGGCATGCCGTCAAAAGTGCTGATGATGGCACTCTGGTTGCTTTGAGATGTCGCTGCCTCACTCTGGGACCTTTGTGCGCTGTCCTGTGGCGTTTGCGTGTCGCTGTGCAGCGTCACGCTGGCTGTTTAGTGATCTCGCGTCCCTCTCTCACTGACTGTCCGTGTATGTGGATTTCTGGCATTCCTGGCACGTTTCAGCGCAGTGCTGCGCTGTCCTGTTGCAGTAGTGTGCTGTGCTGCATCTTTGGTCGGGCTTCCTTGTCGCTGTGTGGCGTTCCTGCGCCAGTCTGGCGTTACTGTGTGTGCCCTGTGGTGCTGGCGTGGCGCTGCGTTTTGCTTTGTTCTTTGAGCGCTTTCCAGCTTGCCCTCCTCTGCTGGGAGTCTACTTTACTTTGGCGCGCTTGGGGTCACTAGTGCAGGGCTGCAGTGATCTCTCACTTTCTTTTCCCCGGGTGGACTGTGTCCTCCAGTGACGTGCTGCTGCGGATATGTCCTTGACCCTGGTTATGTTGTCTAGTTCCCTAATAAGAGTCTAGATTTGGCTTGCTCTGTTCTTGGCACTGATTGTGGGCTGCAGCAAACCGAGTGTTTTTAGTTGCAGGCTTGACTTTCCACCATGGGCTTTATTTTTCGCTTTAAAGCTGCAGTGTCTTTTATTTTTCTGTTCTCTGGGGGTCATGCAGCCACAGTAATACCACAGTCAGTGTGGTTGGGGGGCTCCACAGTGCAGTTCACGGCGCTGCCGACCGTATTTGGACACCTCCAGTGCATTGCTGTTATTTGGCGGTGCTGCAGCATATGCTGTGGCAGCACCGCGAGCTCACAGCTGCCTGGGATGACTCGACTCAGGTCAGTCACACAGGATATTCGCGCTCACTTTCAGCAGGGATGGGGGGGGGGGGCGCGGCACGGACGGTGTGCGCTCTTCGCTGCTCTCACCCCTGCGCTCCTCTGCACTGCTGCTGGCCTCCGGGTGTCATTCGGCAGGGCGTTTACATGCGCACACTTCTATCTCCGCTTTGCGTGCTCACCGGCCTCCTGGCTCCGTCTTCCCACGCAGCAGGCCTTTTCACGCCGCAGGCTGCGCAGGTGGGGGGGGTCAACGCTGCGCTGCTTCACTGCGGGTGGGCTCCGCTTTATGTATTAGTACCCGGCAGCTCTTCACACGCTGCGGGCCGGGCGTTCCCTTTTCGTTCACTCGCCCCGCCGCTTCGGTGTACAGTCATAATATCGAGTCAATTATTTCGACTGGACAGAATATCGAGTAAAAAATATAGAATGGACATAATATCGACTAGACATAATATAGACAACAAAAATATCGACTAGAGAAAATTAATATCGAATAGAATGGACATAATATCGAATCAAAAATATAGAATGGACATAATATCGACTAGACATAATATAGACAACAAAAATATCGAATTTAAGGTAAGTTAATAATAATTTTTATTTTTTGTGTAATATAAGTCTGTAGCGGGTTGTGGGTTTATAGGGGAATAGGGTGGGAAGTAATTTAATTCTAATTAATTAAATATGTTAATTTATTTATTGATATATATTTAGAATTAATTGTTAATTAATTAAAATATAATTGGTAATTAATTATAATTGATTAATTGATAAATATTTTAATTTTAGTAATTTATTTTCTGTAGCGGGTTGTGGGTTTATAGGGGAATAGGGTGGGAAGTAATTTAATTATAATTAATTAAATATGTTAATTTATTTATTGATAATAATTTAGAATTAATTGTTAATTAATTATTAATTGGTAATTAATTAAAATATAATTGGTAATTAATTATAATTGATTAATTGATAAATATTTTAATTTTAGTAATTTATTTTCTGTAGCGGGTTGTGGGTTTATAGGGGAATAGGGTGGGAAGTAATTTAATTATAATTAATTAAATATGTTAATTTATTTATTGATATTTTTAAAAATTAATTGTTAATTATTAATTGGTAATTAATTAAAATATTATTGGTAATTAATTATAATTGATTAATTGATAAATATTTTAATTTTAGGGTTCAGGGTCAGTTGTCAGTTTTTGGGTAAAGGGGTATTTTTAGGGTTCAGGGTCAGTTTTCAGTTTTTGGGTAAAGAGGTATTTTTAGGGTTCAGGGTCAGTTTTCAGTTTTTGGGGTAAAGGGGTATTTTTAGGGTTCAGGGTCAGTTTTCAGTTTGTAGGTAAAGGGGTATTTTTAGGGTTCAGGGTCAGTTTTCAGTTTTTGGGTAAAGGGGTATTTTTAGGGTTCAGGGTCAGTTTTCAGTTTTTGGGTAAAGGGGTATTTTTAGGGTTCAGGGTCAGTTTTCAGTTTTTGGGTAAAGGGGTATTTTTAGGGTTCAGGGTCAGTTTTCAGTTTTTGGGGTAAAGGGGTATTTTTAGGGTTCAGGGTCAGTTTTCAGTTTGTAGGTAAAGGGGTATTTTTAGGGTTCAGGGTCAGTTTTCAGTTTTTGGGTAAAGGGGTATTTTTAGGGTTCAGGGTCAGTTTTCAGTTTTCGGGTAAAGGGGTATTTTTAGGGTTCAGGGTCAGTTTTCAGTTTATGGGTAAAGGGGTATTTTTAGGGTTCAGGGTCAGTTTTGGGTTTTTGGGGTACAGGGGTACTTTGTAAAAATAAGGTAAAATTACATTTAAATTACATTTATTTAATAAAATTAAATTATATTAAATTATATTATAATATTTTTTATTAATTTATATTCAAAAAATTATTATATACTTACCAATACTTATGTTGTAATGGTATGCGTTGTAAAGGTATATGCGTTGTAAAATCTTGCATTGTAAATGTATGCGTTGTAAAAGTTTTTGCGTTGTAAAAGTTTTGTTGTAATGGTAGGCGTTGTAAAAGTATGCGTTGTAACGTCATACATCCCTGGAGTGGGAATAGTAATTTTAACCTCTACGCTATCCAGCGCTTTCCCTACTGTTGCACCCACTGGAGTGGGAGTAGTAAATTTTACCTCTACGCTATCCAACACTTTTGCTAATGTTGAACTCACTATAGTTGTAACAATAAATTTTAAACATTTTCTAAAATGTTATATATGTTTATTTAATAATATGTTTAAATATATATATATATATATATATATATATATATATATATATATATATATATATATATATATATTTGTGTGTGTGTAATTTTTGGTGATATAATTTTTTTAATTATATAAATTATTTATTAAAATTATATTTTCTTAATAATTATTTCTAAGTTTATATTAAATATATTTATTACTATATTAGTTTTAACTTACTTTTAAGACATTTTAAAAAATCGATATTTTGACAGTCTATATTTTTGTAAGTCGATATTTTGGAGTCGATATTTTGGTACTTACCTGTTTGAAGATAGGGAGTCGATATTTTGTCAATCGATATTTTTGACTCGATATTTGTGTATCTCGATATTTGTGTCGTCGATATTATGTCAGTGATCCGCCGCTTCACCTCGCACACGCTGCGCAGCGGGGGACAGGGGACACTGCAGGCAGGCCGCGGGTGGGCTCCGCTGGCCTCGCTTCGCTGTGTGTTCATTTTCGTCAGCATCGTGCCCGGCAAGGAGCTATGGTCATGCGGGTGGGCTCCGCTCGGTGTTCTCGGCGGCGCTGGCTGGCGGTCGCCATTGTCTTTGATATCACTGTTGCAGGTGGGCTCCGCTTTTTCACATTAGGGGGGGGGGGGGGGTCGCTTCATGCTTGCGCGGCCCCCCAGGCACCTCTCCACGCCCGGGCTCACCTCCGGCCTGCGTGCCTCGTCCCGGCGTGAGTCACGCTGCGGCGGCCGACTTAGGTAGGCTCCGGTCGGTCCGCTTCATTCTGGGGCACAGTTGCGGCCGGTGCAGGTGGGCTCTGTCCGGTCCGCTTTCTCCTTCGTGGTGCTCCCACGGCGGGCAGCACTCGGCAGGTCTAAAGAGGTGCAGGGTGGGCTCCCGGTCACCTCCTCATGAACATGTCAGCCCGGGGCTCAACTCATGCCCCGCGGGCGCCGATCCTGCGGGGGAGGGGAGGGCGCGACATCGCCCTGCAGCTCTCTCCTCTTCCCCCACGATTTTTCATGTAGCTGTGGCACGCTGGGCACAGCTCCGCCTCGTCACCAATGTCGCGTTGGGGCCCTAGGTCCACATGCTATAATAATGAGTGACACAGACACCAGTTAGGGGATCGTGATTCTGGCCACGAGCACGTGCACTCGGCCACTTTTATTCTCAGCGTCACCTGACACAGTGACGTCTGTGGTGGGTGGGTGCACAGTGTAAGGCTACACCAATACAACTAGACTGTGTCCTAGCAGGACACTACAGGATGTCTACAGATGTAACCGATTGCAAAAACGTCAACAATTACCTGAAGCTAAAAAAATTCAAAGAGAAAAATCTCAAGCGACACTCCGACTGCAGTGACAACTTCTAAAACGAGAAAGAAACTACTACTAGTTGAAAATTTAAAAAAAAAAAAAAAAGTGGAAAATTATTACAGCAATTGCATGTTAATCAGAATGAACACATGAATGTTCAGCAAAAAGGAGATACTAAGGTTTAGGATTGAAGATAACATTCCAAAGTAGATCCTTAGAGTCAGTCCTGTATCTTTTACCATACTATAGATATAAATCCAACTAGGACAGAACTCAGGGCCATATTATCAAGAAAGGGCGATACATTATCGCCGCTTTTATCGGCAGGAAACTGCCGCTAAAGCGGCGATAATTGGCTTGATAATATGCCCTTGTGAATTCCCATAAAAGCCCAGATAAACACCAGAACCTGGGCTTCTATGTGAATTCACATGGGCATATTATCAAGCCCATTATCGCTGCTTTAGCGGCAGTTTCCTGTCGATAAAAGCAGCAATAAAGTATCGCCCTTTCTTGATAATATGGCCCTCAGTTTGCTGTGACAGAGCAGCACAAGAAGATGCAAATGTTGAGGCACACATTCAGTTTTGCTTAGAAACAGCTCATCCGCTTGGCATCAAATAGCAATGTGTTCTAACATTTCCACCATCGAGGTTATCATATGGTGACAGAAAATAACTGCTATAATTGGCCAGAAATTACCCCAGGTGTGTATTCCAGGGCTGTATTTGTTAAAACCTAGTATAAAGATGTGTATTCACAAAAATATCTCAGGAGAAGTTGGCTCAGAAAAGAAAAAAAAAAATCAGAGTGTGAGAAAACCTGTTCGGTAAATATGAAGAGGAGATCAAGCAAAAAGTATAGTTTAAGATGTCAAGGCTCCTTTAACCAACTACTCTAGCACATTTGATAGTTCTCATGCAATCCCAGCTCATGTCAAAGTACTTACTGTACTCTATCTCCTAGCGCCAAATTCATTCCAAAACACAAATGTAGAAGTAACTGGGGCCTCAAAGTATACCTCATACGCCGACGACACCCAATTGGTGATCGCAATTAAGAATGATGGTGAGGAGGTAGCCGCCAGGTTCCAAGAAGGCATGCTGGCCATCAAGGAATGGATGTCTGAGAACTGCTTACGTCTCAACTCTGATAAAACAGAGGTAATGATCTTTGGAAAACTATCGCCACAGTGGTCCACCTTTTGGTGGCCGACCCCACTCGGAGCCCCCCCAGAACCTGTGCAAAAGGTCAGGAATTTAGGAATTATATTCGACGACAATCTTAACTTCTCCAGCCATGCCAATCAGGTTGTGTCGTCTGCCTTCTATAAGCTTAAGATCATCAGGAAAATCCTGCCCTATCTTCCTGAGAGTACAAGGAAAACAGTGGTGAGCTCCTTAGTACTCTCATCACTTGATTATTGCAATGGATTATTTGTAAATGCTCAGGCACGGGTGGTGGCCAAACTGCAGCTTATACAAAACGCTGCCGCAAGGCTACTAGCTGCCATTCCCAAGTTTCAGTCCACCAAGCAAGCGATAAGGAACTACCATTGGTTAACAGTGAGAAATCGCATTAGATTCAAGACCTTGTGTCTCACCTATAAAGCTCTCAAAGGTCTTGGACCAGCATTCTCAAACAGAAACTTTTCTACTACCTACCGAAAAGATCCTTACGATCTGAACAGAGACATCTATTGGTATTGCCACGCACTAGGACGGTGTCATGGGGCGATAGATGCTTCACCTACTCTGCAGCCAGACTTTGGAACACGATTCCAAAGGAAATAAAATTGGCACCCTCGCTACTTCAATTCAGAAAATTGGTAAAAACCTGGTTATTTGACCAATAAACTGATTAGGACAATACTTTCTAAGGTAGACACATGCTCAATCTGAGATTTTCAGCTAAGTCATAGCGCCAAGACACCCACGGGTATATGCTGCGCTTTATAAATTTTTAAATAAATAAAATACATTTATTTCTTTTTGAGTTTTATATAGCGCAAACGTGACCCATGGGTATCAGAGCGCTTTACAGTTACATGTTGTAAATCGTTTAGAGTACAACAGATATAGCAGTAGTATTAAAAATATGGTTCCAATGCATACCTTTCGTACCCGGTTACAATAACAAGAATAGGACCCATTAATTGTAGTAATGTACAGCCTAGGTGCATTCGTAGTGATCTAGAGAGTGTATCCTTACATACGTTCTTGTCCTGTAGAGGCAAAATCCTATATCAGATCTAATTGGCACTAACTCTTTGATCAATGGTGAGGACGGTTGTGGTGTCTCTGTGACCTTTCTTGGTTAGGATGCATCCATACCTGAGCACCTAGCAACTGACCATGATGTAGATGATGATCAGTTATTGTTTAGGGTAGCAATTTGCTCATTAGGAAGATCTTCGCTTCCCTCTTGAAGGTTGACATGTTTAGAATTCTTCTCATGTTTGGAGGGAGTGAGTTCCAGATTCTGGGGGCAGTTCCGGAGAATGCTCTGTCATACAGTTTCTTCTTCTGAAAGATGGGAGGTTTCAGCATCAAGGGGCATATTACTAACAAGTAGCGATAATTATCGCTAAATAGGCTTAGCGACGATTTTTTTTAATCGCTGGATATGTTAGCGAAGAAAACATGCTATTAGCAACGTTTTTCTCCATTGTGCTAAAATATCCAGCGATAGCTGCGAAATGCGTGAATATCGCTGAGAATACAGCGATATTCACGCATTAGCGATGAAATGCTCTTAGACATGTTATCCACCTCCCATTGGATAACATGGTTAAGAACTGGTCTGAGCAGGCGGTGGTTTTTGGCGGTAGCGGGAATATTTCCATCGCTACGCCTGCCTTGCTAATAGGCGATAGCGACGTTAGCGACTGCTTTCAGTCGCTATTAGGTTGGGAACGCCCACTTTGCATGTCATTAGCGATAAATATCGCTGACATGCAAAGCGGGCTCCAAACCGCTCGCTGTCGCTAACATTAGTTAGCGACAGCTTGCTAATAGAGCGATAGAATTATCGCCGCTAAACAGGAGATAATTGCCTATCGCCACCCTTGGTAATATGCCCCCAGGTCTCTAGAACTCTGGGATGGTCTGCCTCCACCGGATAACTGAATTTTCTGGGCTAGGTACATTGGTGTTTCGTAGTGGAGCACTTTGTGGGTAATACATGCCAGTTTAAGCTGAATTCTGGCTTCCTATGGTAGCCTGTTTAACACCTTTAAATGTGGTCGTATTTTCTTGAACCTGTTATGAGTCTTGCGGCCGCATTGAGACAGGCTTTTAGTGGTGCTGTGGAGATCTTAGGTAGTCCTGTTAATGTTGTACAGCCATATTCAATCCTTGATATGACTAAAGACTGATCTGCCAATTTGTGGTCTGACGTAGTACTGAGTGGTTTCAATTATCTAAGGTAGTTCAGGTGAAAACGGGCACTTTTCACCATTGATTTGATGGGAGCTTGCATGTCTAGGTTCATATCAAGCGTGATTCCTAGTGATTTGGTCAAGTCAACTAGGACAGGGGTGCAATATAGCGCTGTGATCAGTTTGGTCCACATCTGAGGAGCTTTTTCTGGGGATATTAATAGGAATTCCGTTTTTTGCATATTTAGTTTCAGATGACTGCTGGTTAACCAATGTAATGACACCTTTAAGGCATTATTCCTTGTCTTGATCCCCTCCAGCGAAGAGATCTTAATGTAGATCTGAGTGTCATCCGCGTACATGTGATAGGAGATGTTGGTGTGCTAGAGAATTTCTGTAAAGGGTTCGACATTTAGGTTGAATAGTGATGGAGATAAAGTTGAGCCTTGTGGAACTCCAATCGAATTTGGGGATTGCGCCTGGTTGACCATGAATCTTTGCGTTCTGTTCTGTAGGAAGGATTTAAACCATTTCAGCACATTTCCAGATAATCTCAATCTGTCTTCAAGCTGGGCTAGTAATTTTTCATGATGTACCGAGTCAAAAGCTGAAGACAGGTGAAGAAGAACTAGTAGACATATTTCATCGTGATCCAGTGCCTGTAGTGAATCATCCACTATATGTAGGATTGCTGTTTCCATACTGTGGCCTGGTCTGAATCCAGATTGTCAGTCGTCCAACAGACTGAATTTAGTGATGTGATGGCTCAGTTGTTGTTGTACGCATTTTTCAAGTAGTTTGGCTAGTATTGGAATATTGGTCACTGAATGAAAGTTGTTTGGGTCTGCCGGGTCCCCTGTAGGTTTTTTAATGATGGGGAGGACTTAACCTGTTTTTAGGCAATCTGTTAAGGCGCCTTGAGACAGTGAGGCATTGATTATTGTTGTCCATATGGGGACGACGATGTGGTTGATTCTTTTCAAGCATTTTGAGGGGAGGGGGTCATTGTAATGGTTATTTGGTTTTATATCGGAGAGAGTTTTGGCAATGGTATTCTGGTCATATAACTTGAAGGTCGACCATTGTGCTTTATTTTTCGTCATTGCTTGAGCCGTGTGCATGGTAACATCATTCTGTGATGATAACGGGCTAGACAGGTTGTCTGCTGCCATCCTGAGTTCCCTTTCTAAAGAGTTGGCGTGGTCTATAAAGAAGGCTGAGAATTCCTCACAGCTCAGTTGGGTTTTTATAGATTCCAGAGCAGATTTGGCCAATTTATTGGATTGTTGTTTTAACATCTCGAAGAGTTTCCGTGGTCTGTTTTTAGTATTATCCAGTTCAGATCTAAAGAATTCCTTTTTGGATCTGAGAATGCTTTTGTTGTAGTCGTTTCTAGTTTTCCTGTGAGTTTTTAGCTGGGGGAAGATGGGTGCTGTCTCCATTTCTTTCTGCTAGTCCCAGCCATCGCCTTTCTTCATTTAGTTTCCAATTAAACCAGGGATTTTTATCTTTCTCTGGAATTCTTTTCAGTCTTAGCGGCATGGTGGAGTGGATTATATTAGTCATTGAGGCATTGTAGTGATCCGCGAGTTCGCTTACGTTCATCATGTTGTTAAGCGGCATGGTGGAGTTGATTATATTCGTCATTGATGCATTGTAGTGATCCGTGAGTTCGCTTACGTACATCATGTGGTTAAGCGGGTTTAGATCCTTCTCACATTGTGCTACTAATTGCTCAACAATTGGGTCTCTAGTGTCCCGAATCCACTGTTTAAGTTTGACAGATTGTGTGGTCTTATTCTTTTTTATGGTAGATATATAGAAGGTTATAGCATGGTGATCCGACCAATCGTATGGAACAATTGAGTGAATTGTAATAGCCTTACCTCTAGAGATAACCCAGTCTAAAGTTGACCCTTTCGAGTGTGTTGGTAGTGTGCAGGCTTGAGTAAGGTTTAGGTCTGCTAAGAAATCTATGAGCACGGTGACCTGTTTGTCATTATTATAGTCCCAATTTAAATTAAAGTCACCTAGGAATATATTATTAGTGTGAATGTTAGAGTTAGCCGTGATGATTTCACTTAACTGGTCTATGAAGGGGCATTGTTACCTAGTGGATGGTAGAACGCATGCAAATTGCACCTTTAATTATCTACAGTTCTTCTAGCGAGACCGAGGTATTCACAAGACTCAAGGGGGTCGGACTGCAGTTGGGTAACAGAGATCAGAGCGATGTATGCAAGCGATACCACCTCCTGCTTTATTTAGTCTGTTTAGCCTCACAATGTTATATTTGGGAGGCATTAGTAGATCCATATAAGGGGAAGAAGAGACTCAGTGAGCCATGATTCGATTAAGATTGTCATGTCGACTGCCTGACTAATGATGAGGGCAGCAATGTATGAGGCATGTTTTACTGCTGAACGACAGTTGAGCAGTAGGCTTAGAGGTGGTTTCCCTGAGTTACCAGAGTTTATCTCTTGATTACTGGCGGTTAACTGTACTTGTTTTAGATTATTAAAATTGAGTTTTCTGTTATTGGGCAAGGTAGTTCTATTTGCCTCGATAGGGACTGATCTAATTTCCCCACCTCTACTGATGGATGTAGACTCATAGGAACGGAGTAGAGCATGGGTTTCATCATCCGACAGATATTTAAGATTTTTGTATGGCCGATATGGTCTATTTTATAAGGACATGGCTATCCATTTGCACTTTCCTTGAAGTTCATGCACCGATTCTTGATGAGCTTGCCTTTGGAGTGAGTACCTAGTGATTTCTAATATTTTCTTTATATTATCTGCTTTCCCAGCACTTGATTTGTAAGCCATCCTGTGTTTCACACTACATTGTCTCCTGTTCTTAAAACAAGACCACGCTCTACAAAAATTCAAGACAAGCTTCTATGACACTGACGTCTTCGCACACATACTAGGTGCCTTGGACTACATGTCATATGTGTACCATCTGCAGGCATGGCATAATTTTTACAGTAAAGTGTACAACCGTGTCATCCTACATTTTGCATCAGCAAGCACCTAGGTCAGAACTTCTAGGTATCAGGACAGGTACTGTTATAAGTAAGGAACCATATGTAATGTCCTTTGAAGTAAAAGGCAATTGTAACCGGTGCATTGCTGAAAGTAACTTTCTGAAATGCAGGGGATACGAGATACAATAATATATCATCTGTAATAATTGGAGTCACCATACATAAATATCATGGAAAACAGGTTTCGAAGGTGCAGTTTTGCAGAATAATACTGTATTTACTTACCCAATAAAAGTCCATGTCACACAGAATCCTTGTAGGTGTTAATACTTAATAAATAGTAGACACCAAATATTATAGCATGGTATGGGTATTATATTTGGTAATCCCTTCCCCCCCCCCAGTCCCACCGGAATAGGATGTGAAAGGTCATGACATAAAATGTACATAAACATAATATAATGACCTATGAAGTAAAAGGCAATTTCAACCGGTCAGTCGCTAATAGGGAACCCTTGAAAAGTAGGTGGTGTACAGCAATACATCAGCTGTAATATTGGTATCAACAGACAAAGACCATGGATAAGCGCAGTTTGAAAGAATAATACTGAATTCCTCTAGCTAAAATAGTATCCCAGTCGATGTTAATCCTTGATATCTATTGCATACCAAATATTACAGCACAGTAAGATATTTGGTATCGCACTCAAAAACAGAATATGAAAGCTTGTGGAATAATATAAAAGATGATCATTTCCTATCTAATAAAATGCAGCTTCAACTGTTCTGTGGCTAACCCTTAAAAAGTAGAAGACACACAATATTATTGCAATGCATAAGCCTTAATATTTGACATCCATAGAGTAGGGTATTGGAAAACACAATCAAGGGTGCAATCTGGGCAGAAAAATACTATACTCCTATCACCAATATAAGTCAAGTCAAGTCAAGTTTAAATTTGTATAGCGCACTACTCACCCAGAGGGTCTCAAGGCGCTTGAGGGAGGGGGGGAACTTTACTTGTCGAATAACCAAGTTTTTAGTTGTTTTCTGAAGGAGAGGTGGTTCTGTGTAAGGCGGAGGTGGGGAGAGAATTCCAGGTCTTGGCGGCTAAGTAGGAGAAGGATCTTCCCCCCATGGTGGATTTTTGGATGCGTGGAATTGCGGAGAGGGCTTGATTGGACGATCGTAGTTGGCGGGTGGGGGTGTAGAAGGACAGGCGCGTGTTCAGGTATTCTGGTCCTAGGTCGTAGAGGGCTTTGTGTGCGTGGGTGAGGAGACGGAACGTTATTCTCTTGTTGACGGGGAGCCAGTGGAGGTCTTTCAGGTGACCTGAAATGTGAGCTTGGTGGGGGATGTCTAGGATGAGTCTGGCTGAGGCGTTTTGGATGCGTTGTAGTTTGGCTGTGGTTCCGGCGAAGAGGGTGTTTCCGTAGTCCAGTCGGCTTGTGACCAGTGCATGGGTGACGGTCTTTCTTGTTTCGGTGGGGATCCAACGGAAGATTTTTTTGAGCATATGTAGGATGTTGAAGCATGATGATGAGACGGCGTTGACTTGTTTGGTCATCGAGAGGGAGGAGTCCAGGATGAAGCCCAGGTTACGTGCGTGGTCCGTTGGTATGGGTGCGGTTCCTAGGGCCGGTGGCCACCATGAGTCGTCCCAGGCGGAGGGGGATGATCCTAAGATGAGGACTTCCGTTTTGTCCGAGTTCAGTTTTAAACGGCTGTTCTTCTTCGACTCGGCTACTTCTTTCATCCCTTCGTGTAGGTTGGTTTTGGTGGTGTTTGGGTCTTTGGTGAGGGAGAGGATCAGCTGGGTGTCGTCTGCGTAGGAGATAATGTTGAGGTTGTGTTGGCGCGCGATGGATGCGAGGGGACTCATGTATACGTTGAAGAGGGTGGGACTGAGTGAAGATCCTTGTGGTACGCCGCAGATGACTTCGGTGGCCTCTGATTTAAAAGGGGGGAGGCGGACTCTCTGGGTTCTTCCAGCGAGGAAGGAGATGATCCAGTGCTTTTCCTTGTATTCAGACGTTGCTGAGGGGTTGTATAAGGGTGTTATGACAGACTGTGTCAAAGGCTGCGGAGAGGTCAAGTAGGATGAGGGCAGCTGTTTCTCCGTTGTCCAGTAGAGTGCGAATGTCGTCTGTGGCTGAGATGAGGGCGGTCTCGGTGCTGTGTTTGGCTCGGAAGCCGGACTGTGAAGGGTCGAGGGATTTGTTGGATTCGAGGAAGGCGGCGAGTTGACTGTTGACGGCTTTCTCAATGACTTTGGCAGGGAATGGGAGGAGCGAAATGGGGCGGTAGTTCTTAAGTTCAGTGGGGTCTGCTATGGGTTTCTACAAGAGTGCGCTGAGTTCGGCATGTTTCCAGCTTTCCGGGAAGGTAGCGGAGTTGAGGGAGCAGTTGATGACGTCTCGGAGATGGGGTGCGATAATGGAGTCTGCTTTGTTGAAAATGTGGTGGGGACATGGGTCGGTTGGTGATCCTGAGTGGATGGTGTTCATCAGGCAGATGGTGTCTTCAGTGGTGATAGGGTTCCAGGCGCAAAGGTTGTTGGAGGAGGGTTTTAGTTCGGAGGTGGGTGGGGTGGACTGGTCTCCAAAGCTGTTATGTATGTCAGCGATTTTGTTGTGGAAGAACGAGGCTAGAGAGTCGCAGAGGTCTTGGGAGGGAGTGATGTCATTGGTGCCGGCTGTGGGGTTGGTAAACTCTTTGACGATGTTGAATAGTTCCTTGCTGTTGTGGGCGTTGTTGTCGAGTCGATCCTTGAATGCTTATTTTTTTGGTGGATCGGATCAGTTGGTGGTGTTTTCGGGTGGCGTTCTTGAAGGTGGCCAGGTTGTCAGTGGTTGGGTTTTTTCGCCAGGCTTTCTCGAGGGTGCGACAGATCTTCTTGGATTTCTTAAGGTCATCATTAAACCAGGGGGCTTTTTTGCTGCCTTGCTTGATTTGAAGGTTTTTCAAGGGTGCTAATTCGTCAGCGCTGTGGGTGATCCATTGTGTGAGGTTGGTGGCTGCTTGGTTTGGGTCAGATGATTTAGCAGGAGGGTTTTGGTGAAGCGATGTGAAGAGCTGGTCGGTTGTAATTTTGTTCCAGTTTCTCCGGGGAATTGGTTGTGGGTGGTTGTGGGTCGTAGTCTTTTTGTAGTTGAAGTGAACGCAACTGTGGTCCGTCCAATGGAGAGCTGTGGTGTGGTTAAAGGAGATGTGCTTGCTGGAGGTGAAGATTTGGTCGAGCGTGTGGCTGGCATAGTGGGTGGGGGTGTCAACAAGTTGTTTGAGTCCGAGATTGGCGAGGTTGTCCAGAAGGGTGGTGGTGTTGCTGTCGTTGTTCTTTTCCAGGTGGAAGTTGAGGTCTCCCAGTAGAATGTAGTCCTCGGAGGGGAGGGCGTGTGGGCTAATGAAGTCAGTGATGTCTTCGCTGAATTGTGTGCGGGGTCCTGGTAGCCTGTAGATGAGGGTGCCTCTGAGTGTGGTCTTGGGGTCGGTGTGGATCTGGAAGTGAAGGTGTTCGGCTGCTTTGAGGGTGTCGTCGGAACTGGTTGTGATGCGGATGGTGTTCTTATGGACGATGGCGATGTCTCCTCCTGTTTGGTTGATGCGGTCCTTTCGGATGATCTTGTAGCCGTCCGGGATGGCTATGGCGATGTCGGGTGTTGATGAGGCGTTCATCCAGGTTTCTGTAAGAAAGGCGACGTCCGGCGATGTGGTGTCGAGTAGGTTCCAAAGTTCAATGGCGTGTCTGTGGACCGAGCGGGTGTTGAGCAGGATGCACTTCAGGTGGTTAGTGTCGGAGCTCTGTTTGGAGTTTGTGGATTTGGTGTGGGTCCTGATGCAGTCGAACTTGCAGGAGTGGCAGGTGAAGGGTCCATGGGTGTGTCCTGGGGCGGCTTCGTAGCAGTTTGTGAGTTGGCCGGGGTGAAGTGCTGAGAGGGTAGCGGTGTCGTACGTTATGCGGGTGGAGTGGATTTTGCGGGGACCAGGGTGTCTGGCGCTGGGCGCGGTCCAGGCCGGACAGGCGTAGACGGGCTTACCTTTGGCGCGCCCGATGCGCGTGAACGCTGCGCGTCTGTTGCTCTGACATATGTAGATAGTGGAGGGGGGCGGAGCGAGGGAGGAGCAGCTGGGAGGCGGCAGCGGGGTGGAGAGATGGGCTAGGAGTCACAACAACAAAATGGCAGCACAAACAAAAAGCGAAACAGGATGAGATTGGGGCACAACCGGAATAACGCTATGATCTGGGCAGTGGTACCGGCACAATCAGGCACAAATAATTTTGCAGGTAATGCGAGCAGTGCAACAATTACTAATTAACAGCAGTGAGCAGTAAGCAGTATGGCGCTACGATACCAAGCACAAATAATGTAACAGGCAATGCGAGCAGTGCTCAATTAATAATTAGCAGCAATGAGCGGTGAGCAGTAAGCGCTACGATACCGGGCAGCAATGAGGAGTATAGCGCTACGAAGTCAGGATGATCAGGGAGCGTGAGGAGCGACCGCTTCAAAGCAAGCCAGGACGGTCACGGTCACGAGCAAGCCATAAGGCCATGTCAAATTACATCCCTGCAAGTGTTAAACCTTGAGGATATCAAATATAACCCTGAAATGGGCTATTATATTTGTTATTCCTCAAAGGAAGCAAATATAAAAGCGTGGAGAATAATATAAAAAGTGAGTAAATACATTGTAACTAGGGATCCTGGTTTTATGGTATTTTATTTATTAACATTTCCGTCTGTATTTATCCATATTTATTTTTTGGTCGTCTTATTGATATTTATCCATATTTATTTTGTGTTTTGAGAATAAATGGAGTCGTAAAATGGTATATTTCTACATTCATTTAACTCTTAGACGTGCACTCATATGTGGAAGCCTGTCGCGTTTTAGCATATTAAGTAGCCACATATGACAAAACTACACCCATCGGTGCAGATTAGCTTAATACTACAAATATATGATAACATATGCTTGTATTTAAGGAAATCTGATCCAGCCTGTGTAACTCCCTGTGTGTCTATCCGCTCAGCTTTTACCTGGAATCATGAAATTCAGCATAAAGAGTCCTTCACTAAAAGCAACATTTTCAGTATTTTTCCGCTTTTAAAAATAGATACAGACAGGAAACACATTGTTTTATGTCTGTGTTTATCTGTAAAAATGGAAAACTGAGAGCCTTAATTGTAATCTATCAAATAAAAGGCAACTTCAACTGTTCTATGGATAAAAGCTGACCCTTGAAAAGGTAGGGGATACAAAAGATAGCAATGCAGGAGGTATATTTTGTTTCCCCATATAAAACATATAGGAAAACATAAGGAAGGGTGCAATTGTCTGAGTAATGTACATTAAACATTAGACCAATTAAAAGATGCCAGACACCGAAACCGCCCTGTAAGTATTAACCCAAGAGTAAATGGAATATTAAATATATAATTTACACAAAATAACTGAAGGATGAGTTGAAAAATGTGCTACTTGCCTGGAAAGCAGAAATGAACACAAGAAATACATGACTAACAGGCTCTATTTAAAGGAATGGCGATAGGCAGCCTGTACAGGGCACATGACAGGATCTCTTCCCACAGTTTCTTCTCCAAGCCTCCCCATCACCTCTTGGACACAAAAGTCCAGAAGTGTTCACAAGATATCAATGTATTTCTCCAGAAGGGCCTTCACAAATGGCCACACCAGTCAAAGATTTAACCATACTAATTTATAACAACCCACAGGGTGTAGCAGACAGAATTGGGCACAATATGGCAGAGGTTGCCTCTAAAATAAATGTGAAATAATACAGAAGTGATGAAGTCTAGAAATGGAAGTAGTATGAAAGATATAGGCTCCAAAGCTCACCAAATAAGTTCCACATGCGACCTTAAGAAAGGCTTAAAGAGCTGAAACAACGCTTTAGATGTGGCCTTCCAAACCAGACAACACAGCAGATTTTGGTTCTAGAACCAAAACACACTACTGTACTGTAGAGGCTTCTAGAAATGAACACAATATAAATGAGGCCTTCACAACTGACACATACTACATTTAATGCCTTTCCACTTGCACACTGTACTTGCATCATAACCTCCTTCTACTAGTAATAAACAAACCATTCTTATGTGCAGCAACACTCAGCGGATCGTGCACCACCACGCCATCATATTTTGTACTGGAATAATCATATCCAACTTAAGCCAGTCACTAAAATATACCCTCTCAACCATGAACCCCAAAGGGCACACATTAAACTGACAAAAATTGGAATACTTCTCAACCTTTCAGTTATG